>NC_134837.1:56533841-57237033 GCF_004210375.1 Tachypleus tridentatus | reverse complement strand
ATTTTATAGAAGTAGCTTGTGAATTATTGGCAGGAAGTAATTAATAATAATGGAACATACACTACTGATTAAATAACATTAAATACATTTGAAATCCTTTCTCTTTTTCTGAACCTAAAATCAGACACTACTTTAGGGATGGCCCAATACAAATACTTATATTTAAAAATTAACTATCTCATAAAAATAATTTCACATGAATTCTCTTATTTATACCTGTACAATTTACACAAATCACTCATGTGAAATAAAACTTCACTTCTGTGTGTATAAAGTAAACAACATAAATGACTAAAATAACAAATAAAGAGCAGACAAAATATTTCATGACTGCAAGCAAAAAAAACAAATGTTAGCTTGAAATGGATATAAATTATAAAAAAATTAAATAAAAGCATTATAAATTTAAGATATGATAGGAGATTTTGAGAATTATAGAAGATCAAGAGAGTTGGTTAAATAGGAAATTGAAAACTATACTGAACAGGATGGCTGAAAACAAAAATTAATAGTACAGATTTCTGTAATACATTAAGAGGTAACCGATGTGAAAGAATGATATACATATTCATATTTAATGATCACGAGATATTAAATACTATTTTTTTTCTACATTTAAAAATGAAGATTAAAGCATTGTTACTTATTCTGAATAGCTGATAGAAGGAAACAAGATCAAACAACACAACATTAATTATGAACTTATTATGAATCAATTTAGAAGTTTAAAGAACATTAATGCTCCTCAGCCATATAATACTTCCTTGTGAGTTTTAAAGAACACAAAGAATTTGATATATGATCCACTTGCAACTACCTTTTTTAGATTCTTGAATGGTGGGGCATGTACCAAAGGATTGTTGTTGTTTGGCAATTTATGTCGCAAAGAAACTAGCCTATCCGAGCCAAACAATGTGTAAAAAAATAAATATGAAAGTATTATAAAGCATAAAAGCAAATTAAGTTAAAAGAAAAAGTGTCACAACATAGATAAAAAGTTAAGAATTAAAAAGGTCAATGGTCCTTCAAAAAATTTAAAATATTTGTAAGGTGGACAGTGTCTCTATTGCCAATGACACTGCCCAAAGTCAGGAGTAAACCTACAGTAAAAACATGTACAAAATGGTGCTGTTGCTCACAGTTGTAAAAACAGCTCAACAGCAAATAGTGGGCTATTGTGACTTGAGTGTCACACAGACTACACATTGGTGCATTAGTCCCAGATAAAAGAAAATGTGACCAATGTGTAGCCTAACCAGGACAACTTCCTCCTTCCAATTCTTACAGAAACAAGATGGCCAGAGTCCAACAGAAGGTTTATCTGAAAAAGCTTATTACGTTGCTCATTCCAAGTCAACTACCAAATGGCGTGGAGCCAAGCCTTGAATACAGGGCCATAATACATATAAGGAATAGACATGGCAGTGATAACACCAGAGCAGACAGAGATAACTGTGGTGTCAGTGAGCTCATTCCCAAGTATACCAACATGACCTGGTATCCAGAAAAACTGAAAAGAAGTAGATGATAAAGAGAAATGGGCCATTCAGTTTTGAATATCAAGGAGAACAAGATGAAAACTAATGTGAAGAGATTCAAGGGTTAGAAGAGAGTTAAGTGAGTTGGTATGAATAGTACAGTTCATGTACTGAATAGCTTCTACATGATTTAGGACAAGAGAAATGGCATACAATTCAGTGAACATAGAAACTGTAAAGGGGATCCTGTGTGCAACCACCAAATAACAAAAAACCATGACAGAGGCTACAGAGTTATCCGATTTCAAACCATCTGTATAAATGGGAATGGAAAGATGGTTTGAAAAATGTTTTGCAAACAGAGGACAGTACTTCCAGTTAGCAGTATCTGCATTCTTCAGATGGCTCAAAGAAAGGTCACACTTGGGGATGGTAATATGCCGTAGTAGGATAGGCTGACCTGTAGAAACAGCAATGTCATCCAAGGACAGACCTAATTCAGCCAACTGCACCTGGATACGAAGACCAAAAGAAACAATGGCAGACCATGCATTCTAAAAGACATGGCCCATTGAGGAAGAAAAGCACAACCCCAGATGGGATACTGTGGTAATGATCAAAGTTTTGAAGCATACAATAAAGACAATTGCAAATGGCAGAGGTGTAGAGGAGGTTCCTGAGACTCAGTGTGCAAATTCTGGACTGGAGAAGTGCAGATAGCTCCGTGCAGAGCCAAAGCTCCAGATGGTAAACAGGGTCCAACATCTTTAAGACTGAGGTTCTGGTAGAGCCATAGACCAGAGTCCAATGGTCCAGTTTCAATTGAATGAGGACAAATTAGATTTTGAGAACAGAACACCAATCAGCTCCCCAAGGGATGGAAGAGAGGACACAGACAATGTTCATAGCCCTTGTACACTATTTGATATATGGAATGAAAGCTTACAGTCAAATATAAGCCCCAAGAACTTTGCTTGGGGACCACATAAGCACAACTTCACCAAGATGAAGATTGGGATAAATACCCCATTGGTGGCAAAAGTGCATGTAGATGGTTCTAAAGAGAGAAAAGGTAAAACTATTTGCTGTTGTCCACTTCCAGAAACAATTGAGGGCAGCCTGTAGCTGCTGCTCAATATTTCTTGTGCTTGACAACTGACATGGGATGTGGAAGTTGTCAACATAGTCTGTTTTCAACTTTACGGGAGAAATGTCCAGTAATGGCATCAATCTTTATAATGAAAAGTGTGACACTCAAGATACAGCTTTGAGGGACTCCAAGTTCCCATGGGAAAATGTCAAACTGATATAAATTTGAAATTTTAATAAAAATGGGCAAATAGCAACACAATCCACATGAGTAGAGGTCTCCCAAAATGCCATACCTCCATTTAATATCATAAGCTTTCTCATGGTAAAAAAGCAAAACAGAAACACATTGTTGTTACTTGAGAAAGGCTTTCCTGATTGGCATTTCAAATAAAATCAGGTGGTCCACAGAGGAGCCTTGTTGTCGAAACCCAAACTGGGTGGGCAAGAGGAGGTTGATTTGAGGAATGAAACAAAATGAGCATTAACCATCTTCTTTAAGATCTTACTAAGACAGCTCATTAAAGCAATTGGACAGTAGTTTGAAGGGTCTTGGGATCCTTCCCAGGTTTGGAGAAAGGGAGGAAAATAGCCTGGTACTAAGCATCTGGAAAAGCATTCTGCTGCCAGATCCAGTTAAAAACAACTAGAAGATTAGCAAGAGAGTTAGGAGAAAATGGCATCTAGTAGTGAATATCACCAGGTCTAACTGATGTACTGCCAAATCAATGAAGAGCAAGCTTAATTTCCACCAGTGTAAAGGGTGATCATTATCATAGAATCGATTAGTCCAAAAGGAATGAGATAATTGCTCTGTTCATGTCTTGATAACTAAGAAGGTGGGGGATGAAGCAGAAGTGCTAAATGTATGAAAAAAACTTCTGCAGAGAGTATCAACAATGTTCTGTGCATCAGCAGCTTCCTGGCTATCAGAGAGCAAGATTTAAAGGGGGACAAAAGTATAATGCCCACTGACCTTCTAAATCTTTCACCATATGACTTTGAAACTAATGGTAAAAGAGATGCTAGTTGTGTACTTAATCTAAAACTTCTGGCTTTTACATCTAACCTCCCAAGTATGTGAAAGTGTCTGCTGAAAAGCAATATGGTTTAAATGTGTGGAATATGTAAGAAAAGTATCCCAGGCCCATTTTTGAGCTTTCCATTGAAAACATGTCAAGGTTTTAGGAATATAACGAGCAGCTGCCTGGACAATAAAGTCAGTTACTGTTGATATGCAGTTCTCTATTGATGGCTTACAGATGATGGCAGGATCAAGTTCTGAGAGAGAAGTGAAAGAGGGCTAGTAGTCCTGGTCCAACTTCCATTAAGGCATGCAGATTGGATGGCATTGATGATGGCTAGCCTCTCTCAAAATGACAGGAGAATGATCATTGCCTTATGGGTTAGTGTCAACCCTCCATGAAAAGTAAGATAAAAGTGAATAGGAGCAGATAAAGAAATGAATAGCAGTAAAAGACTGACTAGGTATAAGTATAAAAACCAGTACTGAAAGATAAAGGTTGTGATCTGAGAGCATACACTCTATGAAATGACCCCTCCCATGAATAAAAGCACTACCCCAGAGGAAATTATGTTTATTAAAACCCCCCAGGATTAAAAAGGGGGATGGTAACTGTTCAATGAGAGCATCAAGGTATGATTGATCATAGGTCTCCCCAAGAAACAGGTAGGGAGAAGAAATAGTGATGGTATGACTCAAGTAAACATGGATGGCTATGACCTCAAGGGTGTATTGAGTGGCAATGGCAGAGCAGGCACATGGTGATCAACCAGCATTGTCTCTCCTATGTGCACTCACTCATCACACAACCTGCAATTTTTGTACAAAGAAAACTGACAAAAGATGAATGCATTGGCAGGTTTTAGAATTTTTTCCTGTGAGGAGAGACACACAGGATGAGAAGAATCAATCAAATTCTGAATGTCATCTATATTCGAACAAAAACTCGGACAGTTCCACTGTATCAAAGTGGCCATTTTTATTTATGTGAAGGAGAATGGTGCATAGAGCCCTTTATTTTTAATCACTTTTTTCCTTTATTGGACAAAGGTCTATTGACTTACATGGATCCTGTCCTGGGTCAAGTAGGCAGGTTTTGTCTGTGGATTAAGATTCCAGCAATTAAGAGCATGAATGAATAATCGTTTTGAATCTTGGAGATGGAGAAAAAGGTGGACCTCAATAAATGACTAAACCTGAAACCAAAGGAAGTGGACCCAGGCAGCCACCAAAAGGAGTGGCGGGGAAAGAAATGGAAATAGATGTAGACTCGTCAATGCTTTTAACCATGGAAGGCAAAAGACTCTTCAAATGTTTTGCAAATGACTCTGCACTCCCACTGTGGCAGTGAAATGAAGTACATCAGCATATGTCCTAGATGGAGTGAGGGACAATACCTTCCAAGCCTCTGGGCAGGAGAAATTGTTCAGTCTTCAAGCATTGCACCTCTTTCTCCTCCACCTACTTTGGGCAATAACTAGAGCAAGAGGGGAGTGAACCACTACAGTTAACACAGTGTGGTTTCAGTTCACACTCTTAGACATCATGGTCTTTGCCATCACAACAAGCACATGTAAAAGAACAATAACACAATGTCTTTAAGTGACTAAACTGCTAACACTGGTAACATCTGAGAGGGTTGGGATAGTATGGCTGCACCTTACAATTCAGATAACCTGCCTTGACTGTGGCAGGTGGACATGGTGTTTTAAATGTCAAAATCAGAACATTAGTAGGCATCATATTTCATTTTTGCAAATGAAGATTCAACACACCACCAAAACACCTTGGCTAGAAAAACCAGCAAGAATCTCCAACTTGGGAATGTTCTTTGAGTCCCTTTCAATGACAATTTCTCTTCAGGAATTAAGGCTAGCATGAGGAGAAACCTCGATGGGTATATTCCCAATGCTCTTCAAACTTAGGAGAAGTTTGGTGTGTTATGGTGAAGATGTTTTCACCAAGATGTCTCCTAAGCACAGCTTCCTTACCGAGTTTTTTATTCAAAAGGGTGTCATCTACTCTAAAGTTTTTCAGACAATGAATGCAGAATGAGAAATTGAGATGTTGAGTCTGACTTTGATGGTGACTATAAAAGTCATCCATACATGGTCATTTTCAGATTTTTTTTTCTGTTTTCCCATTTTTATTTATTTGTTCATGAATGGGGGTATCCTTAATAAAATAAGAACATATCAGTGCTCACTGTTCCCACCAATCACAGAGCCCTAAAGGGGACACACTGTAATGCCTAGCAAGAACACTTCAGCAACACCAGTGTTTTGTGAGCACTATACCTAAACACCAGCACCAGATACAATGTCCACACCCATTGAGAATGTCCAGCACTGGTACTTGTTGATCCTAGTCCAAGTTAACCAGCCAACTGACCACCCCAAGGCCATCCAACTACAAGAATTCAATGCCAAAGTGGTCTGTTAGGGATGGACCCCTCAACCAACAGGATCCTCTCCTCCCTTTCACTAATTTTCAAGCATGGCAAACATGTGAGTGGATGTTCAGATCCCAGAGAAGGTAAACTGAAATTACATAACCTTCTCTAAAAGGTATCCTCACCATGTAGAGGAATTCACCTCAAGGGGCCCAGAAGATTGAAAGTTGGCTAATGATACTGCTCTCTTCAAGGGATATGTAAAACATTATTCTAGTAATTATAGAGCTTATTAGTCTTACATCAATGGTAGTAAGAGTTTCTGTAAGGTTGATAAACGATCTTTACAAAGTAATTTAACAAAATGTAAAATCTTGTTGGATAGCATGGAGAAAGCTACTGCTTATTCATCTCCTGACATTCTTTGGAGAGGTTGCTGTTTATGTACACAAGGGTACACGTGCAAATTTAGTGTTTAGATATTCAGAAGGCATTTGTCAATTGTCCCATAAATAACTTTAAAAAAATTATATCTATAAGCATTAAGTATAAATTGGATGGAAAACTAGCTAGATGGGAGAGAATAGAGAATTTTGTTGTAGAGTTCAAACTGGAATGATGCCACAAATGGGGTACCTCAGAGCTCTGTGTTTTAACTTTGTTTTTTATGAATAAATCACAGACAATAAATTATTTAAATTTGCTGATGATAAAGTTTTGGGTGTTGCTGGCTGTGAGGAGAATGCTGCTGCTTTACAAAAGAATTTGGGTTATTTGGTGAGTTGGGTAAATAAATGGCAGAGGGATTTTAAGATAATTTTGATAAATTGATCTTAAACTTGTTATGGAAGAAAAGCATGTCATTTGATAAGTCTCTTAAGCCATCACAGCAATGTTCTGTTGTTAGTGACAAGGCAAATATGACTCAAGTTTTTATCTTCAGAAACAAGGTATACAAGTTTAAACCAGTGATAATTTCAATGTATAGGCCACTGTTTATAACACACTTGGAGTATTATGTTCAGTCTTGGAAGCTTAAAGGACACTGACTTATTAGAGATGATTCAGAGGAGGACTACCATGATAATACTCGAGATGGAAAAGTTATCTCATATAGATGGGTTAAAATATCTGAAACTGATTTTTCTTGAAGAAAGACGACTAGATCTTACCAAGGTCTTTAAAATTGTTTACAGAATTGTCAGTGTTAATCCACAATCTTTTTTCATACTAACCAGTGACAATGGTAGAACACAGGAACATAAATCTAAATTTTGACAGGGTGGTAGTTACTTTCAGTTAAAGCAGCTTTATTTTGCTAGCAGGATGATCGGCCTTTGGAATGAGTTGCCTACAGATGTGATGGATGCAGTTCATTTGAGAAACTATTGTTTTTATTTTAAAGTTTGGTGATGGTATAACCTAAATGATTAAACAGATCCCTGGTTATCCTTTACTTACATGTATACGTACTATTATAACTTCATTTACACAGCTGAAGGATCTTGTTAATTTCATCAATTGCATCTTTAAGTATGTAGCAAATTTCAACTATAAACTTACTCCCTTGTATCCAGTGACAGTAACAGAAAATCCAACAGATTTGACATCCTTGCTATCATCACTGACATCCTCAACTTCAACAATATATAATTTACATTTTACATATAAAGCCACTTTTCCCTCTTTTTAATTATCACTATTAAACAGCCATAACCATGTCTTTCAAAGAAATGTCTCATCTATCAAAGTTTGTTATTCTCTTACATCACAATATTCTGTTCCAACTAATATTCTAGAGTAATGTATGTTATTATGCTCTAAGAATTACAATAGTGGCAATTTAGCCTACCTTTGAAACTGTTTCTGTATTTTTGTTTCCGACATTTTTCTAACTTTTTTTCTGCTTTTAGATTATCTTAGTTCTCAAAACTGTTTAGTCCTACTTTAAAATTACTCTTTCCCCTTGCAAACAAGCCAGCCTCTACCTTATTTAAAAGTAAACCATCTAACCAAAAAATTTTCCTTTTTTCATGAAACTGATCCTATAAAACTAACCAGTCAATCTGCTTGTCAATACATACTAACCTAGATCTTGCATTATACTATGATGGCCTACTTATAATCCTATCTCAACTATTACAACAGTATCCTTGACAAATTTAAGTTATGGCTCTTTTCTTTAAATGTCTATAACAATCACCTGTACTTATCAATTAGTTCCTCTCATTTATCCTTCCCTATATCAATAGTCTTTACTGGCACAAGGACTGCAGACAGTACTATTAACTATCTAGCTTTCATTGTGAGTTACATCCTTCATCCTTGGATAACACAATCTTATTATTTTATTATTGTTTTCCCTACAGACTATCCTATCCACATGCCATATCAAATAATTACTTATTACTATAACAAGAATAAATATAATGAAATAAAATTAGATTCACTCAAGGGAAAGCTATAAAATTGCATTTCCTCATGAAAGGTTTTTTTTGTTTGTTTTTACATAATCCACACATGTTGACTTTCATGGAAGGATCATGCATTCCTGATCAGGAAAACCAGCTAAAGAGAATAAATTCCACAAGCAAAGTTAAATTAATCAGGAGTAAGAGAAGGTAACATTTTGATCCTTGATGTATCTGTATGTAGTTTTTTAATTCCTATTTCTATATGTTCCTCTTGTTTTCTTTCTCTTCCACAGTTCATCTGCATGAGCTAAAGACTGAAATTTGTTACTTAGGAAAATGTGATCACTACGGTTAATCTACTATTTCAAGTTATATTACTATTTCTATTTTCCTGAAAATCATATTCACAAACTATACCCTACGTCTATGAAAGTAAGTTCCTCTTTAGTTATTAGATCCTGTTGCCGTTTCCTACAGTTTACATTTCTCCACTCTATTTAGGATAGCATCCAATTTCTACTTCAACCTACAATATCCACAAACAGATTGCTAGCTTCCTTAGCAGTGCATGCTTGTTCCGCGTACTCAAGTAAAACTCCCCCATTTCATCTTAAACCCTATACACCATGAATCATTTACACCACTTTTAACTAATGTAGTCTGGAAAGAAATAATAAACATTGTAAATACTACAAATACCACTATCCTATTGGAAACACTGTCAAGTCTAATGTTTGAGATTAAATATACTACTCTATTTTACTGCTACTTTATCTTCATAGCATACAGTTCATCTTTAACTTATAACATACAAGTTACAAATATCAAGACTTGAGTTAATATTTCTGTAAAAAATGAAATTTACTGTGTTCTTTAACTTATGATATGAGCAATGGGGGTGTCCCACTAGTACAGCAGTAAGACTACAGATTTACAATGCTAAAATCAGGGGTTCGATTCCTCTTGGTAGACTTAGCAGACAGCCCGATGTGGCTTTGCTATAAGGAAATCACACATACATACTAGCAATGGGAATCTTATTTATCCATTTATGTAAGTTACTAATTAGATGATAAAACATTTGGATGCCTTCAGAGAAAATATAAGTTAAGTAAATCATATTTGTAGAGGTTATAAGCAAGTTAACTGGATTGTAAGATATTTGTTTGATAGAAATAACAACAAGGTTACCAATAGTTAAATCAAAATAGATCCTTGTTACTAGTTTAGTACCTCAGAAGTCAGAGCTTACACTGATGCTTTTTCTTATTATATTAACAATAATGATTGGTCATAATTAGTAAAGTTTAATTACATCATAACCTCTTGGGCATTTCTAACTGAATTAAAGATGTTGAAGTAATCCAAATAACTTAGGTCAATAATTGACTTAATTACAGTAAGTGTAAAATAATATACTTAGTCTATCATAATTAGGTTTACAAATTTAACATGGATGGGAATCTATTTAACACCACGACGAAATGAAAGGAGGGTCTTGGCACAATGGTGAATAACAAGTCACTTACTATAAATGGTTCAGATGAGGGCTACTAAGTTGATTCCAATGATGTGTAAGGTCTTTCTTTTGGGGAAATATTACAATATAAATTTATTTCTCTTGAGACAAGAAATGTACGTGGCGATTTTACAGAAACTCATAAGGTGTTATGCAGAGTAACAACTGGATAAAAGCCTCTCTCTCTCTCTCTTTTTTTTATGCTGTATTACAAATAGAAGAGTATGAAAGAACATAAGTTTAAGGTTTTAATGAGACAGGCTGGGCTCCTTAATTTAAAATAGTTAATTCTCTAAATATTATATTAGTGTCATTGGTATCAGACCCATGGTAGCATAAAATTTCAGTGCCGTTATAAAACTACACTGGTCCACAGGCTTGCAAACTGCATTGAGCAATTTGCGCAACCGTACTCCTACATATAACTATTGATTATTAAAGATTCACATAATAATTTAAATTGGAACAGAAAAGAAAAACGAAATTGATAATACTTCAAAATGGCAAATATAAATACATTAACGTATTTCACATAACAGACACTCTACCTCAACACAATCACTTACATTAAACTAGCTGGCGTTTCCACACAATATTTTCAAATTCTATTGCTGTTCGCTTAACATCTCGCGAGAAATCACAAAATAACTACCAGAATTACAATATATTTAAAACAATTTTTAAAAATAAATGTCTAATATTCTTTTAAACTTTACTATTAATAAACCCAATTGGGTTAATTTTTATCATCAAATCTAAACAGAAAAAAAGAATGATGAAAATTACGAAGAAACATATACACTTAAACAATCATGGATCTTCTGCCTTAGTTATAGCTCTGATCTAAGTGTGAAAAGCAGGTTTTCTTTGCATTACATAAAACAAAGCTTAAATAAAAAAATATTAACTTCTAAGAATAAAACAAACAGAATATTATATCTGGCATTACAAAGTAGCATACATATATATTAAATTGTGAATATTGCCGTAATACAACTACGATATGCGTCAAACCTCAGTTATTTTTCTTTCTAATAAAATTAACAGATTCTCTCGAGACATGTTTCTTCCTAAAGAGAAATCAAAATATTATCTTATACGCGTAATTGCAAATTAATCAATAAAAAATATAAAAACTATCTTATTTGTGTTATTAAAACAAGAAAATGTCGATGCATCCGATGATCTTGAACTTTTCCATCACATGAGCGTCCAGCTCACCAGTATTTTTAATTTTTTCAATCCATAACGACATTGAATGGTTGATTTTGATGTTGACGATGCTTAAATTATCTGTTTCGTTCATCAGTTTTAACTTCTTTCATAATGCTAAACGAGCGTTTAGCCATAGTTTTCGAGAATGGCTCAGAAAACGATATTTTTATTAGCTTCTGTAAACTGACAATCACAAAGTACCAGTACTAGTATGCAATAGAAGTGTACATAGCTGTACCATCTGTTATTTACCCCTAGTAATATGTAAACTTTACGAAAGTGCTGTATTTTCTTGCCACCAGTGGCACGTCTGCGGACTTACAACGCTAGAAACTGGGTTTTGATACTCGTGGTGAGCAGAGCACAGATTGCTCATTGTTATCTTTGTGCTTAATTACAAACGACAACAACATCTGTATTTTCTCTCTGGTCAGTTTGGACACAGTGAGAGTCAACCAAGTCAACAATTAAACTTCGTTACTTTGGTTCACACCGTTAATTTATTATTAAGTGTGTTCTCTTTAAAAAATGGTAGCTGTTGCTTAATCTGTGATGTCTTGAGATAGATGGCTGTCTTTTCTGTTGGGAATTGGGTAATGAGCTGAGGTTGCTATGCCCTTGCACTAGAATTGTAACATTTCATTCGCAATCTGGTTATTTTTGTATTATTTTAGTTAGTACTTAAAGCAATATTCTTCATTGTTAAGCAAATTTACATTTAAATTTGTGCAGAGACTTTAGACTATATTTACATCTACATATAACTGAGTTAGTGAAGTTTAACTTAACCTTTCTTTTGCTTCTTGATTTTATTTTAACTCTCAGGGGTTATTTTACTTTAGGAATGAAATTCTCAAAAAAACATAAAGGTATTCACCTGGATGAGGCGGACGTGTTTGTGAAAACATCTACGTGTAAACATAAAAAATCGACAAAGCAGTTCAAATAAGCCCCGGTAACAGTTCCGCCATAAAAATGAGTTCCGGTTCTGGCTACCGGTATAATTTCTCACTTTAATTGTTTTACTTTAATTAAACAGATTGAAGCTTATTATTTTGCAAATATTTTTATAACTTACATATTGGTGATTTTGCAAGCGTTGTTGTACTTGCATTTTAGAGCCTGATGCTAATATTTAGCCTTCTTTAAAATGTTAAGTGTCTGCAAGGATTCGTTTGATTTGTATTTCGTCGTCTCCTTTAATTTAAACATCAATTTGCACTGTTTTCACAATTTAGAAGTGTGCTAGCGTAATTCACTTAAAAACGTGTTTTGTAAATTGAACATTCATTTAATAATTTTAATCATATTCTTTGTCTTTATTTCACTTAAGTAGCATATTCGTTTCTTAATTATTTAAAATCTTAAGTTATCTATTCAAAACATTATGCCCCCCGCTTGTACAGCGGTAAGTCTACAGATTTACAACGCTAAAATCAGGGGTTTGATTCCCCTCGGTGGGCTCAACAGATAGCCCGATGTGGCTTTGCTACAAGAAAAAACACGAACTCAAAACATTATAGATGTATAAAACAGCCAGTTAGCTTACAACGGCTAGTCGTTTAAAGATGTGATCTCAAAAAAATATTTAATTATATAAAATGGCAAACTTTGTAAAGGGTCATATAAAAGTAAGTAAGTAAGATAAAAAAAATCGGGGAATACGTCTTTCACATTTTTATTTCATCTATAACAAGCAGCAACACAAATATAAAACGAGAACCAAACACTAAGTTTTTCTCAATTTTCTTATATAACTTATTAATTTTTACATTATATCTTTAAAGGTTTGCCCTGTTATACAGTTTGGCTGCTCTTTTTGATATCACATCTTCATATGGCCGATCCCTTTATTCTAACTTAACGTTTTTCGTACATGAAATGTTTTTATCAGATATCTCTATCGTTCTTGATTACAATTCCCAATAACTTAAGACCTGAATGTGATGAGCACTTATTTTTCATTTTAAACAAATACACAACGCCTTGAGATTTTTTTATCAATGTATGCCATACGTTTGTTTGTTTGTTTTTGAATTTCGCGCAAAGCTACTCGAGGTCTATTTGCACTAGCCGTTCCTGCTTTAGCAATATATGACTAGAGGGAAGAAAGCTAGTCATCACCACCCACTGTCAACTCTTCGGCTACTATTTTATAAGCGAATAGTGGGACTGAACGTCACATTATGCCACACCCACGGCTGAAAGAGCAAGCATGTTTGGTGTAAGGAGGATACGAACCCGCGACCTTCAGATTGCGAGTCCTGCGCCTTAACCACCTAGCCATATTAAATTGTCTACAATGAAAAAAGTCTAAGTGAAATTTCAATTCAAACATACTGTCGGATGACATTGTAATATACACTTCAAGTTTGTCTATGAGATAATTATTTTCTATTCACTCCTATATGACAAAGTCATTCTCTATTTTAATCATATCACATTTATGTCTATGCTGACTGTGAAATACATTAACTATTAAAGGGTACGAAATATACCTTTACTATTTTGCGCGCTACAGGTGTCAAACCGGCTACCTTCCATCGTTCAAGTTAATAACTAAGGTTGTGATTCCCTTCCTTTTCTGTGTATGTGTGATATCCCCACTTTAATTTCAAAATTATTATGCACTTTTAAACGTCGAATGTTCTTCCGTCTTTTAAATTGATGATTTTAAAAAGATGTCAGAGCGTCTAGGTACATTCAGAAGCATAAGAATAATGGCATTCTACCATTAGATGAAGCTGTGGCAATACACCAGACTTGTCCGAAAGCTTGTCTTTTAGTCTTATATAATAACATCAGTTTTACTCTAACCTTTTTTTCTAGCACAGTGATTCTCAATTTGTAATCAGTGGAGCGCAATTAGTCAGCGGATTTTCTTCAGATGGTGGATGGAAAGGCTGCATAATCACAGAGGCAAACTGTGGATGAATATGTCATGAAAAAAGATCCACCTTTTGAAAGTGCTCGGGTGATAGGATTTTGTATTTGTGTCTTTTAATTGTGTTTTGAACCTATTTGTTGTCTTAACATCCCCTCAATGGACCCAGCAGATAGCCTGATGTGCCTTTGTGATAAGAAAACACACACACACAAACATCATATACAGAATGGAAATTACAATACAGTGTAAATATTCCATTGTGATACGCCGAGATAAAAAAGAATCTCATGGTCCAAGAACAAATAGCGTTTGAGAACTGTTGTTCTAAAATGGTGATCTAAAAGCTTGGCTGAACTAATTACAGTGACTTTAGATATCTTTTACGTGGAAACTAATAGTGTTTGTCCATTTATGAGTACAATAATTTGTTATAAGTTTTTTTTAAATAATAAATGTTTTCCACATAAAATAGTCACATGTTTTTACTACATATGTTGTTATTACGTTAGTTCGTTTAAGCATTTTGATTCTGATATTGAAAAATGCGTGAAAACAAATGGTGACAACATCAAATATTTTACCGCTCTTTTGTGCATTATTTTAAAATTAATTAAAGATAACATGCCACCAAAAGTGGGGCTCGAACTTTAGTAGTTAGGAGAAGCTATCAACACAATTACAACGTCTTAGGCCTATGCTATTTCTTCTTTTCATATTTTACACCAGTCCCAGTCACTTGTGATTGTGAAGAGCAAATCACAATTAGTTACCAATTTATATGTTGCAGTTACAAAATTCTAGTTTCGATTAAGTATAATTTAGTTTCATACAAACTTTCTAAAACTATACGTAAAAGAAAAACAATAATTTTACCACCCGTTAATTGCTTATTTTTCTTAACTGAAAGATATATGAAGCTACTGTTTTCAGTGTGGTGAAAAAGCGTTTGGACCTTTTCCGAAACATAAGAATGGCATCCCAGCATTGAAGAAAAAAAAAGGTTGTGACGATACTACAGATTTTGTATAAAGTTTGGTTCTCATAACGACTGGTATGGGTATTAACACTTTTATTGATAAGGAGAGTACAACGTTTCGACCTTCCTAGGTCGTCTTCAGGTTAACAAAGAGAGAATTTAAATGTGACCGTTGCCGGGCGCATGTCTTAGGGACGAGAATATAAACGTGTATGGGATTGTAAGGGGCGTTGCACTTGGATGTTAGGTTATTAATTAGTATAGGTATAAAGGTGTTCCTTCATATTGGTTTAATTTTGATTTTAGCTGCTGTATAAGTAGGGCTTCCTTGATTTTGCGTTTGTTTATATTTGTTTTCCTACTTAATATCCAGGTGTTTTTTATATTTATGTTGTGTTTATTTGATTTTCAGTGTTCATAAACGTGTGAAGGTGTTTTTTGTGTTCTTTGAATCTAATTTCCATTTTTCTGCTTGTTTCTCTAATATAGAAGTCGAAGCAGTTGTTGCATTGTATTTTATAAATTATGATGGTGTTGTGTTTGTCAGTGTAGTTTTTACATAGTATAGACCTTAGTTTTGTACCTGGTTTCTGAATACATTTGGAATGTTGTGTTGTGTTATAAGTTATTTTTCAGCTGATGTCGGGAACATATACACCCTTGTGCAAATTAATTGAAACAAAGCGAAACATTACGATTTTTTCAATATTTTGCGTTTTATTTCTAAGAATCCAAAAGTTACTCACAAATTAATACATGATATGACCGTCTTTATTTTTAAGAAGATCATTAATCCGCTTTGGCATCGAATCCACGAGTTGACTGCAATATTTACTAATTTTGGGACCGCAGTACCACACCTCAATTATGGCCTCAATTAGCTTATTTTTCGTAGTACACTCTTTTCCTCGAAGTTTTTCTTTACAAATCGCCCAAAGATTTTCAATAGGATTTAAGTCCGGAGAGTTTCCAGGCCAGTCCAGGATCTTTATTTGCGTTGTAGTCATAAAATTCTTTACAAGTTTCGATGTGTGGCAAGGAGACAGATCTTGCTAAAAAATGCCAGATCCATCTGTAAATCTCTTTTTCAAATGTGGAACGACTCTTCTCTGCAAACTTTCGATGTACTGTGGTCCTCGCATCATACCTTCTACGATATTTAAGCCTCCGATGCCATAGTAGCTGAAAAAGCCCCAAAACATCTTCTTCAAGGGATGTTTTACTAACTGATTGATGTGAGATTCTCGAAGTTTCTCACCTGGAGATCTGCAAACATGCAGACTTCTTTGACACGGTATGAAGAAATGAGTTTCGTCACTGAATAACACCTTCCTCCATTGTTCTTGCGTCCAGTTTTTGTATTTCAGACCCCATTGATACCGTTTTTTCCTCATTGAGTTGAAAAGAAGTTGTTTTTTTGACTGGTCTCCTTGCCCTTATAACGCAATTTCGAATGACGTAATATTTCTCAAAATTTCGTCATATATCCAAAAAATAAATCGACCGTACTGCAAAACACAGCTAATGACGCCGTCTGTGTGAAAAAACGACTATTAAAGGAAATCAGCTGGTCCAGCGAGCCTACACCGGCCGCCATGCTGAGAATATTGTAAAATGACCATTTGTTTCAATTAATTTGTACAAGGGTGTAGTATGCAGCAGTGTAAGGTTTTGTAGTTTGTTGTATCTTGGAATTTATTATTGTTTTGTTGTTGTTGTTGCTGTTGATCCGGGTGTGTGTGTGTATAAATAAAAGTGTTAATACCCATACCAGTCGTTGTGAGATACATTTTTATTTCAAGTGGGTTTCTCGTCATCAAGAATTACTTCACCATAATATGCTTTATATGTAGGATTATAACAAAATCATTTACCTTCTTAATTCACACTTTATAAACTAAAGTATTTAATTATATTTAAAATGATTTAGAATATACTAATTATGCTGTAACAACTCTTAGTAGTGAAAGCCAACTTTAGTTTCACTGAGAGAGAGAGAAATAAACATCCCTTAATCTTATTGTTCTTCTTGTTTATCTCTACTAATTAACTTATAAGTTTGCGTTTTTTTTTTTCTGCTGTTGTAATTATAATTTGTTTTAATGTATTTATGGTTCTGTTTGTTCGTGGAGTTAAAGATGGCGCAACAATACTACTATTTAATATTATTTTTTTTAAACATTGTCTTTATTATTAATCTCCAGTGGCTCAGCGATAAGTCTGCAGGCATATAACGCTGAAAAGAATACCCATTGTAACACAGCACTGATAGGCCATTGTTCAGCTTCGTGCTTAATATAAACAAACAAATGTTGATTATTTTTAGTTTTTATATTTGGACGATTCGAATATTGAGGTTTTATATGCATTTTGTCATGGTATTATTCCGTTATGAGCTCTTGTTATAAAAAGAGAGTTAAATTTGACTTCTAATCTATTTGGTGTTATATATATATATAAACATTGTAGTTACCTATATTTATTTACTATGCAAAAGCCAGTTACAAAATAAAATTAGAATCCTAGTTTTCATGGGGAGCTCTCAACATAGATACAGTATCTTAGACCACTTTTTATTCCAAACTTTCCATCAGTTTTAAGCAAGAAGCTTTGCAGAGCAGATTACAACTGGTATTGTGAAAAAATATGACTTCACCTGAAACAGATTTCATCGTACATGGAGGTGTAATAGTGATGTATTTCTTAGAATTTAACTTACACAAGTTTCTCAAAATTTACTTACATCTGGTCTGAAAGCGAGTTATGAACTCAAACCCATGTTTCGTATAAAGTTATGTAAAATCTCTTAGAAACAGTAACACATTATATTTCATTTCTCGAGTAAAATAACCAAAATAATTTTAATATTTTGTAAGTGAAAAAATAGAAATATCTTGAAGCATTTAAAGCATTTGAATTGCTACCGGTGAACACAAACAAACAAAAATAATAAGAGAACCAATTTCGAACTAATGTTTAACGAGTAACGCAAATTTTCCCACTTTTCAGAACCAGTTTAACTATTTTAATATTATTTGAAATTATATGACATCAAACCTTTTACAATGAAACTGAAGCAAAAAAAACAATAAAGATTAATAGAAGGATGCAGCACTAAATTGAATCGTATCCAGTAATCTCTCTAAGTAGGCACACACAAAAAAAGAGGCTTTTAGTCAAAATTCATTCCTCTTAAAATGTAATCAATCCACAAAACTATTTATAATGCTTCTTACTGCGCTTCATTTCTTTTCTATTATTGTGTATACAACATATATTGTTACTTATTATAACTTATTTCGGACAAGTCTCCGATTTATCGTGTTACATACATGTGTGTTAAGTATTATTATTTCAAATAACAGGAAATTTGAATTTAGAAGTTAATTAATTGTTAATATGTATCAAATTTAAAGTATTTGTTAACAAGATTGATATACACAATTTCCTTCTTTAACATAATCATATTGTAATATTCAAACATAAAAAAGTTTAAGTTATCATAGCTTTTTAAAACATTTATTGGACCAAATGAAAAATTTAAATCTCTGTTTAAAACATGAATTTGTTTATCATTTAGTATTAAATGAGATTTATTTATAACTTCGTGGTTATTAAAAAAAGACTATTGTACTTGTTTGGCAATGGTTCTAGTTTATAATATTCTTCATTTTTTTCTTTCTTCTCAGTTAATAAAGGTTTTAGCTTTTCTCTTACGTAATTTCACATCTAGCAACATTCTTCTGTGTAGTTATCCATTACTTCCTTCACTATTCTTTTCAGTCTTTAATCATTTCTTTATGCAGAGCTAAGTGCAATAAATACATTCTTTTCTTCTTTCTCAGCTATGTACTTTATTTTTTGCCAAATCACAATATTCAGTATTTTCTTTTTTGTCTTCTGAAGCTGATATTCCACTTTCTTGTTTCTAATATTACAATCCAATTTTATAAATTTTGGCGCTATTTTATTTCTTTTACATCTCATTAAGAACGCTAGTTGCTGAGGGCATTTTCTTAACTTTAGTGTCTGTTTTGAAAAATATTTTTTCACATATTCCGTTGCTAGATTCATTTAAAAATTCCTTGGTACTTGTGTAATGTTAAAAAACGGAGAGAGACGAACACGTTGAATCAAATTAAAGCAAGGGTAAGTTTTTGTATACCAACTTGTGGTAAAAGAAATGTTAATAAACTTTAACAAATCTTTTATCTTTTCAATGATAACTAACATCGATCTAGCCTTCCCTAATTATAAAATTATAGAAAGACAGATCAAACTTTGTGTATCCCTCAAGAAATTTAGGTAACTCGATTTTGTTCCAGTAAAAATAAGTTGCCCAACACTATTAATATACAAGCTAGTAGAAATAACTTTATAATATGATACGATACATCAGAACATTTATATAGCTCTCTAACCTTATTTTAGAAGTAGGTGGTCAAACACACTACGCCATAAATATAAAAAGATAGCTAACAATAACATTAGCTCTACAAACAATCTGATGGTGTTGGTTTTGTCAAAAATTTCATTGATTGTGACTTTGTGGATCTCCATAATTTACTAAATGGAGTAGATTTGGAAATGCTCTATTTACTAAGGGTGCATTTAATATGTAAACCATGTTTTACAGCTATATAGGAATGAAGACAACCACAGTTTGGTAGATAAAGCAATATTGTAATGGTTAAGTACCCGATCTTGGGATCTGGCCAGGGCTTGAATAATATATTTAGAAATCTAAATATAATATATTTGTCTTGTGAACCACCACTGAAGATATCTTCCAAGGTATTTGAATTTCTGTACAATGTCCGCTTTGGTTTCACCAATCTGAATGGAGGGGCTGGAGCATTGGCTGTTGGAGAGGGCTGGAATAGAAATTCAGTTTCACCTAAACTAGTGGTCAGTCCAAAGATATAAGAAGACTTTTAAAATCTATTCACAGTGCAGTGAAGATCATCCTGAGTATAAGCCGTAAAAGCATAGTCATTGGTAAAGTGTGCTTTCTGAATGAATGCTTGGTGTCAAGTAGTCTCAAATCGAAGAAGGAGCCATCCTAACAGAACTTTTATAGATACCGTGATCAAGATCTTTAGTGGCGTGATAGAGAGTGCAAGTGAAGAACAAATTAAAAATACTGAAACAAACATGCATCTTTGTTTCACTTCATTGAAATTGACTGATGCAGAAACTGTTTGGGCAGCGTCATGTCTCAAGATTTGTCCAAAGGTAAGCTTGGCGACCATGACAAATGTCTTTGTTAGTCTAATGAAAACAGCTACCAGCCTATGCTTGATACTTAAATTACTTTTTCACTGAAATACCTGACGAAAACATCCAATTACAACCAGCATTGCTTTATCATTATAAAAAGCAGATAAATAATTTTCAGGCAGATCTTTACCTCTTTTTAGTATTAAGTTATTTCTACCTGAAGACGTACAGTTTCACAGTATTTAGTCTTGAAAAAAAGTACTGACATTTGAGAGTTAGAGTTTTTTTTGTAAGATATGTTTTACTGAACCATTTAGTTGTGTACATGTTTGGTCAACCTATCAACTGCCATGGGACTTATGACTTAAATAAAATACTTGGTTCGGTGTTATTCAGAGAACATTCTAACTGTGTGGAACTAAAATAAGGTAAAATACATTTCAATTTGCCTGTAAAAATCTAGAGTTAGGAGATATGCAATTCAAATTAGGATGTCCTAGCATTATATCAGGTTTTCCCGAGAGAAATAATTCTTATTCATTCTTTTAAACAGACGTTAGTGGATTTCCAAATATCAAAGTTTGTTAAAATGACAATTTTAGGACATATTTAAGATTTGCACCAAAACTATTTTTTCTTACTACAAACACGTTTTTGGATGACTCCAAAGTTTATTTATTAAACCTCCTTACAACGGCTTAACAAAAGTTTCACCGAATACCGAAACAGTATTCAAACTTTCCGCTGTTTTATATAAAAACCAACTAGCCCTTAACTTAGCAGTTTATGAAAGAGAAACTATTTATATGCACTTTTCACCATTTCAAACTCTTAACACAGTCTTTTGAAAATTCATCTTTGAACCTCGATTCCATGTGCTATATTTTGAATAGTTTACACCATATGAAACTGTAGCAAAAACTTGGCCTTGTATAGAGAATATATGGAACCTATGTTATATATTTAGATGGATAAATATGTTGTCTTAAAAACATTTTTGAGTCTTACTACATCTTGTCGTGCTCTTGTCTGACGAACGTATATATTGCAAACAATCCTGTAGAGTAGTTTCTATTGCAAAAGGCTTCATTGTAAAACCGTCAAGCATAAAGCACATCACATTTCTCGGTTCTTTTCATAAATACATTTAATGTACGAAGAAGATGGGGTACTTTAAACCAATTACACAGAAATCCATAACCGCTACATTCAGCAACTTGACAAGTATGTTTTTATATGCGGGTTTGAATCCCGGTCGCGCTGAAAGCTTGCCCTTTCAGCCGTGAGAAAGTTATAATGTGACGATCAATCCCACTATTCGTTGGTAAAAAGAGTAGCCCAAGAGTTGGCTGTAGGAGGTGATGACTAGCTGCTTTCCCTCTAGTCTTACACTGCTAAATTAAGGACGGCTAGCGCAGATAGCCCTCGAGTAGCTTTGCGCGAAATTCAAAACAAACAATGTCTTTACATATATATGGAATAGCATGAATATCCATTTCTTTCTCCAACTGCTTGAGGTATGCGATAGTTGAGTAACAGGTATGACTGGAAGCTTTATGTTAGCGAGCTTATACCTGATCACTTTGTTTCCGTAGAAAGAATATGAGAGTAAGTGTAGTACATTTGACATATTATCAACCGATGATCACAAATCCCTTTGAGAAAGTTTGACAACATGCCATGTATCATTTTTTGTAATTTTTTTGGCGACTAGAAAATTGTATAATACTTATTACAGTTACCAAAGTATTGGTATATTTCATCGAGTGTTATTATATACTATTATATTTTCCCAGTTAGGTACAGTTGGCCTTCCTTTCCTGCACATGTATTGGAAGCAACTTGTGTGCACGTGAGTTATGACACTTTTTTAGACAGATATTCTACATGATTGTGTTGCGTACTGTTTTCTAGGACAGTGAACGTCTCTTGTCACTGATCTTTGTCTTCATAGATTCTCACATATTACATGACGCCATGTTTTGCTTATCACAGCTGAAGTACAACTTGTTTCAGGTCTCTTTCTATATTGTTTTGATGCTCTTAGTTGATTCATATTATTTTGTTTTCTAATGTCATTATGAACAATGGATATGCCCGTCTTAGAAATTATAAACTCCGATTTGGACATATCTTAATGATTTGTCATTACATACACTTTTCAAAAGCAATAAATTTCCGGTGGCATCACATTATTTACCCACATGATGCCAAAAATGGCAAAATGTATTCTGATACATTTTAGTTCAACAAATAGAATGTCATAAATGTGATGATTCACTTCTTAAACTATATGAAATAAAAGAACGAGAAATCTACTGGATGACCAAACTTGTGACTATTTATTCCTTTGAATGATAGGGTTAAAAGAGAGGGTAACGTTTCCTACAGTTGCAAATTTTCACTTATCCTTATTTTTTCCTTCAAAATATTAATTACACGTATTTACCGTTGTTTGTGTTTTCTTATAGCAAAGTCACATCGAGCTATTTGCTGTGTCCACTGAGGATAATCGAACACCTGATTTTTGTGATATAAATCCGTAGACTTACCGCTGTCCCAGCGGGGGACATTTCTCATTGCCATGGCAAAAAAATCAACAACATAAAAGTAATATATCTATGACATCATTAACTTTAATTGGGGAATTATTTCTACCGTTCCTCGCTAGTACAGCGGCAAGTCTACAGATCTACAACGCTAAAATCAGGAGTTCGATTCTCATCGCTGGACCCGATGTGGCTTTGCTATAAACAAAAAACATACACACTTCTAATATGTATATCAAAACAAATGATCTCACCCTACTTTGTGTTACATTACGAGCCCTTGCAGTTAAAATACATAATTTTATTCAAGTCACTATTCGTTGGTAAAAAAATAGCCTAAGAGTTGGCGGTGGGTGGTGATGACTAGCTGCCTTCCCTCCTGTATTACACTGCTAAATTAGGGACGGCTAGCGCAGATAGCCCTCGTGTAGCTTCGAACAAAATTTAAAACGTCTTCAGTTGTTTTTGTTTTAAAGTTATGACTGCTTTTATGTCAAAATGAGCATGAGAGAGTCTGATAAATGTCACAATTATATATCCATTTCAAAAGTCCCATTCTCCAAATAAACATTAACAATGACATTAATCAATTAATTATGCTTAATATTAAGAAATTTCCAACCGCAAAACACATCAAAACTATTAAATGATTAAATTTAACATGGTGATCTTTGCTCTTACTCATTTACGTTATCACTTAATGAACGATTTTGAATTCTTAATTACTTTAAATCTTATCAAATATTATTTTATTGAAAACACTGAATGGTCTTTAATCGTACTTAGCAATTTTATCATCAAGCGCTTAATAACCTCGAATCTTAACAAATAGCCTTAGCCCCAAAATGTTCAAGGGCCTTTTCTTTCAGAGATAACCTTACGAAAATCATTGGAATTAATATAAAATATTATCATATTCTTTGTTGGTTGGTAGAATTTACTTACCAATTTCCCTGCAAATAATAGTGTAGAAGCCTTAGGCTAACTGAACGGTTGCCAAAAAATGTTTTGATCAGAAAAATTACATTCTCTGAATCTTAACTCAGTTTGAAGAAACGATTGGTTTGAATTTCGCGCAAAGCTACACGAGAACTAACTGCACTAGCTGTCCCTAAGTTAGCAGTGTAAGACTAGAGGGAAGTCAACTAGTCATCACCACCCACCGCCAACTTTTGAGCTACTCTTTTACCAACGAATAGGGGGATTGACCGAAACATAATGAACGCCCCCACGGCTGAAAGGGCGAGCATGATTGGTGCGACTAGGGGTTCGAACCTGCGACCCTCAGATAACGAGTCGAACGTTTTAACCCACGCGCCATGCCGGGTCCTGAAGAAACGAAGGTGATTAGATATAAGTTTCAACTCAGTGAGGAAATATTTATATCAAAAACATTCTAATGCCAAAACTACTGGATCTTTTGGGCGTCTTGAAATGAAAAAAGCTAAAATTCAATCTTTATGTGGAGCACGCGGTAGCACTGCTCGTGTAGAAAAGACTGAGATTGTTTACGAATTGACAATTTAAACATCGCCTCTACAGGTCATAAGAACTTTATAGTAGTATACATTGTTTTGTTTTATAACAGTATCTTTGTAATGATTGAGTCACAAGTTCTGGTAGTGTCTGTAAATATCATATCAAAAAGTTTGAATTTCTTTTTTCTTTCTGCTTTTTTTATTACATGGTAACTGAAAAACCAAAACTATAGTGTCAACCAATTTCACTGATTTGACAGAGTTTCAAATAGAGTATCCGCTTTTATAAGTATTAGTAACTACTAGTAAAATAAACAATAATAATATTATTGTAAACAATGCTATCATTACTCCTTGAAGTCATGCATTGCTCGAAATCTAATGTCCAGATCTGATGTTTCAATTTTCTCACAATTACTTTTCTTAGAGAAAAATTGTGCCATTTAAAATGCTTTAAATACTCTTTTACAAACAGTACAAGGTGAAATAGTACAGGTGAAACGGAATTACCAGCCAATAACAAATACACAATAAATATTACAGTTATACTTAGAACTTAGTTATAAATACAACCTTCCTATGTCTGTTGAAATATTACATTAAAAAACAAAGAAAGAAATTTCAGAAAGGTAATAATTGTAGGGATAGGTAACATCATGATTTTGTCTTAAAAACAGGTGCTTATTTCTACTTTTAAAACTTTTCAGCTTTAACAACTAACACCTTAATATTATTTTTCCACAAATATTTACCCTATACACCGGTATAATTTAATTTGGTTTGAATTTCGTGCAAGGATACATAATTTAGCAGTGTAAGACTGAAGGAAAGGTAGCTGTTCCTCACCACTCAACTTGGGCTACTCATTTAACAAATAAGAGTGAGATTGATATTAACGTTATAATGACTCTACGGCTGAAAGGGTGAGCATGTTTGATGTGACATTGAACTTCTAGATTGCGAATCGAGCGTCCTAACCATCTGATCATGCCAGGTCGCACCGGTATAATTAAGTAACGAATAAGGGTATAACGAAAAGAAAATTCACTTCTTTCCCCCTAACAATGCATTCAGGTCAAAGCTACACAACGGCCTGTCTGTGCTCTGTTCACCAAGGGTATGGAAACCTGGTTTCTAGCGGTGCGAGTTCGCAGATATACCGCTGTGCCAGTGGGGATCACCTGTAAAGTAAAAACTAAATTAAACACATAAAATAATTGTTTAAATAACTAATTGCTGAATAAAGGTCTAAAGAGTGGGTAAAGATTTACCTACCTCGACCATCCTCAGCACATTTGAATTTAAATTTAACTGTAACTGATAGTACTAGAAGAAAGGAAAAAGATATATAAGAAAATTTATACTTACTATCATGTTTTTTCCTCTCATATAGTTACTCATAAGAGATACAAGTACACAACCATCATATCCTAACTGGTTAACACCTCCAACTTTCGTTGGTCCGTCGCAACTGTCTCTTCTGTACAGCCACTTTTAATAGAACTTTTTTTTGTACATAGTGAACTATATTATAACTTGAATTACAGCGGACCACCTCTTTTCGTGAACAAGCATGATTCTTCCGGTATTCATCTTTTATTCCACGAGCCGTCTTTGACCATTACTCACTCTTATTTATATATTTGATCTTATTTTTCTCGTTACTACTGGAACACTTTATCTTGTCATGCATTGCTCGAAATCTAATGTCCAGATCTGATGTTTCAATTTTCTCACAAGTAAGGTAAATGAAAATAATGTTTCTTTGAAACATGAAATGGATAATGAAAACTTAAAGAAAACTAAAACTTTTTTCCAGTACACTTGGACATTTTTTGGCAATATGGACACTTACTGGTCTTAGTTAATTAGATGGTTAATATCAACTCTTCAAAAAAATGCAATGACAGTAGAGATGATATTTAAATTATTCCTACATAATAAAATAGGCGAGAATTAACACATATATAAATAGCTATTCAACCACAACTGAATTTATTTTATTTTAGTCTGTTAACATTCTATTACTCTGTGTGTCTGTGCTGGTATGATGGGACGATGCAAACGCCATCTATACTGTCTTTTTCATTGTTTATGATTTGTTTGTTTGTTTGTTTTGGAATTTCGCACAAAGCTACTCGAGGGCTATCTGTGCTAGCCGTCCCTAATTTAGCAGTGTAAGACTAGAGGGAAGGCAGCTAGTCATCACCACCCACCGCCAACTCTTGGGCTACTCTTTTACCAACGAATAGTGGGATTGACCGTCACATTATACACCCCCACGGCTGGGAGGGCGAGCATGTTTAGCGCGACGCGGGCGCGAACCCGCGACCCTCGGATTACGAGTCGCACGCCTTACGCGCTCGGCCATGCCGGGCCCATTGTTTATGAAGGATTGATATCAGTCATCCCTACCTTTACTTACTTTTTGAAAAGTTTTTCTTTATTTATTAAATCTTAATCAAGTAGTTGAAACTTCATCAACTGTTTTTCCACAATGAGAAAAATATCAACAACAACGTCACTTTTCCTAGAGTGAAGGAAACACCCATTGACTTATGGTTTTTATCACTACAAAATAAGAAATCATCTGCTGTGCCATAAAATATATTGTGACTTTATATATACAGTATGCATCATATTATAAAAAGTAGATGTGACACCCTAATTAAATGATTTAGTTCTTGTGTAAGTAAGGTGAGCGGAACTTAGTGGCTCTCCAGAAAACAATTTTATGTTAAGAACCCATGTTGATTATGTACAGAAATATAAGAAAATTAATATATTAAGTAAAGGGGTAGACACCATGTGAAATTTAAAACAAACAAACCCTTTTTTCACATTATTCTTTCACAATTGTCACAAATTCTCTTTGATATTTGATTTTAAATTATTTATAACCAGTAGAAAGATAAGGTTTGTATTTACTTGTTTCCATATAAGGCTAAATAGTTACGACGATTGTGTTTGAATTATTTAGCCTTTAGTTTCATTGTTAATAATTAATACCATAATTAAAGCTACAGTTACGACAGAAAGTGTTCGTACCCCTGCGTCCCAAGTAATTTTTTGCTCATAACTTAAAAAGTATCACGAGTAGGCTAATAGAAGTATGATATATTATAAATACAATACTTACACACATCTACATAAATTTTTATGTAAATTAAACGACAAATAAACTGTTTATAAACAAATAACCAAAAGTAGGAGGAGCAGAAAGTGTTCATACAGTCCAGAACGTGTGAAGAAACTGATATTCCCATAAATTTTGTTTAGTTTGGCGAATAAACTACATTATATCATTCCAGAACTAGACACCGGGTTCATAATTATTGAAATTTAGCCAGCAAAAAACGTATTTCTGGCAGTTTAGCGCTGTATCCGTTATAATCTGTTTGGTCATCATGGAGAACAGGAAACAACTGTTTAATGATTTACAAAACCGAATTATTGTAAAATACAAGTCTCGTATTTTCGGTGCCTCTTTTCGGTGTTGCTTAATGTGCCGAAATCTACTGTTCAAAGCATAATTGCCAAGTTTAAGCTTACAGAATCAACTGCTAACCTTCCTCGTTCCGGACGCCCCATCAAAATTCCAGAGATAACCAAGAGGAAGGTTGTCAGAGAAGTTAGTAGGAACCCTCGTTTAACACGTAATGACATACAGAAACTAGTAAGAGAAACTGGGGTTGAAGTAAGTACCTCTACAGTTACGAACATGTTACGCTCTTCTGGGTTCAAAGCATGCCGTCCTCGTAGAATTCCATATTTCATTTAGAAGCACAATTAAGATATGCAAGAAAGCATGTAGATAAACCCTTTATCTATGGGAAGAGTATTCTTTGGTCAGACGAGACTAAAATCGAGCTTTTCGGCCACAATGATGTTCGCTATATTTTCCGTAAGAAGGGGGAACGAAATCCTCCAAAGAATACCGTCCCTACAGTTAAACATGGAAGTGGCTCGATCATGCTATGCAGTTCCTTCAGCTCTTCTGGTGTAGGCAGCCTTCATCGCGTCAACGGAATCATGAAAAAAGAAGAGTACGTTGATATATTAGGCACTTATATCAAGAATGATACTCGAAATTTGCGGCTTGCGTGTCGTTGGATCTTCCAGCGCGACAATGACCCTAAGCACACAACAAAATATGTGCAATCCTGGCTGAAAAAGAACCATATAAGCGTTCTGGAGTGGCCATCGCAGTCACCCGATCTCAACCCAATTGAAAACGTTTGGCATAGTTGAAGACCAGGGTTCATCAGCGTCATTCGAAAAACTTGCAAGAGTTGGAGGCCTTCTGTAAAGAATAATGGAAGAAAATACCAGTCGAGTACTGTCAAACGTTCATGGAGGGCTATGAGGAGAGATTGCGTTAAGTAATTCTCCTGAAAGGCTACACAACTAACCATTAAAATAGACGCACGAACACTTTCTGCCCCTCCTATGTTTGGTTATTTGTTTATAAACAGTTTATTTGTTGTTCAAGTTACATAAAAATATATGTAGATGTGTGTTAGTATAATATTTATAATATACCCTACTTTTATTATCCTAATCTTGATACTTTTTAAGTTATGAGAAATAAACTACTCACGACGCAGGGGTACGAACATTAAAAACAAATAAAACAATAAAATCAAATGAAAATAAATATTAACGTTAGGAGCCTGAGACTTCTTGAATAAATAACTGTAATTCTGTGTTCGAATTTGCAGGCATTATAGAAAGAAAAATGGATTTATTTCTTAATGTTTTGTAACGGTTACTGGATCAGTCAGATGGACTAGGTATGTATAGTATTAGGGTAAAATATAAAGTTTTATAGGAAAATAATTAATATTAATTAAGGATTTTATAAATGTTATGTAAATTAAATTTTAAAATTAAAAAAATACTTTTAATCTTAGTGCGAAAAATCACCTCATTCTTAAAGTAGTCAGAATCTGAGTTACACTCTAGCTTCTTTATTTCACAGAAATCCTCGGCATAGCCAAGTGGTTAGGGCTCTCGACTCGTAGTTTGAGAGTCACAAGTTCGATTCCCCGTCACACTTCACATGCTCGCCCTTTCAGCCGTGATGGCGTTATAATGTGACCGTCAATCTCATTATTCGTTGGCAAAAAAGTAGCCTAAGAGTTGGCGGTGGGTAGTGATGACTATCTGTTTTTCCTCTAGTCTGACGCTGGTAAGTTAGAGACGGCTGGCACAAATAGTATTCTGTAGCTTTGTGCGAAAATTCAAAGTAAACAAATTTCACAGAGAAAGTTGTAGTGAGAGAACTTAATTTAAAGAAATTACTTTTTATGTACAAAAAACTTGTAATGTTGATAAAAGCTGGTAAAATTTCGTGATGATGCAGATACTACATTAACATTTATAGTGTGTTTATATTTTCATGACTGTCTGTTTATTGCTAGATAATTCAAAATGACTGAACTCATCTATGGAGAATTAAGACCCAGTTGGGCATCTGGTCCCACAAATGCATTGCCGTGTTCAGCCAATATATAATTGAGCTTGTTGTGTCTGTGAGGGTTGTGCTTTAATTTTGTACGTTGTGCAAAACTATCAACACCAGTGTCCTTCAATGGTAAGATAGTTAATATATTGATGTTATGGCCTGCTCTATGTAGATTGAGAATATCCAGTCAGTGGGGGAGTGCTTGTTACTATGGATAAATCTACTTTTTCCACTTAAGTGATCTGAATGAAAGAAAAAACATCTCAATAGAAGAAAATTAGTTAGTCGATTCACAAGTCTAATGAAAGGTATTTGTCCAGTGATTAAGTGTATATGCTGTGTTTATATCTTTGTTAATAAACAACGATTGGTTTCATTTTGTATTATATATTATGCCCAGTCTTTTCATTTCTTAGCTTAAACTCAGTCAGTTTAATTAAGTTCAGTTTCCCTTCATGGTTTATTCTATCTTCTATCATAAAGCAGACATGGTTAATAATATTTGTAGAAATCGGTTTAACCTGAATACCACAGAGACATCATTGGCATCGTTATGGGCTGATCATGAAACCCATGCTAGTTTATTGGGAACCAGTGGGGTTGTGTTACGTAAATAAAGAAATGTGACTTAGTTAAACTGTACAAATATTTTAACGTGTTTTGACCATGTTTGTAGAAATAAAACAAAAATACATTTTAATCTAGCTCAAGTCAAAGTATGATAACGTGAGTTAAAGTCTGAACAGATTCGGACTTGTTCGAATCTGTTCTAGTTTCGACACTTCAAAAATATTACCCTAAATACCGTGTGTCTTTTGAATGAACATCTGAGTGGTGATACAGAATTAGTTATAGTCACAAAAAAAAATAATAATGAATAAAATGTTTGCTTTAAGTTTGAAAATTGAAATGCATGAACTTTATTAAAAATAAAGAAAAAATTAACTGTAACAACATATTTACTAATTTTTGGCTTAAATATGATTAATAATAATAATTTAATAAATACAAGAAAGCCAGAACACTTCGAAGAATTGTAACATGCATACACACACATGCAATTAGTTTCCTGGATAAGCATCTCAGAAAAAATAACCAAAAAGTGTCTTGCTGTGTTTCGACTTCGAAAAGAAAAGGTCTGGTGAGAGAAGACTGTTTATGTAAAATAATAAGTGTCGTTTTTGAACTAAAATGTTTGGAAAAGCATAAACTAGTGTTGTGAAATATGCTTTAATAAAAGTAATACCATTTGCTTCAACACACTTTTGCCAATATGTAACGAAGCTGTTTATGCCCCTGCTGTAGAAATCAGAGTTTCTATGGTCAGTAAACTCTCTGAAAGCTCCTTCTGCAGCTGCCTGGTGTTGAAAGCGTTTATTTTTGAAAAAGTTGTCAAAGTGCTTGAAAAAATGTAAATCTGTGGGTGAAAGGTTTGGAGAGTAAGGCGGGTGAGGCACAACCTCGATTCAAAATTCGTTCAATTTTTTGGAGTGTCATTCTTGTTGATCTTGTGTCAACTCATGCAGAACCCACTTATCCAACTTGTTCATCTTTCCAATCGTACTCAGGTGGTTGGAAATGCTTAATTTACTTGCACCTAGCTTTTCTGCAGACTCACATACTGTTGTGAGAAGGTCTGTCTCAACTGTTTCCCTCAATGCAGTGATTCTCAACCTGTTTGCCGTGAGAGATTGGCAGGTGTGCCGTGGTGTTTTTCAAACACATTCAATTTTCTTGGGATTTTACAAGCAAGTTGAACACATCAGTTAATAAAAGCTACTGTAGAGACACTATGAAACCTTCCAAAACATTCGATGGTTTTCATTGAACTCGAGCACTGAGAAGTTCATACTTAAATTTTATTCTCGACTGCAACGGTTCGACTGTTAGTTTAATTGTGGCGCAACAAGCGATTCGTACGTCATAAATGATGCATCAAACAATCAAACTGCTTTCTGAAACACGTTCTCATTCTGCGGTAAGCTACAGCTACTACGCTGCAGGTAGGAATTTTATATCAACTGCAGAACTTCGTGTTTATCGTGTATGAATTAGCTTTATCATTTATCCATGACAAAATATTTAAGTAAGTCTGGTACTGAAAAGGAGAATGTGTTGAATCAAAAGCAAGGAATCAAACGAAAGAACAAAAACGAATACATCGAATACGGTTTTATCGCTTTGGAATCGGAACATTCTCAATTACCATTCTGCCTACTCTGCAATGAAGCTTTATCGAATGAAGCGTTTGTTCCTAGCAAACTGAAGAGACACTTGGAAACAAAACATTCAGCTGTGAAGGATAAACCAAAAGAATACTTCGAAAATCTCGCGGCTCAACAACATGAACAATCAAGGAAGCTTGTGAACTACATGAAGCTGCCCGAAAAAGGATTGATTGCAAGTTATAAGGTTGCTTAATTGTTGGCAAAATGCAAGAAAGCGCATACGGAGGCCGAGTCAGTCATTGTGCCAGCGTTAGCAATCATCGTTGAAACTATGTTTGGAACGGATGCCGCCAAAAAGGTTAAGCAAGTTCCATTGTCCAATGACACAATTTCACGCAGAATTGTAGACTTGTCGTCGGATTTGAAGGATCAGGTTTGCGAACACTTCAAAGTGCCTGAAGATGAATTGTCTCTGCTATGGTCTCTTCACGTTGATCTACTGGAAAAGCTCAAGTTCTGGCTTTTGTTCGATTCATAAAAGATGGAAAAATCGTAAGCGAATATTTATTTTGCAAATATTTAAAAAGTACAGCGAAAGGCCAAGACATTTTCGAGTTGGTGAATGAAAACCTTTTGCTCTTCAAACTACATTGGAATAACTGTGTCAGCGTTTGCGCTGATAGCTGTTCTTCAATGCAAGGAAAAAAAGAAGGGATTCGTCACTCTGGTGCGCCAACAAAATCCAAACATTAGAATTGTTCACTGCATGATTCACAGAGAGACGCTCGCCTCCAATTTTTTGCCGAAAGATTTGCAGTCTGCTATGAATCAAGTTATTCAAGTGGTGAATTTCATCAAGACTCGGCCACTTCAATCTCGACATTTCTCTGTGAGGCGACGGATTCAGACTACAAAAAGCTACTGTATCACACTGAAGTTCGATGGCTTTCGAAAGGAAAGGTGATAAAGTGTCTTGTCCAACTAAAAACTGAAGTAATTTCTTTCTTGGAGGTTAAGAAAGCTGGTTTTAAATTTTCTTTTCATGATGAGATCTGGTGTCTGAAGGTTCAGTTTCTCTCCGACTTGTTTGACAAATTAAATTCTTTGAACTTAAGTCTCCTAGGACCATCTGAAAACATTATTACTGCAACGTCCAAACCGAAGGTCTTCGATGAAAAGGTGACGCTGTGGAAGAATAAGATCTCGAAAGGAGTCCTTGATTGTTTTCCTTCTGTTAACGAATGTCCGTCAAAGAAGAAAATTGACCCTCAAATTATGAACACATTAAGTAACCTACAGTCCGCACTAAAACATTACTTCCTGTCACTTGCTGTCGAGGTATATAACTGGGTGACTTATCCATTCGGATTCAACGAGACAACAAATGTTACAACTGAGGAGGAAGAGCAGCTCATTGATTTACGAAATGACAAATTTTATCAGTCATTGTTTCCCGAAAAGAGCTTGGATGAGTTTTGGATCTCCGTTAAAAATTCATATCCTGCAATCAGTTCAAAATCAGTTAAAGTTCTGCTTTCATTTGTATCTTCGTGGTTTTGCGAAACTGGATTTTTAGCATTGAATGAAATTAAAGCCAGAAAGAGAGAGAGAGACTTCTTACAGTCGATGATGAAATGCGAGCTTGTTTGTCTACGTTAGAGCCTCGCTTCAATTTGATTTGCTTTCGGAAGCAGACATAAGCGTCACATTGAAAACATATTTAAAAAAAAAAGTTTTGATTTTTCTGCTATACCACAAAATCGTTAAAAGCCTAAGAACGACACTCACGGCTAAAGCAAGCCATTGTATTGTCAATGTGCAGATGACATTAATATCCTTTGCCTTGGACGTTCTAAGGCTTTTTAAGTTAACTCTTCTGTGTTACGTGTATCTAAACGTGATGCACAATGATATTATTATCACTTGCTTTGGCCGTGACCTTCAGGTTCTACTCTGATTGTTACGTCCTAGCCTGCCTGATAAGTTCTTGATACAGGATGGTTAAACTTATATTATACTTCTTATAAAAAGAAAGGATTCCTGTTATGTAGTGCAACATTTTGATAATAGTTACTTGTTTTGTTTCTGCTAATGTACTTTAATATCAAGGATAATCAGTCTGTTTAGTCGGTTAAAACATACAAATATTTGTTAAAGCACTCTTTGTTTTAATGTTTACCAGATGTTTTAAAGACGCCAGCTTGTTATCAGACTCATTACAGTTTTATGAGATCTGTGAGGGCCTGGCATGGCCTAGAGCGTTAAGGCGTACGCTTCGTAATCTGAGGGTCGCGGGTTCGGGCCCGAGTCGCGCCAAACATGCTCGCGTTATAATGTGACGGTCAATCCCACTTTTCGTTGGTAAAAGATTAGCCCAAGAGTTGGCGGTGGTTGGTGATGACTAGCTGCCTTCCCTCTAGTCTTACAGTGCTAAATTAGGAACGGCTAGCACAGATAACCCTCGAGTAACTTTGTGCGAAATTCCAAAACAAACAAACAAAGACATCTGTGATAAAACTTTTTTTTAAAGAAAGCATAGCACATTGATAACTTTGTGGTAAATTCCACATGCCTTGTTGACTTACCTTTATAAAAAAGTATAAAAATAAATGCTTAAAAATGTATATTATTCATAATGATAAACTGTCACTATTGTAAATATTCGTTATGTTTATGTTAATTCCTATTTAGTTTTCAATTCGCCATCCGTATATTAATAATTTTGATTCCAGCTTAAATCATATAAAAATACATTTTAATTCTTGAACGAAACTAATTAAATACAAATAAAGAAAATAAAAAACAATTGTTTTAAAATTATTTTTTTCGTTTTAACAAATATTTATTTACATAAAGTTTATTTAATATATTTTAGACACTTATGTGATAACTTTGTTTTTATGTGTTATAATTCCTTAATTGAAAGGTGTGGTACATCTTACGTTAACCAGCAATGTAGAAAGTTAAGCATACTAATAACAGGAGGCTCTCAAATCTCAGGTTTTGAAATGTATTTCCCTACAAATGAAAAGGTGTAAAACAAAGAGACAAGTCACATTTTATACGCAAATCGATAAACACAAATACAATGAATAATGCAATAAACAATGAAAAATGCACTACTTTACAATACACTATAACATAATGAACAAATATAGCAAATAACCTGTTTCTTAGAGTGAAAAGTGTAAGACTAGCGAAAGATACAATGAAGACTCTATTTAATAATACATAACGCTTTTTTTGGAGCATATACTTCTCCTGTTAATTAGACTATAGTAAAAGTAATTACAAAAGCAGAATACCCCTCAGTTAAGTTTAAGAAAATTATGGTATACAAAGATTTAATAAATGTATGAAATAGAAGTTTTGAAATGGAGAAAATTTTACACTAACAATACTTCACAATTAACTTGAAACAATTATTAAAACTCGTTCACTTATGGCAGACTTAAACACTGAAGTCCTGTCGAGAGCTTTAAAGCACTTTTTCTAAGCATGCACTCAAGATAAGAACCAGTCAAGACGAAGACTTTTGAATAGTAAATCAGGCAGTCAAGTGGTGCCAAAAAAGACTCTCCAAGTAGTCGCTAAAATCGATGACTACCTAATATGACTATTAAATATTAGTCATTTGTACTATTGTGTATTCGGAAAATTGTCAGGTAATGGTGACAGGGATACCTGGCAGGTAATAAATTTGACTGCTCTATGATAGTCGTTATGACTTTCGTTAGGTAGTCATTCTGACCAATGCTGACCATCTGACAATAGTCGCATTGCCTTCCTGCAAACCACCACAGAGTAGTCATGACATAGTCAGTATGACCCTATTCGTCCAAGGAACGGTTGTCATTATGACCATCCAACGACCATGGAAGATAAGTCATGTTGACACGGTCAGGACCACTTCTGCAATGTCACTTTTAGGCAAAGAGACCATCCTCATTCAGTTGTGGTCAGCAGAACCATCACTGAGCAGTCAACCATGCAGTCATCTGATGATTCAACCTAAGTCCCAGTAACCTGCCACCATCCTAAAAAATATAAAATGCATTTTAGCAGCACCATTTTTATTTCAAACTGAACACAAGTACATCAATATACATGTACCAAAATAAAATTCAAAATGCAGCAACAATTTGAAAATAAACAACTGAACTTACACTTGTTTTTTGAAAATTCATCCTGGATCAAATACACATGACAAGTTACTATTATAAGATAATTTAACCTTATGGCTTTGAACACTTTCCTCTTCCTTTACCTTTGGACGTTTTGACAGATTTTCCGCTGTTATTTTTTTGACATTCAAGAGATCAAGCAACTGAAGAACACATCTGTCTGCATTTTTTCAGATTTGTTAATTTTTCTGGACTCATCATAGAGCTTCAGAACAACTCTTTCAACAAAGTTGAAAGTTTCCTTGAGTTTTGTTGGAAATGCAAAGTTAAAGATATAAAAACTCTCTATATACATAATGAATGCTTCCACAAAATCTTCAGTGGCACAAATATCAAAGCCATCAACATATAGTTTGAATTCCTGATCACAAAACTGAGAAATTGAACCACATTGAATGTATATACCACTCTCAGCAGGGTCCCTAACTTCAGTATCAACCATGATACTTTCACTTTCTTTTAGAAGAAAAGGGATACCAAGAATGGCAATACTAGATGTAACATCAGGCATGTGTGAGGACTGTTTCATAAGAAATGCTAGCAATGGATTATTTTCTGGTGATATGTTTCTGTCCTGCAGGTGAGAATTTTCTGAGTCCTTATATTGAGAGAGAAAGTTGGACACTCATTTTTCTGCATCATTTCCTAGCCATTTAAATTCATTCAATAGCTGTGATGGTGATGCCACAAGGAAAGGATAATGCTCTATAAGTTCATTGACAGGAGTGTTGTCAATGACCACTTTCCTACGATGCAGAGTTTTGTCCATAAGCAAGTCCACTTTACAAAGATCACCCTTTTCTCTGCAATGCAGACGAGTTTTCACCCATTCTTTGTGTTTTTCGGTGGAAGTTTCATCCTCCCCAACTGGCTTTTCACACAAGTATTGCTTTAATCCATATAGCCTCTGTTCTGAGATGCGGTTAGGAGATGGGGTTTCATCTGTTGCAGTTTCGTCGTTTTCTTTCTTTCTTGGACTATAGGCAATGATGAATCCTTCCGCTTTCTGTTATTTTGGAATTTCTGACGAAGCCTCTACCTCCACAGCTCCTGCAATTAGAATTGATAGAATTAGTTCTGTTGAGAATAAATATCAAAACTGCTCTGGTATAACTATAATGATTTTAAACAGTATTTTTGTTACATTGTATACAAACAAAACAAAAATTTCAAAGTATTTTGAAATACTTCCGCCCCTCCTTGGTAATATGTACTTGTGTGTATTTTAAAAAATATAACTTCCCACAAAATTTTACTTGTTTCTTCACTAATATTATGCAACACAAAAAATGACATTTAAGTTATTTTGTAACTTATGAACATATTTTTGCAGAATACATTTACACCCTTACAAGTGGTGATATGGTCATTCCTGTTATGCATTTTAGGACAAATTTTATTGTGCTCATTGGCTATTGGGCTCATAAAGCCAAATGTATAGATAAAAGAATATATTTGTGATGAAAATATATTTCACAACAAACATAACATAATGTACATGTGAATAGTACTTACACGAACATCTTGGGAACACAGCATTTACAAGGTATAGTTGGAAATCTCAGTGTAGACTGCATCCAGTAAATGGAAGCGACCTTCTTTCTCAACAGGTTTCCTCTTGCGACAACAGCAAAGAAGTAGATCTAGACAGACTTGACAAATTTTCCAACTTAAAAGGTAATGGCCAAGCCTTGAATGCTAAGATGCTGACCAAAGAAAATAGAAAATAGTTCAAAATACTTACAAATTGGGGTTCACTGATTGAAATGAAATACTAACTAAGGCCTAATTGTCTCAAGTGAAAGATGAAACTATTTCTCCAACAGATTGAAGATCTGTTTGACATACATTAGGACATATCCTACCATGATGATATGGACTGAATTTGTTCAGTACTGGGACCGGGTGAAGATGCACTCTGCTTGCTTGAAGGCACTTCAGGGTTCGGTGGGTTATGGTCAAAAATACATTTTTAACGGGTATAAATTTGTAATAAAAAATTAACAACAGTGATTGCGCTATGTTGAATAATGTATATTGAACAATCTTACTTCTTTTCTTCGGAATAAAGTTTCCGCAGAGTGATTTCCAATGACCAGGTAAATGGTTATAAATCACTCAAATTTAAATGGGTTGCGCATTCTTACAAACTACTTACCACAACAGCTATCTCTCCGTTAGAGGCCCCAGCATTAGAAACCAGAGAAACGCGCAACATTTCTCGTGGTTTTGGAATGTTAGACTATTGAGAACATCCACCCAGTCCTGCCAGTCTTCCATGTACACTTGAGCTGACAGGTTGGTAGCATCTACATCCAGATTTAGGTTGTCAGAAATCTTACTGGGCAACAATCCCAGGTCATCCACTGACACCACAATTTTTTTTCATTGTAGGTAATGTGGTAGGATAAAGACATCTCTCTGGAATCTAAAAGTATGGTTCTGATAAAAAATGATTTACATGTACACACATACAGAAAAGTTGTCATTGAAGAACAACTACAAAACACGAAAAAGATATATTAAATTTCCATAAATTTAACATCAACAGGACTGGTATAAATCAGCTAAATAAGTAATTTGGTTTTTCCTTAATAAATAGTAGCCTTTAAAAGGTGAAAGCAAATATAAGTAGTCAGACCTCAATAGATGGTGATATTAGTGGTGATTTTGGTGCAAATATGCATGATACATATTAATATGACAAAAGTTCTCTCTGTTTGAAAATTGTGATGAAATTTGTCACAAAAAGGCAGAAACAAATTTACATAAAATATGTCAAATATTTTGATGAAATTTGTCACTGGAAGGTACACACCAAGTTACATAAAATAGGTTAAAATTTACCACTGATTATCGAGTTCTGTTTAAAATTTCTCATCATTCAGTCGCCAGGAATGTAGTGATGTAGGATGATCATATTTTCACCTTTGTACACATAACAAGGCAATGGATAATGATCATAAAGATCTGGAATGCTCAGAAGTTCATAGCTTCCCATTGATTCTACAATGCAAGTGTGAAGATGCCTGTGATAATGAACAGTTTTGTATCTTTGACAATACAAAAAGGTTTTCCCCAAAGAACAAAGCAACAGATCACTGAAGAACATTGAAGACTGTCGAATTCATAGCTACTGACAACCATTGTTCCTGTGTTGTATGTGAGGTAGTTAACTGTACAACCTGATGCTTTAGTGACAAAATCGCCTTCCCAAACAAATGCACTGACAAGGTTTCGCTCTTCTCCGAGTGAATTTACAGGCAATTTGACAGGATTAGTCAGGTCAAAGGCATCTATTCCAAGAAATCCATTGCTTTCCAAACGTGAACAGAGTTCACATTGCCATTGTTTTGGCTAGATTCCTCCTGTTTTTGGTACGTTTTGCAACATCAACAAAAAACTATGTTTGGCCTCAAATCTCTTGGTCCACACATTCTTCAGTGGACCAGATCTGCGGGTCATCTCTGGGTAATGCAAAGTAAAATGTCCCTTTGGTTTGAGAGTTCTATTAGGAAATTCTTTTTCATAAAGAGAATGAAAATGTTCTATCAGATCATTTAAGAATTTAATGTTTGCATATGACATTGATGGACACATTATCAATTCTAACACATCCAGCAGAGCCAACAGAACTTCCCATTTGTTGTTGCCTTCTGGCATTGCATCACCCACCAGTAATGGAAATAACCTTAAGAGACACCAAACTTGCACACCTTTTTGCTTAATGTGTACAGACCCTCTCAAAATAACAAGCTCAGTCCTATTGATTTTATCAGTTCCTTTGTAGTGAAACTCCTTCACTCTGTCTGCAAGGTACTGAAGGCTGAAGAGTCCAGACAAGACATACTGATCTATGAGTAAAACTAAAATTTCTGACACCAAGCCAGATTTAAAAGGTCATGTAATATATTAGGTGGTAGAGCATTTCCCACATGAAATTGCTGCAGAACGTTCAGGGACGATCAGTTTTAACCCCATATGTACTTGACAAAGTCGGTTCAGTTTCGACCATTGCAACTTGGTAATTATAGGATGCAATAGATCTCTCTGGACATTTTGAAATATCAGTCAACTTGCTTAAATTATCCCGTATTACCATGCAGAATCTACATGATCTGAGAGCAGAAAATGATTCAAGAAACCCTCCAATAGCATGGCTTCCCAAATTATCTGCAACAACAACAAGAGGTGCACCTCTGAATTTCAATGTTCCCTCTGGTTTGACAATGTCAATACTAATGTTTTCAAGAACAGATAGTTCTTCAATCAAAGGTCTCATCACTGTATTTAGCCCATGTTTTTTTTTTTACATTTTGGCTCTTCACCAAGATTGCTAAGAATATACAATGAAGCTGAGATCTCAAAGCAGGTTCAATATTGCCTAACTGATAGTAGAAATCAGCATATTTGTAAGCAGGAGCTCGTATTCCAGCCTGGTTCACAGCTGTAAACTCATCAGAATAGAGAATGATTTGATGGGCAAGGGGAGTTTCTTGCCAGAATGAATGGTTTTTGAAATGTTCACCATCAACAACATCTTTAAGACAATTATCAGCTGACTGGTGAGGATAAACAACCTGGATACATATATCATCATGTTTAAGCAAACACTTCAGAGTATCTAATAAAGAAACATACTGCATTGTGTAATGTTTCCCATCACCAGCAATTCCCAGGTCATACTCAACAGGCTTTACAAATGCTAAATTATTTTCAATGTAAGACTAGAAATTATTGTTGTTAGTGAAATTTTCAATAACGGAATGAAAATCAAGACTTTCTTTCTTGCAAGCTTCCATCACTGTAACTATACTATTTCTATGAACCCCATCACTAATCAATATTCTTTTTATAGTTTGGAATAAATGTTCATCTTTGGCAGCCATAATTGAACAGGACAAATTTTAAAAAAAATACTTGTAGTTTTGTAAGTTTTTTTTTTTCATTTTCACACAGGTGCAGAATTATTTAAGTTAAGGTTCTTTGCTTGTCTGTGACAATCATCACCTTATTACCATCAACTGTTTCATCATTGTCAGAGTTTTTATACCTCTGTTCCATAAAGTACTCGGCACATTCACCACCAGCTTCATTTTCATGCATACTGGTAGTAGCAAACCATCTATGCTTTTTATTTATGTCTTTTCATACATCTGATATTTTTTAATGGTCTTTCACGTCCATTAACCCCACATGGGACAACAAATCCAGGCTCATGCTCATGAACCAAAGAAAAATGTGAAAGAAGCTTGCTAAAATGCCTAACCTTATAATTACATTTAATGCAAGGGAAAATATTGAAAATGTCTGACTGTTCTGTCATGTTTAACTCCAAAGTTTACCAAACTACACAGTGTCTAATAATAAATATCATGTAAGATATTCATAGTGTAAAGCCTGTCGCTGGCTCCTATCTCGCACCATTCGATTTCAAAGTATAGAGTTTAAAAATTTAAATACATTTTATACCTAAAGAGACATTTAGATAGTTTGTAATATTAAATTAAAGAAACACACATTAAACACAATATATATTTCACTTTGTCGCTATTTTCAAATGATTTGTCTTGCCGCTCACATTTGTAACTCCATTGTTGGCTGTGTCAGTGAATCCCGCCATAATACACACGTCGCATACAGTGTGTACGCTTAAGCATTTGTAGCTCTGCTGATTTATTAAAAATAAGAATTTATTATTTACGTATTATCGTATGTTAGCTTTCATTATCAAAGGTCTATAAAATAATAACAGACGAGGTCCCTTTTAATGAGTATAAAACTTTCATCTGTTTAGCGATGGCCGTAACAAATCTTTTTAGCAGCGGTGTAGTTGGTGCTAAATTTAACAGAGCAGCAACATGGATCATTGCGGGATTTTCATTCTACCATAGGATATGCATTCAAGATACTAAATATGTGCATTTGTGATGTCAAGACTGGGAAATGTTTTCGATTTCATACTTGCTTCAAAGCATTACTTAAATATAAATATTCCTACTCTACTACTAGACTACAGTAGTACAAACCTACACAATGTAACGAGCAACCATCCTTGTTTACACATAACGAGTTGTACAAAAAAATACAGATGGATTCACTTCAGCTAATCTAGAAAATTAAACATTTGTATTCTTATATTGTTTTATTGAAACATAGTATAGGAAAAGAAGACATAAACGATTAATATTTACCTGGATTTCTTCTTTCCGTCTTCTGCGCGGTTGCATGGCAATTGTGCAATGTCAGTACAAGTTTCGGTCATTATAAATTCTATAAACGTCATATGTAATTCACCAATGTGCGACAAAATATTGCTGTGTGTAATTTCTCACCCCCGCCCCTTTAGGTTTATAGTGTCATCCCTACCTTCGGCTGCCGCTAAGGAGTGGACCATGCCGTTTTAACTCCTCCCTGTGTATGTATTGTTGTATGTGAGCCCCTAAATCCCCTCTGGACCACCTTGAGGAATGATAAATATCTCTCCACAAATAACACCTACAGCCCTCCTTGCACAAGGAACTCCCGCCTTCAGATAAACTCGACCTGGTACACCCCTCTGAAAAGAGATAGTCTCGCTCGCGCCTAATATAACTGCTTTCCATTTGTACTTGATTTGCGCTGCGGACTACTAGACGAATCGGATGCATTTCCCGGACGTGAAGTGTCAGCGCGAGTGTTAACCATGTGGGGAAAGCATATTTCAGTCATAACTTAGATCGTTATGGATTGTAATAATAAATGTATTATTATTGGATTTCATATTCGAATATACCAACACACGCACACAACTATATAAAAACACAATTGTCAAATAAAATAGTGAAGAAAGAATAGTTGTCGATAAATAGTAGTGGTAGGATTTATTTTGTGTGAAAGAAATTTATTCCCTCCAAAGAAAATAAAAGTAAATAAATAAATTCTTGCAAAGTTTAGCCCTGGTCACGTTTCAGTTGTTACATTTATGGAACAAAATACATGTATACAGTCATCTGCTTGAACTGCACCTTAATGCTATAAGAACCATCAAGAGTGTCAATTCATGAGTTAATGCTGCCTATGATGTTGGTTTTCCTGACCACAAAGTAGTCCTTAAGACTAGTATAGTAGTGCTGCTATGAAGTAGTCAAGGTGACTGGGAAGTGGTCAAACAGACTGGGACATGGTCATTCTGACTGGGAAGTAGTCAAACTGACTAATTGATTAAATTGACTAAGAGTCAGTTAAACTAACTAGTAATAGATCATCGTTACTACTTAATAGTCAATTTCATATCCACAACTACAAAATGATAGCCTTCTTGCTTATCGATACATTTTAGATAGTCATTTTGACAGCGACCACGATATCTCTAAAGCAGAAAATAGACGTGACTGTGCCCTGATAGTCGAAATTAACAACTTTTATATATAGAGTGTAAGTGAAAGCAAAGAAAAGCTAAATACTTTGTTTACAGCAGGTGAACACCTAATGTTTCACAGGAACATTAAGAGTTCTTGTTACTATAAACACAGAAAGCTCATCAAAAATTAGCAGGTCTCTGCTGAATACATACAGGAAGTGAATAGCTTCACGAGTTCCTACTGAAAAAAACACAAAAAACTCTGAGTTCTTAGTTCCAAAATCGATCTTAAATATGACAAAAAGCCTTTAGATCTTTAGTATATTAAAAATCATAAATTATTCTTGTTTCCGATTTAAAAACCAAAAATATTGAAAAAAGTCTGTGGCCAAAAGTTAAATATAAAAATTCGTTTTTAGACAAAAAAATATATTTAAAAAATTAAAAAGACGGGAAAGCGTAATATTTTGATGAAGCTAAACAACAACACTGGAATTCGATCCTTGCGGTGGACATGACATTCAATGTCCCCAGTTAGTCGGCGGACTCACATCGCTAAAAACCGGATTTCGATACCCGTGATGGGCAGAGCGCAGATAACTCATTGTGTAGCTGTGTGCTTAATTCCAAATAAACAAAACCACGGCATTCAACGTGCAACTTGGACAAGAAAAGACACAAGTCGAAATAACTACCTAAAAAAAGAAATAAATAAGAAGAGGTTTTGAAGATGCAAAGGAAATTGAAAGCGCTAATAGGCATATGTTGCAAACCAGATAAACTATAAGTTTAAAACTTATATTTATTTGCTTCTTCTTATATTAAAAGAAACGTAAATAAGTAAAAAGTAATTGTATAGAAATGCAATGCTAACCAACAAATATTGATTTTTCTTTTGTTTTTATAAGTTACAACTCTTGCTAATTATATAAAAAATTGTGGATATTTGAAATGGCTTGTTACTAGTTTTCTTCCCCTACATTTATTTCTTAATATATATTGTCATATTGGTATAGCAATGTTTGCAATTTCAATATCAATATCGCAATCTATCTAAAGTATTGTACATTTAAAATATACTCTTGAAAGACACAATTCTGTCATTTGCTATATTTTGGTTGAGAAACTCGTGAACTTAAATGCACTAAATCTGTTTCTTTATTTGTTTTTTGGAAAAATAATAATTTACTAAAAATATGTAATTCGTAAAATATATAGTATGCTAAATGAAACTACTTCATTTTATAACCTCAAGATATATCAGATCTACAACGTGTTTCTTTATGAGAAGACGGAGGTAACTGTTTTCACCCCTGCATGCTTGTGTGTTTATCAGCAAGATTTCTTGAAAACTACTATATACCTTTGGGCACAAGTTGGTATAAATTTAGATCATGACGCATTATAGAAGTGATTAGTTTTCGAAGAGTAAAAGTTACAGCAAGGTCACGAGAGTAAACAAAAAACCTATGTGTTAACACGGGGACCAACTTTTCGCATTATTTTTGGTATATAATTTAGTCAGAAATGATCGGATTTTGATGAAACTTGGTGAAAATATGTAGACTATTATGCTTTAGTGTCCTGCTAAAAATTGGTCCGTATCTATATTATTAGTGATATAATGTATTTAAAAAAACGAAGCATAAAAGAATCTTGTTTCTGTTAGATCGAATGAATCCTTAAGATTTATACTCTCGACTCAAGTAGATCAAAACGATGTCTCGAGTTCTACAGTCTAAATATAGTTGTCTATTAATTTCTTTAAATTATCACAAGAGGGCAATAGAAACTTTGTTTGTTTTGTTTGTTTGTTTGTTTTGGAATTTCGCACAAAGCTACTCGAGGGCTATCTGTGCTAGCCGTCCCTAATTTAGCAGTGTAAGACTAGAGGGAAGGCAACTAGTCATCACCACCCACCGCCAACTCTTGGGCTACTCTTTTACCAAAGAATAGTGGGATTGACCGTCGCATTATACACCCCCACGGCTGGGAGGGCGAGCATGTTTAGCGCGAAGCGGGCGCGAACTCGCGACCCTCGGATTACTAGTCGCACGCCTTACGCGCTCGGCCATGCCAGGCCTAGGCAATAGAAACAGAAACTAATTCTATTTTATATATATTTTAATATCCATGTTTGTTGAGGTTTAACATAAATTAAGAAATGAATGTAGCTTATATTGTTAAATTAGTATTGCGAATATTTCGTCTGTTCTCTATATTTGTAGAAGATTCTCGAGTCTAAGAGTGAAGGATATAAGTTTTGCATTGCTATCAACTGAATTTTCGATGACCTCGCTTAATGATTATAAAATATAACTATCGCAACACACGGGAAGACAGCTTAATATTGTGGGTTTGATATACTATATACCTTGGAAGCTATAACTGTGATAAACGCTTATCAGTTGGAAAACTACAGATATTTGACCAGGAACGTTCATAGATTTCGAAGATTATAAACCGTTCAACTTCAGTGAATCAATTTAAGACGTTAGTATTTCTACGAGGACATTATACATCTTCGTCAGTAAAAAAGCTCAGGTAACCATGTTACGTCTTCTAATTTATCCCGAACGAGTCTCCGATTTATCATCTTACATATCTTATATATGACGATTTCAAATAACCGGAAATTTGAATTTAGGAGTTAATTAAATGTTAATATGTATTAAATCTATGTTATTTGCGAACAAGATTGATACATACAGTTTCCCTTTTAAACAAAAATATGTCTTAATATAAAAAAACCCAACAAACAAAAGATACAGTTTATAATAACAATTATTACTAATACTTATTACAATTGATGGTTTATATACAAGAGTTTTACAGACTTTCAAACAATATTGAGTCTTATATCAGATCTAGGACTGAAAATGTTACTGATAATCCAGGTTACCGACGAACAAATTAATTCTGAGTTGATATGGTTACAACTCGCTTAAGCTAATGCTGTCTTTTCTTAGCTAACCTCACACCTCTGACATTTTAGTGATAAAGATATTTAATTTTCTTGTTTAAATAAAAATGTCTGAAGCAATTCACCAAAGTTGAATGGTTTATAATGTTTGAAATCTATAAACGTTCCTGGTTAACTTCTGTATTTTCCCGAGTACGAGGCATTAAACACAGTTATAGCTTCCGAAGTCTATATCATCCCCACTGTAACTGGCTAGTAATAATAATATTCTCTTGGTGTGTTTGGTTTGTATATTTAAGGCGAATTTCGAATACATTCAACAAAGTTCGAACACGCTTGCGTTTTCGTAAAACAAATATTGTTCATTCTTACTCTTAGGTATCTTCTACAAATTTAGAGAAAAGGCGGGACTTGCGCTATTATTATTAATCAAGCGGAACAACGAGTAGGTATTAAAATTAACGTATAACGGGGAATTTGTTACAATCGCCCTTAAAATATTCCGTTCCAGACCACATAGAAGACTCAAAAATATTTGCAAATTTTTTAAAACTCTGGTATTTAAACCTGAGCCCGGCATGGCCAGGTGATTAAAGCACTCGACTCGTAATCCGAGAGTAGCGGGTTCAAATCCCCGTCACACTAAACATGCTCGCCCTTTCAGCCGTGAGGGCATTATAAAGTGACGGTCATTCCCACTATTCTTTGGTAAAAAGAGTAGCCCAGCAGTTGGCGGTGGATGGTTATGACTAGCTGTCTTCCCTGTAGTCTTACACTACAAACTTAGGAAGACTAGACTTAGGAAGCATTTGAGCCATTATCATAAATGTTTGTGTTAAGAAAGAAAACTTGGGTATCAGTCTTGTTGGCAAATATTATAAATTTGATACACATCGGTATTCACTTAGCTTCTAAATTAAAATTAAACGTTCTGGTTATTTGAAATGGTACTATGTAACACAATAAGTCGGAGATTACGAGTCAAGCGCTCTAACCACCTCACCTTGCCGGGCCAAATCGGAGACTCTTCTGAAATAAATTATAATACGTGACATAATAAACTAGGGGCTCATCTGAATCAGGTACAAAATTCAACCAGAAATAAAATTCAAACATTAATTAAATTTATGTTGATCAGTGGAAACAAGATTTGATCATATCTGATTATTAAGGTTTTCTTCAATCACCTTCCTTCCAAAAGCTGGAAAGATGTAACAAAATTTCGAATTAGAAGTAAACAAATCAATGAAAAAATGATATAAAAGTATGTAATTGAAATATTAGTCGATCATGATTTGTTGTCTGAAGAAGCATTAGTAGAATATTCTAGTGTCTCCACTAGCCAATCAGAGTTGAGTGATAAACATAAGCTAGAATTCAAGAAAGAGCAAGCTCATATTAAGACTGAAACAGGAAATAATCATCTTGCGACTGTGCAAACCTATATCGAAAACGAGAAAGAGCAAGCCCGAATCGAATCTAAAAGAGAAAGTAAACGTCTCGTATCGAAGATGAGAATGAAATTTGATTGAAAGAAATGAAAATTAGGTTCAATTCCAATCAACAAAAGAAAATGACAACTTTGATCTCAATCGATATATTCAAGTATCACCATTCAATGAAAATGAAGTTGATAAAATATTTCCGACATTTTGAGAAAATTGCCCAAACCATGGAATGGATAGCTGAGAAATGGTCATTATCATTACAAAGTGTTTTAACTGGTGAAGCACAAGAAGCTTATGCTGCTCTCTCTATTGAAGGTTGTATAGATTGTGATAAGGTTAAACCAGTTATTCTTAAAGCATACGAGCTAGTAATAAAAGTTTCAAGGTTATCACAAGCAAGATAGCCAATTGTATATGGAGTATGCTCATGAAAAAAAGATTTATTTCAATCGATGGTGTAATTCTATGTATATTGGTAGCAGTTTTGAGAAACTAAGACAATTATGTCGAACTGAGGAATTTGAATGCTGTACAAGTGACGATCTAAAAACTTACTTAGATGAAAAGAAAGTTGAAACATTACAGGAAGCAGTGGGTCTTTCTGTTGATTACAATTTAAGACATAAAACCATTTTTAATAGAAAAAACTTCCTGCCATCTCATCAAAACCTGTATTTGTTTAATCCACTATAGCAAAGAATTATTCTAAAGAATTCCATCTCCTCTAACTCGAAATATTGTGATAGTTATGATAAAACATTATCAACACAATCAAGACCTGTCTACCACATTTATAAAAAAAACTTGTCATGTTTTGTCCGATTGTTGTTGTTTCAAAATAAATAAGTGAAAGGAGACAACACTCATAGAGACTATCAGCTCGAAAGAAAAGAAATGATCTCTCTGCCCAAGTCTTGATGGCTAAGAAAGTGGGAGATGAAGCAGAAATGCTATATTGACGAGAAAAGCGTTTGCTGAGAGTATCGGTAATGCTTTGGGCATCAACAGCTTCCTAGCCATCAGAGAGCAAGATAGAATGGGGTAGTAATATACTGGCCACTGAATCTTGTCCCATGTGACTTTGAAACTGGTGGTAGAAGAGATGCTGGAAAAATACTTAATCCAAGATTCCTTCTGGCAATAACGTCTGACCTGGCAAGCGTGTGCACAGACCCACTGAAAAGCAAAATGATTTAAATGTGCGGGATACTTACGAAACATATCCTAGGCCCGTTTTTGAGTTTCCAATGCATTTGCAAGCAGGATTCCACCACGGACGAAAAGTCACTCCTGCCACACAGTCGTCTATTGATGGCTTACAAACAACGACAGAATCAAGTTCTAGGAGAGCAGTGAAGAGGGCCAGTGGCCTGGTCGAAATTCCACTGAGGCATACGGATTGTATGGCATCGATCCAGGCCAGTCTCTCTCAAAATGATAGGAAAATTATCACTTTCCCGTGGATCACTGTCTACCACCCAACAAAAGGGTAGTAAAGGGAAGCAGATAAAGAGATCACCTCTTTGCTTGTGAAACCTAGTATCACCAGATCAACCAATTTTAACAAGTGTTTATTCAGTATAGACTTGTACAAAATATTTCTAAAAAATGCTGAATAAGGTCATTTGTTATGTACCTAGTTCAGAAAAATGTTGGAAATCAAATGTACGAAGCATTGAGTATAGAGTGGAATAATAGGGCGTTTTTCGGAAAATGGCATGAATCACTTTGCACTCATTGTGCACAGTTAATATGTTGCTAATATGGCTAGGGATGGATGAATCATTCTAATTATGGTTCTATTGAATTCCTGATGTGGCAAAACATGGTGAGAGACCAAAATCAACTTTATACGTTAACTGGTTCAAAAGTTATGAGCGATTTTGCGAAAATGCACCAAAATTTAGCCGCCATCTTGGATTTCTGCCATGTCACAAAATTTCAAATTTTGGTCCAATTTGTGCTTTATACAAAAGTGAATAACAACAATTTAAATATTATAGGCCAAGTGGATGCAAATAATGATCATTTCATACATATTGTATAATTTTACGATTTTCGGTGGCGGCCATTTTGAAAAGGGCCCGAAAACCCCCTTATACCATGAAAGCGCAACCGGAAACATATTTAATCTTCAAAAGTATCCTAAAAACTTTCAAAAAAAGTTGGTTTAAGAGGATCATGGGGTGGTGGTGCAGGCAGACTTATTATACATGCCCGACGATATCTTCTCTGTAACTCACACAGCTACATCAAAAATCACGTTTACCAACGTTATGTGATTTATAACGGTGGTACACAGCCTTTCCTTCTTAACTGCTTTTACAATTGCTAAAGGTATCATGAACTTACATATTTTACACGTACTTAAAACTACAGAATAGAAAGTGGCATCTCAGTTGCACTATGTATAAGGAAACCACTGTTTCCTTATGGTTCATCATTATTGTTGTTGTAATGCCTTTACAGCTGCATAGTCTTCTGAATATGAATATTCAGCAGGTGGACAACATTTAAAATCTAGGTCCTTGAAATTCATCTGTTATTTCAGTAACGCATGGTTTATAATAATGATGAACTTCATGTCAAATAGAGGCAGTGATGTATGACAAGTAAAACTATATAATCCGAGCACTTTCAAAGGTGGAACTTTCTTCTATGGTTATAGGGTTACTATTTCATTTCTAGACTTGTTGATATCAGATTTAGTTTGTGTCATAGAATTGTATACAGTACATAATAGACTTAAGTGTGATAAGTTATAAAAATGTTAACCAATTTTTATAAAAATAAAATAACAGCAAAATATGGTTAGAAATTGAGAAAATGATAACGTGACACAATATACAGGAAACAATATCAATATGAAGAAACTAAGACATGATTGACTTTTGTATGTCTTTTAAAAAATTTCAAACTAAATTTATAATTAAATTTTACATTATTAGTATTATTCATGCCTTAAGGAACCATAAATGTCGGTGTTTTAAAGGAATGCATATATATATGTGAGGACGAGTGACGTCATTCTAAACACTCAGTTTAATAATCCTACAAACATACAAACAAAGTCCACCAAAAATTTAACGAGTTTGTATCACAGATGTGAGATCAGTTTGTCTACAAAAACCTTCAGGCCCGGCATGGCCAAGCGTGTTAAGGCGTGCGACTCATAAGTCGCGGGTTCGCATCCCCGTCGCGCCAAACATGCTCGCCCTTTCAGCCGTGGGGGCGTTATAAAGTGACGGTCAATCTCACTATTCGTTGGTAAAAAAGTAGCCCAAGAGTTGGCGGTGGGTGGTGATGATTAGCTGCCTTCCTTCTAGTCTTACATTGCTAAATTAGGGACGGCTAGCACAAATAGCCCTCGAGTAGCTTTGTGCGAAATTCAAAAACAAAACAAACAAACAAACAAAACCTTCAACATCAACATCAGATATGTTGGTAGCCATACTTTAGCTCATGCACAAAGAACAACTAAAACAACAACACTTATTATAAAACCAATTTCCGCCTCGATATTCATACCATTAACTATTTCAGCTAAATGTCAAATTGCCTTGGGTCCATAGTAAACATTAGCACTGGTGCAAAGTCAGCGGTACACTTTAGTCTTTGGATATCTGTTGTTCCAATTCTATCATTTTAAAATACAGTAGCAACGCACTAGACTAAATTGACAGTGCACGATAAAATATCAGTTGCACATTTAGAGATACTTTAATTCTTTATTTTAAATGAACTAGTGGAGTCCACTTCTTTTGGATTTTGATAAGTCAGTATATACCACAGAGCAACAGTAGATCATCAAGTTCATTAGTTTAAACTATATCTTATCGTTATCCCTTCTGTTGTTTCGTGACAATTGGTTTGGAAAAAACCTTTGTTCACATAATTTTTATTTTATTGTGAAAGCAACTAATAATTGACGCAAAATGTTTATCTGTGCTATCTGTAAGATTGGATAAAAAGAACCCTCACGACAGGGTAAAATGGCATTATCCAACATGAAATAACTGCGATATAAAATATTAGCTGGATATAGCAACTACATTTTATTCACTTACGAAATTATTTAGATGATTTCAGTATATATTGAAAAGACTGTGCACAATGTTAAAGATGCATATTACGTACGTCAATGACGCCAATGAATACAGTTAAAATCGTGAGGAAAAATGAATACATTGCAGTCGAAGGCAATAAAAGAAATGTATTTCAATGGTGCAGGGCAATACTTCCAAATGAGAAAAAAACTACGTTGGTCTAAGCTGGTTATCATCAAGCCATTCCACATTATGAAAATTAAAAAATTTTACTGTGTTTCTTCTGTGGCATGTTTTTTATAACTGTATGCTTTTTCAGTTTGAAATGAACAAAGAGAAATTCCTTAAAATATATACTCTGTAATCATTTTAAAAATTCAGAGAGATTACCCAAGACCGAAGTTGTACAAAAGCAAAAATTAAAGTTGTATTTTGTCATTCACTTTCACGCTAATCTCAAGTGTGGTTTTGCATAAGGCTACTTGAACAATAGTTACAAAGAATTTATTTGATGAGAACGCTTCATAATATTCATATACAGAGTAACCGTTTTGTCTCACTTTCCCTTACATTTGACTGTAAAGAACTGTTTAAAGTAACAATAAATTACAACAGCATTCATTATACTATCAGTGATATGTAGGTCATGGTCATACAATGATGAACAATTTAGGGAAAGCTAAGTGAAGCCTGTAGAAGCAGAGTTGTAATTAGTCGTAATAAACGAAAACGTGTATTGAATATTATACGATATATACTCCAAACATGCAGTAAACGATCTCTATCAATAACTAGTAATTACAACGGTAAAGCATTTTCTCTTTAATACAATAATATTAGTTCGTATATAAAAATACAGTTACAGAATGTTTGTAGAAGTTGAAACTGGTTTTATTCTGACTTAGTGTAAACTGAAGAATAGGAGAAATTATAAACCAACCTTATATTCATATATTTTCGTGAACTGCGGACTGTCTGTCCCTGGGATATAAAAATGATTGTAGTCTAAGGATATAAAACGTGGATTTATAAGTTTGGTTTCCTAGATTTCTTAGTATACAAATGTTAGAAAATAAAGATTGTTCTCCAGTCAACCATAATGCCCTAGCATCCCGTTGAACTTGGAAAGCTCACTAGGAGGGTACTTCTACAACTCGTGACTCTTCTTGCACTTTAAGTATCAGTGAAGGATAAGAATGAGGAGGAAGCCCTACAGCGATGGGTGGTATAGTTATTAACTGGTCATCTGCACGTAGGCGGTTTGAGTGTGATGGCTGTTAATTAATGGCAGACTAGTAATAATGGGAGGAGAGGTGGACCACAACAACATCACAAAGAAGTTATAGAATATTATCTGATAAGAGCTAATAGATGGCTACCTTAGGTGGAAGTAGTAATAAAAGTTTGAGACTGAGAGATCACGTGACGTATATCGCATTTACGACTCCAAAGTGCAGAGCACTTTTTTTTTATGATAAGTGTACCATTAAATTATTTTAATAGTTACCTTTGTATTTTTGTTTTTTTTATAGCAGATAATATTTTTTCCATCTGAAGTGATGTTCTGTAAATCCATTTTAAAAGGGTTAATGATTAAAGCATCTTTCACTGGTTGAATTGATAATGCCTGTATATTACAGACAATGAATTCTGTGAATGACGAGTCACGTGGTGATATTACTGAAGATAAAGGTATGAGGTTTCTTGTTAGATTAAAGCCTCTATACTTCCATACTTCTACTTGATTTCATGACGCTTATTGTGACAGAAATCTGTCTTGAACAAAGAATGTTTGGCATCTACAAAAGTGCACATACTATTTTTCCTTTATCTTTTAACAAAGACTGTTTTTCACCTTTCTTCAAACATGTCCAATTTGTATATTTCTCACACAACTTAAAATTCAGTAGAATTTTCAACTTCAGATTATTCTAAATTGTTTTCTATTTCACCCTTCTGTTATTAAGCAAATATATCTAATACAAGTAAAGAAATCAGTTCACACGCGGTACCACGTGTAGAGAAGAAATTGTAATGCCATGATTATATTATTTATAGTGGAGTATTCTGTTTCATCAAATTTTGTACCGGTTCTTTTTTGAATTCTTGATTAGAAATGCTTAAACGAATGCTTCTAATTTAAAGAATGTCTCATTTTGAAAGTAAAAGTGCTCACCGTGATCAAAATGGAGTGTTTGTCACCAGGTAAAGATGAAGATATGAGAAAGGTGTCACGTCTAGACGTCTTCCCAAGTCCGTAACATCGAAAGAGAGTGAATGTTGAAGGTCAAAGTCATACAACTTTTGGATTGTGCTAATTCATTTCAGATAATGATTACCAGGAAAAAGAAAGGTGAGTGAAAGTTCTGTGTTGATCTTAGACAGGTGAATAAGGTAACTAATATCGACACATCTTTTTTAGTGCAAACAGATGTGTGTCTGAATACATTAGAAGGTTCTTACTGGTTCAAAACTTTTAGATCTAACATCCAGATATTGAAGTCAGGATGGATGATATAAGTAAGCTAAGAGGCTATATCAAGTATATAAGAGATGGTTTTGTATGATATCTGTGTCATGCCAATTGGTCTGTGTAATGCACCTGCCATTTTTCAGAGGTTGATGAAGCTTATACTGAAAGAATTCTAGGTGGTCTACGACAATAAGATTTTGGTGTTTAGTCACTATTTCAAGTTAGTGGTTGAGAAACTGAGAGTTGTATTCAAATAGATAAATATATAGGCTTGAAACCGAAACCAAGAGCGCGTTCATTCATGGGAACTAAATTAGAGTTTCACATTCACATTATACAGAACAAGCAAAAATAGCTGTAATTAGAGGCTAGCCTCAATGTGTGATAAACTACTGATGATTCATGGTCAACTTCATCAAGATAGTAGAATTATTGTTCGTTCTCAGAAAAAGCGAAATGTATTTTTAATGGAATGGAATGTGATCAAGCATTTTGATTCATATGGGGTGCTTTAGCAGATGTTCCAGTGCTAGCTAGCTGTTCACAACAAAATAACAAGTTCTTGTTAGACACTGACAATGAAACTAGAGTGATAAACTTGCAGGATGGAATAGAATGAATAATCATTTATGTTAGTTTTATGCTTACAACTCCTAAATGACACTTTGTAATGAATAAGAACTACTTGCAGTTATGTTTTTTGTAAAACATTCTTATCACTACTTGTATGATAGGAGGTTTATTCATCATCTATCCTTTGCTGAAGTGGTTAATGAACTTTAGAAACATAAAATAGACGACATAATATCACAATAGATAAAACATATTGCAAGAATATGACTTTTTCACAAAGACACGCACAAACTACCTCCCATCACAGTGAGACTTTGTCCATTCATAGAATGTCCTAATCCTGGATGTCATGTTAGAGTTGAGACTACAGCCATTTCTACCGCAACAAAAACAGAACATTAAGTACGCTATTCCAGTGACAGATGGATGTTAAGATTAACACTTCAAGAACTCCAGGAAGAGAAAATGAAGGACACTGACTTATTGTGAGCACTCTTTGCCATGCATAAAAGTGAAGTCTGTCCGGTACTGACAGAGAAACATAAAATGTATGTATATAATCTGCGATGCGTGTATAAACATTTACTAGTTATGAAGTTACGATGTAAAAACTGATATAAGGCACTAAGTCGTGGTTTTCGGATTGCACTGTAACTAGTGGTCCATACAGCTTTATAGCAAGAATAATTCTCGGGACTTCAAAAACACAAAGAATGGGGGCATCAAGGTATTAATGACATATATTGTAACATTGAATAACGTTCTTCTGGATGCATTCGAGTTGCTATAATTGGCAGTGGTGTAAATATTGTGCGTCATATGTCACCCAGGGTAACAAGTGTTCGCGACAGGGTGAGCTCCAAACGATAATTGTTAGTTGTCCTCTGCAGAAGACAGTCCTAAATATTGTTGGTTCACTCCCAGAGATCACAAGAGCTCATCGAAACATACTTGTTGTTATTAGCTATTCAGGAAGTTGACCAAGGCTTATTTGTTGGCTGATAAGACAATACACTTTTGCTAATGTGTTAGTATAAAATTGAATAGCAAATTCTGAGACACCAGAAGCAATACGTGAGGATCAGGGAGATAATTCAGCAGCTGACTGTTTCTATAGTTGTTTAAAGTGTTAGGCGTGCTGAATATGCTTACTTCACCCTTCCACCCCTTTTTAAGTTTGGTATAATGAAAAGATACAACAGACTACGGAGCAGATACTTATGTAGATTGTTAATACTGATAGAGCCAACTAAGATGAGTACTTGCCATCCGTAATGATGTCAAATAGAACAAGGTAAAAAGAAAAGAACAGGCTGTTTGCTGAATTATATATGTTTAAAGAGGAAATATTTCTTTTGTTGATGTGACCTTCCCTCACGAGATGTTCACAAACATATTTAGATTGCTTATGGTCTATGATAATCAATACACGAATTCACCTGACCACAACTATGAATAGCTGTTCAATAACAGAAGAAGTGTTATGATTAGACAATAAAAGAAGGAATATTCCAGTGTGGTGCATTGGGTTGTCTAGGGTTCAAGTCTTAAATCATGCAGGCTCACCTATTTAGGAAGAAACAGCTAATAGTTCATGATGAACCAGATGAAAAATTGTTGGAAAAAGAGAAATCAGACTACTGTGACTGTTAGTAATTTCACAGACATTGACCTTTGAGTCAATATAAGTGGAACAGGTCAGCTACAAAAATAGATAAAACAAGTGTTAGCGTAATTAACCAATGGTTAAAAGTGCTGCTACCTTTGCTTTCAAAAACCCCAAGCAGTGGCAAAATACACTGTATCATATGGCTTCTACTTGGATGGTAAAAGTTATGTGAGCTGGAGCAAAAATATACTCACTAACTAAAACATAGCCCATTTATATTACTGAAAAAAATTGGTGAGACGTTTGAAAACTGGCTTCAAACCCTTGCTTTGTGAATTATTGGATAGAAATGCTCAGCATGATATAGGAACTACATTTGATGACTAATGATTGATCATCAACAGCTAGTGTAGTCATGTCAACGAAGAAACAGGACGGAAATACATCGTAATCCTTACTTTCTTACCTATAATGAGTTTTAAGGCTAAATATCGTCCAATGTTGTGAGGCAATCACTCCAATGATATATCTAATTTACTAGTGACAACTCCATAGAACATTCCACTTTTTATTCACTAGGCTCTACAATTTCTGTCTGAGGAAGTAGGTATAATACCTCACAATTTTGGGAAAGTAGATACAGTACCTCGCACCTGTTGAGGAAGTTTATATAATACTTCCCACTGTTGATGAAGTAGCTATACTTCCTCTTGCTGTAGAGGAAGAAGATATAATACCTCACACTTGTAGACAAGTATGTATAATACGTCACACTGTTGATGAATTAGCTATATCTCATAAAACATAGGAAGTAAATATTATTCCTTACACTGTTCAGGAAGTAGCCATAATGCCTAGAGCGTTGAGGAGTTAGAAGGTTAATTTAATATTAATAATTTTTTTGTTATTTTTGCTGATCCTTTGAATTGTTTTTACTTTATATTTGACACCCAGTCTATAAGTCGATAAGACTGCATACAGAGGATTGGATGAGCTATAGGAATGGGTGTGTGTAACGGTTTTTGATAATAAAGTTTGAACAATTAAAATGTGTTCCAATAATGATTTTGATCTGTTAACCTTAAAAAAAAATATTCTTTAGTACCAAAATAACTCATTTTTCAATAGTGTTTGGTCATAGAGATGTAGAATTTAGGAGACTGGTTAGACTATGTTTCCTTTGCACAATACAGTGAAATTGTTCATGTTGACATAATGAGATTAGTCAAATAAAAATTGCTTAAGAATATTCAATTCTAGTTTGTTTAAATCAGAAATAAAACCGCTCATCGTTCCATATCCTCTAAAGTGAATTATGGTGTTGTTACTGCCACTTCCATGATGCTACTTATGGTGCTCTGCTACAACTATTGTTATTATTATTTCATTCTATTCCTCACACACCAATACTAACTCTTAGAACTGGATATGTCACAGAAGTGATTTTTCATACACTGGTGATGTGTATATTGTCATTAAAGAATACTATGAAATTAGGTAATATCAAAATATTTTCTATCGCTCTACAACTTTCGTGGCAGATAATTATCGGCACACAGTCTTCTCAGGTAACTTAGGTAATGACAACTACAGGAGACTTATCTGTCACTCTTTCGCATTATATTTTAGCTTGCTTGTATTCGATTTGACCTAACAATAAAAATTAAACTCTTGATCTTCTTGCATCTTTTCAAAACTTTCTTTAAATGTCATCAGTACATCAGCTGGTTTTGTTGTCGCTGCAGACTGGCACAGCTCTTGTAAAAATACAGCACATGATGAGGTAAATATGTAACTCATAGAAAATCAGGACCACGTTCTTCATACCTTTCGGTAATCTCTGTGGAGAATTTACTCTAGGTCTTACCTTTATGGATAGTTTTTCACAAGATATTTTAGAATTGTACCAAAAGCTTTCTTGCAAAACAGCTTGTGTTGACAAGGTTGAAACAATGTATGATACTCTCTGAAGAGTCAGCATGCTATTTTGACCTACATTTCTTCTTCCCTCAGTCTATCAGTCCAGTAATTTGGGAACAAAACTGCTGCTGAGTAATTATCGTCATACACGCATTCCGGACTAGCGCAAAAAAGAGCTGGTCTTTATCATTTGATGGCTCAAACAGTACAGTATAGTACAACTGAGACACAGGCGACACAAGAGGAAAGTACATTCCTCTTATGTCGCCTGTGTCTCAGTAGTGTTTGTGAAGTGGTTGCGACCATCTGTCACCGTACCAAATGATGAATCTGATTTGACATATGTCCCATGTCTCGGTTGTGTTTTTAAAGTGATTGTACTCATCTCCAACTATACCAAATGATGACTGTGATTTCACATATTCCTAAACCTTTCTTAATCAACTGAATTCTGCTTTTTAAACACAGAATCAGTGTCATCAAGATTTGATACTGAGATTCCACTTTCAAGCCCGTTGAGCTCTTTTTCTCTTCAACTCTGCCTGATTGCATAATACACGACACTACACTGATCCTAATCTTATCATCTCTAACCCGTGGTTAACGGGACCAACCATAACACACCACTTTGTCCTTGAATTCCTGTAGACGAGTAGCCTTGGAGTGCCCCCTTGGGTCAATCGGTTGGTCCACTCGGGCTAGGGTCAACCAAGAACCAGTGTTGGATGTTCTCAACAGGTGTTATGGACATTATGTCTGAAGCTGATGTTTGAGTATAGTGCTCACGAAACCCTGGCTTTGTTGCAGTGTCCTTGTTTGACATTGTAGTGCGTCCCCTCTCCTTATTATAGACACTCCAGTTAAAAATCTTAATGAAATAGTGAAAAATAGTCTATAGGTAAACGACCACGTCTTGAAGATTATGAATAGTAATCCTCACCATATGTACCACCTCTTGTATCTCATTTTCTTATATTGCATTCACTTTCAGACAAACCTTTAGCGCAAATGTATTTCTTTTTCATTCAGAAGGGACTAGAGGGACTTGCTGGCTCTCCAAAGTCAATAATAAAGCTTCGATCTGGTGATATATTGGTGAAAACATCCACATCTCAACACAGTGAACTCTTCTTGCATTCAAAGGCAATTAGGGATATACCTAATGAGGTTACACCGCATGCTACTTTGAATTCATCACGAGGAGCTATTATTGAGAGGGATTTGAAGAACATCCCAAAGTCGGAGATTTTCGCTGGTTTCTCCACCCAAGGAGTTTCTGCAGTGAGGTGTATCTCCACTCGTAAAGATGGAATTATGGTGCCAACCAATATCTCATTCTCACATTTACGTCGCCATGCCTACCTGCCACCATCAAGGCAGGTTATCTTAATTGCAGAGTACGGCCATACATTCCAAACCCTCTCCAATGTTTCCAGTGTCAACAGTCCGGCGATTCAAAGACGTCATGTCGTGGTTCCTCAATGTGTGCTCGTTGCAGTGGCGAAGACCATGATGCCTACTAGTGTAAAACGGGTCCTCATTGCATCAATTGCAACGGCTCTCACCCGTCCTACTTTCATTGTTGCCCTAAATGGTTGGAAGAAAAAGAGGTGCAGCGTTTGAAAACGATTCATAACATTACTTATCATGAGGCTCGCAAGTTGCTGTCCACCACTTCATTTTGGACATATGCTGCTGCACTCCGTTCTACTACTACAGTGGAAGTGCAGACAGATCTCTCTGTGCCTCCAAAAAATTCGTTCTCCAAATAAATGAAAAGTCTTCTGACCTCCATGGTTAAAAAGTTGATGAATCAGCTTCAACACCTATCTCTGTCCCTGACATACATTCCACCATAATCCAAAATCCACATCCTCTGGTTCCAGGTACAGGCATTTCCATGGAAACATTTTCTTCTCCCACCCCACATTGCAAAACAATAATTCGTTCACGACGTCCTCAGTCTCTGGAATTTCCTTCCAACAGCAAATACCTGCCAAATCGACCAAGGACAGGATCCATGGAGGTTGATAGACCTCCCTCGAATAAGGACAGTAAAGAAAAAAAGATGTGGTCGTAAACAGAAGAGTTCTCCACCCAATTCACCTACACGTAAATAAAAATGGCCACCCTGATACAATGGAACTGTCGAGGTTTACGTTCTAATCTGGATGACATCTAAACACTGATTGCTGTTTGATTCCATCCTGTTTGTCTTTCCTTACAGGAAACATTTCTGAAACCTGCTGATACAGTCACCTTTTGACAGTTTTCTTTATACAGAAATGATAGACTGCGTGATGGACGAGTGCATGGAGGGGTGGCACTGTTGATTGATCAGCATGTGCCCACCCTGTATTTGTCACTCGACACACCCTTGGAGGCTGTATCCATCCCTGTTTCCTTTGGTCATACCATCACTGTTTGTTCTCTCTTCCTGTCGCCTGGAAAGACATATGATCAATCAGACCTTGATGCTCTCATTGAACAGATGCTGTCTCCCTTTTTCATTTTGGGGGACTTTAATGGACATAATCTCCTCTGGGGAAGTGCAGATATTGATAGGAGGGGTCGTTCTGTAGCGCGTATGCTCTCTGATCACAACCTTTTTCTTTTCAATACTGGTTCTACTACTTATTTCCATCTGTCAGTTTTTTACTGCTATTGATCTCTCAATTTGCTTCCACTTCATTATTTTCCCATTTTTATGGAGGGTTGACAATAATCTACAAGGTAGTGATCATTTTTTATAATCTTGAGAGAGACTGGTCGTAGTCGATGCCATCCGACCCGCGTGCCCCGGTGGAAGTTGGATCAGGCAAACTGGCCCTCTTTTACTGATCTCGCAGAACTTGATCCTGCCATCGTCTGTAAGCCATCAATAGACGACTGTGTGGCAGCAGTAACTGACTGTATTATACCAGCAGCTGCTCAATGTATTCCTAAGCCCTCGACACGTTTGCCACTATATCCTCGTCCACGATGGAATCCTGCCTGCCACATAGCACGGAAGGCTCAAAAACGAGCTTGAGATACTTTCCGTAGATATCCAACACTCTCGAACCGCATTGCTTTTTAGCGGCCCATGCACATTCTCAATGGGTAAGACGTCAAAGCCAGAAGGAATCTTGAATTAAGTTCACAACCAGCATATCTTTTACCACCAGATCCAAAGTCATATGGGACAAGATTCGAAAGGTCAGAGAGCAGTATAATCTGTCCCTCTTTTGATCTTGCTCACTGATGGCCAGAAAGTTGTTGATGTCCAGGGCATCTTGAATACTCTCGGCGAAAGCTTTTGCCAGGTATTTAGCACTTGTGCTTCATCCTCCACATTCTTAGCCATCAAGACTCGGGAAGAACGATTGCCTTTTTCCTTTCAGTCTGATCATCGCTTCTTTGGTCTGATCAGTCGAACTTGATGATATGCACTATGAGATGCTGCGCCATCTCTCTACTGCTTTTCTGTCTATTTCTTTGGTTGTTTTCAACCGTATCTAGCAATAGAATGCTTTTCCTAATGCCTACATTTCTTTAACTCTGGGATGGATACTAAGATTCCTTTAAACTACCATCCAATTGCTTTGACGAACTGTCTCTGTAAAACCTCAGAGAGAATGGTTATTGCTGATCTCGTTTGGTTCCTCGAATCAAACAACATCCTCTCATACAACCAGTATGGGTTTCGACGACAGCGCTCTACCGTGGGCCACCTGATTCAACTTGAAACGTCAATCAGAGAAGCCTTTCTCAAATGACACCATCTTGTATCAATATTCTTTGACATTGAGAAAGCTTATGATACAACATAGAGGTGTAGCATTTTGCGAGACCTCCATATATATGGGTTACGTGGCCATTTGCCCATTTTTATTAAAAAACTTTTAATGGACAGGAGATTCTGAGTTCGTGTTGGTTCGACACCTTCCCGTTTTTCTCTACAGGAACTTGGAGTCCCTCAGGGCTATGTTCTGGGTGTCCATTTTTCAGAATAAAAATTAATGTTATCACTGTTGCAAACGGGCTCTATGTTGACGACTTTCACGTCTCATGTCAGTCGTCGAACAAGAGGTACATTGAGCGGCAGCTACAGACTGCCCTAAATTGTTTACCGAAGTGGTCCACAGCAAACGGCTTTAACTTTTCTCTCTCTAAAACCGTTTGTATGCACTTTTGCCGCCAACGGGATATTCATCCTGATCCATAACTCCTCATCGGTTATGTTGTGCTGCCTGTGGTACCTGAGACAAAGTTCTTGGGGCTTATCTTTGACTGTAAGCTGACCTTTGTACCACACATCAAGCAGGTATGGGTCAAATGTACAAGAGCATTGAACATTCTCCGTGTCCTTTCTTCTACCACTTGGGGAGCGGATCGACGTTCTATGCTAAAGATATATCGTGCTCTTATTCGATCTTTCCTATGGATCACTGGTCTATGGCTCTGCCAGACCATCGGCCTTAAAGATGCTAGACCCTATTCATCATTCAGGGCTTCGACTCTGCACTGGGGCTTTCCGCATTTCACCAGTTCAGAGTTTATACATGGAGTCTCATAAACCTTCTTTGCACCCCCGCCGTTTGCAACTGTCTTCACTATATGCTTCGAAACTTCGTTCCTTACTAAAGCATCCCACTTGGGGTTGTGTTTTTCTTCCTCGATGAGCCATGCTTTTTCAGACCAAACGGTCTGCCATTGCTCCTTTTGGCCTTCATATCCAGGTGCAGTTGGATGAATTGGGTCTGTACTTAAATAACATTGCTGTATGCACTGGTCAGCCCATCCCACCATGGCTTCTTACATTCTCCAAATGTGACCTGTCTTTAAGTCATCTGAGAAAAATAGACACTCCTGATTGGAAATACTGTCTGCTATTTGCTGAACATCTTTCAAACCCTCCTTCCATTCTTATTTATACAGATGGTTTGAAATCAGGTGACTGTGTGGGCTCTGCCATGGTTTGTTGGACCACTTCTAGGATCACTTAAGATTTATAAACCTATTCTAACATTTCTTTTTGCCTGTGAAATTCTACGTGACTTTTGGATAATTTATTAGAATATTTGAACCCTTCTTTTTCTTGTATATCATGTATCGCATGAAAGTATTTCCAACTTCTTGGCCAATTTCTGTGATTACATATTTAAGACACATTATGTAAGGCACTGCAAGAAAGCTTTGGCATCTGACAAGCATCCGAAATGAATTAAACAGCTTCACCTGGCAATGGATGAGGAAAGTTACTATTGATATCAGATAACGTAGAACTAAGTACATGTAGTGCCTCTAAGTTAGCGGATTTACTGTCTCATATTACAGAGAGAGTGTTCAAGCCATGATTAGATGCTAAATAAAGCGTTTTCGGGATAAAGCAGAACAAATTAAATGTTATTAATTTCTCATACAACATATAGTCAATAGGTCATTTCTACTATTTTTGTAAAGGGATTAACGTGTACAGAAGAGGCTGATCAGCAGTTTTGTATTCGTAAAATGCAATAGTCTCCCGGTGAGACAGCTGTAAGTCTTCGGATTTACAAATCAGGGCTTCAGTTCCCTTAAAGTGGACACAGCAGATATCTTGATGTGGCTTTGTTGTAAAAAATACACACAAATGCAACATCTACACAGTAACTAACAAATCTATCATATTTTTATTAACCCTATTAAATGGTGTTCTCGACGTTATATGTACAGTTTCAAATACAAGAACACAATCTTTATCAGATAATTTCTCGTACTTCCTCATCTGTAAGAATATGAAAGCTACAACTTAAAAACCCAGGTATAAAATTAACGCGCGAACCCTAATTTACTAAAGAGCTTAAGGACACCATTGAAAGAATAGAATTGTTAGCGCGGAATGTGAGAGTCAGAGCACATTTCTTAACTTCGTTTCAGCAAACCTGTTCCGTTAGGTGGCAGTATCTTCTTTTAGATAGTTATGCCTTGTTTCTATAGGTCACTGTATGCTATTCCTTTAGGTAGCAGTATCTTCTTCCTTTAGGTGGAGTTATCTTCTTCATATAGGTAGTATTGTCTCATTCTTTTAGATCATAGTATCTTCTTCCTTTAATTAGCAATGTTTTGTCCCTTTAGGCAGTTTCCTTTTCTTTTAGGTTGAGATGTCGTGTTCTTTTAGAACACAATATCTTATTTTTAGGTGCTAATGTTTTGTTCTTTTAGCTGGAAGTATCGTCTTCCTTTAGGTAGTAATGTTTTGTTCTTTTAGATCGCAATATCTTATTCCTTCAGAAGGCAGTATCTACATTTAGGAACATGGAAATAGTTTTCGAAATCAGACTTGAACAAATAACGTTTATTTCGGTGTGGGAAATTCAGTGTTTCTCAGTGTTTTACTAGATCAGAAGATGGTTTTGTAATTGGCACAAGCTCACACTGTAAAAACAAACTGTGTAAATTATTCCCCGAAATTTATATTATTACACAAATATTATTTTGTTAATAACACAATATTTTCATTTTATGTAAACTGGAAGATAACTTGGGGCTTGTATTTCATTTTTTTATTTTAGCAATATTTAGTGGAAGCACACTGAAAATATAAACATTTTAAAATATAACATCGAGTTATGTCCAGTGAAATATATTACTATTTCATTAATCGCAGCTCAGCGTGTATCAGTACTATGTATAATACAAAGTAGTTCATAATTTTATGTTCCTAGCAGTTTTGTTTTGATGTTTATTTGTTTCTTGCTGTATAACCTTCAAATTCAGGTGTTTTTAAAGCAATATATATATAGTAAGTATACGTGCATCCATTTATATATTGATAAGAACTTTTTAAATAAATATATATATATATTTCAGATGATTGGTCCAAGAAGCATTCTCTTACAGTGAATCAGTATCTGAATGCACATACATTAATTATTCAGTCTGACAATTCATAGTATTCAGAACAACTAAATATGGTATGAACAATTATATAGTTGCAATATCCTGTAATTTTGTGTTGATTTATATTTTGTTGAATTCGCTATCATTTCCAACACACTTGTGTATCAGAAGGTATAAACTATTTAACGCTTTCTCCCGCTGGGACAGCGTTAAATCTAAAGATTTACAACGCTAAAATCAGGGGTTCGATTCCCCTCGGTAGACAAGCAGATGTCGCTTTGATATAAAAAAAAACAAGTACATACGCTTTTCGACGTTAAAGTTCCATTGGTTATGTATAATAATAAAGATAAATTTTATTCTAGGAGTTGGTTTTTTTATAATAACTGTGATATGAATAATTATTTTTTTCAATGTTTCCGTGACCACTTTCCTTTTTTCTTCATTACATTGTAAGGATGGCCAGAAAGGTTCTCGAGATGTACAAAACGTGCCGGTGTTATGATAAAATACAACGAACTGATAGTTACATCGAATCACGAACATAATATGCCTATTTGAATTGCTCATTTTTGTAAAACGTACCCTCCTGCCACCAGACTCTCTCAGAAGTTTCGTTTGTGCGAACTGAGAAACCAAGATCTGGGTATGTCTGAATGAATGTGGAGACAGTTAAAACAGCGCTTATAATCAAAACTTACATTACACAACTATATACTGCATTTTATAACTGTTTAATGTAAAAACACAAAACACAACACAACTTCTACATTCTGTTCATTCTTCATAAAAATATTTTTGAAAAGCTTTCAGTTAATGCTGAAACCTAAAAGTAGTGTTAGGTTTTTACGTATGAACAGGCTGGATTCCTTACAGTAGATGTCTGACTTGTTGGCGATAAATTTTAACAATAAACAAACAGCACAGTCCACCCGTTTTAAAATAATATATATTAAACCAGATTAAACGTATATACAAATGTTTTTAACTAACTAGAACTACATTCTGTATGCGTATTTATAGAGTAATAGAGGTTTAGAACTCTCTACATACTACCAGATATTATGATGCAATAATACTCAATCAAAAAAACAAGAAGAAAACGTAGAAAATTGTAATATGATGATACAATAATACAAGTGCTAAATTATAACAATGGAACTATACAAGGTATAATTTGTACTTAGTTGCGTAAATAAACTTGTGATAAACTATCGCTTCTAAAAATAACTAAATTTAACACTCGTGCTATACTAAGAATATCTAAATCACAAAACTTGCATTAAGCTTAAACAGTTGTGTATATCTAACAAATAGTATTTTTAAAAATGTTATGAATTCTTAAATAAATACAGGTAGTAATTAGCCTATTTTAAGACTAATTCGATAAAGTGAATAATTAAAAATCTCAGATATAGAGTTTAACTCATTTTGCTCATCTATTTTGTTTACCACTAAAAAAAACCAATACCAATGTTAATACTAATATGTTAACTTGTTAATATTATATTATGTTAATACTAATGTTAATTGAAGTACATGACCAAAATCGGTTTTTATTCGATATATTTCACAGTATGTACAAAAAGTATATTAGTTATGAGAAAATAATAAGAAAGTAGCTTAAGTTATAATTTTAATAATATGTTTTTCTTTTTTTATTTAAAGAAACCAGCACAAAAAAAAATATTTGAAACTTTATTTGGAAGCTGCTCCCAAGTCTATGAGAACTTAGCTTGTTAGCTTTTTATTGAAAACACTTAACAAAACACATTTATATGGAGTTTTTCCCAATAAAATCAAATTTTTCAAACATTATTTATCATCGTTTCATTTATATGATAACCTGTTTTCACTGAATAATGCATAGAAAATATTTGTCTGTGTTTTTCGTATAGCAAAGCCACAAAGGGCTATCTGCTGAGCCCAACCCCCCCCCGAGTGGAATCGAACCGCTGATTTCAGCGTTGTAAATCCGGAGACATACCGCTGTACTAGCGGGGGGCAATATTTGTCATTAAAGCCATTTAGTAACACTATTCTAGAAGATCAAGAATAGCACATGGTAAAAAATGAAAAATTACAACAAGTGATAAGATTTTAAACATTACATTTTTATTAAATGGATCGTCGAAACATTAATCAGAGAAACATACAATAACTTTATCATTCTTAAAAGTAACCTTACAAGAGAATTTTGATGAGGAAATATGAAAACCTTTGATACCCCACTTACAATAAAATTATGAAAAGGGTGTTTCCAAATACATTTTTATTCCAAAAGAAGTTGTAAAGAAAGGTAAAAAAAATTCTAAAATAGGGTTTCCTAAATTAACATTAAATAACATGAAAACACATTAACACTTAAAGATGACAATATACAACCTGAACATGTGATCGATGTTAACTTAAATGTGCCATATATAAGCAAATCTTATAACTCAACACTATAAATATAGTGTTTCGTACTTTATAAATATTACATCGAAAAACAAAACAAATTATATTTTATTACGCTATCATTTAGACGTACGGTGAAGACATTCGTATAACAATACAAAGGGGCTTTCAAACATATAATGATGTTACAAAAATTTATATGCCTATAATTATTAAAGTTTAAAAGCAACTGCTGTTGCGAAATGAATTATCATTGCATCTTTAACAGCGTTTGCTTAATTCAGAAGCCAATATCCAGGTTTCACAATAAAAAGCATAACTGTAAGTTATTCTGAACCAGCCCGAAACTATAGCTGTGTGAATTCTTTGTAATCAGTTTGTAGAAATTGAGCTGATGAGTAGTTTCATGTAAGCTTACTTTGTAACTAATGACTGTTAAAAACAAACAAAATCTGCAGATTCAGCTCGGTGAGAGAACAGAAAACCTGACAGTATTAGTTAAACATTAATTATCAGGATACCATACGAAGACTACACAATTCATTCTACCAGCACCTTCTTGTGACTTTTTAAATAAAATCATCCAAAAACAGTATTAATAACAAAAGAAGTGCAACATCACGGTCAACAACAATAAAATAGGTACGAGTAAAAATCATTATTGTTTAATTATCAAACGTTAAAGTTTATGACTGAAGTATTAGAGCAAAATTTGCCAGTGAAAACTGTACTTACGTTTTTACAAAGTTGATTGTTACAAATGGTTCTTAACTAATCTGATTATGTTCGTCGACACCTTATGCACCTTATAAACCTTTTGTGTGGTCGTATAATTTGAGTTCATCCAAAGACAAGCTAAAGCTGTCAAGAGATGGCGCTAAGGGAGTGGTAAAATGAATGAGTTTAAAATATTTTCAGCTCCTACTTTTAAAAACTATGGATAATATAATATATTCATAATATTTTACGCTGTCGCACTAATGCCTAAAATATCCTTTCTTATATTACAATAGAACTGTATAAGATTATAAACATATTAAAATTAACATTATACATGAATTTCTGGCAAATTACAAACTGTGAATGAAGTTTTTTAGGCTAAAGTAATGTCGATTATTAATATTAGTTTCCTGTTTTCTTCAACCATCTGAATAGTGCTAATGATTTTAACAAACGTTACGGTTTTCCATGTCGCTCAAGTTATTCTATTTGGTGCGAGTTATTTTGAATTAATTTTTATGAGTGTTTATAAACATAAAAATAAAAGTATATAATATTTTAGGATAATATATTTATAAAATACCTAATCAACAAAATTGAAGCTCAATTATTTTTTATAGTGTTATTTTACATTAAAAGTTTTTCACTGCACCCCACTCACCCACAGTAAAAGAGTAACACTTAACGGTAAGTACAGGACGCCTGAAATGTTGGATCTAAAAACATTTCCCACAATGTCTCAAAGGAATAACAATTTCCTCAGGTTCAGCCAATACTTTTAAATCTCCCTTATCATTTTAACTTGGAGGGATAATAAACCGCCATCTCGTGGCAAACAATACAAAATAAGGAAGAACTAATTTATAAATTTAAACATGTCAAATATTTCTCAAGAAATATACCGTAAAGAACAAATTAAGTGTACCTTAATGCAGACATTACAGATAAATATTACAAATAATATTCATCGTTGCTTTTATAAAGAACAGAGCTGGTGATTCTGCAACTTACAATTCACGGTTGTTTTTTCCAATCTAAAAAGACACGATTGAAGCGTTTGCAGTTAAGAAGTGTTGCTGTCGTTTTTATTGAAACGTTAAGCTTTGTTGCTTTCTAAAATCCGCGACAACAGAAGCGCACGTTTGTCCTCACTGACTGTCTCGGTTAGAAATTATCCCATAATTGATATTCTAAAGATGTCAACTAATTGAAGTACTTATAACTTGTTTACTGGGGCATTGTGTGGAAATATACCCCAATTCGAAATTGCAGGTCAACATTTTTCAATGTTAAGCCATAGTATACAATACAATAAAGATAAAGAAAGGATAAGCCAGGCATCAATTCAAACACATATATAAACCAGTGTAAAACAAAACAAAAACTGTACGTATCTTATTAACGTATAAATTACGTTCCTTACACATGGCTGACGTTCCCTTATAATTTATTGTTTATGTCTCTTCTTAAAATGCCATATTTGGAACGATAACAATCTTTTTGTTAGAACCAAACTTAAACAAGCTGTTTAAAAACATACCAGTCCTCATACAAAAATATGATACAAAAACTCAGGTGAAACGTAAGGTACATACTAGTACAACTTCAGCTAAAAATGTCAGACAGATGTCAACCATGGAAGAGTGATTAACGTGTGCAAGGTTTCGATTCTCATTACAGGTTTTCATTAGTTTTTATTTTTAAATACATTGAAGTGCTTATAACACACACAAACCTGGTACCATGAAAGACAAATATATGTTTGGCATGATCATATTAAAGCTACATTAGATAATGCTTGGTCTAATGTGATTACCTCTTAGTAGGAGAAACTATTATCAATAATCACACAATATGCTTTTCTTCTGTTTGGTAAAGGCGTACAACTTCAATAAAAAACACAAATTAAATCCTAATCTCTATATATATTCATATTTATATAATTAAGAGCAAACATCACCAGATAAATCTCAGTATTTGAAATTTCAGATATATATATACCAATTGAATTTTGTACCAAGATATTGCCACCAGTTAAAGGGTGTGGAATTCATATCTACCAACTACAAGTTTTAGATCTATTCTTTGTCCATTGGACAAATAGTGATTTTTATTTATCACGCAATTCGTTCTATTGCTATAAAACCCACTCGCGTAGATTTCTAGAGAACCACGAAAGTTGCTGAATATTCTGAAATTTGCAAGTGTAGCACATACACAGAAATATTTAAAAGAACCTCTAACCAATACTATTACACACAAATATATATAGCCTTTTAATTTATGAACTCTCACTCAAACGCATGCCTACGGTAACAAACATACTGAAATAAACGCAACAGTATTATTATATTGTTTATTTCTTGACTAAGGGCATAATAAAATTTGCTATCAGTTCTAGGAAGAATATGTAATTTAATAAAAAATACGAAAAGCTTTAAAATGTTATATGTATATTAAATAACATTACACGGTAATATTAATGTAAACCGTGATTTTTGTATAAGTTCGTACGGAGAATATTCTACACACCGTACTGTAAAGTACTCACGACTGGAAGATAAAACCATAGAAATACAGGAACGAATATATTTACATATATGAAAAGCTTAGATGCAAAACACGGTATACCCCATTTCCAATAAAACTGGGGTCCAATGGTATTGTACTGATGAATATGGAGTATTTTGACTAAAAAAAGGCTTGTGGATGTAAAGCTTTTCAATGAAAAATATTTTTTACATTTATAAATGATAATTCTAATTGTTATGTCTTTATATAAAACCTTCTAATGGTTTCACTTTATAAATACAACTTTTCCATTTCAGAGTATTTTTTAAAACTGAAAAAGGCTGATTTTCTCAGTATGGTAAAACTATATATACAACGTTTTGCGAATAAGCTCTTCATATTTATCTACCTATTTAATTCATACATGATTATTAATACTCATATGCATCTTGTTTATTCGTTTTACACTGTAAATAAATTTAACAGAAAGTAACAGATAGAGAATTTCGTAAAAACTCATACAAGTTTCAGTATTTTAATCTCATAAATCTGAGATATTTCACTGTTTACTATTAAATTACAGCAAAATCCTAAAAATTATATTTTATTTTGTGTGTCTTGTAGAACAGGGAAAGGCAAGTATAGTTTCTAGCATTTTTACTTTGCACAGAAAGTTTTGAATAATTCCGCACTATGCAGTTGGTATTCTGTAAATAAATGTGGAATGATCAGAATTTATCTTTGATACCATCTCTTGTTCTGATTTTTAAATTTTTAAATTGTACCATGAGACGAATACTTTTAATAAAGAGTATATTAAACTATTTCTTGAATTAATAAGTGACTTTTTCAACTTAAAACAAACTGAAGGATTACCTCTTTTTTACTTTTTTAAAAATATGTAACCATTACTTCATACGTTTGATTGGTTATGAATACGTGTTTTCACCTTTCCTGCCTAACTCTAAACAATAGAAGTTCATGCGTAAAAACTTAAATATCATCGCACCTGTGAATGATAAAAGCTATTAAATTTCTTCAAATAACATATTATGTTAAAACACTGAACTTTTTAAATAATGTAACAATAAACTTAAAACGTGAATTTTAGTTTACCCTAAATCAGTTGACCTAATTATTAATAACTTTGATCAAACCGAAACTAAAAACTGATAAATGAACGAAGCCAATTCTATGTAACAAATGGACATAAAATATGTAATGCCATAAATCAGTACTAAAAGGTTTGTTTTGTTGTTTGTTTAACTTCGCGCAAAGCTACACGAGGGCTATCTGCGCTAGCCGTCCCTAATTTATCAGTGTAAAACTAGGGGTAAGGCAACTAGTCATCACCACCCACCGCTAACTCTTAGGCTACTCTTTTACCAACGAATAGTGGGATTGACCGTAACATTATAACGTCCCCATGGCTGAAAGAGCGAGCATGTTCGATGCGACGGGGATTTGAACCCGCCACCCTCTGATTACGAGTTGAACGCTTAAACCATCTGGATATGTCGGGCCAACTGAAACGTATAATGGTTGTAATACACTTAGAAAGTGACGCTAAATTGTATGTGATATTTTCCCACATGCCTTCAAATTTTACAACCATTTTATTTAATTTAAGACTAATTTCTGTCGACAGATTTTGGCGTATGATATTGTGACTGTAAATCTTTTTTATTGCACATAAAGTAATATTTCATATAAACTTTTGGCTGCCATTATGGCCGTCTGAAAAAGTTTGCTAAGACCTCTTGGGCAATGACTTATGGCAAACAAAATAAAATATTAAATATTATTTCCTCATACCTCTGATTTGAAATTCGTAAGAAAATAAACAAAACATTTCGAAAAAATCTGCTACTTAGCATAACTTTCATCACTAATATTAAGGCAACTGATTCCATTGTTTCGTCAGCTTTCGGTTGAATTTTAAATCTATTGGTTTAGTTATTTCGCTAGTTTTCATTGTTTAACACCATAAATTTAACTTTTAAAATAAGTTATTTCTCTGTATTATTTTTAAACCGGCAACAATTAACTGATGACACCACTCAACAGAACAAAATACAATCTAAGCCCTAAAATGGTAGATTTATGTATATTAAATTAAAGGCTGTGACAACATATGGATATAAAACTCTGTACAAAAATTTAACAAAATAAAATACTTATAGTAAAAAAAATGAGGAAACTTTCATACAGTAAGTTCATAATAAATAATATTGTTGATTTGAGTACAACGTACTCCAAACGACAGTCTGTGTTTGATCACTATTGCTATCCATTTAACGTATATTAAAACATTTACCTGTAATTTACATCTAGAAATGAACGGAAAAACACAATACTTGACTATACATGTATTCACATTGTTATTTTAAAGCATCAAATTTTAAAGTGTCTTTAGACTTTGACAAAGTTAATAGAAAACACGTGAAAAGTTTAATACATCCATATTTAAGCATGCTATACAATGACATTCAGTTTACTAAGGAAGATAAATTAATTATTTCAGGACTAAGATCTGTGAAGTAATAATAACAAACGGCATGAAAATCTTGCCTCACAAAGTGTCGCCACCTCCATACTGTCATTATTTTCACAGATGCTCTCCAGTTACTTAGCAGTAAGTACGAGGGCTTATGATGCTGAAATTTAAGGTTTAACACTACGGTGGAAACAGTTAAAATAATCAAACTTCGCGCTTAAAACATAAAATTCATACATTTAAACAATTATAACATTAATGTTTGAAAGTTTACTAGATTAGAACCTCTAATTTCTACAATCCACCTTTCAATCATTAAAGTAATGATGCCACTTATAAATCTATCATGCATATCTATATCTTTTTCACACAGTTTTGATGAAAACGTTGAGAGAAGCGAAAAGATGTTGATTATTTAACAAAATTGCTTACAATTCATAAACTGAAGTGCGCATAAGTGATCATAATAAAACATCATGATAGTTGTAATTCAACTGAAGAAACTCTACAATAGAATAAGAGGCAAATTTTATAGCTAATGGCCCTCTTATGTAGTATTGTGGTAGTAGGCCTTTCACCTATCTAACGTTTGTGGAAATGCAAGCTAATAAAATACGTAGCCAGAAGTTTTCTTCTTATTTTTCCTATTTGCGATAAACATGTTTAACTAGTTTTCTATTTCTGAAACAAAATACACTATTAACTTGATAAAAACTTGCTAATTCGATTACTACATAATTCTAGCAAACTAATATCAAATTAAAACAGGATCTTGTACATGTTAGACGAAGAAGTGTGTTCAAAAACACGGTTTTCTAAATAACAACATAAATATTTCCAAAGAATTTAGCGGTAAGCTAGAAAAAGGGATGGTTTATTTTTTTTAATTTCGCGCAAAGCTACTAGAGGGCTATCTGCGCTAGCCATCCCTAATTTAGCAGTGTAAGACTAGAGGGAAGACAGCTAGTCATTACCACCTACCGCCAACTCTCGGGTTACTCTTTTACCAACGAATAGTTGGATTGACCGTGACATTATAACGCTCCTACGGCTGAAAGGGCAAGTATGTTTGATGCGACAGGAATTCGAACCCACGACCCTCAGATTACGAGTCGAACGCCTTAACCGATCTAGCCGTGGGCCCTAACACGGACGGAGTGGACGTGTTTCCTTTTATGGGTCCCATTATCCTTCCGTCGAAGATTTGCTTCAGTTTTAAAATTATTTATAACTCAAAAAACGTGGATCTGCCCCCTGTATTCGCTAATTACAATTCATTGTGAAAAGGGAAATACTGGTGTTATTACAAATAGCTGAAACTCAGAGTGTCATTAGTTGTTGAAAACTACCGATAACATGTATTTTTGGGCATATACTAAACATTTATTTTATAATAAAACAAAATTTTGTGAGCAGGGCTGAGTTGATGAGAAGGTGTTTATAATGTAAAGAAAACAAACAAAGTTAATCGTTACATTATATGTAGGTTTACCCGATTAATACATTCTAACTGTTATATTTTTCAGACCACATAATGTACTTAACTCCTATTAATCATAATATTTCTAACACATTCAAGCACGTTATGCACAGATTTTATCTGTTATAGTTCTCATAAATAGAAGCATATTATTCATACATTCCATATATTGTATTTGTTAGACATTGAAGTTTATTCACACGTTCTTGATTGTTTCTCAACATACAAGAATGTAACTAATTCCTGTATAACGTCTAAAATATTTTATGGTAGCTGGTAGGGTGGTATTAATCCTGAGATTCGCCTCCTGGTAGGGTGGTATTAATCCTGAGATTCGCCTCTTGAGGTATCATTTTATTCGCTTCTCCAAACTCAAGAAAAAAATATTAGTTTGACTAAATAATATATTTGTTCTCAAACGTAGAACATTTAGGTTATTTTTAGACAAATTTAGTCTGAGACTTGAAAATTTAAGTAAAACCGTTTGTTTATTTGTAATTAAGCACAAAGTTACACAATGGGCTATCTGCGCACTGCCCACTACGGGTATCGAAATCAGGTTTCTAGCGTTGTGTCATGGATGGGGGGAAGAAAAAGGAAATCATAAGATTGTATAATATTGTAAAAAAGTTTGCGTAATAAAAATTTCTTAAAACCTAGATCAACTGTTCCTTTCTTATTTTAGTTGCTCTATTCCACATCAGTGTTATTTCATTTTATTTATATTTTTAACTTTATTCAAATTGAACAACCTTTATTCCTAAGTCTTTTCTAAAAATTCTATATAACTAAACCTGTCGTTGAGAATTATTTTGTGTGTGAATTGACAAATATTTGTTTTATTCAACCAATAAAGTTGATTTAAATGAAAATATTTATAGAAAAATAAAAGTGAAATAAGTAAATAATTTTGGTCAAAACCCCAAAATATCTGTTATCACAGTGACTTGTGGTGATTTAAAACGAAAGATTGTTTAAAAATAACAAAAACACAATAAATATAGTTACATGAAATACTAAAATTATGAATAAAACGCGTCTAGAAAAGACGCTCACATTTGCAATACATATTACGAATAAAAATTTACAGTACTTGAGTACCATGACGATAATATTAGTATCATTTATAGTGAGTGATTACCTTGAATTTTAGGTCTGTTGGCTGTCGACCCAACAACATATTTTTTAAAGCATTAATAACGTATGTGAAAAAAGAATCCATAAAAAATATACGTTTGGATCCAAGGCTTCTAGTTGTCGATTAAGTATAACAAGTTCAAATGAAAATTAACAAAATTTCATCCTCTAATATACATATGGTCCTCCTATCAGTATCTTGATTAGGTGAAATATAAACCTTCAATCTCGTTTGTTGAGGATCATAAGAATATGTGCATTTTATTGGAAGTCAACTCTATTCACTTTTCCCACCTATGTCCGCACATACTTGGCATTTCAAGGAAAGGTATTGGTTAAAACTAGAAGTCCTCCACGTTTCCCTGAGGATCCAACTTAACACTGTTTTAAAAAAAGACACAAACCGTTGTATATAAATTTTGGAATTATTAAAATGATATAAGTTTAAATACAGCATACACCAAAGTTTAATATTCACTTACAACATTTTTTTTAATTCATCATAATTTTTGACGTTGTCTGTTATTGAATTTCGCACAAAGCTATTCCAGGGATATCTGCGCTAGCCGTCCCTAATTTAGCAGTGTAAGACTAGAGGAAAGGCAACTAGTCATTACCACCCACCGCCAATTCTTGAGATATTATTTTACCGAACGAAGAGTGGGATTGACCGTAACGTTATAACGCCCCCAAAGCTGAAAGGGCGAGCATGTTTGGTGCGACGGGGATTCGAACGCCTTAACCCACGTCGCCATGTTGGGTCTTGACATTATTTAAATACCTACTCACAAACACATGATCATTTATGCACTCCACTTAACTTTCCTTATACACAATACAACTAGACGTCTTTGTTCGTGCTTCAGAAATTTAAGAAAAACCTTTCCCTCCACAAATTATTTTACATTATGTGGCTAACAATTAACCAAATGTTATAAAACCCCAGCTATTTTTACTAAACTGATCTTTATTGTTATGTTTAACATTACAGAAGCTCTGCTTTACCTTTCTGTTGCTGGTCACTGATCAAAAAGCGAACACTCAGTGATAACCGTTAGTAAAAGATGCAGCAATCAGAGGGCCCTAAGAAGAAGACACAAAAACACTTTTAAAAGAGAATTAAAATAATACTTTCGTATAATGAACCATATAATAGATATGCTAGCTTAGCCCTAAATTACCAACTTAGCTACACAGTCAGCTATGGCGTTAGAAGAGTTCATTACAATTTTTTAAGATAAACAAATAAAACAAACCAACCATTTTAAACAGAAATGGCAAAGTTCTTTTAAATCAAAGTTAAACAAAATAAGGTTTATTTTCTTTAGTATAATAACGTTAAAGTGCTGTAAAAAATCAGCTCTTAGTGAGATAGGGGTTAATGTAATAGTGGTTCTAAGATCTGATTTACTTCATTGACATTACTAAAATCTATGACAGTTCAATATAAGTTAATAATGTTTAGGCTACCTTCAAGGACAACCATTAACGTCTAATTTCTAGATTCTGCAATAAGTTAATGAAAGTTACTAACAACTATGTAATCATCCCACGACAGTTTCTGACATCAAGATTATAATGAAGGTAGACTTCTAATATTTAGGTTGACTTCACTGAATATCAGCTACGTCGTATTTTAACCTCCAAGTCAATTTCTAATGACCATATTACTTTAATTACTTTCACGGAAAATTATTTGCTACTAATTCTTTAGTTATCTGTGATAAAAACTACTTACGTGATGGTTTAAGTTAATTTTTAACCTTAAAGTAAAGATAGTTCACTAGCGTCTAAGTTACTTTCACGGAAAGCTATTTAAGTCTAGATTAACTTCAATATAATTTATTAATGCTTAAGTTATATGCAAGTAAGCTGTTTAGGTTTAGGTTAATTTTAAGATAATTTATTATTTTCTAAGATGTTTTTCCGGAAGTTTACTTTCTTCTGAGGAAGTAAAGAGGAAGTACGCTTACCCGATTAACAGAAAATGGTGTAAATACAGACGTCTGAGAACGAGAGTTATTTGTTTGAACGTAGTTCATACTTTCCTGGTTAGGGCTATATAGGTCGATCGGTCCCGGACTGTTGTTGACGGGAGATGTAGGTGGAGCAAAATTCGTGGGCCCATAGTTATTTATTACTAAATAGAAATTAGAACACATAGTTGACTTTATCCACAATAATGTTGTGTATATAAAACAGTTATGTAAGCACTTTGTTGTTGTAAGTTACTCACTGTCACAAATGAAATAACTTAGAAATCACGTTAACGCCTAAAGCTGTATTATTAGTATCAGTAAAATGAATGTGGATTTTGAAATAAGACGGTTGCCTGGCCACCTATGTTTTATTTTTGTTTTATCTTAAAACAATACCGCTAAATTTCTTTTTGAAAAATGTTTTGAAGACAGTGTTTGATTGTTATGTCGAGATTTTTCATTTTAATTCTTCATTCTAACTCTATGTGTATGTGTGTAAAGAAAGTTAACTGCAGTCTATTTTAACAATGTTTATTTGCTAATGCAGTGACGAACTGTAGCGAAAACGTTGTGACAATTCGACAGTGTAATAGCAACATGAATAGGCTAATGTCTTAAGTGTTTTGTTAGTTTAATTGCTTGTACTTGAGCACAAAACCAGACAAAGAATTGTCTGTGTTCTGTCCATCAGAAGTATCGAAAACCAGTTTCTAGCGGAATAGTTCGCAGTCATAACGTTGTGCCACTGGGAAGCATCTATTGTTAACTAGCAGTGTTTTTCCGAGATTAACATTTTTACGCAACGAAATTGTTAAACGATGTAATTAAAAAGATATGTAATTTTAATGAAGGTATTATTTAGGGGCAGCGGGCTATGAGATCACACTCCAACCTGTAGGACAATACCCTCATTTATGAAGGAAAGCTAAGGTTCCAAAAGGAAATATTTCAACCCAAAAATCCATTTCACAAAAACAGAACATATTAGCTGGTGATGTTAATTGTATGAAAAACCAAGTTTTGAAACTAATGAAGACTTAAAAGCCAGAATCGCACGAGCCTTTAGTCATTCCTGGTAGTTAACGGCTGTTTTCATCTAGTAATGTATCTATAGCAATCCCATTCAACCACATACTTGTCAAGTCTAATGGACTTTCTGTCTTTGGTTTATTCAAGGGTAGTCTTAAAGTACTCTACTGCAGGATAAGTGTAAAATTTACCAGGAAAAGTGGTCCACGATTGACCTCACCATCCTTCAAAAAACTAGTTACGTTGAAAACAGGGACAACCATCGCCATGAAACTAAGCAAAGTTGATGATGAAGATTGTAGTTGCAACGGTAGTACGAGGTCTGGACATTGTTCGTACAAAGTGCGACTATCCTTAGCATACAGACACATACACGCACGTCCGCGCATATACACATATATACCTTCAGATCAATATTTTTTCTTCATACTGTAAAATACAGGAGTAAATGACAAATGCAATTTTCATTCTAAAACCGCGGTCTTTGAATAATACATAGTTCACTGAAACTAGTCCTTTCTCTGCGATTTTGTATTTGATACAGTGCATCTCCCATAAGACAAAGTTTCTATTTTTCAGAATTACTTTGTGAACAAACTAACCAGAAAGTCAATGTAAGAAACACTACTTAATTGTTGCTACTTTCGTGATGCTGGAAGATTAAACAAACAGTAAAATATCAACAAAAGCTTCCTATTCCAACGAATACAGTCATTTATTTTGATCTAACCACAACTGAAAATACCCATACCTGATAGTGCTTGAGTTAGAATCGGTGTTGAAGTCTGCTGGCCATTTAGTTCCACTGTAGACAAAGACAGAATATTAGAAGTCACTAACAGAAAGTTTACCGTGTACGTGTAAGCTAATAAAAACGATTATTTATAAAGAATCATAATTTTATTTCCTTTTGACCCAATACGTTGGATTACAACGAAAAAATAAATGTTACCAATGGTGTCGATGACGTGGACAATCAGATATCGCTTCTCAGCCAAGTTCTCGTTAAAACTGATGCATTTCCTTTATAGTACCAGCTCACTAACGTACAGTGTGGTATTACGAATCTATTTGTGTACACATACCCTAGGAATATTAATTATCTCAACTAATGTATATGCAGATTGTCTTTGAAAGCACAAAAATATTAAAGTGATAAAGTGCTAAGTCAATACTATGCGAAACGAGGAAGGATTGTCTGTCCAGACTAACGAACAGCAGTCTTTTTAAGATGATCATTATGGGGTCTGCTGTTATTATATTGTAAGAGAACATCAACCAATAAATGGGAACAATGTTTCGTCGACCACACGTTTTTGTTGTCCTGAACACCCGTCATCCGCAGTTTACTCATATGTAGAATATGGCATAGAAAGTCTCTTTTCTGTTGTTTTTTATCTTGAACTCTCCTCATATATATATAGATAGAGCATAGTTTCACCTACGCTCTAAAGTTAAACCTTATGTTTTAACTACAGATACCGGTAACTTTTGTGAAATTAAATCACGAGCGTTCCAGTAAAAACATTATATTCTTAGAATGAGGGACCTGAGAAGAAGTTAAAATTATTAATCAGTATCTTACCATTATAGTCTTTTACATTTTCAACAAGTGTGTATTCTCTAAATGAAAATCTCTGGAATTAGTTGTTTATTTTCTCTGGAAAATAACCTCAAAACATATCTTAAAAAAATAACATACGTACAAGTAACAGGATGATCGTTACCCCTCTCTCTTTCCTCCTCAGTTTGTCTCAGATATAACATATAGTCAAAGTACCTTTTGTTTCCTAAGGACTATTAAACTTCCATTCCAATAATTTTGATTAACTCTTCGAAATAGTAAATGGTTTATAAATACGTAGTTTCAACATTAATCTGTCACTTGTCTTTTAAAAACTCCTGAAAAAATACAAAAAATAACAAATCTTTAATATTTAAAACAAGACTTTAAACAATCATCCAATGTAAATGCGCTTTTTAAAATCAATTATAATAATTTGATCAATATGATGTGTTCGTGTGTTATAACTAACTTTAGTAATGAAAACCTTTATGGGCTTATGGTCTTGGTACCATTTGTTTTCCTTGTCCATGTTGTTTTCAAGTCATAGGATTACAGGTAAAAATCATTATTACGATACTAATAAAGAATTCTTGGAAAGGTAATTTTATTTGTCCTGTTAAATAATTCGAATACTATCACTTAGACATACTTAAATGAAAGAATGAGGTGCATAAAACTGTATTTTGATAGGTAAAGAAATGTGAGGTCAGGAGAAAACTTTAAACATAGTATATACTATCCTCAGTCATTACAATATCATGAATGATCAACATCCAATTAACTCACTTCTTTGCATACTTGTAGTAAACTGCATTTTATAAGAACTTTGTTCCAGGTATCGTACTTCTCTTGTAACTGCTGCCTACATCGTCAAACACGCCCATTCTGATGACTGCTACCATACACAATTGTCCGACACAGCAAGCTCCATTGATTTTGAAGTGTGGTTCGAACCTTATAAACCTTTTTTATATTCACCTATTGTTTATTGTCTTCTTAACACTGCCTGAAGATATTCACAGCTTCATTTGTTTGTAATTAAGAACAAAGCTATACGATGGGTTATCTGTGCTCTGCCCCCGACACGTATCGAAACCCAGTTTATAGCGTTGTAAGTCCGCAGACGTAGTGTTGTACCACTGACGGGAACACATCTTTGTTGAAAATATTTTTAGAGTTGATTTTCAATATTTAGTACAATATTTCCCATTCTGTGGACACATTGTAAGTCCTTTTTATCGAAATATTATTTTCTTTGACTTTACGTTGTTTAACAATTTCGTTACGCAAATATCATTCCTCTGAAAGGCTTTACATACGCATTTTAAACCCAGATGCTAAACATGTTGCCCGTGTCACAATGGCTAGAATCTGTAGGGACACACCATTTCATTGGGCAAGTTGTTCGTATAAAGTGAAGTATCCCCTTTACCCCGTAATCAATTTAAATCTGGAAATGACTTCTTTATTTTACTGGAATTTGGTGTGATACGAAGTTGGTAACCATGTTTATTATGCACGCTTTTCTGTTTTGGTATATAGTTAGAGGGCGTTGGTTGTTACCTGTAAAACAGTAAACACGAACTTCCAGCAGTCTTTAATTCTGATTGAACTTATTTCCTTATTGAACTTATTTTCCTGAATTACTAGCTCAAAACACACTTTGTCAAATTACTTTCTGATCGGACACTTCGAATGTAAATCTTAAGTTTTGTCTGAAATGACCAAACTACTCCTCATGCATTATATTCTTGACTATAAAAATACAATTGTTGTATGACGTTCTTTCTTCTGTTGAATCTGAAAAACTGGACTTGTGAGTTTTTAATAATTAAAGTTCATGTTAAAATGTTAAGAGTGGATCATAAAGTGTATAGCTCATTTTGATATTGCTACAAAGATGACACTTGTAGCATGTTTCTAAGTTTAGTATAAGTTATATTTAGTAATATAGATGCTACATATGAATCAACTTTTCATTTTCTTTTCTTTCTAACATTTTAAAGTTTGAGACTTTTACCATAATAATGACATATTGAATCAAATCTAAAACTAAATTAAGTTAAATTTAAAAATCACATTATAACATTGTAGAAAAGTTGTATTTTTACAAAACATCTTACCAAAACATGCTTTAGAGAGATATTTCTTTATTTAAATAAATAAAGTTATAACTGTCACTGAACTGTTTCTTCAAAGTCATTTCAACGTGCGTAACTCCCACATGTGGCGTTAGAGAGAGTAATTGTTGAAGCTTGAAAGTGAGCCTTAATTAACTAAAAGTATGTTTAAAGGAAGTTATTGAATCAGTTATGAATACAATTCAGCAAAACCTAAAAAGCGGTTAAAACGAAATTTAAGAATTTGTTTACATGATTGTACACTTTGACTACCTAGTGTTTAGCAAGTAAATTGATAAAGTAGAAGCTTGCCAACTAAGTGTAGTAATCACTATCGTACTGAAAATACATAGACAAAATAGAGTGCTGATAATGACACCATAGGATAAATAGACGCTTAGTTTAGAAAGAATATTCTCAGGGATAATTAAATACGTCTCGGCTATTAAATAGTAATGGTAATAAAAATATACAGCCTAGCAATTTAGTATTGGTACTAATAGAATTCTCACTTCAAAAGAGTTAAGTTAAAATGTATAATTCGTGAGATGCTGGTGTATACTGAAGTTATCTTCAGTTATGCAGAAGGTACATGTGAATTAGATTTCTTCTCTCCACTCTAATCAACTCCCTACACATAAATTAATATAAACTACGAATCGGAAGAATATTAACGTTGTTAACGATGCTTAATGGTGATCTAGGAGCAACTGAATCATGTAATAAATCGCAAAAGGCACAGAAAACTAAACTGGTTAAAGCAATAAACTGCCGATCTTAAGATTAATCTTTTACTTTTGTTGGCCTTTGTAACAAGCTCTCTTCCTTGGAAAAAAGTTGTTAAAGGAAGTATACACCTTGACTTATAACTTATATTGTCCAGTTACATACTAAGAACAAGCCAAAAAGTTGTTAAAGGAAGTATATACCTCGACTTATAACACTGGTTTACAAAGAAATTGAGGCAAGCACAAAAATAGCTGTTTTAACCTAATTTGCTGAATTCAGATTTGAAATCCGTTTTTACTCATCACCTCTAGTTTTTTAGATATGCATACTGTACATTTTGTACACACACTGTACATAAAGGCGTATATGCATTCAGGGCTAATTTCTAATATTGTGTGACTTATGTCTTCTTTTTTAGTTATTATGCAATAAATATAAGTGATAGCATTACATTATATATATATATAGCTATATATCAAGACGGATTTTGGCAGTTAAGCGTAGCCAACACGTCTCAATCAACAGCCAGTAGTGCACTGGCAGTCAGCGCAGGAGGTTGGTGTCCCTCGACAATTGTGTTACACAATCTTTTGGGTATATAACTGTATTACAATTTCCAACGACGCACATAATTATTATTGCCTTACATATGATTTAATTTTACTTTGTTTTTTTTTCAGATTCTCCAATGGCTTCAAGCTCGTCAAAACACCAAGGATGCCTCAACAAGGCCAATTCTTTCTGCCACGTGTGTGGAGACTTCACGACAGTTGCACAGCGTCGAACCATCACTTTCCTCCTCAGAACTGCCTACTTTCATTATTTTGACTGTAAAATTGGTGATCAGGACAAATCTTGCGCTCCACACATCTGTTGTAAACCCTGCTACAATGGACTAACTACTTGGTTTAATGGCAAGAAAGCGGCTTTCAACTTTGCAGTCCCGATGGTTTGGAGAGAGCCACGAAGCCATGCAGATGATTGTTATTTTTGTCTAACAAATATAACTGGTTTCAATGCATCTTCTAGAAAAAAGATCAAATATCCCAACCTTCCATCTGCTATGAGACCCGTTCCCCATTCAGATGATCTTTCTGTCCCAACACCTCCAGTAAATAAGGATCTTTTTTCCTCATCAGATGAAGAAATGCCTTCAAGGAAAGATTCTGCCAAGTCAATCTCTTCCGAAGATATTGACTCTTCTTATTCAGGAACAAGTGGCAACGAGCCACACTGGATTACGCAAGAAGACCTGAATGACCTTGCTCGTGATTTGTATCTGTCAAAACAGCAGTCAGAGCTCTTGGCTTCTCGGCTTAAACAGTGGGACCTAGTCCAGGAAGATGTAAGGATCACCAGTTTCAGGAATCGGAACAAAGACCTTGCTTCATTTTTCGACATGGAAAACAAGTTGTGCTACTGCACAAATGTACCTGGCTTGTTCACTTTCCTTGGTTTGCCACATAATCCTTCAGACTGGCGTCTTTTCATAGACTCTTCCAAGCGAAGTCTCAAGGCTGTGCTTCTGCACAACGGGAATAAATATCCCAGCATTCCCACTGCACACTCTGTCCATCTAAAGGAGTCCTATGACAATATGGAGCTTCTTTTAGAAGCTGTTAAGTACAACCAGTACCAGTGGAGTCTGTGTGGGGACCTCAAGGTTATTGGTCTTCTTATGGGTATGCAGGCGGGCTTCACAAAGTACTGTTGCTTTCTCTGTCTCTGGGATAGTCGAGCTGTATCCCAGCATTACAAGCAGAAAGACTGGGGGTCTAGAAGCACTTTCGTTCCTGGCGAACACAGCGTCAAGGAGAATCCTCTGGTTGACATAAAGAAGGTGTTTTTTCCTCCTCTTCACATCAAGCTTGGTTTGATGAAGAATTTCGTGAAGGCCATGGACAAAAATGGTGCTGCCTTCCAACACTTGTCTACTGTGTTCCCAGGTCTCAGTACTGCTAAGCTCAAAGAGGGCATCTTTGTCGGACCTCAAATTCGAGAAGTGCTGAAGGATACTGATTTTGAGGAGCTTCTTACCTTAAAGGAACTGAGAGCATGGGAAGCATTTAAGTCAGTCTGCAGTAGCTTCCTTGGTAACATACGCGTACCAAATTACCAAGCCTGTATTGAGAAGTTGCTAAAGACTTATGAGGATTTGGGATGCCGAATGTCACTCAAAATTCATTTTCTCCATTCCCACCTCAACTTCTTCCCTCCAAACCTTGGAGCAGTGAGTGATGAGCACGGAGAAAGATTCCACCAAGACATTACGAAGATGGAGAGCAACTACCAAGGCAAGTGGAACCCCAGCATGATGGGAGACTTCTGCTGGATGCTCTTGCGTGACATCCCGGAGGCAAAATACACCAGATCATCTAAGAAAACACACTTCTAACTGTCTGCGGTACTATGAATTGTGTACATTGTGTCATCCAAGTATATTTATTCTGTCAATGTTCTTTATCTATCCTGTTTTATCTGTAATAAGCTGCTGCAACTGTTGAAATAAGCACGTATATACTCTGTATATACTAAAATGAGACTATTTAAAAGCCAGAAAACTAGAGGTGATAGAGCAAAACTGTTTATAAATTTGAATTCAGCACACCCAAATTAGTAAAAATCACCTATTCACATTCTTGCCTCAGACAAAAAATATTTTTTTGTAAACCAGTGTAACTTATATTGTTCAGTTACATACTAAGAACAAGCCAAAAAGTTGTTAAAGGAAGTATATACCTCGACTTATAACTTATATTGTTCTTATATACTAAGAACAAGCCAAATTTCTTGTCATTGAAAACGAGGCACGTTTCTTGGCATGTAGCCTACCACTAGTAATATGTTTATTCCCTTACGTTCCATGTATAATTTGAAAGTAGCTTGGAGAACAAGAATTAAAAATGTCCTTCTATACTGTTGATATAGGTACTGACATATTATTCTAATCTCTTCACGTAAAATTTACAATGGAAGTATGAAAATTTAATGAAATCGGAACCCTAGACGATTCAACTTTTGGTATTCACTACTTTTATATAGTACCATACAATATGTAATATTGTATATATTATTAATGGCCAGAAGTACATACTCGTAAGAACTGTAGGCCGTTGGAAGATAATGAAAGTGGTATTTCTAATTATCGATGCACATTGTCTTATCTTGCAGATTGGGTTGTTCCCCAAAATCTCATATAAACTGTACAAGAGACTGCCTTGTGGATTAAGTTGTTTTCAAAAGCTTTACATACAATGTATCACAAACTGTCTTGCAAATCGAGTTGTTCTTTAAAGCCTGATGTGTAGTGCATCATATACAACCTTACAGGTCGAGCTGTTCCTCAAAGCCTCGTATGCATTGTATCACAAACTACCTTGCAGATTTGGTTGTTCCGCAAAATCTCTCATATATTGTATCATAGATAATTTTACAGAATTGGTTGTTCTCCAAAGCCTTACATATAACGTCATATATTGCCTTGCAAATCGGGTTGTTTTTAAAGCTTTACATATATTGCATCATAGACTACCTTGCAGACAGTTTGTTCTCCATAGCTTCACACGTATTACAAACAACACTGCAGGTCTAGTTGTTCTCACATAAGAAAAACAAATAACATTCAGTCCATGGCAATGCAAATCTAATGCTAGCTTTCATCGCCTGCAGCATTTGGGACAAAGTCATGGTTTCTAATGAATGAACTATAATAATAATAATACAACTGATCCTCTCGCAGTGATAAGTAAAACTCGTTTCCTGAAGTTGAAATTCCAGTTCCCATAATAATAATATATCTATATAAACAATATAAAAAAAACTAAAGATATCTGAATTCAAAATCACTACTTCGTAATATTAGAAGAATGAAAGACTAAATTATTTACTGAAATTCCCCTTCCCAAAAATAGCAATAAAACACATCCAAATAATAACTAACGTGTATATTCAGTTCAATGTATGAGCTTAACTGTTCATGTATTCTCACATGTAGTATGTGTTAAATAGCAATTACAATTTTGAAAAGTGGTTTATGCCAGATAGGCAAGGTATAACTGAAGTAGCCTGTATTCAAAAGAAATATATTGGCCTGGCATGGCCAGGTGGGTTAAGGCTTTCGACTCGTAATGTGAGGGTCGCGGGTTCGAATCCCCGTTGCAACAAACATGCTCGCCCTTTCAGCGGTGAGAGCGTTATAATGTAACGGTCAATCTCACTATTTGTTGGTAAAAGAGTAGCTTAAGAGTTGGCGGTGGGTGGTTATGACTAGCTGCCTTCCCTCTAATCTTACACTGCTAAATTAGGGACGGCCAGCGCAGATGGCCATCGTGTAGCTTTACGTGAAATTCAAACAAAGAAAGAATAGAAAAAAAGAAAAAGTGCACAATTTAAAAACAACGTTTCACCACTCTTAATATGACATCATCAAGTACTTAACACAATTATATATGACACTTAGGTTGGTGGCATCAAACACATATCCTTGAACTAGCTCAAGTATAAACTTACTCCTTGTGCTTTATTTAATAAACATTTCTTTATTAAAAGGTCTTATTTTATTTTACGTTTATTAATATAAGGTTTGCGACAAATAATTCCAACAGTTTTGTTTTCATTACAATGTTCTGTATTTTTAAAATGTTGATAGACATATGATGAAGAATCATTACAGAGGTTATTACAGTCCGTACATTTTACACTGTAAATCACTTCTTTCTGAATAGCAGTCGGTTTAATTCTATTTTTAAAGACTATATTCATCTTTTACTCCCTTATAGGAAAACAAATGTTCCTATAATTGCAATTCTATACATCATTTCTATTTCTTCCCAAAGTCATTTTATCGTATTTGACAACCCACGTGTATAAGAAATTACACAATAAATCAAATTATCTGAATGATTTTTCTTTTCTGTCAACTTATCAGTTCTTAAGTATTTTTGAACAACACTAATAGGATGATCATTCCTCTTCACCAGTACATCTTTAAGATTTTAAGATATTGTAATTTCTTATCCACTTTTTTTTTAAACTGATCGTCACAAATCTCGAAAAATAGAGATTATAAAAACGTCAATATATGTTGAATTGTCATTCAAAAGAAAAGCTGGATAAGGAAGTAAAATATCTAAAACATATATTGGTGAAGAGGAATGATCATCCTATTAGTGTGGTTCACAAATACTTAAGATCTGATAAGTTGACAGAAAAAGAAAAATTATTCAAATAATTTGGTTTATTGTGTAATTTCTTATACACGTGGGTTGTCAAATACGATAAAATGACTTTGGAAAGAAATAGAAAGGATGTATAGAATTGCAGTTATAGGAACATTTGTTTTTCTATAAGGAAGAAAAAGATGAATATAGCCTTTAAAAATAGAATCATTTTAACAACTACTGGGAAAAAAGTATTTTACTATGTAGTGTATGGCCTGCTAAAAATTTAAGTACTAGAATAACAGAACATGGACATCTCACATGTCTACTAATATTTTAAGGATACAGAACATTGTAATGAAGATGAAACTGTTAGAATCATTTGTCGTGAATCTGATATTAATAAACGTAAAATAAAATAAGCCATTTTAATAAAGCAATATAAATATTTAATACGCAAAATACAAGAAGTAAGTTTATATTTATTCCAGTTCAAGGTTATTTGCTTGACGTCGCGTACAAATGTGCTGAGTACGTGATAATGTTATATTAAGAGTAACGAAACGTTTTTTTTTTAATGAAGCTTTTGTTCTATCTCAATTTAGCTGTTTTTGAATTTCAAATGTTATGTGGTGTAATATACCTCCAATATTTGTAAGAATATTTTCTATATGTGAAGGATTCATTCTAATATCGATGTTTCTTTCAGGTAAGTAAATATTTAATAATGCATGTAACATATATTGTTAAATGTATATTGTGAAATTCCTGCCTATTCACTAAATTTGTAGACGATTCCAGAGAGTAAGAATCAACAATATATGTCGTATGAAAGCACTACCGTAAGACAGTAGTTTTGTCTTAGCTGCAATTTCTAGAATCTAGCCTAACGGTTATAAAGGTAGCTATCGCAACATGTGAAGAGACAGTCTATATTAACGGTTTGTTACAGTTGGTATACTATAAATCGCGGAAGCTGCAACTGAGATTAACGTCTGTTAACCGTGAAACTACAAATATCTGACCAGGAACATTTATAAATTTCGAACATTACAAAACGCTTAACTGCAGCGGATTAACATCAAACGTTAATATTTTTACGAAGAAATTCTATAACGTCAGTGGTGAAAAACTCACTTGTGACCAGCGGAGAGTTAGTTAGCTTTCTGTTAAATGAGTTGTGCCTATATTCACTCAGAAATAATTCGTTCGTTGTGAACCCTCGATGAGATATCAAGAAAATTACGAATCGGGTAAAAGACTCAATATCGTTGGTAAGTTTATAAAACTTTTGTATATAAATCATTATTTGTAATAACAGTTCTTATAAATTGTACAGGGTGTTTGTAAAGTCACTGTGCACTTATTTTGTTTCTAAACACCACTATCAGTTGCTAGTTTGAAATAGACTGAATGAATTCTGTTATCGCTGCTTTCAAAAGTGCACAGTGACTTTCCAAACACCCTGTATTATTGTCTGTATATTAAAATATATTTGTATTAAGAAAGAAAACTGTGTATATCAATCTTTTTGGCAAATATCATAAATTTGATACGTCTCTACATTTAATTAACTTCTAAATTTTAATGACAGTTTAATTTAGTTTCAGGCTATTTCAAATTGTAATACGTAACATAATAAACTGGAGGCTTGCCCGAGATAAATTATAATACGTAATAAGTATTATTACTGCAACTGTTTCTGAGAGTTTTAAAAACTACTTTGCTGTTAATTTTAAATTTGAGTAATGTTTTATAATATTGTCTATTAAATATTTTGAACAGTTTTGTAAATATCATACGGATGAAAACCATTTTACCAGATTGCTTTTTATTTTGTTCCCCGCTGGTACAGCGGTAAGTCTACGAATTTGTAACGCTTAACTCAGGGGTTCGAATTCCCTCGGTAGACTCAGCAGATAGCCTGATGTGGCTTTGCTTTTCGAAGACACACACATGCTTTTTTCGTTTTTTGATTTTAGAAAGAATATATTCTCGGTTTTAAAATTCTTCAAACTGATGAATTACATTTTTTGAAGAAGGAAGAGAGATTGATAACGTTAGATGAAATAATTCTAGAAATTTGGAAAGAAAATTTTCTAGGTTTATGAAAAAATATCAATTTTAGCCAAATAATGACTTTTTTCTTAAATATAATAAATGCCTTAAAGTGCCGAATATTGTACTAGTTTCTATTTCCAATTCAACAGAAAAAATGCTGTTGGATATCTATTTATGCGACGATTGTTAAAAGTAGTAAATTATTCTTGCATCAATAAAATAGGTAAATTCGAATTTAAGGCTTACAATAGAATAGATGCAGTTGGCTTCCTATAGCACACCAACAGCCTGTTTGTAAATATTTTTGGTTTAAAAGCTTAAAGTTATAATAAAGAAAAAAAAAACGAATAAATCTGTCATACTTTTGTTATAAAGTCTCTTTAAATTCAATTCGTCCAGTGACAAATATGTCAATCAACAGATTTAAAATTCCATCCAGGTTGTTCAAAGGTTTTTTTTTTATTTGTAATATCTAAAGTGTAGGTTGAAACAGCATGTTTGTTTTATTCAAGGTTTGTAGATACGTATAAATATTTCATTATTTAATATCCAGAAATCATTACCTTACGATCAACATTCCATATTTATTTATTTATGAATTCAAAATTTTGTTTAAGATAACTGTTATATAACAGTTTTTACTAACAGACTAATATACATGAACTTCAGTGGATGTTTATGTAGTTCTGAAATAAATACACAATAAAACCAAAAACAAAACAAAAACTTCACACATAAAATACAAACGAATAAAACTTGGAACGACAATTTGAAAAAAGTATCATAGCACGAGATGTATATGTAGGTAGAACCCCACAATGATCTACTAGATTCAACTAACACATGTGTGAAGTAAGTAAGATCAGTTGAGACTGCTCAAGCCCACTACGTCTGACATCTAAAACTATAATTGACCGTCAGCGGATAATTATTGGAAGCTTGTTGTTCTTAATAAATTAGAAATAGTTAAGGATTATAAAAACAAAACGTAATAATATAACCAGGCCACTTGTGGTGATAGAGAAAGTTATCTCCTGAAGATTGCATTCCAGAAATTAAAAATAGTTAATATACTTATATGATTTGGTTTTTTGTTTATTCGCCTGAACGACACCTACACATACTGATTTAAACGGCCAGATGAGAGACTCTTATCTTTAAAGTACATCTGTCGCTAATTTTGAGCTTTGGAAAGTAACCAGTCGGCAACAAATACCGCATGAAGTAACTATTCTTAACAGAACAGTTGGAATAATTATCACTCTTATAACACACTCTTTTCGAGGACTTGAGACAGTGCAGTACTCAGCCTAATACACTAGCTGCTAGACCATGTTGAGGCTGAACAACATCATAAAACCTATGATGTGTCAGTCAAAATTACTACTATCAGACGAATAAAAAATGGAATATCCCACAAAATTATAAAATATCTAGCAATAATAGCCACAGCCAATCTCCATGCTAATCAATCATGATGTTAGAAAAACACATAGGTTCAAGAAGTCTTGATAGAAATAAATAAAATCCCTATAACCTGAGCACCTTCGAAAGAAGAAAGGTTCACCTTTGAAAAGCGTTCGGGTTATAGGGATTTTATTCATTTTTATACTATTCAATAAACTATACACTCAATTGAACAAACGAAAAGTATCCAAAACTGATTATTTCTTCACGTGTGAAGCTTGTGAGTAAAGGTTAAATTTGATAGACAGCGTATCCTTACTTATCGTATCCTTACTCATGTCAATACCTTACTTACTAGGATACATTTCACTTATTCCTTGTTGCAGTTTTAAGTGTAGTTTTATTTGTCTGTTATGAGCCAGTCCTCTCGTTTTAGGTATTGTTGTTTGTGAAGCTGCATATATTGCGAGTGTGGAAGTTTAAAAAATTTTAAATATCAACATTTTGTGGGCTCTTTAAACAATTTCTTCTGCTCTCCTCTCCGATCTAAGAATTTCCAAAATAATACAGATTTCTGAAGTTTAGTGAAGAACTTGGAGAATAACACCTAAAGTACACCTTTATTTTCTGACACTTATTAAACGTACTATTTCTATTTGTATAGTTTTACTGTAATATAATAATATAACAGTTAAGAATGTATCAAAAACAATTTTGCATTTTGTTGCATTAACCTCTATGGTTACTTATTTTCACGTTTCGTGTGAAAGTAAAGATACTTTAAAATTTAAACAAATTATTATATAATTACGACTAATAACAATAAAATTTAAAAACTTACTATGTTCTACATGCAGTAACACTTTGTGATATGTCTTAACTTCTATAAACGGTATGCATTTTCTAGCTCAATTTAATTTATTGTCAGTATTTAGCAACAACACAATGAAGCGTTTGACTATACTTTAGATAAGTAAACAAGAATATCAAATTTCTTTCGGTGTAGACTCTTCTATCGTCCCTATATGTTAATGTTTATCCAACGGATCGGCTTTTGTTCTCGGAAATAGCTGAAATCAGTGTCCATGTTAACTCATTTTACATGAAGATAATCAAATTATTGTAACCAAATGAGTTTTACTTGTTATTCCTGTTCTTGCCAATTCCACATACTGGTATTTCAGAGTGTTACTTACCAATCCTCAGTTACAATAAACTTCATCGAAACCTATGACAACATTCAATGAATAAAGTATGAAATTTCTTTGTGCAAAATGTGATTTTTTTTGTGGCTCGATTTTCCCACTTTCCAAAAAATGGTTTCTTTGTTACAGATCCATTTATCCACGAGCTACGCTAATTATCAATACATCGGATCACCAACTATTACGCAAATTTAAGGTTTGAGATAAAACTAAATTCAGAGTAAAACAAGAATACTACAAAAAAGTTATAAAAGATACCCAGTTCGTGGTTAAGGACTTTCTCAACTACAGAGGATAATCTATTAGGAAACTATGACAACAACAAGCTAACACAGTAACTAAGCATAGCAGTTGAAGTTCGGATTCTAGTCAACTGAATCACAACTATATTATACCAGCTACTAAGTCATGCGAAAAGGAGTTGCTTTTTTTCAGGTTTTCATAATGAGACTTTTAATGAAGAGGATACATTGTTTAAAGTATCGGTATGTTTATTCTGTTAAATATTTTGGGTGATATTGTTTGATGTCATTAAAAATAATGTCGCAAAAAGTCTACGCTGTAGAATGATCTAAATCAGATAAGAAAAAACAGCTAGAAGAATGGAAGATCAGGCGTAACAAAACAAAATTAATCTTCACTACAGGGACAGCCAAACACTAAAGTATGTACACACACATACAGTTTATAATGAAACTGGTTAAACAAAATAAAAGAGCATTTACAGGATACTATACTAAAATATAAATGAAAACAAATACTTGAAAATAAAGTAAATTGTTTTTGGTATAAGAGAACGTAAAGGAGTGACATATGTGACGAGATAATTAAGTAAACATTTGACAAAGAACCGATAGATATGTTTACACATTAATGACGTATGTAAGAAAAGTGCTCCGAAGTTTGTTTAAAAGGTGTGTATTTGTGTTGGAGTAATCGCCAAACACTTTTTCTGGATCGTCTATTAATCTCACTAAGTTGTAGTTTGGGTAAGCAAATGAATTTAACTCTACATTCTCAGGCCTAACTTTGTATTTTCTAAAAATTGATAATGATTTCATGCTTGTGTATAAAAAATACAAAGTTATACTTGTTCATAAGTTATACCTTCTACAATACTTGTGTTATTTTGTGATACGTATATAATCGTTTCTATAAGTAACTGTTAGTTGCTTTAGACAAGTAATCGTTACTTGTTTTACGTAAGCAATCGTTGATTTTTACATAATTATTATTTCGTTATTAAAAAATTGATGATGCCTGCTTGAAATAGTGAAAGATTGTTATTTTGTAGAATTAAAGTTTGTTCTAGTCACAATGTATCGCCAAATCTTGACTTATTTACTGAGCGATTTCTTCTGAAAAAGACCCAAGCGGAGAATCGAGTAAAACCTTAGTACGAAGAAGATAAAAATAGACATTGTTATAAAATTCAATGTGATCTCAACTTAAAACCTACTTTCGTGATTTTACAGTTTGCAGAGTTTTTATCAGTATATCAATTCCTCCTTGAAAGAATCTTTATAGTTCCAATAAAATAATATACAGTGGAAGTCTGAAAGAAGCTTTAAGAATCTGGAAAGATAATATAACTTAAGGGAGCGAAAGCAACGTAATATTTACTTCAACAGCATAGTTCCAGAATTATATGTGTAAGTGAAACTATCTTTGAATACTATGAAAATTAACCAAATCTGTAAAAATTAAAAATTGTTAAAAATGATGTTCCTTCAAACATGTAAACATTTACATCCATTTACAACACACAAAATTTGACTTTAATGTCTTCATCATCAGTGTACGATAATATTGTTAAACTTAGAACAATAGAAATACGGTATTAAAGGTATTGACGTTAATTTGAAGTAAAATGTAAACATGAAACTGGAGCTTTATTTTTGACACCTATGTTTCTGATTTTCAGAAAGGTTTTGGAAGACACCGTGCAGAAAGTCTTAGAACAATGTAAAAGTCTGAGTGAGCTACCTAAACCAGTCATATTAGGTGGTGTCACTAAAACTACAAATAACTGCACAAGTATTTCGGTTGTAATAATTTATTTTCTTAAGCTTGAACAAATCCATCATATCCAAATAATTCATAGTTCACATGAAAGGGAAAAACGCTAATCAAACACTCAATGTTAAATGGTATTGCACTTATAAGTGAGTGTATCTAACTTCGGTCATCTATTTTTTCATTTTCAACTTTGAACTGCTATGCTTAGTTACAATATGAGCAGGTAGAAGGTAAAAGAAGTTAAACATTTAATAAATACTTTGTCCCAAATGTATTTAAATAACTTTCAAAGCTTTATAGTATATCTGGCAACTTAAGGCTAACAGCAATAGAACACCAGCGTTCCAGCAAGTGCATGATAAAGAATCACATTTAATAATGTAAGTTCCACACATTGCAGCATTAAAATATACACATACTAAACACATAGTTCAGCAAGAAAGGTAATACATTACAGAATCTATAGTGTTACAACTACACATCTTAAATATACAGTTCACCTTGTGAGATAATACACTAGAGTATTCATTACAACATGCACACCTTGAACATAGTTCGTCACGTGAGTTAAATAAACTAAACTATTACAACATGCATATCCTAAACACACAGTTCTTCACATTATTAAATAAACTAAACTATTACAACATACATATCCTAAACACACAGTTCCTCATATTATTAAATAAACTGTACTGTTACAACATACATATCCTAAACACTCAGTTCCTCACATTATTAAATAAACTGTACTGTTACAACATACATATCCTAAACACACAGTTCTCACATTATTAAATAAACTGTACTGTTACAACATACATATCCTAAACACACAGTCTCTCACATTATTAAATAAACTGTACTGTTACAACATACATATCCTAAACACACAGTCTCTCACATTATTAAATAAACTGTACTGTTACAATATCCAGTCTTAAAAATACAGTACATCACGTCAGTTAATACATAATAGTGTTACAACATATGCACAATTAATGCACAGTTCTTCTTATAAAAGCCCTAAAACATGTGAATTTTAAATACCTATAATTTAACTGATACATATCCACACTTTCTTCCACATGATTTAGAATATTATTAATGCAAAACGCACATATTAACCAAAATTTTAATACCTAAGTTTGAGAGTTACGAATTGGGTAATAAACTGATTTTCACTTTAATATCATACTGTAATTTTCCCAGCTGCAAACTACTGGGACTGTAGCACAGAGAAAGTGCTATTGGTCCCTGAAGGCTATTAAAATTTTCCTTCCGGTTATTTTTTTACAATAGATATATCTGCAATATTATTACCTAACGTACAACAATATTGCTCCACACAGGATTTTGTATTTTATGAAACATTTACCTTAAAGTGTGCTTTTCGTACACCATTCACGTTATGCTACATTAAAGTCAGGCTTACTTTTATTTTAGGAAGCTTTCTGAGCATTGAACTAAAACGTAAATGTACAATGAGTTATATATATATATATGTATACATACTTTCGAAGAATATGAACTTAGTATAGAAGTTGATATGTGTATCATTTCGTTGGAATTATATATAATAGTAATTGATTTTAAATCATAATTTATTAGAAGTTAATTAAGTGAATCAATGTTCATTTTCTTTCTTTTTTTAAATAAAACCAAAAATTACCAAAATACAAAACATCTTAATACATTCTCCTTTGGCACAAAAAATACATTTGGTATATAATGCTTTATTTCCCCCTAAAGTAAACACCCTCGTTGTCCAAAAATTTGTATGAACCCGTCGTTAAATTGAACATTGTTGTTTAAACGGGATTCATCTTATTCATAAACAAAGAATACTATAAATATTATAAATGGACCCGGGTTAATTCCAGATTTTGGTCGAAGGCGGAGACGTAAGGCTCATCACGGTTAAATACTGCGATAAAAGTTAGGTGCAGTAGATTAAAGGCGGAAATTGTTTGTAAAGCTAACGATGTAGGTCCATCAGTCCTGCTCGCTAGGGTGTGGGAGGGGTCACGGTTGTAAGACGTTTATATTGTAGACACTCAATTGGTCAAGAGGGCATGGAAGACATAATTGTTGCATGTTAAAGTTCATACCTGCAAACAAGTGACCGAAGCCAGGATACCCAGGATAACTGGTTCGACCATAGCTGTAAGCAGGGAAAGACAAGGGTGTACACAGGACGTCAGGTTCTAAACAAATAATCAACAATGAAATCATTAGCAATTAGTTTAAAGTAGTCACGAATGGTTGTACTGCATTAGTAATTAGGCTTATCAACAAACGATACTATTCTTGAAAAGACGTGTGCTAGAGTAGTATGAAAATTTTCTTAACTCTATACTATGATTTTTATGTTCTTTTGACTCAAAAATTTATTATCCATCTTTTATAAACATTTGCATACACATTAAATGTTATTTAAAACTCAAAATTATAAATTAACAGAAATTAATTTCAGATACTGATGCAGGCTCATAACGAGACTAATACATATGCATATTAGTGCACAAGAGCGAAGTTTCTTCTTTCACTTTTTTTTTTTTTTCAACCTATAAACTTATTTGTTATTACGGCAATCAGGTGGAGACGTTTCTCATTACATGCGATAAAGTTGTAACCGACACCTTATAGAAATTATTTCTTTACTTTAACAATGTGCAAAGTAAAAATACTACTCCTGTCAGAAATAACAGTTAAGAAGGTAAATAAATATGAAAATATCATATCAAACTGAGAGGTAAGGTAACACTTACCTTCTGTTAGCGCTCCAAGCGGCCAGACAAGATCTGAAATTGAGAGGAGTAAATTTCAATGGGAATGCATATAAGAGTTCTTGATTTTAGTAACAAGAATTACGTAGTTGATAAAGTGTATGATCATTGACACTATTAGAATAAAGCATACTGGCTGTAAAACTCAGATGCTCGAATTGATGTTTAAAAATTTGTTCTTTACAGTTTTCTTATTTCACTAATCACAAATATCTCATAACTGTGTAGATTCTGATGAGATGAATAATAATTACTGATTATATCTGCAAGAAATTAATTTACTTTAAAACATTATCGTTTCACAACTCGACAACTTTAAGTTTCTTAACTATGAACACTGAAATCATTCCCCAAATACCATTAGATTTTAATTTTCTCAGAAATACTGGATTCTGAGATACGTTATAAAAGAATATCTTTCTCTAGCTTTACCAAGAGAAAGAGACAGTTGGTGTCCTAAAAGAATTTTACCTTAAGGTTAAGATTAGCTTACCATGGACGATTTAGCTTACCATAAACACCTCTGCCTGCTCCTCTTCCTTGAACAATAGGCATCATAACTTCTTTTGGTTGAGCTTTTTTACATTCAACCTGCACAAGCAAATAAATTGAGTTTTATTAATCCTAAATCCTATTATGGGACTTTATTAAGTATATTTTATTCTCTGAGTAAAATCTACGTTACTAAATGTCCGTGTATAAGGTAGGTAAATCAAATAAAAGCAACTATTAGATAGATAACAAATCAAGTAAAAGCGGCTTATTTTTTATGTTCATTCTTACAGCAACCATGACTGACAAAACTGTAACTAGATATAGTGCTTCTCTTATAGCAAAGCCACATCGGGTTATTTGCTGAGTCGACCGAGAAGAATCGAACCGCTGATTTTAGCGTTGTAAATCCGTAGACTTCCCGCTGTATCAGCGGGGGTTAGATCTAGGGTGTAAAGTCACTTTCAAAGTTAAAAATAAAATATTCTTAAAACGGCTTATCTCTTAACAATCAGTACGACATTCTTGGGTACACTGACTTCCTATAGTTAAGTGTCGTAACCAATATAATAAGAGGTTTGGTAGAAATGTAATGAACTTCTAAACGTTTTAACCATGCATGAATCAAAATAAGAAAACAAACTAAACAACAAAATTTCACGATATAACCAAATGCACTACCAAACAAAACACAGAAAGGTAAATGTACGCCTGCATAAAACACTAGATACAGACATTTTCCTTCTACTACTGGGAAAGATCTGAACTAATTAATCAAGTTTTGAGTTAACAACCACATACGCTATCGAAAACAGCTCACTAACACCACTTGGTCATTCCCATTAAGTTAAACAAAGAAGAAAGAGTCTTCCATACATGTAGTCGTCACATTACAGAAGTGCCCAGAAATCTCAACAGACCAAGACACAAAAATTCCCAACAATGTAACCACGGAAAAAACCTAGAATGAAAGCGACCCTAGACAATGTGTCATTGGATCGATAATAATAAAACTGAAAAACGAATAGATGCATCGACGTTTGTAACTATGAGCACTTTGGAAGCTGAGAAAAAAATTATTATGTGCTAATAGAATACGCATATTTCCACATACGACGACAATCCCAAACATAGATTCTGAATCCATGGAAGAACCGTATTTTCCGCCTAATAAGCCGAATTTCTGGCCCTAAATTTTGGACCTGATTTTTGGGGGTCGGCTTATTGGCCGATCACTCCTTTCAGAAATTTCTTCTTCTTAGGAAATGTTTTTCTTTTGAAAATCACCATAGGCAGTAATTTTGTCCAATCAGCAAAGCACGTTAAGACTACAGTGAAACGTTTCTGGAATTTCATTGGTTCCCTAATTACAGTAAGTAAAGCCAATAACGAATGACATATTGATTCCATCTCTGTCTCAATACGACACGTTCTGCTTTACTACAATGATCACACACAACATGCATGCTGACGCTGAAACGAGACTAAGAAATCATTTTGAAGAAACTTGTCACTTCTTAAAAATGGCTTCGGCTTATTGGGCGGTAATAAGCAAAAACCCTCATTTTCAGAGCTGAAAATTGGCCTCGGCTTATTCGGCGATTCGGCTTATTAACCGGAAAATACGGTAATACGATAAAAAGTAAGTTAAAAACTACAAACTAGGCTCATATTTGAAATATCATATCCATGTGCTAGATAAACATGCTTGCAGCTTACCATGCATACAGATTAAACAAGGCATCTGGTCTAGATCTAGAAATAATAAAGTACTGAGCAGATGGGTTGCAACTTTGGGTAGTTTAAGTCTAGATGGCGTCTTGGTATGTAAATGATTATATAATTGACAACCTTGCTTTTACCATTACTCTTCAAAATGGTGTTATAAGACATCGAATCATGTGCAAAGTTTTTAGGGCAAGTCCCTGTTTTTAATAATTATTTATTGTGTGAGATTTTAAAGTTATATTCCTTTAACTGTAAATAGCAAGCAATACCTTTTTTTTTAAACGGTGATAATACACAGTTATTCAGAAATGAAACTTTGTAAAAATTATGACGTGTACTATTAAAACGCCAATAGCTGATGAATCATTAAAGACAAATAGGCTCAAGATTTGTTATAAAAATCGGAGGCATCAGAAATAAATTAAATAAAGTGAGGAAAAAACATATACAGCCTTAACGCAAATATTTTAGGCCTACTATTACATTAAAGAATTCTTTTGTAAGATACCACACTTTTAGCTTTACACGATACATGAGTGAAAAAAATATTTCTAGAACATTTCTTTGATTGAACATTGAACACTTTTAATGCTATAATAAAACTTTTAAACTGTATATAAGAGACTAGTTAGTCACCATGTAATCAATAAATAGGATTTAATGATATGACAAAAGCACCCTGTCATATTTCTTAACATTTCTTTTTGTTTCACATTGCATGTTTACAAGATAAATTATCTAATAATCCTATAAAGCATATGTCAGTAAAACTTAAATAATTTGATACGTTAAGTTTGTAAAATAGATACATTTTAGAAGGTTATACATTATTCTGTAAAATTATAGTTTGTACTGTATGTTTTATAAGATAAATACTTTAAACAGCTTGTAAAATATAAGTAAAATATGTCATTTCTAGTTTTATTTTATATATTTTTAAGGTTTCTGCTGAAACACTTTTAAATGATATGCATCATATTAAAACGTAAAAAGAGTTTCTTAGTTTTATGTATTCTCACTTGTAAGATCATAAAAATATCGTTTAAACTGTATATAAAAAATGTTAAATTTTACATAATATTTTAATGTCATAAGAAATCATCTTTGAAACTTTATACAAAATAGTCATTAAAAACTTTTGGTTTTACATCGCTCACTTTTTTATTATCGCAAAAAAACATATTTTAAACTGCAGAGTTTAAGGGAAAAAAGAGAATAGAGGGTTGGACCCATTATAGTTGGATGTTATTTCATTTCTTATAGCAAGTACTTCGAAACAGCAGAGGACTTCTTATACAAAAATGTTGTTTGTTTCATGACTTCTTTGAAAATTTCTGGCATCTTTTCGTTTTTGATGAACTCTTCATACATTAGAAAAAAACTCATTTGTTATTTTATCACTCTAATACATTATCCAGGCATCTGTTCACTTTGTAACCTGGATCTAGCAATTGGATGTTGGTTTAATGAAGACTGTGGTAAGTTGAATCTGTTATTAAGACCCATTGTCGGGAACTTTGGGTGATATTAGGACTAATGTCTCACAGTTTGAAATGTTACTACTGCTGATTTAAGGCTTTAGCTATTTTAGTAGATAATCTTTAGTACTATGGTTCAAAGGGAATTTTAGACAATTTGGGAAGTTTTAGCTCCAAATATATATTCTTTGATTTCAGGGCACTATGGCCATATCTGGGGTAAGCATAGGCTCAGAAAATACTCTGAAACCTGCTTCATGGAGTGATGGGTCACTTCCTTTGTCTCATCTGATCAGTGGTCAACGTTTATGGAATGAGTGACGAGGCTGAGGGATGAGAAAGGTTTCTAAGGTGGATACAGCTAGCTGCAACCATGGATGATTCTAAAGTTGAATATTTGGCAGAAGTCTTCGGATAGCATGATGACTGGACTCTGGATGGGTGTCATTAGTAGACTAAATTATCATTAGGAATCCAAATGGCTGACTTTTCCATTAGCAAAAGATTATTCTCTTGTTCCTCTTTGTTAGCTGCAGTTAGATCCTAAAAAGTTCGTTCTCACAATTCAAATAGTTACTGGAATCCACACACACATTAGTTTATTTTCCATCATGAGTTAAGGTGAGAAATTTGACAATACTGAAATTTGTGATCAAGCTAAGCAAAAAAAGTGAATTGGCTATAAGTTCTAATAAGTTCATCTCATACAACTAAGTTCAGAATTCATATTGCTTAGCCAACATATTTTCTGGAAGATCAGAAACTCAGTCATTAGTTTGATTTTGGAAGCTGTAACAACAAGGTAAGCTAAAATGTTCTCTATGAGACGATTTAAAATATTAAATGTTAGATCAGTGTTGAAAATTAAGTGCCAGTTATAAAAGTATATGTATACACAAATATTATTGCTCAGAATGTGCTTCCTATGCAAATATGAACAATTCAGCACAATAGGTTACATATTAGATCTGGATTAAATCACTATACTGCCGTGTTCCCTGTTGTGCCATTTCCGCCTTGTGACAATTCCAGCAAGTTAGCATGGCTACTATTTATACACCACAAGTTGTTCTACGAATTATTTGTTTCAATATAAACAAAGCCAAGTCTTAATGAGTAATGGAGAAGAACTGACAATGCTGTAATTGAAATCGACCTGGAATCTCTGCAAGCACGATCACAATATTCTCTTACCACAAGCTTCACACCATAGTTTGGGTTCACTTCTGGAAGAATGAAGTGCGTTTTCACATAATTGTTACGCAGATGACTCAAGCCACATAATTACAAGTTGTAACTTCAACTTGTAAGTAAAATAATTATCAACGAAATATTCAGTTAAAGTGTTAACCAATGAAATATCTTAATTCGAGAAAGTAAATATAATACATGAAAAACACTGGGTATATCATGATTTCTTTTGGTATGACATTTTAGTTAAAGTCTTTAGTTTACTTTGAATAAGTAATTTCAGATCTGCCAAACCGGGTATATTCTTTATCAAATTACTTTCACCTTATTAGTGAAAAACGTGAGATCTCACAAACATTTAAATTTCAAAAACCAAACATATTATTTCACTAACACCAATGCAAATATCTGATACCAAATTATTATTTTGCCTGAATGTAGAAAAGCTAGTAATCACAGCTCTAGTTTATATATCAACATCCCACGATTCTGGCCTAATTATTTCTTTACTGCCTGACAACTATGTTCTTTGTGAACAAACATGAAAATTCATGGGTGATATCATAAAAAATATGTACTACTGTACACACTTCTTCAAATTTATACAATGCTGATTATACATATCAACACCACTCAAACTACATACATCTTTGATAGCTATGTTACCCATTAGCATACTCCATTTACAAACTGCTGATAAGGTCAATTCTTTCTGTCTGGGTATCGTAAGCAAGGTGGATTCGTCAAAATTAAGAACGTTTCAACTAGAATTCAACTAACCTGCATAACTTAGTGTCTGTTCACAACAAGATAAACCAAAGTAGGCTAAATGCAATAACCAATAGTAAGACATATTTACTCTCCTTGTTATCTAGTACAACCAACAATTAAACTATTACAATATTGCACAACTATGTACGAGTTAACAAACCTACTCAACCGGAATCACAAGATAAATTAAAAAGAATCTGAAGAAACACGAACTTTTCTGCTGTTTATTGCAGCTCGTTTCATTTTCTGTACTGATCAAAGCGTAACTCTGTCATTGTAAACCTAGAAGTCATGTATAGGTCTTTCACATCCAAGTATATCACTTGTAAATGTTACTTAAAATTGAATTTAAATATACAGAGCTATTCTCAGGAGGTTTATCATACTGACATCTGATTGCAAAGTTCTCTTCCGTTACAGGTACATAATAATTCCCAGTAATCATTTCCAGTCACTTCAATTGTTATTTTTCTACGCACTATATTTAACAATAGCAGCATTCCTAGCTGTGGTTATCTAATGAATATTATTTTTATTGCACAACAAAAAAGTCCTGCTATAGTTAACCAGATAAATAAAGCAATTACAACCAGACATCACGCTGATTTTCAATTTTGCTCATATTTCAGAAGGTATGGGTTACAACACTTTATCGGTTTATAATTTTTCAATTGACGAACTGTCCTAACTGCTTTCTAAACATTATTTTGTATCACCGATAGATACATCATAATTACAATAATTTCTATTTCTCTTAACAATTCGTTTATCAAGCAGTCAACATCATCAATAATGGTTAAACTAATAATATATGCCATACATCAATTATTTGGCTAACTAATGTAGCAGTTAAGCCACACCTCACGCACATTCGGATATACACTGCCAGCAAATCCTTCCTCATTAGATGAGTTAAGATCATACCAAATAGTGCTATTATGTTCTTCCGAGCCATCTGTTTCTCAAACTTCTGATTCCTGATTGAAACAGTGTATGAGCGGTTCATCAATAAATACAACTTTAGCTTTTTAACATTTTCAATGCAGTTTTGTTTGCCATGTGACCATTAAAGTTTATAATGTGATAGATTGAGCTGTTTTTGGACAAGATAAGGAATAAATATTTCATAATTAAGTTGCTTTTATTCTGCTGGTGAATAACAAAGTTTTCCTCAGTATTTAGGCTCAAATTCTTTGTTACAGTATCTACAAGAGTACAGTGCTGCACGTACTCTTGTATAAATTGTTATATTTGAATCCATCGGTGAGCTACACATCTTCTACGGGCTGTGCTTCTCAGTCAAACATCAACAAGTTTTGCAAACAAACAGCTGACTTTGCTCTGTTGCTCAATATCCCAACTTGATGATTGGCAGATGTTCATCTCACTCAAATTGTTCAATATCCACGATTCTTCCAAATATATGTTATTGTTTGAATAATGCATTCTATCTAATCGTCAAAATATGGATGATAACACAACGAAATTCATGTCTTTACAACACTTAATACCTCAACAAAACTCTGCAAAGAACTGTCTGCTGAAATTAGTCCATGTTTATTTCTTGATATATTCAAAATCACGCTTTCTAGTGTTTAGCCCTGATGCATCAACAATAGATAAGCTTTTACCCACTATGTGAAACAATAAATAACGAACAACACAATTTGTCTACCTTTAGTATTCCTGAATTAGCACCAGATGTATGTAGAGTGATTCCCTGTTAATAAAATATTACAAATAACTATATATGCAAAAATGGCTCGTTTGGGTTGAGAAAATATTTTACATAGAAGAGCGAACAACATTTCAACCTTCTTCGGTCATCGTCAGGTTCACAAAGAAAGAGGTAACTGACCGGAAGCTGACCACATGTTTGAAAGAGGTTGTGCAACTGAGTGTCGGAACGTAGAGGGCGGTGTTCATCAACATCAATAAGTTTCCTCCACAAACCGTAGAAAACATTATACGCACACACCTAGACAGAAAGCAAAATCAACCAACAAAAGTAAATATATCTCACGAATCAAAAAATCACGAAACCATATACTGCTGTATTCCATATATTCCTGACATCAGCAGACAAATAACCAACATTTGGCAAAAACTAGTAACAAAATATGAAATTCCAGTTAATACCAAATTTATTCAAAAACCAGGCACAAAACTGAGGTCTATACTATGTAAAAACTACACTGACAAACACCACACCAACATTATTTATAAAATACAATGTGATAACTGCCACGACTTCTATATTGGAGAAACAAGTAGAAAAATGGAAACCAGATTCAAAGAACATAAAAAGTCACCTTCACACGTTTTCGAACACTGCAAGTCAAATAAACACAACATAACCATAGAAAACACTCAAATACTAAATAAAGAAACAAAAATAAACAAACGCAAAATTAAAGAAGCCTTACTTATACAACAACTTAAACCCAAAATAAACCAATATAAGGGAACGCCTTTATACCTACATTAATATAATAAAATAAATAAAATTATATATTCAAACATCTAACACCGCCCTCTACGTTCCGACACTCAGTTTCGGTCAGTTACCTCTTTCTTTGTGAACCTGACGATAACCGAAGAAGGTCGAAACGTTGTTCGTTCTTCTACGTAAAATATTTTCTCAACCCAAACAAGCCGTTTTTACATATATATTTCTCTACAAGTGGGTTTTCTCGACATCACTGATTACAACTAACTGCCAGAATTTTCTGTAGTAGCATTACCTTTTCTCTAGAAAGTACACACAGTACAATGGTTATGCTATTGTTCAACTTTTCAGAGTGAATGTGGCCATAAAAACACTTTTACATGCCAACATTAGTTTGAAAATTATTATGATAGACATGCCAACATAAGTTTGAAAGTCATTATGATAGACTTGCCAACATAAGTTTGAAAGTCATTATGATAGACCTGCTAACATAAGTTTGAAAGTCGTTATGATAGACATGCCAGCATAAGTTTGAAAGTCATTATGATAGTCTCCAGTGTTTGCAACATGACAACAACAGCTAGTGATTTCATATGTTTTGATAGCCATCCATTTTCTCCCAAATGTGATACAGCTGAATCACCTTAGCTGTAAAGTAAGTTTATGTTACAACTGAAAGGTACAACAGATACTAAAATGTCATATTCAAATATATATAGATGAAGCTCTCTCTCATCGCAACCCGCTCAGTACAGACTCTGCCACTTTTTCTAAAATAACAAATGCATTATACTTGTTGAATGGAGTAACATGAAATATGTAAGAATTATCTTGAGTTTTAAAGGCAATCTTAGGACTGCTCTCACCATCCAGTTTAAATTTCAGCTTCGAGAAGTGTGATCTGTTGTGCTGAACAGCAGAATATCCAGACATTCGTATTTCTTCATTATTTCTAACAATCACTACTGGAGATGACTGAGCACTCTACAAAGACTGTATTATATCATTGTTTAACATGTATGATTTCCACACATGTATTACCCATATCTTTGTGGTGATTTTGACTATTGTCTGACTCAACTTGTCTTTTGGTCCCAAAAATATACTAGAAAATTCAGCCAACAACTCAATGAGTTCTTGTTACTGTATTGAGTCCAAATTACAAACATAATCCTTGGCTGATGATTTCATATGTTTTGGTAGCCACGTAGCAACCCTAACTATAAAATTAGCTTTTATTGATAAACATAGAACAACGTTCTCTGCTTATCAATAAAAGTGTTAATACCCATACTAACCGTTATGATATACATTTGATTTTCAGCTTCTCACTGTAGTGAAGTAATTTTTGACATTGTAAATGTAATGAAAGTAACGAAACTAACTGTTCATAATGACGAGAAACCCACTTGAAATACAAATACAGGATGCACTTGAGTGCTGGCACTTTCCTGATTTCTGAATATATCAGTTTTATCACCACAACAAATAGCAAAAACACGCTAAACTGTATCAGTAGCATACTATGGAAATCCACTTGTACATTTGGGGGCATTGTGTTCTTCTCTACAGTCCACTATCCTTAGGCCTTATTTGATGCACAAGTGAAACTAGTCAACAACTTCTACAGTATAACAATCCTTGAGATATAAATGCCTGAACTATAATCAAAGACAGCTACACAAATTCTACGGATAACAGTAGCATAATGTATTCCTCGGACTAAGCTTGTCACAGAACGCAGCTGTTTAAAGAGTGTAGATTATCTACAAACGTTACTGAGTTCTCTTGCCCTCATTATTGAAATCTAAACTGAAACCAATAAATAGCTTGATTCCCTACATGATCAAAATATTAGTGTCATGCAGCTGTAACTACATTCCATCACTGAGTTCTCCTCTTCCAAACCCTCAGTTACATTAAACACTGGGCCAACTTTATACAATATCATGTGTTTCAATGTCTGTTCCCATGCATCCATTTCAAACATTTATTTGCCTGAAGTACTTAAGGAAGCAATACAGGTCAATTATTAAAAATAACCTTCAATAGTAATTCTGATCAACACATGACAGAGCCATCCATGACTCAAATGGTTTTCTAGTTCCAAAACATATTAGGAAACTAGCCAACTCGTGTCAGCACCTGAGCCCTCAACATTCTTTTAAATGAGAAGCTCCTGTTCTATGTCAACAAACAAGTAACATAATAAACAAGTTACTAACCTGCTTTGCACAACCTCGAATTGTTAAATAGCCCCATGTAGTTTTAATAGCCACATGTCCTCTTAGAGAAGTTTTTAACTGCCTATAGCTCATCAGCTTCATCTAGTGGTGCATGTTGTCTCTCCTGGTAATAAGAGAGTTTGACTAATGTCCTCAGCTTCATCTAGTGGTGCATGTTGTCTCTCCTGGTAATAAGAGAGTTTGACTAATGTCCTCAGCTTCATCTAGTGGTGCATGTTGTCTCTCCTGGTAATAAGAGAGTTTGACTAATGTCCTGTGTCTTGCAGCACTTTCTGTAATCAATCTTCGGCCACAGGTGATAATATCAAGTTCTCAAGTTCATTGTTACTGAATTGGAAATAATCTTGAGGCCTTATAGAGATCTTTCCACTGAGCCTCAGGATCTTCATGCTGCAAGCCTAACGAGCTTTAAGCAAGTTGAAGTTCAAATTCAAATAAAGCGCTCATTCAGTGGCACGAAAACCTAGGTTGACGTTCTTCTTCATATTAACTCAGATTTTCAGACAGAGATTGTAGACAACGTTTTGTATAAGCACTGAAAGTCTACTATAATGAAAAAACTTTTCCTAAACTAAACTACTCTTTCAGTTTGCAGTTTCCCTTCAATGACAATTTGTCTATTATACATAAGTCCTTGACCTATGACATGCAGTTTCGAAAGTTCAAATGTAGGCCCAATGAGAGTGTAAAGGAGAATAGAATAATAGACCATCAAAATTCACAAATTACACAAAAACAAAGCCTGTGATAGTGTTACTAAAATTTCGATCTCAGTGTATCATTCTGTAGTATTTGCAAGTTCACCAATTTTTTACAGATGAATGAATTAACCATTCTAACAAGAAGTTTCGCAGAAATGTTTGAAAGTTTATTGTGGAGTTGTATTTCGAAATTTTAGCCATGATCTAATGAAAACGAAGAAAGAAACTGTACAACAAAGTTTCAACACATAACAAAATGTTTCATTGAAACAATGCACAAACAAAACTTACAGATGGAATATGTAGAAAAAGATTCCCGCTTGCACTCATTTTTCCTTTCAGTGTTGGGAGGAAAGGGATTTGATCGAAAAACCATTAAGAAAAACCCAAAGGAATTTTTTCAGCAACACTAACATGAGAAGACGTAGAAACACTAATGGGGACTGATCTTGGAGTACATGTGATTGGCTAAAAAAAAGTCACTCCAACTAAAAACCAATTATATGCCAATGGAAATAAGTGTGACAAAGCTTAATCTTGTTAACAAAAAATTTTTACTTTTCGTAACTACAAAAAGAAAAAAATTCATCGTCACTGAGGTGATATATTTTTAAAACAGGGTGATGTTTTGACCAACCTGCTACCAAAGGTTACTCCAGTAAGGTCCCCCAGTGGAGTGGTAATAAGCTTATGGACTTACAATACAAACTCCGCGGTTTGGTTCCCCAGCGGGACAGATATAAGTTTTTAGATTTACAACGCTAAAATGAAAGGTTCAATTCTCCTCAGTAAACACAGTATGTAGCCCAATGTGGCTTTGCTATAAGAAAATGCATACATACTCCAGGGTTCTATTCCTCGCAGTAGATATGGTAAATATCCTAGTTTGGCTTTTCTCAGAAAGAAACAAACACTCTAATAAAATATATACAAATATGAGAAGTGTATGGTACTTTTCCAAATACCATACTGGAACACATTAAATTAAAGAGATTTTGTAACACATTCCTTGACCTAAGAATTAACATTCTAATTTGAAACACATATCTTTTACGAACATCTCAAATACACTTGGAGTAACTAACTTTACTTTTAATCATGCAACAAAGTAAGTATCATTGAGAGTGAAAAAAAGAGTTAATGAAAGCTATGATGTATGACATATAATAACCAAACAGGAAAATCGTGACTTTTACACAAGTTATCCAGTGTAAGCTGTATTAGGACAGTATAAAATGATGTAGTAAAATACATTACACTATGTAACACAAATTTTGTTCCTGGACAGTATGTGATGTTTCTTAATTGCGTATGTTGTAAAAGTACAGAACATGGCCATTATTCCCTTCAAACTTTGCTTTTGTGACCTGGATGATTAACTTTAGAAATTAACCTATTTTCTATGTAAAAATGGGCAAATTTGCACATTTTCATTTATATAAGGTTTGAATAAAACAACATATGAATCAAGATTTACATGTATTTATACTAAAGCTATACAAAAATGAACAAAAATGTTTAGAAGTGAATAGTTTTTCGAGATTTGCGACTGTAATGTAAATCACTTTCACGTATCAGCCCCCAAAAATAGTCTCCCATCATGTTTCTGTTATACGCTCCCAGTTCATAAAACTAAAGTTTGATGAGAAAAATAGGTCTTTTCCATTTACTTTAGGCATAAGCAACCGGGAAATAACACTTTCTGCCCAGGAACAGGAAAAAGTAAAAAAAAAAATTGGTACATAATGTTATCAGTCTTATTTTGATGGAAGAAGATTATATAATATATATTATTATATTGTGTTTCACCAGCTTAAATGTTATCCACTATTAAGCTCAATCTTTCAGATAAAACTAATATGAACTATTTTTCTTAACTAAAACTTTGTAGTTCTTCTGATTTAACGAATTGTGGTGTTGCGTGAAACACCTTATTAGCAGTGATGTACAAAATAAAGGGTAATTGTATTACATCCAGGGATGTTATATGTTATCCACTACTTTATTTATAAGAAAATTAAAAAAATGATTATTTATTTTCCCTGCTGTAATGGTAGCAACCTATGATCCAGAAAGTCAATGAGATTGACTTATTTTAATTTCTTTCTTTCTTTGTTTTCTACTGTAGATAATGTCTATTTTGCTTGAAAATATTTTGCAGTAATATGTATAGAATCCTGGATGAAAGTATTAGCACTGCAATGTCCTTAATTTGTCCAGTTTGATGTTGTTATGACCGATGCAGTTGACCAGTGCTGTGAGAGAGCAAATATAAAGCGGTAATTCTGTAAACTGGACAATAAAACCTAGTTTACCAGTTAAACACAGTTGTATTCTCTTGGTTCAATTCTACATCCTTTTCATGGTAACTAGTTTGGCAGAAATACATTTTGAGGAATAGAAAGTTAACAAGCTATCACTGATTCAGTAGAGGTGATCATCCATATGTCTTCACAGATGCACATACTGTTTCATTTGTTATTGTGAATTAATAAAGACTATTTTCTCTATCCTTCAAAGTGTTCAATCTATTTGTTTTTCACACCAATTAAAACTCAGTTACCAGTTAAAGGAAATCCCGTTTTTTTCTTGATTGATACTATCATTATTCGCAGATTTGTCCATTTGATACTTTTTAAAAATAGCAGATTTACATGAAAGTACCACAATTAGAATGGTAAAAAAAATTGGCACTTTGCCATAATGATTTATTACAGAGTTTCTGAAACAATAAAATGCATACTAGCTCTTCTTTGAACTCTTGAATTCATAGAAATTCTTTTTGTGAAATAATGACACTATGACCAAGAAGAAGAGCTTAGGGAAGTGAGGTCAACTATGAATCATCAATGGGGATGAGAACCTGTCAAGCTCAAGACCACTTACAGAGGTCTCCTCAGGACTTCCAGGCTTTCAATGAAGAAAATAATACCAATATCTGGTTCAGAACACAAAGAATTAGCCAAAGAAAGACTGGACATACCAGTGGTGGGTGACCTCAACCATTTAGAGTTGTTCTCCCTAAAAGTAAAATAGTATATACCCACAGTATAAGTTAAGACAATCATTCGGGGATACAGATTATTTAAAGGAAGAGGCTTTCTTGCTTCCTCAACTTTCAGGTGTTATCTTACATGTGATGTGAGCCATATATTTTGTTAAGTTCTTGTTTAACTTTAAAGTTAAAACAATCATTAGTTTGTGCTATCAATAATTGAAAGGAAGTAGTACTACCTGTCTTCTGAGATATTAGTAGTATCTCGAAAATGGTTGGATTATATTTAATAACTACTACTTGATTACTAAAGCTAGTTGAAGCACCATATGATTGAAAGGAAATGGTACTCTGACCTTTTCAAGTTATCAAATGATATGTACTATGATATATACACTACATTGTGTGATTTCCTCTTTGTTAATGGTTAAGATATCTCCTGACCCGCGTACTTCTGAACTAAAAGGAAATCGCATTTCTTGCTTACCAAGGTATCGAGTTGTATTGATACAATGTATGTAGTACATTTTAGAATTACACTATGTAATAAAAGGTTTTACTTTTTCTTGTTCTTGAGCAGAAAGTGTTATTTCCCAATTGCTTATGCCTAAAGTAAATGGAAAAGACCTATTTTTCTCATCAAACTTTAGTTTTATGAACTGGGAGCGTATAACAGAAACATGATGGGAGACTATTTTTGGGGGCTGATACGTGAAAGTGATTTACATTACAGTCGCAAATCTCGAAAAACTATTCACTTCTAAACATTTTTGTTCATTTTTGTATAGCTTTAGTATAAATACATGTAAATCTTGATACATATGTTGTTTTATTCAAACTTCATGTAAATGAAAATGTGCAAATTTGCCAGTTTTTACATAGAAAATATTATTAATTTCTAAACTTCATCATCCAGGTCACAAAAGCAAAGTGTGAAGTGAATAATGGCCATGTTCTGTACTTTTACAACATAAGCAATTAAGAAATAATACATTCCATCCACAAAACAAAATTTGTGTTACATAGTGTTATCACTCAATTATCAACAGTTAGGTTGATCTTGTAATTGAAAATCAGTGATGGAAAAAGTTTTACAATCTTTGCTTTCCAGGCCACTGAGTGAATTTCTGATGCGCTCAAGAGAATGAATCATTCTTACAATCTCACTGAATTAAAAGAACTACACAACATGCAGTCTTGCACTGACTAGAATTTTACATTTATTTACCTTGGAAGTATGTCTGTTCTACAAGTTACAAAGGAATTGTGTTTCTTTTGAAAAGCAACAGTGGTGAGGAGACAGGATTTCATCTCGACATTGAGATTTGATGAGTATCAGGTTAACTAGGATAATTAACTTAGAAAGTATCACTGGGAACGTAATGTAACTGTTATTTTCACTAATGCTAGTATGAGAATATTTCAATTTTGATTCCTACATATGCGGCAGGTAAAGAACGTTTTGTGGAAGAGATAAAAGTAGTAAAGACTCGCATTATGCTGAGAAGAGAGAAAACGCAGCTTTATCTAAAATCTTCAGAATTACTTCAAATGATAGTTGTAACATCACAGTTTTACTTGTTATTTCTCGTATTATGGTGCAGATGATATTCTGACTTGATCAGCTTGAAATAGTCACGAGCAGATAAAATAATCAATAGCAAATGAAATCACTTGTGACTTAGAATTCATAAGTATAAATACATGGTGTGCCCAGTGGTTTATTTGGTTATGACAGAAATATTTTAAGTTTTATGGAATACTTTCTTAACGTTGTTTCATTACAAGGAAAACAGTATTAAAGCATGCAAATGCAGGCTTTATGTGTTCCAGAGAGGAATCGGAAAGTAATACTCATGTAAACTTTGTAATTTATGTCAAAAGCTAATATAAAATTTGTATATGGAAGTTCCTAAGGAAAGACAATGAAAGTGTTGTTGAAGGCTAGCAACTAATCAAAGGTAAGGTGAGCATTGCCTTACTCAAGTCAGTTAAATACGTAGGAATTGGAATGTAGTATATCGTGTGTTCCAATTGTATATAAGACAGAAGAGACGGTCATAAGCAGGTGGTAAAATAGGGACCAGTAGGAGCCTCAAGATCAAAGAGCCCTCAGATTCTCGGTACATATTTCTGTATGTAAAGTAGGCCAAGACATGTTACTCAGGCTGTGTCTACCTTAGTAATCAGGGATGTAACCATATGTTACAACCCACTTTATCCCAAGTAATCGGGTGAACTTTTCACTAATGCAATTTGACTGACCTTACAATGAAATCTGGACTTTTGTAATAAAGATTGAATTCTGGAGGTGTATGGATATCTTGTTCTTGAAGTAGCCTCGATATATTTCATCCCTTTCCGCTGAGTGTTCCTGAAGACTTTTCCAGTTGTTTGATAAATTGTTGACATAATTGAAATCCATTATAAAGATACACCAGCTTGACTGAAAATGTCAATCAGCAAACCACATGATGATCAGCCTTAATAGTGCCAAACAGCGTCACAGGAAGCGCCCATGATGGAGCTCCGCCAACATGAAGTTGCACTTCTGTACCACTCTCTAGTAAGTTGTGTAAATAGATGTATATATTGTTAATTATGTTATTACTTATTTATTCTATTTTTGTCATTTAGTTCAGCGTAATTTGTAGATATTTTTATAGAAAGTTCTGATGTACGTGTATGTGTATATGAAGTTATTTATAACTTGTTTTTTAATTGGTTACGTTTTTATTTTGTCATTTATTGTAAAATTGGTTGAGTATGCTATCAAGGTTTTTGTATTCGACTAATTGTGTTATGATTAATGCAGTATTCATCCAGCAAAATGTTTTTATTTTAACTTTCTACACAGTTTGTTGGACTACCACCCTTCTAAAGGTATACGGTGTTGAAGTTTCTAAATTGTATTTCGCCAGTATTTTAGTTTTTTTTGATATATACATTATTATTTCTGTTGAATGAAATTTTTTCTTTGTTACTGTGTAATTGCGTACTGATTTTCTATATTAAAGTGTGTTTAACGTCCTTCTTTCTTAAAGGGCCTTATTTTGCTACCTTCATTAATAAAGAATATTTTTGTGCCCTGTATTTCAGTGATGAAGGGTTTTTATTTTTTGTAATTTTGTACAAAATAGTTTCGAAATGCAAAAGTTTCTTTTGTTCTTAGCTTTCACGTGGCCCTTCATTTCTTACGTCATAACAAAGGTTTGTTTGATTATTGCTTTTTCCCGTAGTAGGATAAACTTAATTTTTGTCGTTTTTCTTTTATTATAATTATTATATTGTGTGAATGTAAATTATTGTTAAAGGACCTTGTTTTGTATTGGTGTGATTACGTGCAATCCAGTGTTGTCTGTGTGGCTTGTACGTGTTCTTAGGAATGAACTAGAGTTAAGCGATTTTAACCACGTCATGAGAATAAAGATGGTTCGTTTTAAAGTTAAATTTAACGGTCAGTTATGCACAAGCCAGAAAGACAGAAGGGAGAAAAAGTGAGATATGCAGGTATAACACGTCTTTGACCTCCTTTGACCCTATATCTCTTATAGTCATTTTAAGCATTTGATTATTAAGTTTCCATGCTGCAATAAAAGGAATGCATAGTCCAGAAGGTCGTTAATCCTACTTTGTTTCTTTGTTCTATATAGTAAGTATACCCTTTAGTAAGTCTATTCTGCCCGAGAGGGCATTGTAGTAATATATAGAATCCGGATTGAAATGATTATTAATGTTGAACTTGACATTGTCTGAACGATACAGCCGTCCAGTGTTGTAAGAGGAAAAAGGTCATAAAATAAGGATGTTGGCTGAACAACAAGAGCGGGTTTGCCTATTCAAATGAGGCGTAGTTTCATTTTTATGTTCTACTTAATTTTCATCACTAGCAGTTCGGTTAAGATTTATCTTGATGGACAGAAAGCTAAAGAGACATTTACTGAACCAGTAGACGTGTCCATATGTCCTTATACAAATACCCACACTTTTTGTTGCTGTGTTTAAATAAAAGTTGTTACTGCTGTCTTTCAAGTGCGACCAATGTTTATATCTCACGTAACTTAATGCTTAGCGAAGTTATCAACTCTAGAAAACATTATTTATTTTTTGATCAAACCTGATGTTATTTCCGGGTTTGTTTATCTCATAATTGTCGGGAAATCAGTTTTAAGACCCACTTACTGCATCACTTAGCTTAAAGGAAACCTGCATTCAGCCAATAAAGTATGACATGATTCAAATTAATATCAAACTTATTATGTTTCAGTGGAGTACTGATTTAAATGAGTGTAATAAAAACTTTAAAAACTAAGTCAGTGTAGTGAAAAACTTAAAGCTAAGTCTATTTTGTACTAACGTATGCGAGTGAAAGTAAAATAATGCATATTTTAACAGTGGTGAAGAGTTACTGTAAGCTAAGCCCGTTTTGAAGGTACAATTTATGTATTTCAGATACAATTATGAGATGCTCTATAACATTCAGTATGTGATTGACATCTTTATGAGATCACGTAAGTAGTTTAATGGAAATAATTCTGTCAAAGAGTTTCCTTTCACCAATAACGATTACAAAGCATGGTTTCAACAACGTATTATTCGAATAACGATTTATTGATTTACAGTTCCCTTTTTATGTCTCATCTTAACTGTAGCATAAAAAATGTACAGTTTTTGAGACTATACCTGTTTCATCACCATATCTTTTCTTCTATAGCGCATTAACTAAAAAATTTAGTGTAAAAAAATCCGATTAAAACACTTCCTCTCTGCTTTATGGATTGGAATAGTTCATCAGCTATGTCATTTCCGGCGTACGTCATGCGGGAACTATCTAATTCGATGGTTTATAATGATAGTGGGCGTATTGCGGATCGCAAAATACGTCACTATGTCGTCAAGATTATTATCTTATTTCTAATGGCTTGCTTTTATTTTGATTCATCTATGGGTAATTGGAACGAATCCATTTCATCTATCATACCGTAACTTGTGTGATCACAACTCCTGCACCACCGTTCTCTGTATATCTGTCGGACAGCTCAACAAAAGCCGTTTCATTAATTAATGAGTAATCCAAACAAACTTGGAATTATAGGAGATTGAAATGGTGAAATTATAGATGACTTTATAATAGCGTTTATTCAAGCTTATTTAAAGAATTTGTAATCTGGTCTTGACACATTCTTACTCTGATCTGCGTAAAAAGTAACAAAAATAGTCATAAATAATCGAAAGAGTTATTTACTAACCATTTTGTTGTTTATTTCGTGGAAATGAATTTCACAGATTTTATCCACAACGTCTTCATTTGTAAAGGTAACGAAACCAAAACCTAAGAAACAAAGTAAAAATATATTTTATGAAATTGTCACAAGACAATGGCACTGTACTATGTTATGATCGTACAAAAGATTAGTTAATAAGAACTATAAAATAATAACAAGCGTTTATTAACAATGAAACATTTAAAACGAGATTTGTTTGTTTGTTTTTTGAATTGCGCACAAAGCTACTTGAGGGCCCTCTGTGCTAGCCGTCCCTAATTTAGCAGTGTAAGACTAGAGGGAAGGCAGCTAGTCATCACCACCCACCGCCAACTCTTGGGCTACTCTTTTACCAACGAATAGTGGAAATGACCGTCACATTATAACGTCCCTACAGCTGAAAGGGCGAGAATGTTTGGAGCGACGGGGATGCGAACCCGCGACCCTCAGATTACGTGTCGCACACCTTAACACGCTTGGCCACGAGATTTGTAGAAAGACTCTTTTGAAACGTATGAAACTTATTTTTCACTAAAACAAGGCCCAAAACGGCCTGGTGGGCTAAGGCGTTCGAATCGTAATGTGAGGATCACAGGTTCGAATCCCCGTCGCACCAAACATGTTCGCCCTTTCAGCCGTGGGAGCGTTACAATGGTACCGTCAATCCCACTATTTGTTGGTAAAAGAATAGCCCAAGAGTTGGCGGTGAGTAGTGATGACTAGGCTGCCTTTACTCTAGTCTTACACTGCTAAATTAGAAATGGCTAGCGCAGATAGCCCTCGTGTAGCTTTGCGCGAAATTCCAAAACAATATGGATGAAACTAGAATCCGAAAGAACTGTAGCTTCATTAAATCCTTGTTACTGTAGGAACAAATTCACTGTTTCTTGATGTCGAGAAACCCACTTGAAACAAAAATGTATTTCAGAACGGCTGGTATGGGTATTAACACTTTCATTGATAAGGAGAGAACAACGTTTTGACCTTCCTGAGTCATCTTCAGGTTAAGAAAGAGAGAGTTTGAATGTGACCGTTGACGGACTTGAGGGTAAAAATCAACAATATTTGTTTTACGAAAACGATAGCGCGTTTTTTAATATTGTTAACATTTCAAGACACTCGCGTGATTCCTGTCAAAGTAGCTAGCCGAGAGACAGCAATAAAAGAATTTTATCCCTGAACAGCTACAGTCAGAAGCTATAATTATTATTAACGCCTTTTAATCGGAAAACTACAGAACTGAACCAGGAACGCTTTTGGTTTTTTAATATATAAAAATATATTTGTATTAAAAAAGAAAATTGTGTGTATCAATCTTGTTGGCAGATATCACAAATTTATTTACATTTAATTAACATCTAAATTCAAATTCCCGATTATTTGAAATAGTAATACGTAACATGTGTATGTGTGTTTTCTTATAGCAAAGCCAAATCGGGCTATCTGCTGTATCCACCGACGGAAATCGAACCCCTGATTCTAGCGCTGTAAATCCGAAAATTTACCGCTGTCCCAGCGTGGTAAAATTTGTAACGTACGCAACATAATAAACCGGAGACTCGTCCGAAATAAACTACAATATAAAACAATGAGTTTGCTAAAGGACGACCATTTTAAGCAAATGTAACGAAACGTGTTCTTCATGCATTTAGTGAAAATAGCATCAAATTTTCCTCTACTTTAGTTAATTTACTGAAACTTTATAATTCAGTTGTTGTAGTTTGTTTTTTTCTATAAGCCAACTTTTTGAACATTATTTCATAAGAGTTGTTCATATTTAAATAAATATGTATTATATTATGGGAAACTATGTTCACAACAACAAACTCCAGTTTGGTGAACAAAGCAAAAGTGCCTAAATTTTTGTAAAAAATTCAATAAAACGGCAGTATTTAAGCCTGGTATTATGTCTGGCGTCAAATATAAATATGTTAAGTGTTAGAACTGAAAGAAAAATTCAATTGGCTAAACTGAGAATGGAACAATTTATTTATTAAAGAAAACTGTTTTAATATTATTAGTAGTTCTTCAATGGGTCAATATTTTAAATTTTAGAATTTTCTAAAACAATTCTTTCAAGATTATAACATAATTAAATATTTAAACCCACAATTTTAAAGTTGAACCTAGGTTTCAGTTAATAATTTTAATAAGAATATACACTAGTTTTGTTATAAAAACGTTATTTCTGTTAGGTTTACAAAACCAAACTGAATTAATTCTCATTAGGATTGTTACATTCAGGTATTATAATTAGGATAAAAACTAGTTTTATAATAATCTAAATAAGAAACATTAAATAAGAGCCTAGAGTTTATGATAAAATTACTCTGAATTGCACATTTTCTTTACGTTAGTTTTAATTAGTCCTTGTTAAATTTTAAATCAAAGGTATGTATTTTAAAAAAGTCCTATCAAATATACACTTTACCACTTTTCATTGCTCAGGAAGATTTTTGTTCAGTACCAAAATTTGTCCCCAGGGTTGTACCACGATGGCTGCCAAAAGTCTATCTTATAAAAACAAACTACTTTCATTGTGAATAAGGTCAGAGGAAAGACTACTTTTATTACAGCCAGTTCACAATGAAATACCATATTTTCCTTAACTCGATTATGCAAACAGATTAATTATGTTATTATCTGCAGAAAAATGTTTTACTGATTATGGCGGATGGAACACGCCCGTTACGAATATAATTAACATAACAAATTACAAAAACAGATTTTTCTCTGTTAATAACAGGGCAAGTTTCATAAAGAAACATAAAATATTAATATTCCTGATTACGTTCTTTGTAGATCTGTAACGACGATTGTTTTGTTTGTAGAGAAACCAGCTACTTAGAGATAGAATGTTGTCCTGATCACCGCTGTTATAGCATGCTGCTATGCAAGTAAAGTATCTTTACAGGCGCTAGTCGATGACACTTGCAGGTAGTTTATTGTCCTGTTACCGCATTTACAGCATGCTGTGTAGAATTAGTATTTTTACATTTGCAAATAGTTGTTACAAACAAGCTAAAAAGAGAGAGTGAGGGTATCATTACGTAAAAGTGGATGAAAACAAAACTTTATATTTTTTATAGAAAGTTTCAGGTAGTGTGATCAGCACAGAATCAGAAACATTTTCACCAACACTGACAGAAAACCTTTATCACTTTCCCGAAAATAAAATCAACATTAGATATTCTTAGATGTATATTACTATCTTTTTAGAGAACTAAATCCGTCAACTTAGACATAGATTTTTGAGACATGTTTGAATCTCATTCGGGGTTTCGAGCATTTTTTAATCTAGTGTGTATGAATAAAGAATGCAAAAGGACAAGACAAGGCTGAAAGTATTTGAGATGCGATAATAAAGATAAATATCTTTCAGATGGAACGCATTCATACTCAACAATAAAGTGCAACACAAGATAAAATGAGTGGACATCTAATGTGCAAAACATTGTTTGTCCCCCTCCTCTCCAGTCAATACATTTACGTTGGGAATGCTTCATGGAACATGTTCTCCAAACAGTTGGTTATGTGGCATCGCAAAAGAGAAATGAAGATTCAATAACCATTACGATTGACTCAGTACATTTCTATAATAATAAAAGATTCTGTCTGTGTGTGTGAGCACCACAGCACCAAGACCCAAGAAACATGAAACTTTGTACGCATACTAAAAGGGCTATGAGGGTGTACACCTAATATTATATTTTATATTTGACTCAAAAACGTTTTACCAGACTTTTGCCCTATTATTTTGACCTATATCCCTTAAGACCCATAATTCCGCTTTCTGAAGGTCTAGAGAAAAGTGTTTTTTTTAATTCTCGCTTACTGAATGAACACATTGTGGAGTTTTCTGACAAATACTCATTTTCAACAGAAATAAAGAAGAAAAATACAAATCTGAGAATTATAAAAGTTGAACAAAATACAAAAAGAAAAAAATATGAATCAGAGAATGAAAATAATTCAAATAAAAACACAGGAAGAGAATAAATGAATCTGAGAAGCTAAAATAAAAATACTCTCTTATTAAAAGAATTGAACTGAATTAAGTTCGAGAAACAAAAACAAACAAATCAATTAAAAATTGGCACATTGGGATAGATATAGAAGTAATTAAGATAATGGTACATTGAAGCCTCTGTGAATTATTAGGGGACCTTATAATTCCGCAGAAGAGCGCAGGTATTTTATGCGAGTATCTAAATAAAGAAAGTAGTTTTTGACTGATTTCAAAGAACCGGCCAATGCACGGTCAAAACACTACTGCTAATTCTTATATTAAAGTTCGTCCCGACAGATTGATAAGCAGAAATATTAAAAATAGATGGATGAAAATACAGACAAATGAATAGACGAATGAACAGATAGAATATGATAGATAGTTAAATGAATTGACAGATATACAGAAATGTAGATGGATAGGTGTGTTTATGAATCAGTAAATACAATAATAACTATTAAATTACCCTCTCGTGTAGTTTATATTGGTAATAAAACATTCATTATTTGACCGTTATATCAAAACATAATTATCAAAATCTACGTGTATTCATACTTTGCACTATAAATTGTGTTTACTATATAATTACAGCCCTCTAGTGGCACCGCTAGAAACCGGGTTTCAATACCCATGGTGGGCAGAACACAGAATGCCCATTATGTAGCTTTTTGCTTAATTACAAACAAACAAACAAATTATATAATTAAACCATAGACTACAAATTCTCCACCTATGTTGAAACACAAAACTGATATTAGGTCGTGTTACAGTTCATACATAATTAATTAGTTATGTGAGAAAAATATCATATACTACTAGCTAAATGGCTCCATGAAGTTCTGGAAACCTAAATACCTAGTGCAACTTAAAGGAAAACAATATAATATTTTTGAGTGCACAGAACAGAACTGTAATGTATAAGAAGCCGCATGCTTGTGATATACTGTAAGTAACAAAAATTACAAACACATTTTCACATTAATTGTTTCGGAAATTAATAAATGCCGAAGACATTGTTATCTATGTCGAGAGATTCTCCTGACGGATAGAATTTGAGTTCCATCTCGAGTGAATTCCTATATTTAATTAACTTTAAAATAACAAAACAAAACGTAACGATTTCAGATCAAAACATGAGAAGTTAGAATAATGAAGTAATTCATAAAAAGATGTGATATGAAAAGAGTTAAGTATGTATATAAAACAACTAAAATGTATACAAACGTGGGTAAGTTGAAGCAGAGAAAATAGGGAATAACTGGCTTTCATGTTTATTGTAACTCGAAAGGAAGTAACATAAATATAAAAATAAAGCCACGTTTTACCCAGTTTTTTCTTTAACTTACCTATTTTTACATTACATACGTATTGGGCTCTTTGAACTATTTCACATCTTTATTCTAACTAGACTGACGGTCCGGCATGGCCAGGTGGTTAAGGCACTCGACTCGTAATCTGAGGGTCGCGGGTTCAAATTCCCGTCACACGAAACATGGTCGCTCTTTCAACCGTGAAGGTGTTATAATATGACGCTCAAACCCACTATTCGTTGGTAAAAGAGTAGCTCAAGAGCTGGCGGTGGGTGGTGATAACTGGATGCTTTCCCTCTAATATTACACTGCTAAATTATGGACGGCTAGCGCAGATAGCCCTCGAGTAGCTTTGCACGAAATTCAAAACAAACCAAACCTAACTTGACTGCTTTTGTAATTAAGCATATGTGACAAGAGAAAAACAAAAACATAGAGTCATATAATAATGTTATTTATAACCCCTTTTCTTTCTTGTTCATGTTTTGTATACAGTGCCACGTATATTTAATTAAACTTTGAGAAAGTGCTCGCATAAAATTTATCGTATACGCAGAACAAATCGTTATATAAGATTGATTCAATACCTGTGTATTTGAGTTGAAACGTTTTGTGTTTATAATGATATTTACTTAAAAACAAGAAGGTTCTTGTGTAATGGTTTATTTTACATATGATCAACTGCAGCTGAGTTGAAATTAAGAAATGGTCCTTGTTGAAATCACATCTTTTTCAATATACGGTCAAGGTGCCAGTTTTGGTAAACTGTATTCTTATTATTCTCGAGGCCTCACAAGCAAGTGATATAATCCAAAATGATGGAGCGGACAAGTGCTTATACCACTACAGAGCAGGTACCAGTACAGGAGAACCCTCAATCAATAGTAGGTATACTCTGGCCTCTACGACACGAAATCCGGCGTTGCTCGTCTGGTCGTCATGGAAACAAAGACGGCGATTCTGCTCCAGTGCAGACAATTCTTATAATTTGAAGAATTCAAGCGTAAGTTACTTTCACAAAGATATGGATTGCAGGAACTTTACGTTACTGAGCATTGAACTGTCCGATGGCAAAAGTCTGTAGTAGTGTTTCGTTTGGGGAGCCCTGATGTCTCAGTCCCTGTACTGTAATTTAACAATTCTCCTAATGTTCCTTTACGAGATATAAATAATACCTAGAGTAAAGAAGCGCAAACCGTAAAGTAACCTGAAGATACTGACTGAAATAGTTTTTACAGTTCATTCAGCGGCAGTGATAAAACTAATTGTGGAAATTCATTATAATAGCAGTAACATACTATAAATTAACTAAAATATGACTAGTAACGTTAAAAACATGAAAACTGTGTAAAAAAAGTTGTTAAGTGGAGTTTCTTACGAGGAGACTCTTTGTTTTTCTAATTTCTCTCAAATCTACACATTTATTACCTTATCCAGCCGCCGACAATTTATAAATGTCAGACTAAACTGGAGTCAAATAGTTCTTAGGCTTCTCTACTCTAACACTAAAACTTGAAGCACCCACGGCCACTAAAGAGCGGAGCGCATTTTTTCCGGAAAGATTGTCACGGGTATCAAATCCCAGCTTTTAGCGACGTGAGTCCGCAGACATACCGTTGTGCCATTGGTTTGGTATTTTGAGGAAAGAGATACAGTCTATGGACCCTCACTTTCACAGCTCAGCATATTAACCACTAGGCTTTGTGTGACCCATGAACTTATAGAAAGAGAGATTTATTAATATATATCTCTAATAAATATCCAGCACTTATATGTTACACATTAAAAGTGCATAATGCTTCCTACACTGACAAGCCACGTGTATACTCGTAGGTAAAAACAACAATATTTTAAGGTATACAAGAATAACCGAGAAGAAATAGATATAGTGTTAGCTAACACGTATAATTTTATTTTTGATACAAACTTGGTATTGATGTAAGTAACATTTGAAAGTGACTCCTATAAAAGTGCGTAAACACCTATAGTTTACAGCGAAAGTGACTTTATCATTTATATCATTTACTTTCAAATGTCTTACATTTGTTTATGTTCTCTTCCTGATCTATACTTTAGCCGTTTAGTAACTTTTGCCTAACCCTGTCTCTACTGCAATTAACTGCGTATGTGGAAAGTAAACTTATGGAAAAAATGCAAATGTTAACCATTTGACTGGCCATCCAGAGTTATGTTAAAATTCCGATTCTTAATTAAGCTGAAGCACTAGCAAAACGTTTCGGCATTTCGGACACTTTGTACATCATAATCACGAGACTGAACACTCTCAGCATACCCGCGGCACTTCAACATCAAAGATATTCATATTTAAAATTGAGGTTAGGTATATTTTGATTATACATATAGTGAGAAAGAATTACATTCAATTATTGATTATGTTCTCAGTTTTAAGGGTTAACGACTATGGTTCTCCACGGTTCTCTGTTCCTCACTGTCTCCAACAGCTTTCCTAACCCATGCATCTTATCTCCAAATCGTTCCCTAATCTCATGGAAACAAATGATTATCTGCCAATCTTTTCATGAGATCTAATTCTATATTTAAAATGTTATATCTTATGTTTGTCGTTTATGTCTAACAGTTCTATTTTCACATTTCGATACTCCATCATTAACTTTCTTTTTCTGTAACTAATTTAAACTTTAGTTAAATTAATTTATCACAACCTTCCTGCTCATTTCCACATTTCCTTTCATTGATTTTCTGGATCCAAATATCAGAACTCAGGAAACCCAAAGGACGGAAATTTGATTGTATAACTCTTCATTACAGAACCCATTATTTAATAAGTAAGGAACACTAGACCCTTCCGTAGTACAACACACTGCCAAAACGTTCACCCAACTGGTCAGGCTGGTGAAAGAAGGCAGTTTTCTAGGTAGTTTTAAGCGATAAGTGCAACGTCTATAATCCCTACGAGGGAAACCAATACTATTTCTAAAAAGGTAACAAAAGTTGTTTTTTTCTCTGAACACAGTGAATTGTTTGTTTTTGAATTTCGCACAAAGCTACTCGAGGGCTATCTGTGCTAGCCGTCCCTAATTTAGCAGTGTAGGACTAGAGGGAAGGCAGCTAGTCATCACCAAGAGTAGCCCAACTCTTGGGCTACTCTTTTATCTACTGATAGTGGGATTAATCGTCACATTATAACGCCCCCACGGCTGAAAGGGCGAGCATGTTTGGCGCGACGGGGATGCGAACCCGCAACCCTCAGATTATGAATCGCACGCCTTAACACGCTTGGCCATGCCGGGCCATCATAGTGAATTACTACAGCATGCACGTTCAAACTGAAAGTTTTCTATAATGCATGCTCAAAAATAACATGATAAAACTTGATATTTGTGCCTAGCTTTATTTGTGTTTTCTCATTAAGCACTTCATAGAGAGCTGCTATGAGTTAAAAGTGTTGTAAGAAAGAATATTTCAAATTCGAGTGTTAATCCCCGTAAATTTCATTTTTGTGATTACAGTGTTTAGGCTTCCTGATCGTGCAGTAATGGTACACGCAGCAATCCTTGCATCGCCTTTAAAAACTTATGCTCCTGCTAACAAATAATCCAGAAGCCAAGTGAAGCATAAGAATGAATGCTGAATTATAGTTCTGAGGTAACGTAATAACTCGTGGCTAAAATGGCTTGTCAATATCATCAGCATTAGCTTGAAGCAGGAAGATGTGCCCATATCAAGCCATTAGTGTCAATAACAGAACGTTAACGTGACTTGCTATCATTGCACGTCAGGGCCAGATGACAGCGCTCAAGGGATTTTCCGTCGCTATTAGTTTGTTATACTTGACCAATTCTCTGTACTGGAACTTGTATGAACATGTATGTGCATGTGTGATGGAACACGATAACATGATTTCATGTCGGTTTTTTCTCTCTCTCTCTTAATTACAATTCCCTGCAGCATTATTTGTACTTTTGCATTTTGATCAAGTTAAATGTCTATAGGTTCTAGGGTATCGAAATATATAATTAAATTTAAATAGGCCTAATTACTTGTTTTCTTTCGTTTTTGAATTTCGTGCAAAGCTACTCAAGAGCTATCTGCGCTAACCGTCCCTAATTTAGCAGTGTAAGACTAGAAGGAAGGAAGCTAGTCATCACTACCCACCGCCAGCTCTTGGGCTACTATTTTACCAACGAATAGTAGGATTGACCGTCACATTGTAACGCTCCCATGGCTGAAAGGGCGAGTATGTTTGGTGCGACGGGGATTCGAACCTGCGATCCTCAAATTACGAGTCGAACGCCTTAACCCACCTGGCCAAGTCGGGTCCTGATTACTTGGAATAAAAAGTATGTACAACTATTTCCGAATTTATGTCTGTATTTTTTGTGTGTAACTGGTCTAGATATCTACAAAGGAAGTTACTAAGTTTGTTTTTTCAGTATATAATCACTCTAACGTAAAACAGAAATATATTAGGTAATAAAATGTGACAGAAACATGGTTTTGAACTAAAGTGATATTCATTTTACTCAATATTTTAAGGGAAAAACGACCCCAAACTATCAAACAAACATACTTCATAATGTTGAAGTAAATGGTATTTTTGAAACTTGGTAGAAAACACGCAAGTACAAGTTGTAAAATCCAGTTCTAATATCTCTTTTTTAGGTTTGATTAACTTACGAGTTAAATCTTGGAGAAGGGTCATTACCCTTCAATGAAATGATTATCAGTCATATTTGTTTATTTGTCTCAACGCAAAATTGAACAATATGCTATTGGAGCGATTGAACTCCAAATATTAGCGTTGAAATGCCTCACATTTATCGCTGAGCTATGCGAATAGTGGTCACTAATTGTATCACTACTCCCAACAATATGCTTAATGTCTAGAAAAAAATATTTTTATATAGGCTATGATGGGTGGATGTGTTTGTTTGTTTATCTTAGAACAAAGTCACACTTGGCTATTTATTGTGCCCATTGCGGATAATTGACCCTGGATTTTAATAAGTCCATAAATATATCACTGCCAAGTAATGGGTGAAATTGTGGAAATAAACTTAATATAACAGACTATTTATTTGTTACTGTTGTGTTAGAACATTTTTCTTCACAAACGCTAGAGATATTTGTCATCCTTATTCAACCTAGTCTATTCAAAAATAACTCTTTCAACGCAGTGTTAAATAGTCAACACCGAACCAAATTATAGTTTTTAAAACATTTGTTGTTGTTCTTTCTATTTAAGCTGGACTCTCAAGTTATAGCCACTTTAGAAATGGAACCTTTACGTTAGAGGTATGCTTCATACAAAAAGCTATTAAACTGTGAGATTTTTTTTGACATCTCTCAAATAAGTTCTTTTTTTTACATCCACAAAGCCAAAGTTATAGTGAAAGCTGTAGTTTAGAAACACGGGACAGCCTGTTCTAGGTTAAATCATATAATGTCAAATCTTAACGAAACATTTGAATCAAAATGGACCAAAATCGTTTGCCATGTGTGAAGTCCATCAAAGGGTGTTATGTCTAACGATTGGAAGTGTGAAATGTCTAAAGTAGTTAATTTATGGACTGAAAAATATACGTCAAGGATTTGATTAGGAATGATATTTTTATTTTCGTTCACATAATTTGCAGTCATTTTCATATCTAAATAATGATCTGTTTTACGAACTTTTAGAGATATAATACACATTTCCTTCCTGAACAACACTTCGTGTGCAAGCAAGTTAAACGCCCGGATCAGACTTGTCGTTCAAATATAGCCGTTCGTAATTTCGCACTAATGATAAGAGGAAATACAGCCAGTCAGGAGCATTTTTCATTACAAATGCTTTGTCTTAGTTCAAACCAAGTAAACAAATTGACTGTTACTCCTAACACGAGGAGTGTATTTAGTGGTTTTGTGGCTGTAACACAGAATTTAGACCTAAATATATATGCAAAAACGGCTCGTTTGGGTTGAGAAAATTTTTTACGTAGAGGAGCGAACAACGTTTCGACCTTCTTGTGAACCTGAGAATGACCGAAGAAGGTCGAAACGTTGTTCGCTCCTCTACGTAAAAAATTTTCTCAACCCAAACGAGCCGTTTTTACATATATACTTTTTCTCTACAAGTGGGTTTTCTCGACATCACAGATTTTAGACCTACTGATGTGCAGCCCGACACATTTATCAGTGGGATATGCTCAGCCCTTATCAACAAGAACAAATAATAAATAGAAATTATAATTGCTTGTCGTGGAGACAGAATTAGTACACGTAAAACCAGTCGAAACATCTTTCTCTCAAGAAGAACTGGAAGATGAAAAATTTGAGAACATCTTGACGTGGTGTGTTTGTCAGTACCTGTGTATGTAACCAAAACCCCTGCGCCGTCTACTAAATGGCATCACAAACAAAAATCCATAAATTCACACTTTAGGTATTAAAAATTCGAACAGTTAGAAAAATAACTGTGGTGTGTGCAACAAACAGTTCTTTGTAATAGAACACAATTTTAAATAAACTACTCTCTTTATAACAAGACATTACTTTCACAAGGACTGTACGTAAGGGTTTGATTATATTTTTATTAATGTAATTTCTAAATGAAGTACTAAGAAACTGGAGTTCTTGAAAAACTATTATTTTTGCATTAAATTGTAGCACTTTTAATATTATTACACATTATAATTTATTTTGGACAAGTTTCAAATTTATTATGTTACGTATGTTGACGTATTACTATTTCAAATAACCAGGAATATGAATTTTAACTTAGAAGTTAATTAAATGCTAATGTGTATCAAACTTATGATATTTGCCAACAAGACTGACAAACACAATTTTCTTTTTTAAGAAAAATAAATTTTAATATACAAATAAAAACAACACAATTTATAATAACGGTTATTACAAACAGTTAGTACAAATAATTATTTATATACAAAAATTTTACAAACTCATAAACAATATTCAGTGGTCTGTTTGGTCTGGAATTAAATATTTTATCAACGGTCCAGGTCCACAAGATAAAAATTACTTTTATGTTGATACACAGATACACCTCGCTTGACAGGAATGCTAGTTTCCTCTATTCTAGTTTGGCCTAACGCAGTTCACCGAGGAAGATATTTAATGTCCTCCTAGAAATACTAACATCTGGAATTTGAACGGTTTCGTAATGTTCGAAATCTATAAACGTTTCTGGTCAAATTCTCTAGTTTTCCGATTAATATGTGTTAATCATAATTATAGCTTCAGAGACCCATAACACACTGACTGTAGCTGACTAGTAATATTTTTCTATTACTGTCTCTGGGCCATTGATTCAGTAGTCTTTCTACCACTTGCTGAAAGTGATAACCATCGAGTACAGCTATGATGTAAAATCTTTTTAGGATCAGTTTGGGTAAATTCCTGAAATTCTGCATATTCAGATAATCTCTTTGAGCTGTTTGATAAATATGAATAAAAATTTCTAGTCAGCTCCTTTAAGGAAGTTGGAAGTTCATAACATGCATAGGATGCAATAAATACATTGAATGGCATACACAACCTTATACAAAGAGATATGGCACTTTCTGCTTTGAAAGACCTTGAACACCATTTTTGACCCCATCATTACACTTGCATAGCCTATCAGATTTTTAAATGGGATTCCATGTTTTAAAAAAAATTACTATAGAATTGTAAATGCCTTGAGCAGTAGAGCAGTTGATTTACAAAAGGGTTATAACTTGTTAACTGTTTTTTGAATATGGCTGTCATAAAATCTAGCTATAAGAACAAGTTCCTTTTTTGCAAATACATCTGCATTTTCATCAATAATTAATGAAACTTTAATATTCTTTAATTGTGCTATAATAATTTCCAAGTATTTCTCACTAATGACATTACGATAAATAGCTGTTCCTTTTGTTCTTGTACATTTAATTCCCTTAGTAATTTTAGAATCAGAGCATGCATTAGATGGAAAGCCTGGAAGATGATGTAGTATTGAAAGAGGGAGACTGTGTCCTGCTATGAACGCTCACATTTTCAGTTTAGTGGAAGCCACTTGAGACATGCTATATGAAGAAGTAGAAGGCTGTAAGAAATCAGTAACTTTAGAAGTATGGGCACTTGCTTTAATATTTTTAAATGTTTTTCACTGTCAAGATATTTCTCAAGTATGGTAACACTCCCAGATGAGTCACAACTGCATATTTACAAAGTGACTTATTTAAGTTTTTCGAACTTCGACTAAAACAACTAAACTTAGGATCATTAAGCCATTTTTATGACAACTGACGTTTCTGTTCGTAACTAGGCTTATGCAGGCTTACTTTCTTGCATGGACTTTCTACTAAATCACTGTCTTTATCACTCCTTTTCTCAGCCATTATGATCTGTGGATTAGGTTAAATGTAAATTAAATAAAATTATAAAAATTAAACAAAACACAAATTTAAAATTAAACAATGTATTACATTGTAAACGAATACTGACACTTTCGAGTCACAACTCACGAAATTATAACAATAGCTAGAGTATATGAAAACAAGACTAAAAGAGCCGCCGATGGATTATTTGTCTAAAATTATCTTGTGCCTGCACAATAAGCCCTTTATAAAGCATATTCAAACATTTAGACATAAAACTCGCCCTTATAAAGCATTATCACAAGGTCAAATTTCACGTGAAGGAGGCAATAAATTTGAAAATCTTTTACTGGCCATGCAACGGGTAAATTAGCAAAATTTACCAAATTTCATGAGGGTTTTACCAAATTTACCAAACAGAGCCAAATTTGATATTTTTACAACAATTTTCATAAAACAAAATAATTGTCTACAAATTTAGAAAACAGGCGGGACTTAAGCTATACACATCCAGCAATATACGTCACACCCAAAAAGGAAAACTATATTGAAACAAGCGTAGGTATTAAAACAAGCGTACAGTAGTAAATAGATTACACCTCTCTCCTTACACAATTAAAAATTAGCCTTAGACAATTTTAAATTAAAATATTATATGTATGTATTAGAGAAAATTAATACTGATAAAGTTAAGTAAACACAGTCAAAAGAAAGGACTACATAACAAACAACAAATCCAAACCTCTGACTAATTATAATAGTTTGTTATAACCTAAAAACAAGCTGAAACAAAAATAAATTAAAAAAGTATAAACAAAAATGCTGCCCTAAAAATATACCACATTAAAACTTCTACCCTGGAATCATTATAATTAGTGCAGCTTTGTTTGTTATTTTTTGTTTCGGCTTCTTTTTGGGTTATAACAAACTAATACACACACACATCGATAATAATACATTAAATACAATACACTGTCAAAGAATAATAGAATTTTAAAATTCATGACAATATATAACACAATTAGTATAAACAACCTTATGTTAGAGCGAGTGAAAGTGTTTAAAGACAAATGTTATCTTTTTTGGCTTAACACAGTTAGTAATTACATGACTGAAGGGTTCTTTGAAAGCTAGGATAGATTTCAAAGAAATAACGGGAATCTTTTAATTGAGGTTTCTGGCCAATTAAGATGTGTGATGAGTTTTACAAAACTGAGAAACATCTTTCCTAATTCTTGGCCAAAAGAAATGTCTCATAAGTTTGTCATATGTCTCGTTGACGTATAAATGATCTCCTTTGGGAAGTTTATGGGGAACTTTCAATATTTCAGGATGATATACTTCTGGATCAACAATTTGATAAACTACAGCCCTATACTCTGAAGCTGTTACATTTTATGGTCTCCATTTTCTCATGAGTACATCATTTTTGAAAAAGTAACCATTTGAAATATTCTCCAGTTCATCTTTTAGGAGACCCGGCATGGCCAGGTGGTTAGGGCGTTCGATTCGCAATCCGAGGGTCGCGGGTTTGAATCCTGTCACGCCAAACATTCTTATCTTTTAGCCATGGGGGCATTATAATGTTACGGGCAATCCCACTATTCTTTGGTAAAAGAGTAGCCCAAAGGTTGGCGGCGGTGGTAATGACTAGCTGCCTTCCTTCTAGTCTTACAATGCTAAATTAGAAACGGCTAACGCAAATAGCCCTCGTGTAGCTTTGCGCGAAATTCAAAAACAAACAAACAGACACCTTTCACGACTGCATATTTAAATACTAATGATATCTATAGATCCTTTTTTTGCTCAGAAATCAGTTTACTTCTAGCAAACGGAACTATACCAGTTAAACCAGATCCCGCACATTCATCGTTGTCACTTACCAATGAATTGTCAGTAGGACAATTCTTCACAAGATCCCTGTCGGATCCAAAAAAAATGTCTGAGATAAATCTCAATATATAGCGATTATATAAAAACATTACAGGTTATATCAGTACAATTTATAAAAATGTCCAAAACTGATTAATTTTGCGTGTGTATTTTTATTCATAAACATTACATCATCGAATTTCCATGTGTTTGGTCCTTGAAATTATTTATATATATATATACAGCTTTATAAGACAGAATTTCCTTTTCACTGTCTGTTATATGTTTGTCTGACCATCTATCCGTCGCGTAAAAGAAAAAAAGTAAATTAATGTAAAACCAACAGTTTATACATCGTTCTTTTTGTGTTGTTGTTTTTTCAGATTATTCAATAGTCGCTGAGAAACAACAGTACTCTGTCATAATGAAAAAAACAACAAATTTTAATAAAAAGTTTTCAATTGAAGATTCTAACTGTTTTGTAACTAAGCATTTAATAAGAAGGATTTTTATAGCTGTTACCAATGCAACCACGCATGGTATGCAAGCTTAGTATGAGTGCTCAAATCGTAAATATAGTTTTAAAGGCATTTATACAATATGTACTCATATACGGTTGAAAGGAATATACCGCTAAAATAATTACACAATAAATAATTTATTAAAATAGAAACCAGTTCTAAAATGATTCTACATGTTTCGATGTTCTTACGCCACCAAGGCTTATATGCTACATAAACGTTTGTATTTCTTTAGCGCCATCTATACTTAAAGCATTCAGAATTTGTAAAACATATGTATTGTACTTTATTTCTTCTAAATTTTGTTCTTCTTCTTTGTTCAACACAATACATTTGTTTTTTTCAATCTCTATTAGTTATCGGTCCGACATTGTCAAGTAGTTAAGGCGCTAGACTCGTCATTTCAGGGTCAAGAGTTCGAATCCTTCTCAAACCAAACATGTTCTCCCTTTCAACCGTAAGGACGTTATAATGTTACTGTCAATCCCATTATTCGTTGATGCATAGTATGGTATTTGCTAAAAGTAGCCCACGAACTCGTGATATGCAGTGATGACTTTCCGCCTTTCTTTCAGTTTTACGTCTCTAAGCTAGAGACGGCTAAACGCAGATAGCCACCTGTAGCTTTGCGCAGAATTAAGAAATAATAAGCGTGTAAATGCTATTTATTGAAAAAGAAAGATTTATTTTGATGTTTATAGCATCTAAAATTTATGTTTACTTTGACTACAATCATATACAACAGTTGATGAGTCGAACAAAGTGTCGGGTCCTTTTCTACGTGCGCAGTTAAGAGACGGAAAAAAGTGGATCCACTAAATAGCTAAGGTAAAAACCCACATCAAAATAGATAGTAGTTATTACGGTATCAAAATCGTCCATATTTGGCTCTGAAGCAACATACTGCTTGAAGACGTTGGTTTGGTTTTAAACCCACGAGAAAAAAATCACAAGAGTTTTAATTTTGTTGGTTGCTACTTTCCTCTAAAATATATATTACATCAATTATGAGTTCTTAACAAAAACAAAAGATAACTTGATTTATTGCAAAGTTACTAGAACTAAACTGATGAAGAATCAAATACCAACAATAAACCGTGTGAAGGATTTCTGTATCTTGAGGGAATTAATAATCTGTATATCAGATCGTATATAATTTTTGTCCCAAACATGACCTTCATAAATCTTGCTTCAATATAGGAGAGGAGAGACTGTATATTAATTGCTATAAATATAAAATTATATTTAATCAGAAATGGCAAAGGACTATAAAAATGAGTTTTCTGTCTGTTCAGAAAGAATATATTGTAATCAGGAGGTTTTCGTGCTATTTAGTCTGTTTTATCTGGTATGTTATTTCACTTTCTATGTTCACTTTTCCGCCATATTAGCTTAAAAAAATTTTGTTCTGCACAAATGGTGACAAGAACAACAAAGATTTTCGATAGTGGCCCTTCTGCCTTAACAAATTTATAACTGCTGATCAAAGAAGGATAACTAGAAAGCAGTATCCGCCACTTTACCTTTACCTAGATTTACTCGAGTAGCAGGATTGGTTGTCATGGTTGTAACAGCTGAAACTGTGGCGTATCACGGCAGGAACTTTGAACCTTTTGATATGCGGCTCGTCATTTTAACCATAAGGCAGCGCTCGACTCGTTTTATTATATAAGATAAATAATTTTATATAAATTGGAGAGTGTTTAACACATCGTTTATTACTTTTCGAAATCGTGGTACCAAAAACCGGTATAATAAAGAATGGTCCGACATTGCCAGATGGTTAGGACGTTCGACTGGTTATCTAAGGGTCATGAGTTTGAATCCACCCTTTCAGTTGTGTGGGCGTTATAAAGTAACGGGTTATCCCACTATTCGTTGGCAAAAGAGTAACCCAAGAGTTGGCTGTTGGTGGTTATAACTAGCCGCCTTTCTTCTAACCTTACACTGCTGAATTAGAGATGGCTAGCGCATATAGCCCTCGGGTAGCTTTGCGCAAAATTTAAAACCAAACTATTCTTTGTTTGTTTTTTAATTTAATTAAAATTTCAACTCTACTTATTTATCAATTTAAAGTCACTCCAGTCTTTAGCCAGTAGACACATGTTCTACTAAATCCGATTCATTTACTTTATATTTATCTATCGCTTTCTATACTGCCTGATCCTAAATTTCAATTTTTTTCACGTTTGGCCAACGTAAATTCGATCACAAACACAAAGAGTTTTGTGAATCCCACATTTTCAACTTCTTCTTTTCTATATTTTCACAGTAGAGATTAAAAAAACCAAAATCCGAATATTGTGGCTTAAGAACACAGAAGTATGTAGAGTCATTATGCGTCTGGTTCCTTTTTTTTTAAATAAATTATATATCATGTAATTATTTCAGCGTTGTACTCCTTTTAATTATATATATGGTTAAATCATCTTAAGATCGTGACAAGATGAGACAGACCATAGACTGCATTTTTCTTAGAACAATGGAAACAAAATTTACGCGGTATCATTTAATCATCATGTTATAGGTGTTTAATGGGGAAGGAGATAATTCGTGAACTCATGTTTCTATAAGAGTCATTTTCACGGGTGATTAGTCTCAGTATCTTATTCGTATAAAAAAAACTCTAAATGTTTGGAAAATCTGAAACTTTTACCTAATCTTGTACTTGAAATTTTAATATATATACATATATATATGACAAGGTATGTTATGTATGATAAAACTTGATTTTTTTTTCAAACTGTTTTTTATTATATCAGTTTCATGGCACCACAGACAACCCTTCAGTACCATACAACGATTTTGAAAAGAATTAAATATAAATGATAAAATGTATTTAATTTTTAAAACTCCAAGTCGTAAAATAAATTATTTGACATTTAAAATTGAAACTAAATTAAAATTAATCTTTAAATTAAAATCAATGTTAAAATATTTTGGACATTCTATATTAAAAAGCTTGCTGGTTTATTACTATTGAATCAATCTCAAACAATTTTGACAGTTTGACACTTTAGAAAATATTGAATATTCAAAGAAATTCAAGATCAAAATATGAAAGCTGCTTCTTTCTTAAACAACAATGCTTTTTCCTTGGCCAATGTGACGTAGGACTTTCAAGGATGCGATTACCTCAAATTCTTTATTTGTTGATAGTTGGAAAGCAAACTCCAAACGTAGTTTATGAAAAAGATTTGTTACAATTTTAAAATTTTGAGATAAATTTTGTGCTCACGTTATCACTTTGAAATATATAATATCTGTTAAACTTTCGTTATTTTAGTTAAATTTAAATATTCCCCGTCAATTGACAGGTATTTCGCCTTATGTTTAATAAAGGAGTCAAGAAGTTTTTAGACGTACCTTATGTATGTTGTGGGTAACTATAAAGAAACATTAAAATTATTCAGGACAAAGCAAATAAAGGATTTTTAAAATAAAAACTGTAACTCATAGAATTTGTGTGTTGCTGTAATTATATCATTACTGTTAAAACATTTTAATACTAATTTTAATTTAAAGACTAATCATAATGAGGTTTTACTTTTAAATTAACACTAATAGGGATTTATTACCTGAAGTTTAAAAAAATTAAATTGGAAAAATTTAAACTATAAACTTCAATAGTAAGCTTTAAACCGATTAATGGGGTCGAGCATGGTCTAATGGTTAACGTGACGGGCTGCATATCGTAAGGTTCAAGGTTCGTGTCACATTTTCAGCTGTTATAACCATGATAATCAATCCAGCTACTCGATTAAATCTGGGTAAAGGTAAAGTGGTGAGTACTGCTTACTAGTTATCCTTCTGTCCCCCGCTGATACAGCGGTAAGACGTCGGATTTACAACGCTAAAATCACGAGTTAGATTTCCTTCGGTGGACTTAGCAGATAGCCTAATGTGACTTTGCAATAAGAAAAAAAACACATATACACAGACACAAACAGATTAAATAAAAACAGAATTACATCATATACATGATTGGTTCAAATGTATTTTAAAAGTACAAAATGTACATTTGGTACAGGTATAGTAAGAAATCATGAATTTCACGGAAATGAGTAAAATTTAGTCATTATGCAAAATAACCGAATCCTTTGTTCCATGAATGTAAATTTCCAGTCACTACTCGAAATACTGATTTCACAAAATACTCGTTACAAGAGATACTCGCAAAGGTACTATAGACTATTATTTCTGCTTTGCCTTTTATCTGTACCTCCATCTTGTTGTTGGTGTGTACTCCAAAATACTTTGGAATACAAAAAAAAGTATACTATGTCTGATATAAGTCAAAAAACTTTATGAAACTGAACGTTATTTTATTTATTTTTGCGCTACATAAGATAACATATTCGTTTGTATTAAACATAACCAATCTATCTATATTGTTACCCTTGCGTATAAATTTAGTTACATCTCTTGTGAGTCGTAATTAATCTTCATCACTAGAGGGCGCTTGAACATTTCACTTTATTAAATGCGGATCTATAAAAAAAGTGGTTGGATTCAGAAATAAAACACTTGTATAAAACAGGCGTGGCATGGCCAAGCGCTTAAGGCGTGCGACTCGTGATCCGAGGGTCGCGGGTTCGCGCCCGCGTCGCGCTAAACATGCTCGCCCTTCCAGCCGTGGGGGTGTATAATGTGACGGTCAATCCCACTATTCGTTGGTAAAAGAGTAGCCCAAGAGGTGGCGGTGGGTGGTGATGACTAGCTGCCTTCCCTCTAGTCTTACACTGCTGAATTAGGGACGGCTAGCACAGATAGCCTCGAGTAGCTTTGTGCGAAATTCCAAAACAAACAAATAAAGAAACAATGTATAAAACTTCTAGAATCCGCTTTATGATACCTTTTAACTATTTTCGACATGTAAGACTATTCAATGAATGTAGTTAATGTTTTGTTGCGGAGCTTCTGTTTAATGATGTAAATATAAGATAATTACTAAAAGAGCTTTTATTTGTAATTCAGTTTCTGATGTTCACAAAGTAACCATCATATAATACGCGTATGTCTTTCAATATTATTATATATATATAGCAAGGCAATAAGTACGAAATCCATAGTTATCCAGTTCTTAACGTGAATGTTAAGTTAAGGAGCTTTACAGTGACGAGGTTTAAATTTAAACATTTCAGAAAAAAATGTAGAACGTGATTTCTGTTGGGTAAATCACTCTCAAGAGGATTCTGGTTTCTAATTTGTGATCGCATTTGTGATTTTTAGATTTGTTGCTACGTTTTGTTTTCACTGCTTTCATTACCAAAAACATTCGATGGTATTGGAGTTTTAATATTTATACATTTGGAGAAAGCCTAACTTGATCAAAGGCTACTCAAAATTAGATATCAACAGAAGCAACAAGTTTGTTAGATTTATTTTTCAATCCTGTAACACTAATCACATTTAACTACAATTTAGTTCTTGGTATTAAACTATTGAAGTAAAACGTTAACCTGAAGATGGCCTAAGAAGGTTGAAACATTGTTCTGTACTTTGTTTTAATTAACGTTTTAATACTCATACTAGCCGTCTTGAGAATACATTTTAATATTTGAATTTTAGTAACACATATTCCTACTTTTCTCAGTTGCAAGAAGACTGTTTTGTTTGTTGGTTTTGGAATTTCGCACAAAGTTACTCGAGGGCTATCTGTGCTAGCCGTCCCAAATTTAGTAGTGTAAGAATAGAGGGAAGGCAGCTAATCATCACAACCCACCGCCAACTCTTGGGCTACTTTTTTCCCAACGAACAGTGGGATTGACCGTCACATTATAACGCCCCCACGGCTGAAAGGGCGAGTATGTTTGGCGCCACGGGGATGCGAACGCGCGACCCTCAGATTACGAGTCGAACGCCTTAATACGCGAGGCCATGCCGGGTCCCCAAGAAGACTGGATTAATCGAAATTACTAATATACAAATCTCCAGCAGTAACTTGCTTTTTTCATTACATATTTGTTTCTGGTTGCACAATATGGTCCAAAACCTTGTTCTAGCGGCACCTATTTCATTCCCCGATAAATGATATTGTTGTTTGATAAACAAACGATAAACAAAATGTACATTTCATTTGCTTTTTAAGAGAAAAATTTACAGTCTATAGATTTAAACGTATAAGCTACGAGTAATTTCGCTCGATATACAAAGAAGAAATATATGTACATAAACAGAGTGTAACAGCTGGTTTTCTCTATGGCCCTGATTGATAGTTTTATAGTATATTTTGATATCGTTTATGTAAATTTTTTGACTATTTGATGACTTTACGTAAATAGTTTGCACATAATCCACATTTGATCTCTCCAGCGTATAACAGCTGTTCAAAACGGGCGTTAGTAATTTCAAGGCAATATTCGTGTCGATCATATACACACACAAAAGAACATCTTACGCTTTTTTAACTAATCTGTGCACGGTTAATATCAGTTATTATCGCTCTTAATTCTCTGTAATCGTTTTGGTGTTGTGCTGTATACCTTTGGCTTCAGATATATCCACAATAAGTTGAAAATGATGAGGTTAGGAAAATAAGGTGGCCATTACTGTTACTCTCGCTGATCAATTCCACCTATTATTACCACATTATTAAGATAATCCCGAACTTCCCTGCTATAAAGAAGAGGGATGCTGTTCTATTGGAAATAAATTTCACGTCTGGGATCAGGGTAAATATAATCTAAACATGACAACTTTCATCTCGAAACATCTGTTCACGCATTCGGACCATCTAAACTGTCATCAAACCATCGTATTTTTCGTGTTTGACATGTTCATCCTGAGCCGAATAGCGAGAGCAATGTCGGTTCAATTCTCAACCAGAAACAAGTATGCTTCATCGTAAAAGCAAATACGTTACAAAAGAATGTCATTGTTTTCAATAAATGACATAATGTTTTTTTTCACAAAATTGAAAAAGTCTGTCTGGCCCACAATTCCTAAACTCTTGACGAATTTGATACTTGAATGGATGAAACTTATTCATCTCTAGCAATCTTATCAAATTCATGTTTGACACCTTCACTCTGTCGATTAGTTTGGATAGACTACTGAAAAGTTTGCAACAACAGAAAGTTTCTAGAGAATTTCATTAATATCACTTATCGACCTTTCTGAATGAAGTAGATTAGTCACATTTACAGTTTGAAGAAAACTTTCCACAATTCTGTCAATGTTGCTGTTAGAAACTACTGTCGTAACATTTTATAAGTTGCCTTCTTTGGCATAAATCATTATTACGATAATAACCTATGGCTGGAGGTAATTCTCACACTTTAATCAAATTGTTATTACACAACAGGCATAAAAGGTACATGATATAAACACAAACATCAAACTGAAAGCGTGCAACGTTCATACAAGTAAAGCTAAAAGATGACATGGAGTACAAATATATAGAGAGATTTTTCTTATAAAACAGAGAAGACCGCGAAACAATAAGTTACGAAAAATAACAACCCGACAACTTTCACTTTATTTTTGGAAATTGCACAGAAAAATATATTTCAAACAATTACAATTACCAGCAAATAGTATGAGGTGCAATATTTACCCATGACGATACTTTTAAAGTAACTTGTAAAGTTCACATTGAAAACTTTGATTTATATGATGCGTTATTACACCCGGAATATATATGTGTGTGTGTACAGAGATCTGAGTTTGAATATGTTGTATCAAAACGATTTGCAATATACAAATCAGTAAGAAAGAAAAATAGTTGATATAAAGTCGAGATGGAACAGTATAACCATATTTTTTTTATTGCTTAGTGTTTTTGGAAAACGTGTGTAACAACGAGTTCCAACGCAAAATATTCATATACTCATATCACAAAGACGTGTTGACATTAGGCATTTAAAGTTTCAAAGGTGGGAACATTCCTTGTATTTAACATCATTGATGAAGAAAGAAATACGTATCACGTTGCGGAAAAAAAAAACATCCAGAAAGAGACCTGTAAAAAGTCGTACTATAAACGTGGTAAATAAAGTACAGTGCATTGTAAAGGTAAGAATTTACAAACACACTACACAATATAAAAACATAATGAAGAAGGAACTCTGTTTAGAAAACAACCAGATTACGTGTATAAGAATTGTTTGCACGACATATCTTTTCAACCGTCGCATACTTCAAACAGTGGAGAATGAAACGGGTAGCCATACTATTCTCAGGAAAGATATACCAATGAAATGACCCTTGGTTTCTGTGAGTTTCACTGTTGAAATAGGCGTTAGGAAACCTTCGCCCTTGTACTCTAGCTGCCTTATGTAAAGTTTACAGACATTAGTGTTATGCTTTTGATATCACATTTTGTGAATTGTGAAAAGTCATTTGAAATTAAACGTCTGCATAGTCTACAGGTAAAGTATGACTGGACATGGTGACTTGCACTGTAACGATGTGGTGAAGCTCTGAACTCATTTTGATATAACGTACTCAATTTCTATATAATTGTTTTGAAAGAGACACTTCAGTACCTTGGTCCGGTTTATCGCTGAATAATGAATGTTAATTTAAATTAAATAAATAATATTCATAATAAACAATTTTCTGTTAAAATAAATAAACAATTAGAAGTTAATAAAAATCATAAATCTATTTCTGATATCTAATGATTGAAATTTATTTGATAATAATTACAGTTCACCAATGTAATCGATTTCACACCATAAAAGTTATGTTTTGACCATGTGACAGACTTATGATTATATATCTGTTTTAATATCGATATTTCTTTAAGTTAAAGTCATGTTTAGAAATGCACATAACTTATAGCGTTAAATCTGTATTGCTAAACTCCAGCCTATTCACTACAGTTGTAGAAGATTTTCGAGTGTAAGAATCAGCAATATATGTTCGTACGTAAATACTTCTATCGCCAGTATTGTTGTGTTGGCTGAATTTCTAGTAACTCTCCTCACGTCTTTAAATGTAACCAACGCGACGCACCAAGAGACAGTATGTATATTAATGGTTTGCTGTAGTTGATGTGCTATAAACCTCGAAAGCTATAATTGTGATTAACGATTATCGATCGGGAAATTAAAATATTTGAGATAGGAACGTTTATAAATTTCGAACATAACAAATCATTTAACTTCAGTGGATTCACACTGGACGTTAGTATTTTTAAAAAAAACGTTAAATAACTTCAGCGGTAAAAAAAATCGACATGTGATCAACGAAGAACATGGAGAACGTCTGACTGACCCACCATCCATAAATTCTTGATGAATTTGATACTTGTATGGATGAAAATTATTCATCTCCAACATTCTGGCCAAATTCATTGTTAAGTGAAGCGTATTCACATAAACTCGAAATTAATTCGCTCGTCATGAATTGTCGATAAGATATCAAGGAAGTTCCAGACCAGAAAGAAGACTTGATAATGGTTATAAGTTTGTAGAATTTTTGTAGGCCCGGCATGGCCTAGCTTGTTAAGGCGTTCGACTCGTAATCCGATGGTCGCGGGTTAGAATCCTGGTCGCACCAAACATGCTCGCTCTCCCAGCCGTGGGGGCGCTATAATGTGACGGTCAATCCCACCATTCGTTGGGAAAAGAGTAGCCCAAGAGTTGGCGGTGGGTGGTGATGACTAGCTGCCTTCCCTCTAGTCTTACACTACTAAATTAGGGACGGCTAGCGCAGATAGCTTTGAGTAGGTTTGAGCGAAATTCAAACAAAAATAACCATAATTTTTATACATAGACTATTATTTGTAATAACAGTTATTGTAACTCGCATTATTATTGTATATCAAAATATATTAGTATTAAAAAGGAAAACCATATGTATCAATCTTATTCGCAAGTATTATAAATTGGATACAGTTATTTCACTTTTAAATCTAAATTACAAGTTGACTTAGTTTTTGGCTATTTGAACCTTTAATACGCAACAATACTACTATGTTCGCTGTATCCTAGTCGGTTTGATGAGCCCAAGTATTGAACAAAGGGCTAGATAGGTACTGGATTTAGCAGACATAGTGAGGTTGACATATTATTACACACACGCACAATGAGTAATTGCAGCTAAAGGACCATTTTATCGTATGTACAACACATTATCACAGAATAATATAAAAGGAAAGCGAATAAATCGCACAGTAAAACAGTAGTTTATATCTACTTTATTTAGAAAAGTACACCTTGTTTCCGTGCTACCTTAACTTTATCTATGTACGTCTGTAATACATTATTCACATCCTATTATGATAACATTTACATCGGGATTTTGAGAAAGTCAAGTCATGATGTTCCTTTACACCCACGTATCATTTCACCACCTTTTCTTCAAAAGGAAACTGTGGTATACAAAAGTTAATATTACAGCACATTGCCCAGATTGCTTCAAGTGTGAAAGCTAGATACACTGTAGTATTAGATTCTCGATTAGACTGTATTGGAAAGCTTAAAACTACAAAATTCTAAATTTTAATGAAAATGTTTTTTGTATGTATGTCATAAATTAAGTTGTTGCACTTTATTTATGTGGCAAGAATAAATACTAAGTAATCTATAAAACGTTAGCGAAAATGATATAAACAAATCTAATCAAAACCACCTTAAGTGTGGAATAAATAAGATGCGGCCAAAAAACAACTGAGTGTGAGACATAAAGGAATGAAATCAAAATTGGCGGTAAAACTGTCAGCTACAATTATAACACTGATAATAACTTAGAGCAAATATTCATTTATTAGTTAGTCAGACTGCGTTTTTTATTCAACTTGGGGCATGATGATGGGCAAAATGAGAAACGTGGTATTGCTAACTAGTGAATAAAAAAATTGCTATAAAATTCTTATCAATACTATAAATGTAGCTAAAAGTTTGGCTTTCAGTTTTGATTTCATTCATTTAAATCCCACAGTCATCTATTTGTGGTCACACCTTTTTTCTTCATACCTAAGGTTCTTTGGATTAAATGTCGATAGTAACCAACATTAGCTTTAGGATCACAACCCTGTTATTTGAAACTGATCTATACTTTACAGAACCAATCAAATTCTTTAAACTATATGGCAGTAGTTTCCTCTCTAAAACAGTGTTAATAACGTCCTTTATAGTTATTCCTTGGAAACTACATTAACAGTTTCTTGTCATCACCTGCATCCATTCTGTACACAACAGTATCAAGCATCATTATTTACGCTAGTGTCATGGGACGTCAAAATCTCTTTAATTAGGAGAATTTCATAAAAATGACCAAATTTGCGTTTAAAAGTTAGCAATTAATGATGAATAGTGACCGTCCATTTGTATGATTATTTTGATAACTTAAGTTAGAAGCTGCTAATATAGTTTTCTTGGTCAAACCAATACTTATGTATCTGCAAGATTTGCCTCTCTAAATGAGCCATCTTTAATTCGTATGATAAAAACTGAAAGACAGCGCATCAATACACTTATATGAAGTTATAGTAAAATCTTCATACCGATAACTCACATGACTTTTATCGTAGGCATGCGCAAAAAATCTAGTCATATTCAAGCATTTTTGTCGAATACCTTTGCACACGTAGCTTATATTTAAAAGAAATTTGACACCTAATTGTAGAGATCTATAAGTGCACCATACCTGGAACAATACATAAATGTTAATTAACGTTTTCTATCAAATGTCCGTACTTTCGGTAAGACGAAAAACTAAGAATAAATTAAATCTAAATTAGAGACTTTATATCTCGTGTATTTCTTAACGGACTGCCTTAAAAGTTCATTTGTGGAGTAAGGGTCCAGCAGAGCACGTCTATTGAAAATATGTTATTGTTTTACTTACCACAATACGAGCTAGAGAAAGTGGAAAATCGCTAAACCAAACTCCTGCTAATATTGTTGAAAGTGTTTTTGACGTTATAAGTACATGTACATCAACTGAGCTAGGTTCTCAGTTAGGGATATAATTTCTCAAGAGATTTCGAGGATTATATACACCACACGAAAGGTTAAATCACAATTCATAAACTGAAATAAAGCGAAAAACAAAGACTCCCTACGATATAAAACTGTTGTTTGTATAATTTGCACTGTTGGGTCATTAATTTATTAAAAGCGTTTCCATATATACAGATTCTCAGCTTGACCTTGTCCACATACACATGAAACAAAAGTTATCCTAACTTTTCTTGTTTTATTCTTTTCCTTCTCGCTTTTTAAACATTTGCTATGGAGGAATTTTTCACCAGTGTTTTCTAACGGTATTGTTGTGCGTCATAATTTTGTAATACTTAAGTGTCAAATACAATTGTTTGTAAATTAAACTTTAGTTATTTTACAGGGTAAGCCTTTTCCGTGTTACACTTTAAACAAAATAAGTGAATGCATTGATCATCTTTCGTGAGAACTTCAGTATAAATTTGTCTGTGGACGTACGTGTAATAGGATGTTACGAAGCAAATGAACAAAGTACACCAGAGTTCAGAAATAAACAGATTTCCTCCCTTCATTCGCTGGACGTGAGTTGATTACAGAAGATGAGTGATCATATTAGAAGAAAAATATCAGTCCTTAGCCAGGGCCATCTCATGTATGAAATATGGTAAAATTAGGAAATTGAGTTTCATGTATAGGTACTATACATTTAAATATGAAATAGGAGACAGATACACGCACATGGATAGAATGGACAGATTAGGATAATAAAAAAATATCAATAGATTCGCAGGTACACTATCAAGCAGAAAGGTAATCTGAAAACTGTATTATATAGCAGACACACTGATTGATTAAGCAATACAAATAAACATAGATATACATAATTTACACATGTACTTCTGTATGGTCCACAAAACAAATAATAAGGGACATAAGCAAATGTTCAAAATGTTAGTGAGCACATAGTTCACGTCAACCTTTAATATTTAACTTAAGAGTTAAGTAAACTATGGACCACAGTTTAAGACTAAATAAACCCACAGTTTGTTTTCTTTGTTAAAATGTGCGTGAATAGTTACGTGTAATGAATTATCTTCTCTTACAATGTTTACATTATTTTACATCAAAATAAAGGAATTGGAAGAGTAATTCATGGTAAAACTCAATGGGAAAAATAGAAAGGAGGAAAAGAAAGAAACGGCGGGAAAAGGACCTTCGAAAGGTGGCGAAATATTTGAAAAAATATGGATAAAATTACATTAGAGAGGTTTAAGAACTGTATAAAAGAAAGGAAACGTGGGAAGTATTCTGAAATAGGTGTACTCCAAAATGAGGTGCGGAAGATACAATAATTGTAATTGATATATAGAAATGGAAAAGATTACCATCATATTGGAATTTAAAGTCAATTAGTATTTAAACAGCAACAATGTATTAATGCCAAACCAACAAATATGTCATTTAGTTGGCTGGTTCTTTAGTGTTTTATGACGCAATGCAACTAGGCTATTTGCGCCAAACAACCTGTAACAAAAATTAGAATAAATTAAAATTATTAAAATTCGTAAAAAGGAATCAGGCTAAAACAAAACAAAGTCTAAGTTTTGAATTAAAAAATTAAATAGCGTTAAAAAGGTCAATGACGCTGATAAAACGAAAAACATTTGTAAGGTGGACAGTGTCACCATCGCCAATGACACTGTCCAGAGTCGGGGGTAAACCTGTAGACAAAACATGTCTCAAATAATGCTGTCGTTGAGAGTCGTAACGACGGCAACAAAGTAAAACGTGGCTTATTGTGACCTGAGTGTTACACAGACTACACACTGGTACATCAGTTCCAGATAAAATAAAAGGATGAGTTACAATACTGTGACCAATGCATTGTGTAGTTAGGACAACTTCCTCTTTCCGATACTTACGGAAGCAAGACAGCCAAAGTCCAATATAGGGTTTTATTTGAAATAGCTTGTTTTCACGTTCCTCACTCCATGTAGACTGCTAACTGGCTCGAAGCCGATCCTTGAATATAAGATCATAGTCCATGTATGGGACAGGCACAGCGGTGACAGTGCCAGAGCAGATAGATTTAGCTGCGGTATCGGTGAGCTCGTTCTCGCGAATACCAATGTGGCCTGGTTCCCAGAAAAACTGGATAGAAGTAGATGTTAAAGAGAAATAGGCCAGTCGATTTTGAATATCGGCAAGAACAGGATGTAAACTAACGTGAAGCGATTCCGGGGCCAGTAGAGAACTAAGCGAGTCAGTATAAATCGTGCAGTTTGAGTACTGGTTAGCTTCTATGTGATCCAAGGCAAGAGAAATGGTATACAGTTCAGCAGTGAACAAAGAAGCTGTAGAAGGGATTCTGGACGCAACCATCAAACCACAACAAACCATGACAGAGCCCACACAGTAACCTGATTTCGAACCATCTGTATAAATTGGAATAGAAGTAAGGTTCGAAAAAATGTTCAGCAAATAGCAGACAGTATTTCCAATCAGGAGTGTCTGCTTTTCTCAGATGTAAGAAGCCATGGTGGAATGGGCTGGCCAGTAAATACAGCAATGTTATCCAAGGACAGACCCAATTCATCCAACTGCACCTGGATACAGAGGCCAAAAGGAGCAATGGCAGACCGTCTGTTCTGAAAAAGCATGGCTCATCGAGGAAGGAAAACACAACCCCAGGTGGGATGCTTTGGTAAGGAACGAAGTTTCGAAGCATATAGTAAAGACAGTTGCAAACGGCGGAGATGCAAAGGAGGTTCATGAGACTCTGTGTATAAGTGCATAAAATCCTCCTGCAAAGCCGAAGCCCCTGAGATGTACAGGGTCCAGCATCTTCAAAGCCGAGGTCCTAGCAGAGCCATAGACCAGAGACCTATAGTCCAGTTTAGATCAAATGAGAGCACAATATATCTTTAGCATAGAACATCGATCTCCCCCCAAGAAGTGAAAGAGAGGACAGGGAAGATGTTTAGTGCTCTTGTATACTTGACTTGTAGCTGCTTGATGTGTGGTATAAAGGTCGGCTTGTGGTCAAAGATAAGCCCAAGAACTTTGCCGCAAAAACCACAGGAAGCACAACTTCACTGACACGCAGTACAGGATTGGGAAGAATACACCGTTGGCGGGCAAAAAGTGCATGCAAACGATTTTAGAGAGAGAAAAGTTAAAACCGTTTACTGTGGTCCATTTCAATGAATGATTGAGGGCAACATGTAGCTGCCACTCAATAAACCTTGTGTTCGACGACTAACATGAAATGTGGAAGTCATCGACATACAGCCTGTTTGCAACAGTAAGAGGGAGTTGTCCAGTGTTGGCATTAATCTATATACTGAAAAGTATGACCCTCCAGATATAACCCTGAGGGATTCCAAGTTCCTGTGGGAAAGAACGGGAAAGTTTCGAACACACACAAACTTGGAATCACCTGCCCATTAAATATTTTTTATAAAAGCGGGCAAATGGCCGCGCAACACATACAAATGAAGGTCTCAAAAAATGACATACCTCCACTTAGTATCATAAGTCTTCTCAATGTCAAAGAATACTGATACAAGATGTCATCGCTTGAGAAAGGATTCTCTGATTGGCGTCTCAAGTCGAATATGGTGGTCCACGGTAGAGCGCTGTCGTCAAAACCCACACTGGGTGTGTGAGAGGAGGTTGTTTGATTCGAGGAACCAAACAAGATAAGCAATAATCTTTCTCTCTTAGGTCTTACAGAAACAGTTCGTCAAAGCAATTGGACGGTAGTTTGAAGGAATCTTGGTATCCATCCCAGAGTTAGAGAAAGGAAAATAGCCTGGTGCCAGGCATCAGAAAGAGCATTATATTGCCAGATACGGTTAAAAACAACCAGCGAAATAGAAAGAGAAGCAGTAGAGAGATGGCGCAGCATCTCATAGTGTATTTCATCAAGTTCGACTAATGAGCTATCAGACCAAAGGAGAGATGATCAGCTTAAAATGAAAAAGGCAATCGCTCTTCCCGAGTCTTGATGGCTTAGGAATGTGAAGGATAAAGAACAAGTGTTAAATACCTGGCAAAAGCTTTCGCCGAGAGCATTGAAGATGCCCTGGACATCAGCAACTTTCTGGCCATCAGTGAGCAAGATCGAAAGAAGGACAGGATTATACTGCCCACTGACCTTTCGAATCTTGTCCCAAATGACTTTGAAACTGGTGGTAGATTTGATGCTGATTGTGAATCTAATCCAAGATTCCTTCTGGCATTGGGCCCGCTGAAAAGCGATGATGTTCGATAGTGTGGGATACCTACGAAAGGCAGGCAGGATTCAACCACGGACGAGGATACCGTGGAAAACGTGTCGAGGTTTTAGGAATACATTGAGCAACTGCCTGGATAATACAGTCAGTTACTGCTGCAACGCACTCGTCTATCGGTGGCTTACAGACGACGGCAGAATCAAGTTCTGCGAGACCAGTGAAAGAGAGCAAGTTGGCTTGGTCGAGTTTCTACTCGGGACGCAGATCGGATAGCATCGGCCACGGCCAGTCTCTCTCAGAATGATAAAAAAGTGATCACTATCTCCATCCTGTCAACTCTCCATGAAAAGCAGAAGAATAGTGAAGGGGAGCAAGCTAAAAGATCAATAGCAGTAAAACTACTGAATAGTTGTATTAAAATAAGTATAAGAGCCAGTATTGAAAAGAGAAAGGTTATGATCTGAGAGCATACGCTCTACGGTGCGACCCCTCCCATCAATATCAGCACCTCCACAGAGAGGTTTATGTCCATTAAAGTCCCCCAGGATTGAAAATGGAGATAACAACTATTCAGCGAGAGCATAAAGGTGTGATTGCTCATAGGTCTGCTCAGGAGACAGGTAGAAAGAACAAACAGTGATGCTACGATCCAAGGAAACATAGATGGCTATGGCCTCCAAGGATGTGTCGAGTGATAAAGACAGGGTAGGCACATGCTGATCAACCAGCAGTGCCACCGCTCCATGCACTCATCTATCACACAGCCTGTTATTTCTGTAAAAAGAAAACCGCCGATAGGTGACTGTATTGGCAGGTTTCAGAAATGTTTTCTGCAAGGAAAGACATGCAATTTTTTGATGTTATCCAGACTGAACATAAACCTCGACAGTTCTACTATATCAAAGTGGCCATTTTTACTTATGTATAGACGAATTGGGTGTGTTTTTTCTTTATTTTCTTCATGCATAGGAGCTATATCGACCTTCATGGATCATGCAATGGGTTGATTGGGCAGGTCTCTGTCGTTGAAAGAAGATTCCAGCAACTGAGGGCTGATCAAATGATCGTTTTGCATCTCTGGGCTGGAGAAGAAGATGGAACCGAGGAAACGCCAGAACCAAAAAAAGTGAATCTGGGGATCTGCTGGAAGGATTGGTAAGGACAGAGTTGGGTGTTAACGTTGATTCATCAGCTTTCTTAACCATGGAAGGCAAAATACTTTTCACATGATTTGTGAATGATTCTTTCAGAGGAACGGAGAGATCCGTCTGCACTTTTACTGTAGCAGTGAAACGAAGTACAGTAGCATACGTCCGAGATGGAGTTGTGGACAGTAATTTTCGAGCCTCGGGGTAAGAAATGTTGTGAACTGTTTTCAAATGTTGTACCTCTTTTTCTTTCACCCACCTAGGGCATGAACGAAAATAGGATGGGTGAGAGCCACTACAAATTACACAATGAAGGTCTGTTTCACACTCATAGGCATCGTGGTCCTTGCAATAACAATGAGCACACGTCATGATGTCTTTGAGTGACCAAACGGCTGACATGAGAAACATCTGAGAAGGTTCGGAATATATGGCCATACCTTGCAATTTGGATAACCTGCCACCGACTAGGCAGGTAATGTGATAATGTAAAAATCAAAATTAGGACACTGGTGAGCATTATAGTTCCATCTTTACGAGGGGAGATACACTTCCCTGCAAAAAATCCTTGGGTGGATAAACCAGTGAGGATCTCTGACTCGGGGATGTTCTGCAAATCTATCTCAACAATAATACGTCGTGACGAATTCAAAGCAGCATTGAGAGTAACCTCAACGGGTATAGCCCCAATGATCTTCCAACTCAAGAGGAGTTCACTGTGTTTAGGGGTGGATGTTTCTACCAATATGTCACCAGAACGAAGCTTTTAACTCACTTAGGAGAGCCATCAAGTCCCTCTAGTCCCTTCTAAATAAAAAAAGGGAGACATTTGCTCTAAAGATTTGTCTGAAACAGAATGTTATATCAGAAAATGAGGTACGGGTGTTGAATAAGTTGAAGATTGTTACTCAGAATCTTCAAGACGTGGTTGTTTACTAATGGTCTGTTTTTTCACTATTTTATTTAGATTTTGATTTTGATTAGGGGGATCTATAATAAACAAAGAATGTTCCAATTCCCACTGAGCCCACCCACCATGGAGTCCTACGAGGGGACGCACTACAATGTCAAACAAGGACATTATAGCAACGTCAGGGTTTCCTGAGCACTACACCCAAACACCAGCATCAGGCATAATGTCCACAACACCCGTTGAGAACATCCAACACTAGTACTTGATTGACAGTAGCCCAACTGAACCAGCCGATTGACTCTAGGAGGGACACCCCAGTGCCGCCCGTATACAGGAATTCAAGACCAAAGTGGTGTGTTAGGATTGGGCCCCTCAACCACCAGGATCCTCTCATCTCCTTCACGGTTGACCACGCATGACAAACACGTGAGTGGATGTTTAGATCACAGAGGAGGTAAACTGAAAGAACAAAACCTTCTCTGGAAGATCCCCTCACCACGTACAAGAATCCAAACCGAGAAGTTTAGTTTTTGGTGAGGGGGACCCATAATAAAAAAAGAATGTTTCGGTGCCCACTGACCCCACTCACCATGAAACTTTACGAGGGAACGCACTACAATGTCAAACAAGGGCACTGCAGCGATGCCAAGATTTAATGAGCACTTTACCCAAACACCAGCACAGGAATTCACACCGACGGGTGTCATTTCGTGATCCTATGCAACAGCAGAGGTTTTAGTTCTTTTCAATTTTAAACACTTCACTATAATGTGTAATGATGATGCTCCAAATATTAATAAAAACATCATTAGCTAATATTTCCACGTGCAAAAAATATATCAATATTTGTGGAGTATTGATACTCTAAAATTTTAGCGTTATACAGGCCTATTTCCTAAATTCCAGAATAAAAGTAAACAATAGTTGATTTAAAAAGAATAACTTTAGATATATCGTGAGAAATATTTTCACATGTTTGTTTGATTTTTAATTTCGCGCAAAGCTACACGAGGGCTATCTGTGCTAGCCGTCCCTAATTTAGCAGTGTAAGACTAGAGGGAAGGCAGCTAGTTATTACCACCCACCGCCAGCTCTTGGGCTACTCTTTTACCAACGAATAGTGGGATTGACCGTCACATTATGACGTACCTACGGCTAAAAGGGCGACCATGTTGATGCGACGGGGATTCAAAGCCCGACTTTCAGACTACGAGTCGAATGCCTTAACCCACCTGGACATGCCTGGCCATTTTCATAAGTAATAGTTTCATTTTTAAAGACAAAAGTAAAAAACATTAAATAGAGAAACTAAATGTCACGTGTCATGACTTATTTATGGGACAAAGTGGACAAACTGAAGGAACATTAAACAGTGTGAAATAGAATCAAAAGTAAATAAATGTTAACTCTTCATAGTCAAACATTGTAGAAAACAGTGAAAATATAATAGGTATCTTTTTATCTGGAATATTTTCCACTATTATTCTTACATCGTTCATTTCCTCCTAGGTGACTCAGTGACAAGACTGAGGGCTTATAACGTTAAAAATTATCTTTCAATACCTGCAGTTGGTACATTACAGAAAGCTTAACAACAAGCAATGCCTCATTTCGTGATATCAAAATAAACATGGGATAAAATATTAATGACGCAATCAACCCCCACTTTCCCTGCAATCAGTTATTCCTGTGTTTTGTTATCACTTCATATTACTAATAATAAAATTCCCTGTGACATATTACGTTCACATTTTTTTTTCAACCGAGAGTACAACTGATAAATAAAGCATGCAGCACTTCAATATCCGAAAGTCTTTTTAAATATATCCGTTTACTACATAAGTATTTGATGTGTACAAAGTTAGAGAAACACTTTTGTAAAAAAACATTGTTTTCAATAACATTAAAAGAATGCTTTAGAGCAGACCAAATAACAGTATGGCAGAATATTCAGCTATTCACAGTTTTTAGAGAAAATATGATATTCATGTATTCTGGTTTACATGTTCTACACTAACCCTCGGGTATTGATTAAAAAACTCAACAAATACTTTCAGTCACATTTTCTACTTTGCTATACTGTGTTTCGTATAACCATGAAAAGACTAAGAGTTTTGTCGAACATTAATAGAGGAGTTTTTCCAACCTTCTTCTGTCTCTTATGAGACATTATTATATTTCTATTACATTATTTACTTTACTTATTATTTCTGAAGACGTATGCAAACATATTTTACAAATATTTTAAGAACAGAGCTAATGTTCTCAGTTCAAATTACTGAATAGGCAAAATATAATTTGTGCAAATCTCTGTTCAAAAACATTTCGAAGTTGAAGATCTTTACGTTGGAAGTAGCCAGGGTCAAATGTAAAGAGTAAGCTGTTAATAAATAGATAATACTCGTATCTTGTCAAGTTTGAGCTGTTCTCTTGTGATACATAGCATAGCATATATTAAGATAACAATAGTGTATTTAAAACGTACAATGACACAGTTACGCTCAGGCGATGTTTTTTTTTTAAGTTTGAAGGAACCCAAGATTTTCTAACTGAACTATTAGGTACAGTCATGTAATCCGAGTGTTAACTTGAACATTGTGATATACCTTAATGTATGTTCTTTAAACATGGTCTGCTAGTTAACTATACAAAACTAAAATAAAGTAAAATCGCCCATTTTAGTTGTGAATAACAGCTCTTGGGTTACATTCGCCAAATCCCTAGAAGTCAGCTTCCTCTTGCAATACCACACGAATAATTATGAAACCACCTGTTCTTTCTTTAGATACTCAAATAAACCTTCTTTATGTTTGTTTTTATAGTGAACAATTTGAATTATTAATGACACTTTTCTAATAATAATTTTCTACTATAACGTTTTCTTTACTCTACTAGGGCACCATGTTAAACTTCTTTGCCCTGGTAAAACTGATAAAGTGCTGGTTCATTTAAAACCAGATTTATAATTATTATAACAGCATTTTGCTTATGAGTTTAAGCGAAGCATACTTCATAAAGTACAACTTGATCAGAACTTAAAGTACGTATGCTTTTTAGGTTATCACCGATGCATCCAGGATTGCCAAATTAGGAGGAACCTCCCCATTTATGACAGAAAATCGAAACATATTTGAAAAATGGAAGAGATACTGGATGAAAAACACTGAAGACTTAATGAATAAAAAACTTTTATTTTGTGGAATATTTTACACCCTTTAATAAACTCTTATTACGACTCTCCAGATCTGTTTATATTATATGATGCTGTTCACACTACAGTCCCTTAACCTCACTTTCTTCTCCCAGAGAATGTGATCGCGTCGAAAATCAAAATCATAAATTTGACATTATAACCCTCAAGCTTTTTCCTGAACCGCCTTGTGGGTTAGAATATGTGTAATAATTATTGTAGCACATTTGTACGTGTGCATATATTAATGCAATTTCTGAACCTCTTAAACTTACTTGTTCATTTGAAATAATAGGAATACTTTTGTTTAAGAATACGATAATTTCCGGGGTTTATACGATGTTCAAATTATTAAACACGAACATCAGTAAACTGAAATATAAGAAAACAATTTCACTTCACTAGGTTCTATGCTATACAGTTTATGCAATCTAGAACTGGAAACTGAAATCGATAACACTAAAACAAGAATGTCAATAACATTATGTCTTAAATTTTGTTTAGTTGTCGTTATAAATTGCATTTTGTTTCATTGAAGCAGAAACTACGAAACAACTGTCGATCCTCGCGTGATATGTATTTGATGAAACTATGATAGGGCAGTAGGATACAGTTATAATGAACCGTTAACTTGCATTACATATTTGAAATTGGTGGCTTGATATTTATTTGCTTAAGTATCGAAATAACTAGTTCACGTGTTTAATGCATATGAAAAAGATAGAAAATGTTCTGCTAAGCTCTGGAAGATATCCCTACTTTTACATGAAGCAAGATTCGTCAAACACAAGTTATAACTTTCTTGAACAACCTTTTCCTAAATGTTATGTTTAGATAGCAATGCGTGACGCTTGATAACGCACGAGTAAAAAATCGTGTGACACGCGCAGTAATCATTATATGTAGCTCGTAAATTCCGCTCACACGACAAGCTGTAGATTGCACGTGAGGCCCAACTAAAGACTACTATTGAAAAATAATAGAGTAACCTTTGCGGATACAGTCGAGCATGCGCAGTAGGATTTTTAAAAATAGAATTCAGGAAAAAATAAAATGCTGCCAACAAGCCAAAACACATAGAGCGTTATTCAGAGTTCATTTATTAATATTGCACGTCCCCAGACAGATGACTCCTCCCATCTTTTGTACCGTCTCTACTCTTTCCATCCATTCTCTTTCAGCATATTTTAAATTGAACCCTAATAATTCATTATTTTGTAAAACCTGAATGCACGGATCTCTAAACTTTAGGAATCACCAAGCAGTGTCGGATAACATTAACGTAAACATTTCTGTGTGAATGTAAAGGTTATATGTATATCAGGAATGTAAGTTATTACACATCTAATGTTACTAATTTAAAGAACAATTAATAACATGAAAATAATTTTCTGTAATTATTCTATTTTAAGTTGATAAAAAAGAACCGAAAAGAAATTAAATGCTAATAGAAAAGGACACCACCTTTTAAATTTCAAATATACATAAAAACATGTATTTCTATTTTTATGATACTGAGAAAATTCATATTCTCTAAGTAACAATTTTTATTCAAACACTCAAAACGAGAATGAAATTATAATTTTGAATTTCATCATTTCCACCCTTTTCTTATATCTGGTCTATTTTACTAGTGGATATCAGGAACAATGGTTAAAGTATAGGACTGCGTATCGAAAGGCCGAAATGGAGCCCTACGATATGTCGTTTTAAGGTGTGTTTGTGTGTATGTGCATTATAGTGGTGAAAGTATTTTCCACCATCCAGTCAGAAGTAGCTTTTACGGTAGGTGGAGCTGCTGCCTGATTGCCCTCCCAGTCAGCAGCTCTAAATTAGTAATGATTATCCCTGAACCTCAGGGACACTGATCTGGTTCTTTATCACTCGTGGCACATAAGGCGCTGTTCAGATTGTAAATATCAAAACAATAATATAACTCTTTGAAAAATGTAATTATTGGTTTGCTTTATTGGCTTTAGCACAAAGCTACACTAATGAAACCTGCTTTAATGGTACCTAGTTTTGAAGAAGACAACTAATCAATTAACCCCATCAAATATCACTAAGCACAGCCAGGGAAAAATGACAGTTGCATTTTATGTATTGCTTATCATAGTCTCAAATCTTCCTTATAACAATATAAGAGACTTTTATAAACACCTAGTATAAGTTTTCGAGGTTTTCAAAAGCTATTAAGACCTTCAGCTTAGTCAAAAAAAATATCGTTAAAGTAGAGAACCAGCAAGTAGCTAACAGCCAAATGTTCTTCTGATTCTGGTGTCAGAAGGGCTAGCTCACTCATGCCGCACTTCAACTTGAGCTGTGCAGAAGTAGTATAGTGTTTCACTAACTTCAACATATGATGTCCATCGAAACAACTCGACACGCCAGGATAAAACTGTACCGTCATTCATTAGAAAGAAAAGAGGAACAGTAATAAAAGATAAGAAAAAAATATAAGTGTGCTGTAAGGGTCACAATGCCAAAAAGAACAGAAACAAGGTAAAGATTAATACACAAAACAATACAAACATCCCTACATAGGAATCACTGATTCAATGATACAAGCATATGGGAATTAGCCATTGTAAGACTTTATAGTATTATCCAGTTTAAATCCTCTTATTGAAACCTGAACCCATGCAAGTGAAAGGAATTCAACATTTAGTGGCAGATTAAATCTTGTTTTTTTTTTTTTTTGGGGGGGGTGATTGGCTGCTTATGTGAGGATGTTTGTATGATTTTGTGTACTAATCCTTATCTTATGTTTGTATTTCTTGCCCTTATCATTCCTACGTAATTCTCACTTTTCAATTTTTCTATTCCGTGTACGTAATGAAGCTAAACGCTTCTATTATTACACACGTAATAAGCTATTTCTCAAATCAGTGTGTCAAAACTATCACTCAATTGAACAATAAGCATTATGACTCACGTGTGTTGTTTCAACACAGTGTTACACAATGGAATATCAATACAGGGAACAAACTCCAAATTGTAGTATTATAATGTGTCAGGCTCACCACTGAAATATAGAAAAACAGTTTGACATACTTTAAATTATTAAAATAATAATATTATTGTTTGGTTGCTTTCGGACATTCTTTCGCGCAATGCTGTTTAGGGTCTCTCTCTCCATTAACCATTCTTAACTTAAAACTGATAAACTATATATAGTAAAGGTTGCTAGTCATTCCACACATCGCCAGTTCTAGGGCTGCTTTTGTCAAACACAGAATAGTGAGGCATGACCAGCATCTTATAACTCACCCATGGCCACAGAGGGTGGAAATAGATTTATTTTACTAAAAGGACACAAACAACGGAGCTTTGTATTCAAAATTTGTCACGCTCAGCATTAGGAACATGCTTATTAAAGAAATATAGTTTTAGGGTTGTTGGAAGCTCAAATAATCTGTTTAATTAAAAAATCAGTTTTTATTGCCACCACTTAAATTGCAGGAATACTTCCAAATTAAGTCGTATACATTTTTATATATTTGTATCATTTTGTAAACATCACAGCCATGCATGAATCTTAACATTTCTGTCTTATATTATTAGTATAGATAAGTTTATTAATAGCTTACAGTCTACGGTTGGTGAACAGTCAACAGTTACGTAATAATAGTTTATATACGTAAAGAAGGAATTTTACTTTGTGCTCTTGTGAATTACATTGCCTATTTTTGATGATCTGAAAAAGTGCAAGACAATTCAAGACATTCTTGTATTTACTTGTTTATTTATTTTGACTATTTGGAAGGCTGTCTGCACCAAACGTTTTAATTTTCAGCTAAAGGAAAGGCAGACAATCAACAAACATCACTACTACCAAATCTTGGGCTGATCTAACCGAAAAGTTGGATGATATATTTACCCTCTAACGTATCTACAGTCCCAAAATGCGAAGCGCGATCCTGTTTACGTGAAAGCGTGTTAATGAGATGCAAACCTGGAATCTACGGATCTACTGTCTGAAACGCTTATGTTTGGCTATGGAATAACTGTACAAGTTAACATAAAGATTCTAATGCAACACGAATGTGTTTACTGAGTAAATCTCTAACTCTTTTGCTAACATGGAAATAAAATGAATAGGAATCCTAATACAAGCTATTCTTTAATTTGCCGTCATACATATTTTCCGTTAGAGCCCGACGGATAGGTTGACATGGAAGGATATACTTTTGTGTTATTTCAACTCCTAAATAATAAAACAATCGAATTTGTACTTTTCACCAAAATATATGAAAAGGAAAAATTAGAAATTATTCAAAGAAACGATTTTGTGTTAAATAAACTTACATCGAATGTTAATACCATCCTATCAAAAAAAAATTTTTAAATAAATTCTACGAATCGATTAACCTTTATAAATTTTTCTCTAGAAATTTTTTTAAAAAAATTCCCAAAACGACCATGGAGTGTTTCGTCATCACTCATGTGTTGTCATGCTTTATAATATATTTTCCCTAATTCTAAACATGTTTGATTTGTTGTTTGTTGCTGAGTTTGGATTAGATTTGCTGCTTACGAACTGCTTTAAGATTTTGAGTGTTATGTCTGTTCAGTCGGGCCACCTCCGTAGTATTTGTTTCACAGATTAAACAAAACATTTCAACACGCAGAGCGGGAGGGTGAAGAAAGTTCGCTTGGCCCGGACCGATAACAAATTCGTTTTACCCGCGCCCTGGGGTGTACACCGTGGTGAGTTTTCTAATCAGGCGAGAGCTTTCGATGATCACTTATCAAAACGAGCCATACCCTTGTACGCCCATGTGTGATAAAGCTGTGATGAGGATAGAAAATCTTAAGTCAGTTTGTTTTCTTTAGTCACGACACCCTTCTGATTTATTATATGCATAAAACTTATAGTAACAGCATTAGAAATAGAATAACTGAAGAGAAGCGTTGTTTAGTCGAAAAGGTGTTTTAAACAATAAGACAGACGCTTCCCAGTAAATCATACTATGCATTAAACATGAATGCTGCTTATCACATTTCCACATAATCATTTTATTGGAATACGTTGGAGATCGAAAGACTCAAGCCATTTTTATACAACTAAAAAAATTGCTTATTTACTTTATGTTTCATGTGCATGTATACTCTGAGGGAAGATTAATTCCTCTTTGCTTGTCAGATAAAAAAATACTTATGTGATCATAAACATCAACTTGCAGTAGTATTATAAATGTCGATGATGTCTCTGAATGTACAACTAATGCGTTCCAGAGTCGTGAGTTCCATCTTTCTCAGATCCTTACTCTAACAAGCTCGCCTCAATCTAATGTTGAAACATTTTTATAAGCCAGTGAAATTGATGTTACGTATGATATATTGAAAGAATCGTTCAATCTGTTAATATTCAAATTTATCTGCATTATTTATACTATTTTATAATGAATACGCAGTTAAATATGTTTATTTAGAGTTCAAATTGTGGGAAACAGGAATTGCAAAAAATTTCACGTAGTGTATCTTTTATTACACATGCATTGTTCCTCTTATCTCTCTTTTTGTTTCTTTATAGAAACTGTTTCTGCCGCATAGGCGGAAACTGGACGACTAGAATAAAGAGAAAAATGCTGTGTTAAATAAAGATCAAAGGATAATTGTAGAAACCAAGAAATTATGGGCTCTACACTCCAGAAAGTATACTATAGGCCTGTGATGGTTTTATTATATTAAAATTTTTACATGTTATACAGTAATTCCTGTACGTTGAATCCGAAAGTTATATCCATTTTTCTCTACCCCGTACAGATGTTTCACAAAACGTCATAATTGAAACATTTTCATTGAAATCGCATCATATTTCGCTATGCTCAAAATTTTGACAACTACTGATTATAGATCTCTCTACACCATTCGTGATGTGAGAGTCTTATCGATTGTTCTAGAACCCACTAAAAACACACCGCTAGTACACAAATGGTTAACAGCCACATGATGTGTCATTTCTGGACAATAATTGTTTAAGCGTGCACTTTGACATTATTTTTATTTCAGTGTTGTTTATTCCTCGCTATGTCAGCAAGAGGTTGGGTGAATAACCCAGATATATTCTGTTATATTTGTGGTAAATTTGTTGTAAAGAAACAAAAGCAAAACATTACGGACTTCATAAAAGAAGTGTATTACGCGTATTTTGGAATAAAACTTTGGGACCAAGACAAATTATGAGCTCCAATCAAAGTTTGCACCTTTTATGTTGAAGAGTTGAGACAAAAGATCAAAGAAAAAGTCTTCGCCTTTTGGAATACCAATGATATAGCGTGAGTTTAGAAACTACGGAGGTAATTGTTATTTATGCTCTTGCAACGTGCAATGTTATAATAACACTCGAAATAAAAAGGAAATTTCTTATCCAAACGTTCAATCTTAGTTAAAGATGGCGACTGTTTAAAATGTCTGTCTGGACAATTCCCGGCTCTTTCAGAAGCGAAACCTTTTGTTAGGCCTCATATTAGGAAATTGACTTCGGATGAACCGTTCGAAAGGATAATGACGAAATTTAAAAAAGATGTGTGGGTTGCCTTTAACAATGTTTTTGACAAATTTTAAGAAAATAAAGACCCATATTAAGAAAATAAGCACCCATATTAAGAAAATACTGTCAACAATATACTCGATAATTTAAGACAGTTGAATTGTAACATGAACTTGAAAATTCATTTCTTATACTCACATAATGACTATTTTTCTGAAAATCTCAGTGCTTTCAACAGTGCATATTCGTTTGACATCATTATTCTTCCCTTTTCTTCAGCTTGTTTGTGTAGTTGTTAATGAACATAACAATAAAAATGTTCACTGTGGTAAACGTAATAATAATGGATCAAAGTAAGAGTTTTTTTCCGCATTTGTAAAATATCCTTATCTGATAAAAAATTAATATTATTTTCGAAATCTGCGCAGTTAAATTATGTAAATTCCATTATCAAAATTAAAACAACTTTTAACGAAGTTTACATTCGTAGACCTGTGTTATTTTTTAAACTAATCACAAAATAAAACAACTTTTATGGAGTTTAGATTAGCAGACCTGTGTTATTTTTCAAACTAATCACAAATTACAGGATATTTCAAGTCACTTTTTATGTTGTCTATCCCAAACCCTTTGCTGTGAACCCTCAGACAACTTCTGTAGCTATGTGCTACATTAGCATCACTAGACTAAAAATAATAATAACACTAATGGAAGAGTTCTGAGACATGATCTATAGCTATAAGTCACATCATCATCACTGGGCTAAAAGTGCTTGTAACTTTAGTGAAAGAGCCTTCAGACAATTTCTAGAACTATAACTCACATCATCATCACGAGGATAAAAATGGTAGAAGACTTAAAAATCTGGGGAGGTGATAAAAAGATATCAACCCGTTATAACAGGGAGTAGTAAGGAGGGTTTTAACCAATAACTCAGATTATCCTAGCGGGTATGGACAATGGATATTAGACTAAGCTGTACAGTGACTCCTGCAGGATTTAGAAAGACTAGCCTTGGATGTAGTGGAGCATCTAAATGTGTACGAATTGCAAGACTGTAATTCCATCAAAAGGGTATTGTGACACAAGTTACACCCAGTGAATTATTGATTTATCCGCCAAATTTCTATGCCTTAAATAAAAAAAATTTGAAAAAAGTTCAGCCACATAGATTATGAAATTTTAAGTCCAGTAAAGTTGTATGCTTCTCTTTATATATGACTATTCACAGTTTCTCACACCTGCTGGACTCTTATACAACAAGAAAACGTTCTTAGAAAGAACTTTGGAGTTAACTGAAGGTGCTGCGATAACTATAATAGTTTTATTTGTTAAGAAAAACCTTAACAGTAATAACTGGGTTGTACAGATGTAAAGAAGAGTTATTGAAAATATTGGCACTGCTAAAACAATGTGTTTTTGTTTTAATGTTGCTCTATAAGAGGAAGTAGCACAGCTACACAATAACGAATCATCTTGGGGTGAGTATTTTTCAACAGGGATCGAAAGTTCATCATCTATAGTGTGAAGAGAATATTTCAATTTATGCTTGAAACACTTCACTTCATTTATTTTAAGTATTTTCAGCGATTTACCTTATATTGCTGACATTGGTTTAGAGTTTGTATAAATATATATGGTGCCCAATTTTACAAGCGACAAGCATTCTAACTGTTACACCATATGCTGAAAGCTAACTTTTGAGCTTTATGGGCTAAATTTATTTCTCGCCTTTTAGTGTTAATATACTGATAATTGCATTGATTATTCAGATTTTTAACCATGTTCTCAGGAAATCTTATTACCTTTTAAATATGAAAGATATTTTGAATTTGTTAGTGGATATGAAGCTAAAGGAGCTAGCTACCTTCTTCATCAGGAAGTCGATAACCTTGTACTACTACTGGTGTTTCTTGAGATGCATGAAATAGATATAAACAGAGCCATCAAGGAACATAATTTGGATAAAAATTGATGTTGAAGACAGCTCGTTTTATGAAAACCAAAAGATGCTACCAAGGGTTGTGGAGCTTAGAGTACTTATTTCAAGCACCCAACTGAGAGTTACAATTTCCATAAATAGCATACATGTCAAGAACATTGTGAAGAAAGAGGAATATAAATGAACAAGGGAAATAACCAAGTAATTACCAAGATGGTGGAGAAACAGAAGTTGCTAAGGGTTAACAGAAAGTCCCCATAAACATAGAGAGGCATAAAACAACCAATCTTCTTGGAAGAATCAAAACCTGAAAAGACTGCTGTGAATGGGATAAAACACCAGCTACTGATATTGAAACGAAACCTGTTCTAATTAAGACGATATAAAACATACCTTCATTGACATTTCAATTTACATTCAAAAGACAATCCATTAAAGTTATTCCAGATATCATAGTTTTCCATCTACAAGTTTGGTAACTTGCTTTATTTATTTGTAAGGAGAAACGGTAACTGCCATTCATGTTTCATCACCAAACAATTGTAATGATATTAATTAACTAACTACGTTATTTTTATTATATAAAATATGTAATGCGCATACTCTGGCATCTTATAAGTAACATTAAAAATATTTAAGGAAGAACAAAGAAAATGCTTTATGTTATCTCATTATTCAATTATGATTTAGAATAAGTATCCACACTAATTATATATATATTTAGAATATGTCTCATTTATCATCTTTTTTTCTCTGCTTACACTTGTGACACTAGATGATGTAGAACAGTAGCTCAGGATGTTTCTGTCACAGAGCCTTGTACACAAAATGGTTAGAGATCTCAATATGTCTTCAATTCAAAAGATATATAAACGTAGGAATAAAAAATTGCTATCCTTTTATCTATTTCAGATTAATAACTGGCGATAATTCAACAACCTATCTGACCTGATTGGTTATTAATTTTTCATATATCCATAATAGTAATGAAAACTTTTTCAAGTGTAAGGACAAATTACGGAGTAAATGCAAATCATAGTGGGGTATGGTAAATTCTGAACAAAATGCATATACTTTAAGATAACTATTAACTGGGATAACCTCGAATTCTTAAACGCTGCACGTTCGGATTATTTTAATTTGAAATTCATAGAGCGAAATATTTTTTACCCAATATTATATTTTAAAAAACTAAGGATTTAACCTAATATTCCACATATTAGATATGATTATGGAATACACTATTTCTGTCTGTTAAATGTTTGTTATGTACATATAGGTGTGTGTGTGTTGAAGAGGATTTACATAGTCGTTAGGCGTAAGGTAGCCCACCTATTACAGTTACATTTGAATTAATACAAATGTAGGTTCGATCGTTAGGCCTAGAGTAGTGCACCCATTATATGGCTACACGTGAACAAGTCCAAAAATAAATATGTGAACTGTACTTGATTTTTCTCTAACTTTGCTAAGTGTTAGAGGCCTAAATGGTTAGTGCAGAACATAAGAATGTTAATAAAAGCATTAATACGTTATTGTTGTAGTGGTGTCACAAGTCGTTTTTAACGAATTAGATACCTTGGATCTTTATTTGGAGAATACTCGAGGAAGATATAGGATACGATTGGTTAGTAATTACGTATTTGTCACAATTAGCTAGTAACTATTTTTATGGTTGCTTAACAGCTATTTTTATATTTCCATGACAATTGTAACAATTTGATGTTTCAACCGCAAAAGGTAGCTTAATAAATCTAGCCTATTTGGATTAATACATAGAATATGTTAGAAGTGAATTGTCATTAGAAAAAGAATTGCCAATTTCTGCTTTGATTTTGTCTCATTTCAAGAGCACAATGAAACCAATCATGAATGCATGTCTTGCCGTTCATAATACGTATATAAAAGAACACAGGGAAAAACGATGCTAATAAATTAAGTTACAAGAAAACGATGAAAATAAGTTGTCGCTTTCAACAAATATACCTGTTTTTATGAAGAATCTTTAACCTCTAGAAGAGAAACCCACTTATTAAAAGCGTTTGCGTTTTATCGCGATTGTTTGAATGTGACTTAACGACCATATTCAATATGTATGTATACATACATATATATATAGGTTTTTCTGTGATCTTCCGTACATTTATTATTGTAATACTAACCAGCAAGACATTTTTATGAAAATTAAATATACATAGAATAATTGCTGGGTGTCTTGAATTACCGATTTTTAAGAACTTTATCTACAATATTCATGCAAGCTTTTAAGATTTATCCTATGAGCTCCGCCTGACAGCGTTTTGTGATCGATCGTAGCACTCGCAAGCTTGCAACATATACATACCACTGTAAATAGTGCAAGCTGATAACTTCTTTTTTTATTGGAAGGTTTCACAACGTAGGATTTTTGTTCTTGGACTGTCTTCAGTTTCTTTGAGAACAACACAGCATCAGTTCTCGTTTTCTACGTTACCATGCAAGAAACATACGACTCTTTACTAAAATGTTAATAAATTAAAGCTTTGTTTGACGGAATTTTGACGAATCATATGTCTCTTTACTAAAATGTTTATAAATTAAAGCTTTGTTTGACGAATCATCGCAGGATCTATGGATATTCATGTATAACCTATGAGAACAACTATGTCACCAAACGAGTTTTCGACCTTCATAGGTTTAATGCTGTAGCATTATTTACAACATGTACATTATGTACAACATTAGTTCTGTAGTACATGTATATTTATGAGCCTGTCACACTTGTCGATGTAATACACCTAAAGACTCAATATTTAGTCACACATTACACAGCTGAAAGTTTCAAATTTAACAAAATAGTACAGATCTCAATGGATATATTTTAGTTGATATTATACGTCTTAATGTATCAAATACCAATTAAAGTCAAATACACCAATTCTCAGAGTACCAACTAAAGTCAAACATTAGAGTTTTCAAAGGAACTTCAGCGAAGGATTAGAGATCTTCAGATATCAACGTTAGTAAAATATTACAAAATTCGAAGTACCAACTTCGATCAAATATCATAGAGTTCAAAGTAACAGCTTGAATCAAGAATTATAATCTCAAAGTATTAAATTCAACCATTTATGACAAAATTCAAAGTAACAACTTCAGCGAAATATGATTATTTAACTCAGAATAATAACTTCATTCAGTAATACATAGTTTATATTTCAAGATACTAACTTCAAATATTACAAATCTAACAACATCTGATACTGAAAATTATTACTTAGTTCATGTACCAGTTTTAGCCAGATTTTACACATATCAAAATATGTATTTCAGCCAAATATTACGAACCTCACAGAAATAAAGACCAAGACCGTCAAAACATTTATAACTGCGGAAAGCGGGTTATTCAGTTTTGCGAAAAGCTATAAGGCACATAATTGGTCTATTTTGCTCTGGTCAATTTGTGGATCAATAATAAAGTACGTTATTATAGCCTCTTTTGTTGAGTCGAATTTATAACTTCATTTATCATTAAGATATGAATATTGTGAAAACTGTCAACGGAAAGAAATCTTACCTCTATGTCGATTAGTTTGTTTGTCAAACATAAGCATCGCGTCTTCTATCTGCAAAGAAAAATAAAAATCATTAATTAAAGAACACTTCATGATCATATGTGACTATTTTTCATGATCAAATATAAATTACGTCAAAATTTTTCAGAAAAATATTTTCTGCTTTTAATTGCAATTTTAGTTTTTCTAAATAAAAACGTTTCAAATTCGATTAAAATAGAAATATACATGTTAGTACTTTGAAAATGTATATTTAAATATTAACCACTAATTTCTTTTGCTTAGTTTTTATCTGTTTCACATTTTATTGGGGTCCCCCAACAATCAAAAAGTAGATATAATTCAGTTTGTTTTTCCTTTGCAATTTCATATTTTTAATCTATAGAACACTTTATACGACACGTGGATTAAAAGAACAGATCAGACGTAAAAATGCAGATTTTATCACTTTAAACTCAGATATGTTGATCAGAATATGGGTATTCAATCATCTGCACCCTCTACCTACATTGCTGTTCTTAATTAGTGTATCGACTATCACAGTTATAATTGTTTGTTGGATGTACACATCTGTTTAAGATAAGAGTTATTATTTGTTTAGTGATTTGATATTTACTGATTATTTGGTTTCTTTGACAAGAATTTATTTTAAAGCGATGTTCGAGACAGGTTTCTTTGCGTAACTCAGTGAGAGTCGTATATTATGTTTGTAGTTCAGTTGTTTTAGTATTGTTCGGAGCCATCTTTCCAAGAAAGTGCAAATGGAAAAAAGTTCAGTCAAAGAAAAAGTTAATGAAAGAAAAGGTGAGTAATTAGCTTTAACGATTGACATTTTAAAGTAAGTTTCACAGTTTAACAGAGATAGAAAGAATAATTTGTCTTGTCAACTGGTGCTCTAAAGTTATTGAACTCGCCTGTGTAGACTTTGACGAAAAGGAAATAATTATTTAAAATTCAGGATATAACTGTGGTGACCCATGTCGTAATTTAAATGAATTATTCACTGATAATACTGTGATAAGAGTAAATAAAAATAATTCGTCTTGTCAATTGGATTACAAAGTTACTAAATTAGCCAATGGACTTTTTGCTAAGAAAGAGAATGATTTAGTGTTAGGTAAAACTGTAATATCCTATAACGTAAATAATTTTATATGCAAATATACGTTTGACTTGTTTTGAATGTATTATTTTAAAAACAAGTGGATTGTGTGGTTCCGTTTATTGTTCAAATTTATCGCTAACATGTAGGAAAATATTGTAGAAAAATTCCAGTCTACTCATATTTAAAATGTTGGTACAGCTGGTGTTGCAATACATGTTTTGTGTCATATCATGAGTGGAGGATCTTCTACTCCACAATCCAGGACGTTATTCACTATATCACTCCAAACCCATTTCCTTTAAAAATGTTATAGTTTGATATTTCTAATTTCTAGAACATTTAACAGTGGGTAATGTAACACTTTTGATAATTATTTTAATTATTTATAAACATCAGACACAACCTTTGGATCTCGAAGTATATTCTCAGGAGGGCAATGCATTTTCCTCCTTTTGTGAATGTATCAAGCTTGAGTTAACTTGACAATAGAGTAACTGATATATAATGCTTATCACCTTATTCACAATTTGACAGTGACTAACATACATTGCCATATAGCATACTAATCATAACATGGACAAGAGGCAATGTGTTAAATAAATTAAGTATATGTATACATTTTTTTCTCTCTCTTTTTTGCATTTCATTTCCTAATATCAAATCTAAAAGTCACAGGTGTGAAATCATAAAGGACCGATTACGAAGAAAAGAGAAGAGAGAATACGAACGAATTTTATTATGATGATCATGGTATTATGAAAGAACTTTAGAGAAGCTCATCAAATAAATAAGTGTTAACTATTTCATTTGTACCTTTACTTAATATCTAAAGCCATAACGAAAAACAAATTTAAACCTTCGGCATGTAACCTGTTTATTGTAATAAAATTTATTAAGCTCTTATCACACACAAAAAATATATATATCATCCTCATTAACTGGAAAAAAAAATCGGACATTATCCCCGTTGTATCGGTTGTAAACATGGACTGATAACTAATTTGATTTATTGTTAAGTACAAGGCTGTACAATGAGCTATCTGTGCGTCCACAATAGAAATCGAGCCCAAAATTTCAGTTATACGTCTTCCAGCTTATAGTTAAGTCGAGAGATACTTGGTTTATGAAGTTCAAATACAGGGTTGAATCTTTTCAATGAGCCAAATGCATATTGCTTATTGTGCAATTTCACGCTTAAAGCAAACAGAAACACCACATTTAGTTGTGGTTGGTAGATATTACACGGTTAATTCAACTTGAATAAACTTTAATTGCATTTGATTAATATCGTGTATAAATATTTGTTGTTACAATTGATCGATATTGTATATGTTTGATTGACATTGTTCAATACTATAGATATAAGATAGTGTAATAAATGGAGAATCTTTGATTAATAACGATGCAAGACATTTTTTTCATATGTTTTTACTCAGGTTATACCTTCCTATACATACTATACAGAGTTCTAGCTAACGTTTACTGATGGTAACAAGTTGATTTAATATCCTCATCTGTAAAAACAAGGGAGAGAATACATAGTTAAGAATGATAAATTGTCAAAACTAGTTGATATTTAAATCTACAGTTTAAAAAGCAGTATTATGTCAATAAACTGACTAACAATAAAAGTTATATCATTACTATTGATGTAGTAATTTTTATCTAAAATTTATGTCTTAAATTTTAAGCCTATTGATTGCCTAAATCTACTCATAAAGGAAGGTATATTTTAACCTAATAAAATGAGAACTTATTAACATTTTTGACAAAACAGTAATAATACATGTAGTACAATTGACAATTGCTTCCTTTTACTGAAAACATTGTTGCTATTATATCAATATTTAGTTAAGTCCTGTTATTATAATTTTGTGATCAGTTAAGACACACAGATAAATACAGATGGGTATTTACGAAACAGCTCTACTATTATCATACTTTAATTACTGCTAAAAGGTAATATATGATATGTTTTTGATAAATATTCCTGTAATACTTGTCCTCTGAACAAAAGTAACAGAAGAATCAGATAAACTGAAGAAAAAACCATATGTTGTTTACAACCGGTATATGGGAGATAAAAATTCTTCGTAAACACGGGGAGAAAAAGATAAACTGAAGCGTGGCTTAGAGTGAACTTTGTTTAAAGTACAGTTCTGGACTACTTCGTGATTTACGAACAGATACAAAGAATGTTTTTAAAAAGGAAGGAGCAACTTATCTGCGCTAACGTTTTGTTTGTTGATAGTTTCAACTTAGGATTTAGGCTTAACGGAAGGAAAGTACGTGAAATACAGGAATGACTCCATTTCTCAAAATTATAATCTGGCGTTTTGATTTACAAATTGACGTCACGCGAGATATTTCAATACTTTCTCAAGAGTTTTTTTATTTCATTTTTTTTCTTTCGGTGTTCTGCTTAATTCTGAGCTTAACTTTGGCAGCGAGTAAAAGTTCAAAGTAAATCATACACTTGTAGCCTAAATTCAGATGGACTGGATTTGATCTATACACAAAAAATGATATTAATCATTCAGAAAACAAGAAACTATTATGCAAACTTTCTGCTTTAAAACAATAATTTTTTTAACTTTGTCTATTATTAATCATATAATATTGAAATGAGAGAGACCCTCCAATATATTTAAACTCGTTTATTATAAATTGGATACCTTCTGAAAGTTCTTTTGACATACCAATGAATGAACAAAGTTAATTTCCTTATATGTTTTTATTTTTACATTCTGTCCCTCTCTTAATGATGACGCGTTTATGATATATGCCATATGCCAAAAAACTTGTTCGCTCCCTCTAATATAAACAGCAGAAAGGGACACAAATGAAATTACAGCGTTTATATTATAAGGTTCACATAACTTTTCAACTCTTTTATGAGACTGATTAACGTGATAAATTCAAAGAAACTTTGGAAAGTCGTTCTTTTTGTACATGTTTTAATATGTAATTCCTCTAGTGCGTATAGATATATAATTATTTATATATATATAATTCACCGTTAAAATCGTTTGTTTTTGAATTTTGCACAAAGCTACTCGAGGGCTATTTGTGCTGTCCGTCCATAATTTAGCAATGTAAGACTAGAGGGTAGGCAGCTAGTCATCACCACCCACCGCCAACTTTTGGGCTACTCTTTAAGCAACGAATAGTTGGACTGACCGTCACATTATAACGCCCCCACAGCTGAAAGGGCAAGCATGTTTGGTGCTACAGGGATTCGAACCCGCGATTCTCGGATTACGAGTCGAACGCCTTAACACACTTGGCCACGCTGGGCCAATTAAAATCCTATATTAACTAATAAAAAATCAGTGCTGATAATATATTTTATGCACAACCAACATAAAGTTGAACTACTTGATATGTTTGTATGTGACAACACTGTCAGTAGCGAGAGTACCCCAAAGAAGAAGACCGGTCTTAACTTTAGTCACTCTTGTGTGTTTTCCATGCGCGCGTGTATATGCATATCCACATATATACGTAACTTTTATGTCAAACATAAATAACAGATGTGTTCTTTATTCATGACCTCTGGTAAATACTTGCACATCCATTCACCTTGCCAGTGGTCACTGACTGGCCTGCGACTACACAGGTTAAAAGCACTGACTCTTTAAAAGACTGGTGATTTGCCAGTATATATGGGACCTACAAACAATTTTTTTCTGGAAAAGTTCCTTTATGGGACTTCCGACGCTCTTGTTTTTTTTATTTATTATTTATTTGTTTTAAGCACAAAGCTACAAAATAGACTAACTACCTATGCTCTTCAAACCGCGGGTATTGAAACCTAGGTCCCCCAGACACGCCAGTGAGCCACTGCAGGGAACTTTCTGACGCAAATTTCTCCTATTCTGTGATTATAAAAGTATGAAAGACATACAGTTCTAGCGTTTCAAAACCTGAGAGAAAAAAGAAACATTATGATGCTAGAAACAATTCTAATAATATTGCGATACGTTGCACTTAAAGTAGAAATATCATGTGAAATTGAAAACAAGATAATTAATATAAGTTTTAGTCTAAACAAATTAAATTTGTGTTTATTCAACAGGTATGCCCCATCTAATGTTGTCCTGTACGTTCAATTCCCCAGTTTGATTACGTACACAGGATTGGGCGTATTTCTATCTACAAGTGACCTTTTGATCTTTACCTTTAACCTTCAAATGCTAATCAGATGTAAGGCAGTATATATATGCTGTGTCTAGCTAAATACTTGCAAAAGATCGGGAAAATTGCTAATATCCGCCGTTGATACAACGTGAAAGTTCTTCCAAGAGATTTGTGGTGGTCAAAAGTTGCAACTATAATAGAAAGTGAATCGTCCCGAGAGCCTAAAAAACTCTATATTATGCGACTAACGTGATTTTGCAGGGACTGTGGTGCCAATAAGGTATGTATCCTTCTAGACAAAGTATTCAGGAACACGTCTAAAATCAACAGCCAGTTTCTCTGAAACGTGCGAATATAAATGAGAATTCGTGCTATGCAATTCACAAATATTTGCTATGTATTTGAGTAGCTGGGAAATAGTCGTTCACATATGGTTGACAAAGTTTGGAAAGCACGTACTAGGAGGTTGACGTCAATGACATGTTGCAGTGACAATTGTAATACAGAGCAACAATTCAAAACACAGAACACAATCTGTAGGACTGTAAACATTGTATGGATGCCACAGATCGTGAACATCTGTATATTACTTGCGTATTTGTGGTGTATATAAAATGCTGATGCATATTTATGTCGATATGTGCGCAGTAGCTCTTATATATGTACTACGGATTTATAATGAAAACTAAGGCAGTTAAATCGGCCAGAAATAAAGTAATGTAAGATTGAATATTCAACTTCAATACCATTACAAAAGTTTTATGCCAATTCAATTCCTATTTACATAAAAGTTCTAACGCAGTTATTTGTTTCATTATTGTTGGGATAAAGAGTAAGCCTCAAATTCCAAAATAACTAAAATCTAGAAGTGAAACTTATAAAATAAAACTAATCTTTTTAAGTGCATAATAACAACTTATCCTATTCAAAAGTTGTTTTTCCAATACACTGTATAGTAAATACTAAATGAACTTATCGTATGTGAAAAATATAAATTTTGGGTAATTAAAGAGAAAAAAAATAGTCCGCGATTTAGATAATATTTAATATATATGTATATATGAGAATAACTGTTTCTTCTTATTGACGTTCGATGCTATACTAAACGGTCGGAGTAACACAAATCTGTGCTGTAAAGCCGAATATAAATAGTTATAGACATACTGTTACGTTGTTCTGGTTCTTCGTAGAATAAATTCTAGGTTCTACTGTAAAATATGTTTAAATGTGAGTGTATGTGAATTTACTAACATCAATCAACGCTCAGTGTGAAAGTATATGTGCAATCAGATTCTTCGGTGTTAAAACGTAATGGAATTACCTGTGGGTGGATATGCTATTAGCGTTTAGGTCTTGTAAACATGGGAGGGTCAGGTACAGATGACTTCTTCCCCCTACCCCACCCCTTTCAGATGGTATCTGTTTCAGATGAACAGGAATTTAACTATTACATGAGAGTTAGAATATCAAGCACTTATTCCCACTTCTTTCAGGACAATGTCCATGTAGGTACTTACATTTGTCTTCATATGAATAAATATATTTTATCTTTATTCGTTGTTGCAAAATTCTGCACATGGAGAACAGTTCTGTTTGTTTTTTACACATACATTAACTTTACACTCCTAGAGACCATTCATTTAATGATGTCATATCAGCTTAAAACTAATGTGGATTCCTTTGTCTATCATTATATAGTCTTATTGTTAACATACAATTATATATTCACTGGTGAGAGGCACTTAGAATTAATCCTTATCATGTATGCAGCAGCGATGAAGTTCGCACAAAAAGTCATTTTTTTGCCAATGTTTTTCGAAAAATTGCAGCGAATTATGTAGAAATATATCGGAGATAGTTTTTAAACTTGCACACCTCCGCATAAATTCTGAGTTGGTGTATCTGGGTGATTTGTATTCAGTATTGAGTGATGAATTTTGTAATGGTTTATTGATATATTTTGGCACTATGTTTATCCATTACAGAAATGTATATCAAATTAGAGCATATTTATAATTATGTTGTCTGCTAAAGTTCCGTTTTTTGCCCGTTAGACTCCTGGTATAATCCGTACGCTGCCAAACTTTGGTTAGATTATTATTTAACTGTTTAGCCAACGTTACTTTACAATCGTAGGATAATCCTAGGAATTTGACTGATATTGTGGTCTGGAGAAGTGTTCCATTCATATATAGTTTGGATGGGTCTTTTTTTAGTTTCGTTAGTTTTGCGTGAACCACCAATTAATTTTTGGGAACAATTATTCTAATACAATATTTTTAGCAATATCCTACGATACTATTCAGTTCGGGTAATAAGTCTGTTGCTGTTATCGAGAGTGTAAGAGCATTTCTCTAGACTGCAACATCAGCAAGTAATTGTGATAATACGCCTATGTTTGGATCCATTAGGGGCCTATTGCTTACACACATGATAAATATTGAAGAACACCTGCTTCTGGAGCAAATGACTCCGAGAGGGTTCCTTGTTTGTTTGTTTATGAATTTCGTTTAAGCTACACAAGGGCTACCTGCTCTAACCGTCCCTAATTTATCAGTAAGAGAGTAGAGAGTAGGTGACTAATCATCACCACCCATCTCCAATTTTTAGGCTACTCTTTCACCAATGAATAGTGAGAATTACCGAAACATTACCACGAGCATCTTTTGTGAGAGAGAGGACTCCTCCTACATTATTTTAATAAATTAGAGGAAAGACAAGTAGTGAACACAACACGCCAATAACTACTCCAATCGAATAATGGGATTGATCTTCATATTATAATGCCCCCACAGTCGTAAGAGGTGAGCATGTTCTATGATGCGATTTCAAATCCTATACCCGCACACTACGAGAAAAGCGCCCTAATCGTCAGTCTATTAGAGGTTTATGTGTCATAGAAACACTTCTGAAAATGAAGTTGTACAAAAATATTACGCTTCAGAGCTATTACAGCAAGTAATCCCGCGGCATAAAAGTATGTATGATTTCTGGGTTTGAGAGTACGTATCGCAGAAATATTGTCGTGAATAATTATGTAGTGTAACTACTCCCAGGTGTGAGAGTATATTTTGTAGAAAGATTCCTGTGTCTGATTATGTAGCAGAATGATCACTAGGTGTGAGAATTTATATATTAGGCTACTTCTGAATACATTTAGTGTCAGTAAATGTACAAATACTTCAACAATAATTTTTACACAGTTCATTACTCATCGTCATATAAATGTCAGTAGAGTCAGCAGACGAGAAGAATGTGTGATAAAATCCACATTATTTAACATGAGGTAACATGATATAAGTTGCTTCATTTTACGTCGAACACATCTGAATAGACACCAAGATAAAATGTAATTTGCTGTCCGAACATTAAGTATAAAGTGAAATACTGAAAAAAAAACCCGATACATATTAGTATTCGAAGAAATGTTTAAGTAAAATCCGATAGATGTCAGAACGACAGGAATCCGAGTAAGGAATCCACTTAGATACTTCTAAGCACTAAGTAATGCTCACATAGAAATAACCTGGGCACCAATATTTCCTGAAACAGCTAGAGTAACATTAAACGTAAAAAAAAAAAAATTATGCTTCCTTAAATTTTCTTTGTTTTTGGTTATGTTTTCGTCCTTTTGAGTCTTTATGAAGGCCTCTTCTTGGAGTCTGTTTGTTTCAAAGCTTCACGCGAAGATAAAAAAGGGCTGTGTGCACAAAACTGTCGCTAATTTTGAATAGATAAACTAGATAGAAGGCAGCAAGTCAACAACACCATTACCAGTTCTTTGGCTACTTTTATCTAATTGAATACCAGTGAGTTTTGAAAAAACAAGTTGTACACGATGAATCCTGAAATTTGTAGCCTAGCCACGCTAATCATTAAGCCACACCCATCCTCTTTTCAGAGAAACCCTTAGAAATATTATTTGTTGAGGTGGGATGTCCATGTTCCTGTAGTTCAAGAAAAAAAAGGAGAACAAGTATAATGTAAAACGAAAGAATTTACGTTGAGAGATAACAGAAAGTATAACATTACCAGTCGAAATCTGTCCACAAAAAATGGGTGTGTATGTGCACATTCTGATTCCGAAGGCTCACACGTAAATAGACTAAAATAAGTGTTTCTGTCTCTACATAAAAACACTGTTTTTCTTCTTTAGTAAAGTAACATTTTGTATGTGATTTCACCACCACCCAGAATATATATAAGCGACATTAACCTGAGCAACTGTATAGTATAAATAATACTTAGTTGTTGTATTTATATAGACATCATATAGCTGAAATAGGTACTAATTTCGCCCTTCCATAATTTTATAGAATATACTTTTATTACGTGTATTCAGGTATTTTTTTCTAAATTTTCAAGTATTTCTATGTGACGTTATCAATTTGTTTTTCCCAAGTAAAAAATGTTACATGTTTTTGTTCTTAAGATTCAAACTAGTGTGTAAACTTCTGTGTGTGGACTTTCAGGAAAGTAGCCTATTTAAGCAGGTGGTAGAAAAATTTTACAAGCTACTTGAAATTGTTGAAACTGTACCTAAACTAATAGATAAAATATTAATTATGAGAAACTACATTAAGTATTCTATCCCGAGTTTTAAAATGGGGTATTCAGATAATTCTGAATTTCAATCTTGATTCCATCCTGTACAGACGTTTGAAAAGCCCTTCCAGCCCCGTACGAGTACAAACATTTAAAATGACGGCAACAGACTGGGAAATCCACAACAGTATTTAGAGAATAAATATTTTTTGCATGTTATATTGTTTGTTTGTTTAACTATTATCTTGTATCTATTTAGCTGGTATCTTGTATTTGTTTATCTGTTATCTTGTGTTTGTTTAGCTTTGTATTGTATTTGTTTTTCTCCTATCTTGCATTATTTAGCTTGTATTTTGTCTTGTCTGATATCTGCAAAACATTTCTGCAATTAGCTGTTTTGTGAATACTTTAAAACTTATCTGTTAAACATCACTGTGCCAGAATACCATCCAGAGAGAGCAAGATAAACAGGTAGATGGGTCAATAATATATCTGAATATTTAAATGACATAGAAGATAAACAGGATGACGCCAGAGCAACTATACACTTGGTACTATATGATCGATATAGTTGTGTACTAAAGATAAATATTAAGATAACACTTTAAAATATTTCAATTATTGTTTATTTCAGAGTAAGATGTTAGGAAATAAACTATTTTCTAAACGAAACAACTTTATACCCAGTTTTGCCCCACAAAATATACATAGAATTAAGTGATTTTAATTACAAATATTTAATGTTGGAGCCTAAGCCATTTATCAGGATGTAATTTGGTGCGACTTTGACACACATACAGTTTGTTTATTTTGAATCGTAAAGTTACACACGAGTATCAAACCCCAATTTAGCGCTGTAAGCAGTTAAGGTTACCTTACACCGTGAATCAAATTCTTACTGGAATAAAGTAATAAGAAATAACGTTGATCAAGAAGTTCAAATATTTCACCAACTTTCACCAACCTGCGCTGATATGTAACAAACAGAAAGCTCTAACAGTGTCCCATTGGTACAGCGGTAAGTTTACGGACATATAACGCTGAAATCAGATGTTCGATTCTCCTTGGTGGACTCAGCAGATAGCCTGATGTGGCTTTGCTATAAGAAAACACCCACACCCTAACAATTGAAATAACTTACCGAACTTTATAGATACGTATAAAAATACTGAGATATAAAAAGGGTAAACTGATTCTGCGGGAGATAAAGAGAGAAAATAGTAAAGAACCAGGTTTAAAAAATGAAACCGACAGTTGAAGAGTTTCTGGAAAAACTGACCGTTGGTTGCTTAACATGACATTCTTCAGTAATAAACAGAATGTGTTAAAATCAAACACAGTACAGCTGTCTCCTTAATGCTTTATATGTCCAAATATTTTACTGTTATCATTTTAAAAAAGCCCCACTTTGAAAAGTTAGTAATTTCACTTTTGTCAGATTGCAACAACAGTCTCTAGTGCTAATTACGTGAAACTTTAGAAAAACGTTTAGGACGATTTGTTGTAGATGAAATTCATAATAAAAAGCAGGATACGAAATTTATTACTTAATGGTTTGTTTATATAAACGAAAACTGAGGCTAAACGACGAGCGGATTGACCTAGTTCAAGACAAAACGAAACACCAATGAGAAAAATTGGTACAGAAAAGATTTTTGAAATGTTCATTTGTGTATTCCGATCTAGATATTTGTACGAATAGGTTTCAGAAAGTTATTTTTACAAGTTTGTTAAAAGGTATTACCCTAAGAGTTACCTTGTTTGTAAAAAAACGCTTAAAATAATAATGACTGTCAACCAAACATGGTAATTTTGATGTTTTTATTCAGAGATACGAAGTTTATGTAACAACTTTAGTTAAAGTTACATTATACAAAGTACAATTTTACAATTTAACCTAGATGAATAGTACCTGGGAGGTTGTTCTTGTTTATTATTAAACAGAAAATTCTGCACACGATGGGTATCAAAACCCGGTTTATAGCAGTATAAATCCACAGAAATACCGCTGTGCCACTGGTGGGCCGTATCTACCAAGTCTTATTAAACAGTAACATCATTCTATTGTATTAATCATATTATTGGATCTTCATAAGATGCTACTGACTCCTGCACCTGAAACATACCGTGTATGTTTAGCTCATTTTTATTCAGGAACAATTGGGAACCTAAAACGGCCTGGGGAGGAAATACTCAAAAATCAAGATGATTATATGTACATACATTCATAAACATTTAAAAACAATTTCGCTTTCCAAAATTATTTAGCAAGTCACAACTAACTAGCTTCGTACATCTTTTCTCGGTGAATTTAGTCAATAATGGCTGAAACTAGTTAGGAATTGCAAGTGGATCTCACTCTTTAATCTGTAGTTGAACTTAGCCGGTATTCGCAAGGGATTTCACTCGTTAATCGCTAGTTAAATTTAATCGGTAATTGCAAGGGGATTTCAATCGTTAATCACTTAGAAAGCACGAAGTGACTTTAGTAGGTGGTCGACGTATTATATTACTTGGCTTTAGATAAACAATTTTTAAATGCTGCATTATTCTCCTTGGTAAATATAAAGATTTTATAAACCCCAAACTTAATGATAAATACAACGCTCACTTGTGAGAGACATTTTAAACTACATTTAATGCATTTTATTGGTAAAATCAGGCAGAAAATGAAATTGTTACATCGTGTACATGATGATGATGTGTTCTTATTACAAATCTATACAATGGACTATCTGTCCAAAGCAAAGGATCGAACTCTGGATTTTAACGTTATGAGCCCTTAAACTTAACACTTACCCACTAGCGGACCTATATACGTGATGGATCAGCGATAAATTTAAAGGCTTACAAAAGAAAACGCAGATAGCTTATTGTATAACTTTGCGCTAGGATAATATCAATAGCAATCAATTTAACTATTACACCAATACAACTATCTGGTTAATATTTAACTATTACACCAATACAACTATCTTGTTAATATTTAACTATTACACCAATACAACTATCTTGTTAATATTTAACTATTACATCAATACAACTATCTTGTTAATATTTAACTATTACACCAATACAACTATCTTGTTAGTATTTAACTATTACACCAATAAAACTATCTTGTTAATATTTAACTATTACACCAATACAACTATCTTGTTAATATTTAACTATTACACCAATACAACTATCTTGTTAATATTTATCTCTAATAAAGAGACGCAAACAAGAAACCAGAAGATCCATAATCTAGCTCGCTGGGACGTTAATAAGAATACACTAAAGTCTGGTAAGTTGTGTTTTCTGTATAATTTTTTATTTATTATGTTTTATTTGGAATTAATCACAATGATACACAATCAGCTAGCTATCTGTGCTCTGCCAACCATAAGTATCGAAACTGGAGGGCGTTTTTATTTCTATTATAGTTTTTCAAGTTGTAATATAACATCTGGTATATTATAACGTTAATTACGCCCATCTCTATATACATGTGTACATTTTAATCTACCATAATGTTCACATAATTTTCTGACTTTAGTTTTACTCAAAAAGTCCACTAATGCCTAGTTGCAAATATGACTGTAGGTATGTCACACCTTTCTGAATGCTTACCACTCTAGGTTGTCTCTGTATTTATGTTGGTCTACTAGGCCTAAGTAATTGATTTTTCTACGGGTATCGATTTCAGATTTACCGCTGAGCCACTGGGGGTAGGTAACTGTGAGTTGACTTTGTGGGTGCATGAAAAAATAAAACTATTGCTACCAAAAATCGTAACACCTATTGAATCAGTATGAAGGTTAGAGAGTTTTGGTAATGTTGAGATAGGACCATTAAAGTCTAATACTTTTGTCTTTTAAAATTGTGCTCAATTTCGGTTTTTCTGCCTTGCCTTTTTGTTTCGGTTGGATCAAATTCAAAATATCCTGTTTCACATGCGTTCATCGATAAAATCATAAAACTTCTACTGTGTATTTCACCCAAAACACATTTTTATTCTTTGTTGTTTTTTCAGAAACGGAACCAATATATAGAAACTACTGGACTAACTGAACTATCCTTGTAAATGCTTTAATAGCAAACAGAAGGTTCTTATCAGGTTGCCATTAGTCTGTATTATTTACTTGTTTTACCTTGTAGATCATATACACATTTTTAGCGTGATTTACATGATTTAGTCGAAATTTTTTCTTAATTTTTTCATAATTCTAAGATTTAATTTACCGCACTTTAACGTGTACATTAGCTAGTTTAACTTGCGAAAATTATTGTATTCAATTCCTTAAGGGCCTGGCATGGCCAAACGCGTAAGGCGTGCGACTCGTAATCCGAGGGTCGCGGGTTCGCGCCCGCGTCGTGTTAAACATGCTCGCCCTCCCAGCCGTGGGGGCGTTATAATGTTACGGTCAATCCCACTATTCGTTGGTAAAAGACTAGCCCAAGAGTTGGCGGTGGGTGGTGATGACTAGCTGCCTTCCCTCTAGTCTTACACTGCTAAATTAGGGACGGCTAGCACAGATAGCCCTCGAGTAGCTTTGTGCGAAATTCAAAAAACAAAAAATCAATTCCTTAAAAACGAGTAAATTGTCTGGTGATTAACGAAAAGAAAACCTTTGAAGATACATCCTGTACATTTTTCAAACCGTTATTTCAGGTTTTGTTTAAGGTGAGTCCTTCATACTTTCATATATATTGTTAAGTACTCAGTTTATGTTATATTATCTATTAATGTTGCCGACGTACTAATAGAATGCATGTTAGTTGCCCGATCTCTCAGTCACGTTCCATTTCATCACAGTAACCAAAGGATTGTTTGTTTGTTTTTAATTTCACGCAAAGCTACACGAGGGCTATCTGCGCTAGCCGTTCCTGATTTAGCAGTGTAAGACTAGATTGAACTACTCTTTTACCAACGACTAGTGGAATTGACTGTCATATTATAATGGCTGAAAGGGGCGAGCATGTTTGGTGCGACGGGGATTCAAACCCGCGATTCTCAGATTATGAGTCGAATGCCTTAACACTCTGGCCATGCCGGGCCGTAAACCAAGGAGCAAATATATTTGTACGTAATAAAACAATAAGTATAATTATGTAAGCACTATTACGATTATGTACCTAGTACTCCAAAGTGTTATGATATACTAAGAACAAAACCTTTTCACATACACTGTGGTCTAAAGTATTGTTATATGCTTAGAACAAATAGTTGTAATTTTTCTTAATTCTTCTTTAACAAACTATTTTATAGCTAGTGGCCCAAAATAAAACTCTGCTAATTTAGCTTTTGTGCAACGATAGTGGTTGTAATTATTCTATTTGTTTGCTTTAGAGCAAAGCCACAATGAACCGTCTGTTGTGTCCACCAGACTTACTGCGGGACTTTTGACTAGTCATCAGTCTATCCATCTAGTTTTAATAGTGTTATTCATTTCTAAAAGCTATAAAAGTCGAATTAATTTGTGTTTTAAACGCAATGTGGATTTTGAAACGAAAATGTTGTTATTGTTACTTTTGCTGAGCTTACTTATCTCTCTACGTAAAAAAAAAAAACATACGTTGTGGCGGATACATCTTTCAAAAACGTAAATTTAACTACCGATACTGACAGCAGCTGACAGATGCCAGTTCGACTCTGCTTTTATACAATGTTCACGCTAACATACACACTAACAATCGGTCAAAATATATTTTTTGAGTACACTTCCAACAGTGTTTTAAAAGCTGTCTTTAATACTTTATCTTTAAGCGGAGTTTAAAAAATTAGACCGTTGTTTTATGTCGGTCGGCAGAGAAACACATCATTTATTTTCCCTATCTTTGTCCCCTGGCGAGTGCCACATCAGAAGATACTGTCGGACTGGCGCCATAATTTGCACCAAGCAGATGACTATTTCATTGATTTACTTCAAATCTTAGAAGAAGAGCGTCAGCGCTTGCGTAAGGATCATGCACACAAAAATACACTCATAGAAAAAGTTGAAAACATTCAATGAACAAAACACAACCTACTTTCAAAGAAAATATTCTGAAATACAATAAAATGTTTTTAATGATAAGATTTCTATTTTCAATGAAACATATTTAAAAATTCTAAGTTTTTAACTGATCGCAGAAAAACATTAGAATACCAAAATTTTATAACCAGTTAAAAACATGTGTCTATTTCTGATTTAAAAATAAAGCTGATTAAAAACTTTGGTGAAACAAATACGTATGTGCGACTTTGTGTTACTGTGTGTAAGTCATCTTACAATATTAACATGTAAATCCTATCAACTTCTTTAAGAGTTGTTTGCTTTAGTTTAAAGCTGCAAGAATTGGCTATTTGCTTTGTGACCCTCTGTCACAGAGATCAAGACAGAATTGTAGCATTATAATCTCTGAAGTTTACCGATAAGTTACCGGGAGATTTAAAGAAAAGATTTTTTTTTTTTCGCACAAAGCTACTCGAGGGCTATCTGTGCTAGCCGTCCCTAATTTAGCAGTGTAAGACTAGAGGGAATGCAGCTAGTCATCACCACCCACCGCCAACTCTTGGGCTACTCTTACCAACGAATAGTGGGATTGACCGTCACATTATAACGACCCCACGGCTGAAAGAGCGAGCATATTTGGCGCGATGGGGATGCGAACCCGCGACCCTCGGATTACGAGTCGCACGCCTTAACGCGCTTGGCCATGCCGGGCCTTTAAAGAAAAGAAAACCAAAATCGTGATATTATTAAACTACTGTCATAAAAATTAAAATTCTACGTATTTCTTTCCAATATGAATAACTTATTCCCTGTTTGGTTTGATACTTTCATGCATTAATACAATTTGCTTACAGACTGAATGAAATATTTTATCCAATAATTAATTAAAATACCAGTTTTGAGTATTTTCCTGACATTTATTTGTTTGTTTTAGGATATTCGCACACATCGCTATCTGTTTGCGCTGTAATGACATGGACATTATACTTACTTGTATATACTTATAAACCTACCAAAGCTACAATCACCTTCTGTTTGTTGCAAATTGAAAATTTTATCTTTATTGTGACCTTGACGTTATTTTAATTTCTTTATTACTGAGATACGTGTAGCACTGCATCTTGCTGATAGCCAATCAAACAATTGCATTGCTACTAAATCTTGATAGAGATTTTGTTTAAATACTTTGAATAAGTTGTTTTGTGCCAAACTTTGATAAACAAAGTTATCTATTTTTCTCCAATTTTTTCTTCATTCTTTGTTTCAAAATTTTTACGCAAAAGTTCACAAAGAGATTTTTGTGCACAACATTCAGTAATTTTGAACAGATAGAATACCAGCTAGTTAATAGTATCCACCTCCAACGTTTGAGCTACAATTTTCTGACCGAATAATAGAACTTCACTATTACTCTTATAGCATACCCACGGACCCGATTCATGTTCCTACACTAACCACGACAAAATGTCTACCACTTCAGACTGGAAATCTTCCTTATCGAAGAAAGTCAAATAGGCAATAAAATGTTTTGGCCTGAAACATTATAGAAATCTAACAGAGATTTTTAAGTAGAAAATAAGAGTTATTTGAAAGCCACAAATTGGCAACATAGTTTTGGTGCTGTAACCAGGACTTAAGTTTATAAAATTTATTTTGATATGCTTTTAACTTCCTTTTCACACTGGTTAGTGTAAATTTGTGTATCATAATCATTGAAACACTGTAGAGAAAGAATATGTAATTGAGGCAAAGATATGAAGCCATATTGAAAGCTATGTCAATTGTATAAGATAGAAGTACAGCTAGGAGAAGCCTAGACTGCTACATCAACTCAACTCTACTAATAATGTCTTGTATGCAAGATTATAAGGCATTGAGAAAATCCTATGATAGTAATGATCAACATGGCTGTCCGACCAAATGACATTGTCTTTATGGGATACCTAAATATTTGTTGAGTTGTTCAGGCACTTGTAAGAATTGCTTATGACCAGAGAAAGCGAAATGAAGCACATCTGGTGAATGATATCTGGGAGGAAGATTATAAAAACATTAGTTTGAACTGGCATCACCTCACTGTGACTTTTTCGATCTCTGGAGCAGCCAAGAGATTTTCAGATCAGAAGTACATGATGATCTGGCGCTGCATTTGATGGCTAAAGTATATGAAGAATGAATTCATGATGTATGTTCCTTTACGTCACAGACTTCTGCTGTTGACCTGACCTCTAGGGACACGAGAAATATGAAGAGGCATCTACTCTGATATAAACAGTGTCTTGGGCAAACAGCAGTACAGACAATGAGAACTGGCTCTACTCTACTGTGTTGTTCTGTAATGGTGGTGAAGTAAAACTGGTTAATCCACCAATGTTTAAAGGATGGCAAAAGATAAATCATTTCCTCAAACATTATAGGCATGTGCGTTGTTATGGTACTGACCTAAAGCATGTAAGCAACTTGAACCTTGTTGGATTCAGCTCTCCTTCGTACATCAGTTGCTCAATGATATGAATTACGAGCTGTTGTTGTCACATGCCTTAAACCAAATCGAAAACACAAAATGTTATGTTATTGATAAACCTCTCGAAAACTAGTTGCTCCACATTTTGAATTGTATGAGCAGGTTTCTTCTTTGCAATGTGATATATATTATCAATTCGGCTAATTGGTAGGAAAATACTAGCTCTGTATAGAGAGTCAGATAATAAAAATAAACAATACAAGAGAAATCGTATTGCATAGATAGTTGGCAAAGATGTTGATGTCAGCCTCTTAGTAGAAATGGTTCATATAAATTACTCTAGAAACTGTTACGAGAACCAGTTGATGGATGAAACAACGGGTGAAAGAAAGGAACGTTTCTTACTTTAAGCTAGTGGTTCCCAACCAGGGGTGCGAGATAACGTTCCAAGGGGTGCAAGATAACATTTGTTTTGGTCACCTTCACCTTTATTCTTAAATAAATAATTACTGTTAGGGATGCGAGAACATATTAAAATTATTTAGGGGTGCGAGGCATAAAAAGGGTTGGGAACCACTGCTTTAAGCTATTAAGTAGTGATTTAAGATAAAACATTTATCCAGAGGATAAACACTTATTTATAGGATATTTGGAATAGTTAGTCAAAAGATAAATTCACGACTAAAACTGATTTATGATTTTTTTCTTTTTGAGCTACTAGAAAGTGTTTGATAGTAAGATGTTTGTCTTGTATTAATTGTTAGATGCATCTAGTGAGTAAGAATGTAGCATTTCTATGAAACAAACAGTTTATAATGCACTAAGCAAAAACAGTTAGCACAATTGACATTACACGAGATCCTAGGACATTGAAGAATGGCTATGACTCTCAATGAAAAGTCATATGTATTCAGCTGATGTAACATTGTGTTATAGGTTTGAGAAGTCTATACCAATCTCCCTATAGAGAAGTGAAAGAATTGTTCCCTAACACAATAGAAACTGACATTAGTTATATAAATGTTGGTTAATTTGTCTCATTTTGCAAAATTTGGCCCTAGTTATGTTTCTTTATCTGATGCAGTCGGTTGTGTGTTTCCTACATATGTCAGTACTAGTGTGAAAAAATATTCATTTTGGCTGTTTGTTATGCTGCGATAGCAAAAATAGCTTTTGTATCGGCCTTAGCTTTTAAAATAAAAAGTCATGAGTCTTGAAATTGGCTTTCTAAATTATAAGTCTAAAACTACTCAACAACAGCCTGCACATTACAATCACTGCAAGGCATAAGAGGATTTCCTACTCACCAAACTGAAATAAAGTGATAGTTAGAGTTGTTTAACAGTATCTATGTCTAGGTCAGTTAATAAAGCGCTCGCCTTGTATGTAAGAGTTCTTGATTTGGAATCCCTAACTGAGATTATAAAATTAAAATGGCAACAATAAGATTAGATTGGAAAATTGCCAATCACCCTGAGTGAGACTACCAGGCTAAGAAGCAGACAAGGATAGCTTGTTGATACCAGACCTTTCAGCTACCATATCAGAAAATTCATTGCTAATCAAAGCCTGCAACCAGTCCAGTGAACTCCGGGTTCTTCTAGAGGTAGTGATGTTGCTAAATCGTTTAAGAAAGAAAAAGACCAAATTTGAGCTTCGGTGATAGGATCCGCAGATAGCCCGATGTGGCTTTGCTATACGAAAACACACACAGTGATAGGATCTTCCACCAAAAAAGATATTAACCAGTTCCCACACTGCAGAGAGACTCAGCTAAGCCAGCATAGACAGATAGTGCCAACACTGCTAAAATCAAATTGAAAAGAGCAAGACATTAACTAATAGCATAGTGGAAATGAAAACAAGGTTCACCATCTGGTGACTGAAACCAACAACAGGAAGTACTCCCTCTGAAAGAGAAGCATACAGACATCTGAAAAAGTCCTTTTGACGACAATTGTCAAATATGGCAGAAACTTTTCCAGCCTTTAATCAGTTGCCCTACCCCCAGTGGCATAGTGTTATGTCTGCAGACTTACAACGCTATAAACCGAGTTTTGAAAACCGTCATGGGTAGAGTACAGATAACCAGCCCAGCGTGTAGCTTTGTTCTTAATTACCAACAAACTTTTACCATTTCTTTAAAGATAAAATTTAACTATTCCTTCCATGGTATATATTTATATATGGGTGTTTTTTATTATGAAAATATATCAGTAACAAGTATTATGTGTTTGCATATTTTATGACTTATTTATAAGAACTTATACGTTCAAGTAAAAAATTACCTTTAATAAAATGTCAATTACTATATCTTCCACAACAGTACTAAGAGGCAATCGTCGAATAACAAAGCTTATCAAGCAGCCTGAGATACAACAGACATAGAAATGGTCGAGTTGATTGGAGTTTTACCCATCTTTGTCAAGTTATGTCTATGTTTTTAATTTACTAATAGTTGCTTGTTTTTTGTTTTTTTACTGTTTATTGTTATTTTAAGTTTAACTATGAGTTTGAGCCTATTCGTGGTTGTGATTATTATTTTCAGATGAATTGTGATTGAAATTTCCTTTCGTAACTGTTTTAAAATGGAATTATTATGTTGAGTTCATCTTTAGCATTGTTTAATTTTATGTTTAAGTTTAATATCAATGTCTATTTGCATATTGGTTAGTTTTTATATTTTAGTAATTCTTTGATAACCACCAAATCACCAAGTGTGTGGGTTTTACACGCAGTTTAACATTATTTATATCACTGCTAAATTAGGAACGGCTAACATAAATATCCCTCGTATAACTTTGCGCGAAATTAAAAGCATACCAAACTAATGAATATTACTTTACAAGTAGCTGATATTGTAATTCCATAATTTAGTTTCGTACTATGACCTACAAAAGCCATTAAGTAAGGAAGAAGGGGAATATAACAGTTGAAACTGATATATTTTAACATTTTATAAATAGAAAAATGATCTATGTTGAGGAGAAAGCAGGTAAACATGTGACAGTTTATCACTTTCTACAGTCATTTAACTGTGAATAGTCACAAACGTGCATTATCGCTCACCTTGGACTAATGTTACATACAACAGTTAATATTTCATAAAACCATATACTTGAATCGCCACATTTTTATGTCATTACTCTATTGAGACATGACCAAATGAAGATGTAGTTTGAAAATTTGTAAACATTAATATGAGCCAAGAGTGCATTTTCTCGAGAATATATAAACTTAAAATTATTATTATTTAGGCAATCTAGCACTGTAGATATCACACTAGGTTATTAGGTTCACTTAAAAGTGCGTTACATAACCTTGCACTCTTTTATCTTGCAAAGATATAATTTTTCTCAATACTACTGATCATAATAGTTTTAACTAACAAGAACATAAAAACCAGCCAGTCTGACTGTAAAAAACACTTGTTCGTTTTAATATCTCAATTGTTATGTAAGAAATGTATGTTGTTGTTATTTGTTTTACACTCGTATTTGAGTTTGTAACTATGATATTCATTTTAGTCTCTCAGATATACGTTTCCTTGACACTCCTGTTTTCATGCTTACGTGTTGTCATGTTTTTTATGGGGCCAAGATTTTTTACAGAGAAGTCTGTGATTTGTTGTCGATAAGTTTTAACAATAAATGAACACCACGCAACCCACTTATTTTAAAATAAAATAAATTCAAAATAAGTTAAAGATATGCACAAAAATTTGTTACACTATTGCTTAAAACCGTTAAATCTAAAGCTTTAAATAATTCTCTTTTTCGTCAAAGTCCAAATAGCGAGATTCACTTACTTTAGAACACCCTCTGATGAGATAAATTCCTCTTCTTCTGTATTGTTTGTTTATTTTTGAATTTCGCGCAAAGTTACTCGAGGGATATCTGTGCTAGCCGTTCCTAATTTAGCAGTGTAAGACTAGAGGGAAGGCAGCTAGTTATCACCACCCACCGCCAACTCTTGGGCTACTCTTTTACCAACGAATATTGGGATTGACCGTAACATTATAACGCCCCCACGGCTGAAAGGGCGAGCATGTTTAGCACGACCTGGATGCGAACCCGCGACCCTCAGAGTACGAGTCACACGCCTTAACACGCTTGGCCATGCCGGGCCAATCTTCTTCTGTATCACAAGCTGTGATACTTCAGAAATCGCTCGTTACGGATAAACTTAGAACCACGCAGTTTAACATCCCTTTACTTTTACTAAATTACTTTCCTTTCTCTCTGTAGCTGCATGTATTTCTAGCGTGTGACAGAAAAAGCTAGAAATATTCAGACCTCTAGTAACAACAATGTTAAACATAACGATAAAAACTTAGAAGATTCGAGTAAAATTATATCAACAATATTACAAAAGCCAAGTACAAGATTTAAACCGCACGTACAACGTATGACTATTGCAGAATTACGTAACAAACTTATCATAAGCATCGTTTTAAAATAATTTAACTTTTAATATTATTTACATATTATATCACTAAATAAACTAGGTAATAACTCTTAAACTGAACAGTTTTATGTATCGAACATATGTTCGAAACCAGTGAATCTGAATACCAATATATATATATATATACCGCTATAAATAAGTAGCTTAGATAACATATATGTATCCGGATACTCTTGCATTATATTTGTATCTATGACAAAGAAACTAAAGCTACCTGCTGCTGTCGCTAATTTTTCATTACTAGCCAGAGGGAAGCTTAGCCTGTCAGCAACAACCTACTACCTACCATCCAAGCTAAAGAAGTTGCTGTCACTCTTAAAACGGCACTCACAGCTTAAAATACGGGGAATATTTTCTAGTGTTTTACAGATTCGACCCCGACTTAACAGCAGTGAATTCCAAAGCTCTACCATAGAGCCAATACATGCGTTCCATGTCATATAATCAACTACTAAAATGTTGTATATTATACAGAACCTTACTATCATACATTTACTAATTTGACACACTTTTCTTAAATTTAAAGTAATGCGTTATTTCATATCTTTCAGTTGCAATTTCGAATAAAGTTTTACACCTTTTTGTGTATAATTCTATAATTTAAACTCAGACGCTGAAATTTAATGAACTCAAGACTAAAATTATTTAAATTATTTAACCTTCTTTATACTTTTATGACTTAAATTTGCAATAATTATTCATTAAAATAAATTCATACTGCGTTGTTAATTGTGAATTTTATGAGAAAGTTTAGTTAGATGTTTAAAAGCTTAAGTAATCTATTAGGCCATACACTGTTATGTTTGATTGCATTGCTCAAATTTACCAAAACTCACTAACAGTTTGAAGCTACAGCGCTGCCATATTGAGAATCTGAAGAACTTTGACCTAGCAATTAATGTTTCGGGAAAAAAAAAAAGTTTATAAAACAGGTATGTTTAGAAAAGAGAGATGGTAGGAAATTAACGTATGCAAAAAAAAAAAAAAAATGTAAGAGTAGAGTTGTTATTTATTTACATATTAATTTATTTGTGTTGTTGGTTGTTTGTGTGCTTATTCACTTATTATCACCTATTTATTTATTAACCAAGTTTGTATAATAAAGAGATAAAATTACATTTTTAATTTTAAGAGAGTTTGGTTCGGTTTGTTTTTAATTTCGTGCAAAGCTGCACGAGGGTTATCTGCGCTAGCCGTCCCTAATTTAGTAGTGTAGGAGGAAAGGCAGCTAGTCATCACCACCCACTGCGAACTCTTGGGCTATTTTTTTACCACCGAATAGTGGGATTGACTGTAACTTGTAACGCCCCCACGGCTTAAAGGGCGAGCATGTTTGGTGTAACAGGGATTAGAACCTGTAACCCTCAGATTACACACATAACAACAGACACATTTTTACTAATGAGTATAAACGTATGTTTTGGCGAGTATTATAATTTTCATTCAATCGGTCTGTCACTGTTTTCTACTGCCGGGATAGGGAAAAAGTTATGGACTAATAATGCTAAGATCCGGTATTCGATTCACTGCGGTGGACACAACAAATAACCTCATGTGACTTTGCTCTGAAGTAATCAGCCAACCAACTACCATTCTTATCTATCCAACAATAAGTCAGTCATGTAAGTATAATGTACATATTATAAAAAAGACTTTTCTACTCTATCCTAATACAATCCCTCATAATACTAAATTTAAATTGAGTTTATAGATCAACCCTTTTGTGAAATGTGATTCTTTCCCCTCAGTGCCTAATTTATAAAGTTAAAGACAGTGCACGAAAGACTTTTATTGTTTTTATCTTTTTTTAATACTTTTATGTGCAATAGTCGCATAATGTCACTTCATGAGATACTAGGAAAAATGTTTTGAGATCCCAAGTATGTCCACTTGTTAATTTCGAGTCACGTCACGGAAATATCCTACTCGGTAAGGCGCTGAGCAAATCTAGTCAAATAAAATGGAATATTATTATTAGGCTAATAATATGTATCAATCCCTCTTTGGGCTGTTAGGCAACGTTATTGTTACTACAATTTTGTTTATATTTGACAACTGGGCAGGCTTAGATAATTGGATGAACTGATTGTGTGTGTGTGTTTTGTGAAGAAAAGACGCTCACATTACACAAAATAACAAAATCACCATTTCAATTCAGATCCTTGTATTTATACTCAGTGGCATGTTGTGTTGGTCACGTGAAAAAGTTAATGAACTGATTTTGTTCATTCATACAAATCATCACGTAAAATATGAATATGTGCAGTCTTAAGGTTTTTATAACGTTTGGTATTTCATAGTACTGAAACTACATCTGAGTAATTACCAGTCTCTACTTGTCGTCCTAAGATTTTTATAACGTTTGGTATTTCATAGAACTGAAACTACATCTGAGTAATTACTAGTCTCTACTCTCTGTCTTCAGTTTTTGCATAAAATTATACATACAATATATGTGTGTACGTTTAATAAGTATGTGTGCATTCGAATGCTTATAAAAATTATAGTTATAAGTCATTTTCATATAACATGTAATCCCTACGTTTATAAACACAGAAGTAGTCGCTGATTCGTAAATAATAAAATGCTGTCTATTTATTTATGTTGTTGTTGTTTTCTATCCAGCTGTATATACCCCTCTATCTGAATATCTGTCCGTCTCTATAAACAGACACAGATGAATAAAGAAACAAAGACATAGAGACAAACAGGTATACAGAATGTTTATCTTATGTACCTGTAGATCAGTATTACATTTCTATAGTAATGATTTTTGTTTTATTCATGTATTTCAAACATTCCTTTGATAAAATATTTTTAAAAAGTTCCGCAAAATGAATTACGCATGAAATTATATGGTACTTTTAATATATTCTCAGTCTAATCAGTAGAGCAGAACTTAAACAGTAGTTAATGAATCACGAGGTTTGTCCTGAGTTGAAATTGTGGACAACTACACATTCACAGCTTCGGGGTTTTCCTGTATCTCCTTAACAATAAAATTTGTTACTGCACTAACGTTATGCTAACAGGCATTCAATTGCAACAGTGCAAATATACGGGCACGTTTAGTTTCCAGACAAAGGACAAAGGAGGCTGGTTATACAAAATCCAAACTAGTGAAACTACAATTGCCACAAAACTGTTTCAAACAATAGATACTGGGAAATAATTTGCAGTTAAAGACTGGACAGGGTGTCTCACGTCTTCTCAGCACAATATAATTTATTAAGAAGGGAATCAAGTCGACTATCATATTCATTAGAACTTCTAAAATCTTCGTTGTACTGCTCTTAACGGTTGGTCTATAAAGAATGATGACGTAAAGATCACCAGGATCGGCAGCACGTTATCAATGTTAGCATCCACACAGCACGTGCTGCGTTACTGTACACGTACGTCAATTGTGCTTGTCTATAAGTATCAGCTAAGTTTAATTTCTTTGTAAAAAATTCATTTGTTCTCGAATGTAAAACTACTGAAGTATGTTTATATTTGAATACAAATTATGAAACTTAGTATACATATAGTAAACTTCAATTTTAATCTTAATGCAATCAGAAACAGAACATCTTCCTCAGAACCCTGAAAATGAGTCACCAAACAAAACACTGTTATCATAGTGTTTACGCAAATCGATCATACAATAAAACTTCCTGGCTTGTAACTGTATTCACTGAGAACAAACTTCACATTCGAAGCATTGTGATAACTAAAGGATAGCTGACATTCAGTTCCCAAAACAATATAAAGGATAACTAAACACTGTTACAGGATTGTTTTTAAAATCAGTTACTGCGTACAGATATCATCTCTTTATGGTTGGCTTAAGTCGATCTAACGACTTTGGAAGGTACTAGATAACTGTCGTCCATTCAAGGTACCGTATGTTACTAGTGACATTTTGTTATATTCGTAACGTGTACTATCATCACTCACATATTTCTCTCATTACTACTCATGATAAATGACTTTGTTACTACACCAGTGGCTAAAGTACCACACTAACAAAACTAGTTTTTGTCGACGATGAAGGCGGTAACAAGCCTGATTGTATTAAATGTGCTCTTGTCTTGTGACTACTTCAACGACGACAAAAAATAGCTTTTTCAACAGTCTTTCATCTTGCAATCCATCTTACAAGCTCTAGCCAAGAAATATGCATATAAATTCGCAGTTATTCAGATATTGTAAAATTTGTGATAAGCTACAATATTTTATCAGTAATGTTGAAATACTGATACAAAAATTAATAGTTAATGGATTTAATAAAGAAACTTTAAAGAAAATTTTTAAATTATTCTGTAACAAACATAAGAATATATTAAATAAATATAAAGAAATAAAAAATTTACTTAAAATTTCTAATAACTATTTTTACTTAAAATAAGGACATTTAACAACTTGGCACTACTTTATGCGGATGTACACCTTCCTGCAAAAAAAGGCTTCTTTACAGCATGATAGTCACTGTAGACCTGGGAGCTATACTAGTTTGTTTGGATAGTTGGATTGGACCTTCATGCTGGTATAGTTTGTTTGTTGTACTGTCAATTAGTGACCTTTCTACCATATTGGAGACTGGAATGTTAACATCAAGAAGTAAGATTTGAACTTACCTAATTCCAAATGGTAGTACCTTATTTCCATGTTATTATTATTCTTAATTAAATTAATTAATTCTTTACTTGGGAGAGCAGTTACCTTCCCACAACTGTCTGCAGGCAGTGAAGGGTGATATAGATGTGGGACGTTGTGGGCTTGAGCACCAACATCTCGCTCTCCTAATTTCTATTTCTATTGCTATTCTTTATTTCTCATGTGAGACTGGTGAATGGAGGTTAAGACTGGTAAAAGGTGTATCCCCACCGCAATGTGGGTCCTACTTCCGCAGTGACCTTCAAAACCCGGAGTATATCTTATAATCCCACATTGCAGCTTGTACCCTGGGATCTTTTGTTTACTTTGTTTCGGCTTGTTTTTGAGTTAACAAACTAATATATATATATATACATTAGAGAAAAATAATACTGATAAAGTTAAGTAAGCACAATCATAAGAAAGGACTGCGTGGCCAGCAAATCCAAACCTCTGACTAATTATATTAGTTTGTTATAACTTAAAAAACAAGCCGAAACAAGAATAAATTAAAAAATAATAAACGAAAAACGCTGCACTAATTAAGAAGATATAATGTGGGATTATAAAATGTACTCTAGGTTTTGGAGGTTACTGATATGGTAAAGCAACGCATAAAAAGCAGAAAGGACTGTGAGGTTATATTTAATCATCTAGTAAGAATACAACTATTGTATTACTCCTTAAATCTCTAATACAAGCTTAAAATAAGACGTAACTTTTATGAACATTCTATATTGTGAGCACATTTGGCCGTTCTTTTCTTAGTCGCAGCTGAAAACAGAAGAGTATGCGACGTGAGCCTGTAAAGTATTTTGTTTTTAATGGCTACGCTACAACTATCTCATGACGTCTGTAAATAAGATAACCAATTTTAAGATTTTATTTCCAATCCAGTACTGATCTACTGTAACGACAAGTCGAGTTCTATCCACTATGAGGTGAATTCAGCCCAGTGGTTAGCGAAGATCTCCCCAACAACAACAAAAAACACTGCAAATTTAGGTTATGGGTGTATTATTAGAGTGACGATTAAATCCCATTACTCAAATTCAGAAACCTACGAGTTGGTGGTGGATATTGCTGACTTGCTTCCGTACTTCTAATCCAACATCTTAAAATTAGGAGAGATAGGGCAAGTAGCCATTGTATAGTTTTACAAAGGTGAACAAAAAATCTATTCACTGTAGGCTTAGATTATGTACTTGAAATATTGTTTAACTAACAATAAGCACGGTGTAAGTACACGTGTGAATGTGTACGCAATTTGTGTCTCAAAGAAATCGAGGACATAAGAAACATAAACAAATTTTCATATATTTTTTTCAAAACAAAGTCGGAGAAAACGGCAAAAATAATGATGTAAAAAATTAAATATAATGTCGCACTGAAAGCTGCAATTATCTGCAAAATTCAGTAATAGCGTTGTATATTTCTATTAAGTTTTTTGTTTTTAAATTTCGCGCAAAACTACTCGAGGGATATCTACGCTAGCCGTCCCTAATTTAGCAGTGTAAGACTAGAGGGAAGGCAGCTAGTCATCACCACCCACCGCCAACTCTTGGGCTACTCTTTTACCAACGAATAGTGGGATTGACCGTCACATTATAACGCCCCCACGGCTGGGAGGGCGGGCATGTTTAGCGCGACGCGGGCGCGAACTCGCGACCCTCGGATTACGAGTCGCACGCCTTACGCGCTAGGCCATGCCGGGCCAAATTTTCTCTCAGAGCAACGCTAGATGTTATAAATACATTATTGCATTTCGGTCCAGTTTTAATTCATTCATTTTGTGATATGTAGGCATATCATATATGTTTTGCTTGTTTTAGTAATTACAAATTTTCAGAATTTTAGGTTGTTCAGTTCCGTGCTGTAATAGCGGAAACACATGGTCCAGAAAGTGTTTGAGATTGCATTGTTTCAACTGCTTTGTTTTTGTGTTCTCTGTAGTAATGCCCACCCTTACAGATATAATATTTTATTAATGTCTTAATCGAAATATTAGCTAGATAGCGCATCAGTAAATCGTAGTAATTTCTGCAACATTCTGAACGAGTACTTTAGTTATAAACACGACTGTGTGCCTGTCTGTTCAATTCCTTCACTGATAGTTTGTTTGTTTGTTTGTTTTTGAATTTCGCACAAAGCTACTCGAGGGCTATCTGTGCTAGCCGTCCCTAATTTAGCAGTGTAAGACTAGAGGGAAGGCAGCTAGTCATCACCACCCACCGCCACCTCTTGGGCTACTCTTTTACCAACGAATAGTGGGATTGACCGTATCATTATAACGCCCTCACGGCTAAAAGGACGAGGATGTTTGGCGCGACGGGGAACTGATTACTTCTTCGATTAATTAAATAATATACGTCACATTGTTATCATGTGGGGATCATTAGCTGACGATAGGTGAGAAACACTGTTATTAGAGGATGCTGTTTAGTTCGTCATAACGGTTGCATTCTGTAATGATTTCTTAAGTCATATTTGACTGTCTACATCCGTAAAACGTTTTTCTTAAGTAAAATATCTTGCAAACATCCAAATGTTTAGAGGAAGAAAGAGGTTTTAAAGTGATCAAAACTCTGTATAAATCTGGTTTGAGAAGAGTAATACAAGTAGGCCAGTAGTTATATAATTAAATAGTTGAAAATAGTAGATTATCTCAGCGACTGTTGTTTTGAAATACAAAGTCCCTAAAATCATGTCAAAGCAAGAAAAAGTCTTGCGTTCTTTAACACTAAAATGTCATCACTTTCCACATTGAAAAGCTGGAGAAAATATCACTTCAGCTATTTACTTCTTTATTTCACTTTAAATATCTGTAGAACTGACAAGATGTCTATTTTACATCGGACTTATTTGTATCAGCTCATTCTTTGCTTTTCTGGTCTTACTTCAGAAACCTGATACTCATCAAGATTACGTCATGATAAATTTGTTTGCTACATACGTCAGTCTTTGGTGGTACATAAAAAACGCGCGTTTCTTTATTTATGTGTTACTTAGCTTGTTTATTCGTTTCAGAGCGCAGATAGCCCTCGTGTAGCTTTGCGCGAAAATTCAAAAAGCAAACAAACAAACATTATTTGTTTCAGATGTTCGCGCAAATCTACACCGAGACTATCTAAGTTAGCCGCACACAATTTTGAGTTGATACACTAAATGGAGAAAGGATGATTAGCATAATTCTAAATTATTGAGCTGTTCTAATCAAATAATGGGATGTGACCGTTATTATTTATAAATCACCCACGGATCTGAAATGTGAAGTGCAATTTTACGACAACAGAATGCGAATAAAACCTCGGATCTATTGCTCAGCACGCTATCCAATAGGATATGCCGAGTCCATAGGATATATAGCAGAAGCAGCTGTTCTGCACTTATCGTACGACTTAAGTACCTATTAGTACTCGCTGAACGGCTCTTTGTATTAGCGCTCTCTGTACCGTATTTACGGTACAACTGAAGTCCTTTCTGTTTGAATGAGTTAATAATAGATACTTTTATTGTTATTATTATCTAAACACAATGAGGACACTCTTGCAATCCTTTCAAATCGATAGGATTTAGAGAAGAAAGAAATTCTCAGCCATCCCATAACCTTAAGGTAGCTTAGAAACTTTCACATTATTTTAATATTATTTTTGCGAATTTATTCATCTATTGTAAACTGATTTACAATTATTCAAATAAATTACTATTTTATAAAATATACTGTATTCTGTTGTTCAAGTAATGTAAGCATAATGTAGCATTTATTCATTTTTTTCTTTATACATACAAATTCTTGTGTCGTATATTAACGGACAGCATGCTATTGAAAGAAATACAAAAAAAATTTAACCCACTTGTAAAAAAATTTATATGTAAAACGGCTCGTTTGGGTTGAGAAAATATTTTACATAGAAGAGCGAACAACGTTTCGACCTTCTTCGGTCATCGTCAGGTTCACAAAGAAAGAGGTAACTGACCGGAAGCTGACCACATGTTTGAAAGGGGTTGTGTAACTGAGTGTCGGAATGTAGAGGGCGGTGTTTGATGTTTGAATATAATTTTATTTATTTTATTATATTAATATAGGTATAAAGGCGTTCCTTTATATTAGTTTATTTTGGGCTTAAGTTGTTGTATAAGTAAGGCTTCTTTAATTTTGCGTTTGTTTATGTTTGTTTCTTTATTTAGTATTTGAGTGTTTTCTATGGTTATGTTGTGTTCGAAAAAACACAAATCCAACAAAGACACATGAGACGCAACTGAACAAATTATTACTACAGATGAAAAAAGCCAACACAATTTCACAAACACTTCATTCCTACCTACGTAAAACCGACTCACGCACACCACAAATATACGGCATCCCCAAACCTCATAAACCAGATTGTCCATTACGACGAATAATGTCCACATATGAATCGTTTAATTACAATCTTGGTAAATACATAGCATGGGCATTCTCCAAATATGTAACATCAGCCAGCTCATTCATCAAAGACTCTTTTAATTTCAAGTCTAATCTAAATCAACTTAATCATAAGGCCTTAATGGCCAGTTTCGATGTTATATCCCTCTTTACAGAAGTTTCAACCACTGAAGCCTGCAAAATAACCTTAGAACTTTATATCCGAGACTCTAACCCAACTATGGACATTCCCAGTAACCAATTAGCAACCCTCATAGAATTCACCACAATAAAGACAAACTTCATGTTCAACAACCAAAACTATATACAAACAAATGGCCTAAGCATGGGCAACCCGGTATCACCAGTTCTAGCCAATATTTTTATGACACAAGTTGCAACACAAGGAAGTAACACAGTATTACATCCACCACTATACTGGTACAGATATGTAGATGACACGGTTGCGGGATTCAAATCTACAGAACGCATACTTAATTTTTTCAATCACATTAACTCTATACATCCCAACATTAACTTCACATGTGAACAGGAAGAAAGCAATCAAATATCATTTCTTAACCTCAAAATTACAAGAACCGACACATAATTCAAAACAGAAATCCACCGAAAAATCACCCATACTGGACTATACATTCCTTGGGACTCAGCACATGAAACAAAACAAAAACTCATAATACTAATAAACCAAATAAACTATGCTCACCAGATAAAATTAACGATGAATTAGACAAAATAAAACAATACTTCATCAACATCAATAAGTTTCCTCCACAAACCGTAGAAAACATTATACGCACACACTTAGACATAAAGCAAAATCAACCAACAAAAGTAAGTATATCTCACGAATCAAAAAACCACGAAATCATGTACTGCTGCATACCATATATTCCTGACATCAGCAGACAAATAACCAACATTTGGCAAAAATTAGTAACAAAATATGACATTCCAGTTAATACCAAATTTATTTAAAAACCAGGCACAAAACTGAGGTCTATACTGTGTAAAAACTACACTGACAAACACCACACCAACATTATTTATAAAATACAATGTGATAACTGCCACGACTTCTATATTGGAAAACAAGTAGAAAAATGGAAACCAGATTCAAAGAACATAAAAAGTCACCTTCACACGTTTTCGAACACTGCAAGTCAAATAAACACAACATAACCATAGAAAACACTCAAATACTAAATAAAGAAACAAACATGAACAAACGCAAAATTAAAGAAGCCTTAATTATACAACAACTTAAGCCCAAAATAAACTAATATAAAGGAACGCCTTTATACCTATATTAATATAATAAAATAAATAAAATTATATTCAAACATCAAACACCGCCCTCTACATTCCGACACTCAGTTACACAACCCCTTTCAAACATGTGGTCAGCTTCCGGTCAGTTACCTCTTTCTTTGTGAACCTGACGATGACCGAAGAAGGTCGAAACGTTGTTCGCTCTTCTATGTAAAATATTTTCTCAGCCCAAACGAGCCGTTTTTGCATATATAAAAATAATTAAAACATCAAAAAAGAGTCGGTATTTCTTTTTCGACAAACAAAACAACAACAACTTAGAATACTCTAAACAAATTAAATATAAGCTAAAACTAAAAACCAAGAAATTAAAAAACTCATTTGGTTAATTTTTGATGCTTACTTTTTAGACCTAGCAAAGTATTTGCTTCGTGAAACAGTAAATACGGAGAATATTGTTTGTTCTACTTGTAAAATAAGTTTATTTTACTACAGTTTTTTTATTTAAGTTAATATATTTAACAGCATTTATTAATAAAAACTACTATTTTTATGGAACCCTTTTTTATTCTACATCAGTTTAGAAAATCAGTTGGCTTCAGTAATTTTGGCTAAAGCACCTTTATAAATAGTATTGAAAACATCCAGTTAAAAAAGAAAACGAATGACAAAGATTATGAGATTACTCACCATGGCTTCTTTTCATTTTAGCAACAAAATTTATAATAATCAAAAAAGAAAGGCTGGGTAGACTTAAAGTTATGAGAGACTATAAAAATTGCAAATTTATGAGCCTTATCTAAATAAAAAGTTGACTTAGATATAAGCTTGACATAAAAGATGCTTAAAATAGCAGTTCTAGTTCCGCCTTATTTTTTTGACACAGTCCACTAAATTTTGCCATTTTTATTGTGTGTGTGTGTGATATATTTATAAATGTTTACATACATAAAAAGATCATTTGTATTGTATCAACGCTTGTGAGTAAAAAATAAGTGTAGAAACTTAAACTAACATGTGTAATATATTTCTTGCCTTTACATACTGATTTGTATTTGTCTCCGTGAGGCGGAAATGTTGTTATTTGAAGAATAACAGTTTTTTCTATAAATTTACTTGTATTATATACAGCCCTCGCTTAACGTTTTAGAATTTTATCTTAGCATACTTCTCCAGAGTTTTTTTTACGTTATTTTACAAATATTAAAACTGAGATAAAATTGAAAATGCATTTTTAATTCAAAGTTCGGTGAATAATCGAATTCAGCAAGTTCGCAGTATTTTGACTTATTTTGCATGTGAAAAAGCCATTGCTGCTCTGTAGTTTTAAATTGAATCACTTTGTTACTTGTAACTCAACTTGTAAGTTGTAACAACTTTCAAATGTAGGATATTTACACTATTAACTATTTCATGTTACAACAATATTCAAGCAGTAATAAACGCTGTTGACTATTTTGGCCAACAGTATTAGGTTATTACGTGATAACGTAAAATAACAGTGAATTAGTAATGTCCAACATGAAAACGTTATCTGATCCTTCAACCACTAAAAGAACCCAGTCCTAAAAAGTACAGCAGAAAAAGTATATGAATTATGAGCAGCTAGTTGTTGTTTGTCAGTGGCTTTGTTTTCACTTTCGTCGTGATCAATGGAAACTTTACTTCTGTACCAGCCTCCTCTGTTTTCTTTTCTTTTTTGTAATGTGGCTATCCCGACTAAAGCATCATTTTACCAAATAAATGCTTTTTAAAGTACTATATTTTACAGTTTAAAACATTTTGTAAGAAGACTAACATGTATAACCACTGCGAATCCCTTGATATCATAGACCCATAGACATTTTCGTTAAATATATATATCTTAAACCATAAGAAATCAAACTTACTCTATTTGCTTTTGGCCTTTTTTGTATTTAACTTAACCAAATATCTTTTATAGTGCAAGAAAGGAAGTAAAAAAAATCGATTGAAAAAAATTATATTTTTACTACAGGTGACTGAATTTTGTGAATGAAGACATGATGTTGCAGAGAGCCGAATGGTCGCAATATAAGTGTAGTAAGTTACCGTTGTTTTAGGGGTATACAACATTTTTAAAGAAAAATAATGATATCCTTTCGTAAGCCTCCCCTATCTAATTAACCACACATAAGATTACAGTCACTAAACTAGGGGTGTTAAATTTTCACATTGGTTTCTTTGTTGGTAATGCATATGTCTGCCTTATCAAAAGTCCAGCTCCAAAAAACTTTGTTACTGGTACATTACCTTTAACTGTACAATACATCTGTATATTTTAGTGTCCATCGCTCGCCTCTCATTGCTGTAACTTTATAATGGCATGGCAGTATGTCTGGGGACTCAGAACGATAAAAGCCTGGTTTCGATACTCGTGATTAGCAAAGCACAGATTGTGTAGTTTTGTGCTTAACTTCAAACAAGTAATCTTTTCATAAAATGCTACTTAAATCTTATTATAACATGCTGCATGACCACTCATGAAAATGACTTAATCTCTGCTTTATTTTGGTAGCCAGCAGGTGTTGAGAGATGAGTTTTAATATATTGATTTATCTCACATTATTTGTTTATTTTTCTTTGTTATCGTTATTTTTCCTACTTTGTGCAAGTCACTGGAGTTAAAAAAGGGAAATTTTGTATGCCAACAAAATCATGATTTTTTGCAATTAGCCACACATAGTATCAAAGAGTTCGATAACAAGGCTAAACCTTGAAGACACAGAACGTGTAAATAGTTAGTTCTTTAGGATTCCCAGCCTCTAGTTACTGGAAAATATATTTCAAATCTAGGGTTGGGGACAATTTCAGTTAGTCATTTTCATCGCAGGATTAGTAGACTGACGAATTAGTTCATCAGTCTGATAAGAACAAGGATAAAATAATACGTTAAAACACGAATCGTGAAGAACATATCTTCTTATGGCTGTGGGATGTCCGTAGACACTTCCAGCGTTAATTAATGTTTTCCTTTCTCGCTCCAACAATGTTGTTTTCCCGTAACATTAAGTGAAAGAGTTGAGAATGGGTAGGTTACAAGACAAATTGCTACAACAACACTGGTATTATGTTTGTATCAATAGCGTACAGGCGATTACCTTCTGCAACTTTTGTAACTAAGGCTAAAATTTTGTTTTATCTCTTGTAAGAGGGTGAGCCTGCTAAGGATTATTACACGCCCTATAGAGGAGAATCAATTAATCACACAATATTTCAGACATTAAACGAAGTGTTAAATTTCCACATTGGTTTCTTTATTGGTAATGTATATGTCTGTCGTATCATACGTCTTATCAAAAGCCCAGCTCCAAAAAATCTTTTACTGATACATTACCTTTAACTACACAATACATCTGTCTGTTTTAGTGTCCACGGTTCGACTCACATTACCACAGCTTTGCACTCCTCATTTTTGGACGCATTACAAGATTGTAATTAAACTCCACTATTCGATTAGAGAAGCCTAAAAATTGGAATGGGGTATGGTGCCCTACTGCCTTCTCTTTAGTCCATCTTCTCAAAATATGGGATGGCTAAAACAAATAATCCTTAAGTATTTTTGCTCAAACATTCGACAAACAGTTAATTAGTTGATGGAGATTGTTATGTTTGTTCAAGTCAATAAAAATAAACAATATAAATGTGATCAAATGTGGTGTTTTACAAAGTGTAGAAAGAAGTGAGAACCTTCACTAATCGATAATCGTAACGTTGTGCGTTTCTTGGTTCCTTCCTGAACAATTATTTACTGTATAAAAATGATAATAAAACACTATAATTCTCAGAGAAACAAATAAAACCCTGTGCATGAAATCATGTTTCATGTTATATACAAGTAACATTAAACTCAAACAACTAAGTTTAAGACATTTGTAACATACTAAAAAAATAGGTGCTACGAAGAACTTCCGAGGTTTCACCTTTGATTCTTTTTTATGCAAATAATTAAAACAGTAAAAAATGAAATTAATTTCATATAGATTTACAAAATTAGAGTATTTTTAAGACAATTACTTGATCTAGTTTCACTGAAATAGTTTCATAAGTAATATTTTATTCAGGCATATACCATCAAAACTGCAACTAAAGTTGCGGTTACATAATTGAAAATAATTGCGGTAAGATCAGAGATCAAAATTCAACATTAGAATAAGTATCTAAGCATTAACTCAATGAAATATGTAGGGAAAATATGGAATTCATTGACACTTATTTTACTTCAGGGGTCAACAGAAACAAGATGCCGAACTTTTATACTTTAACCAGAAAATATGGTATGTTGTATGTATTTACTAATAAATCATAGTTTGTCAAAACTCCCACCAGTATTTAAACCAAAAAACACAGTTTGAAAAGTAAGCTGACAGAGATGTATGCTACCAACCCTCAATTTGAGAAAGATGTCAACAGATGTGTATGTTAACAAACCTCAGCTTGAGAAGACCAACAGATGTGTATGTTAACAAACCTCAGCTTGAGAAGACCAACAGATGTGTATGTTAACAAACCTCAGCTTGAGAAGACCAACAGATGTGTATGTTAACAAACCTCAGCTTGAGAAGACCAACAGATGTGTATGTTAACAAACTTCAGTTTCAGATGACCAACAGATGTGTATGTTAACAAACCTCAGCTTGAGAAGACCAACAGATGTGGATGTTAACAAACCTCAGCTTGAGAAGACCAACATATGTGTATGTTAACAAACCTCAGCTTGAGAAGACCAACAGATGTGGATGTTAACAAACCTCAGCTTGAGAAGACCAACAGATGTGTATGTTAACATACCTCAGCTTGAGAAGACCAACAGATGTGTATGTTAACAAACCTTAGCTTGAGAAGACCAACAGATGTGTTCCCCTTTTGGTCCCCTTCACCCTACCCGCAATTACAGAGGCAGACTTGCGCCATTGCATTTTTAGTTCCGCGGATCTAGCTTATCTGACATGATAAAGTAATCTGATATCAAATTTAAGGTGTGTATGAAGGTATCTTGAGTGTCTATCTTATCTTCTTTAATAACATGTGGGTAGAGGTCGCAGGAATTTAAATATAAATGATATTAGGTGGTGAAACGGTAAACATACGCACGCACACACATTTATATATATATATATAAATATATTGATTTCGAAAATATGAGTATACATTTTTGAAATTTATGTATTGTGTTATTAATGGATGAATATATACATTTACTACAGCAACACGCGCATGAGCGTGTGATAATGGCAATCTGTGTAAGTAAATGTCAGAAACATATTAATATATTAGCATTAACATTTTTTTGTCTGCATGTTCGTGACCCGGTTTACGTTTGATTTGTGTTATTATTTTGTATTTTATAGCCAATAATACTGTCTGCTGCCGTCCACCACTTTGAATTACTGATCAGAAAGAAGACAATCAGTCAATAGCATTCTACCACCCATGCTAAAAAGTTGACTATCACTTTTTAACGCGCTAACATCGTCACTTAAATGTTTAAAGTCTAACGAATTTCATTACAAAAATATCAGCATTCACAAGATCAGGGCCTCGCAATGGGAAATGCCTCGTGCGGTTTGTATCAAAGTAACGTTTCTTCTTGTTGCAGGTATTTACTTTTTATTTTACACGCTTCATATTAACTACACTATCCAAAGTTAAATACTGTATGTAACTTATTCGTTAAACTCCTATCATCTGCCAATCGTGAAATGTATTTCTCTAGGCAGAGGCCTCTTTATTTAACTTCCTGAAGTAGTTAAACCTCCACAAGTATCAACTTGTCCAGCTACCAAGTAAATTCCAAGTTTCTCTTGTCTTTTCTTCAGACCTGTATAAGGAACTTTTATAAGAGAAGTGTTCGACACCAAGTTCAAGCCATTTTGTCCAAAGATGACATTATTGTCTTAAGAGATATTTCTGCATTTGTAAAATGGATGATTATAAAACATAATTTTAACATGTTTGACCACTCCAACTACAAGAGAATTTCATGAGGATTATTATTCGACTTACGTGTTTTAACTTTTTGTAGTCTTATTCCAGACAAAAAAGTCTACTACTTAAAGCAAAGAATTACAAAAGTAGTCACGACATAAAATCAACAGTTCTTAGGCTTCGAACTATAGTTTTTAATATAATATTTGATATAATATTTAAAGAGATGTCTAAATATCTATATTTGAACAGGAGTTGAAATATTAGGTTCAAACTTCAAGAAACAATACTCAATGTGCTCTTTATGACTCAAAAGATATACCCAGATGAAAATGAATTATTTGATATAATACATTTAACAAGATTCAAATAAAATCATGTACATGAAAATACTTCTTAAATAGTCCAAAGTCACCTCTTACATTGTATTTATTGTACTCTTACATTATTTTCACATTGCTATACTTTGGATAAATCTAATAGCACAGTAAACAACTCATGTCTTTTAGAATTTCTGTTCATAACAGTAAAAGAAAAATAAAACCGTGCATTTGTATAACATAATTAATTATAAACAGTATCTACTGGCTTCATCATAAAACAAAGACATAAGCAAACCAGTATGAGATCTCTCTCTCTGAACATGTGTTAATACAGAATTAACGTATGGAATAACTATAGTTTCACGTTGAACTGAAATATTATTAAAATGTAATACGAACATTAGTTGGTATACACGTCTGTTAGTATTATGACCGTCTAAGATTAGTTTCAATACATCTATTGAAAATGCTGACAAACTGACATCTTTAGCATCATTGACAAGCTAGAAAGCGACACATTTTAATATCGATGCGTCAGATGAATACCGTATCCTATAAGAGAGACAATGTTAAACAACTCCGCACATTTTGTTCTGTATAAGGTGTCATTTCCGCTACATTATGTAATTTAAGATATTACATAGACAAATAAAAGTAGGAATAATGCTAAGAGACAGGTGCATTTAAAAATATAAAATACTTGTAACCTACATTTCTCTCCTACAGTTAAGTTATTTTAATCAAACAAAAAGCTAACTGGCAACTGTTATAAAGTGACCATGGAAGGTTGAGTGTATTATATTAAAATAATATTGAAAACACGCAACGTCAGGCCATGAGCCTACCTGGTAACCGTGTATCTTGAAAACAACACGGTAGACAAACAGATGATTAAAACAACCCTGAAAACTTCATTAAACAAGTTTGCCAACATTGCGATAAAACATTTTGCTTTTTTTATTGTAGTAACGCTGTTCTTGGGATTTCCAATGTAGCTTATACAATATAATGACGTGCATAAAGTTGAGAAGCATTGTGCATCAAACTAGTCTAAACTGGTGCACGGCCTTATATGTTCACAATGATGAAGTAACTGAGTCTTGACAATAAGGCTATTGCCAATGAATTTGTTAGTTGTTACACCAGAAGGCAGAAGAGTTTCAGAAATTCGTTTGACCCAGTTATCTTTTTCCAATGACTTGCTTTTGCACCTTTATAGATTCTATCACATAATTCTGTTCATCAAATTAAGCAAAGACATATAGCAGAGAAAAACAAGTAACATCTTATGATGTCAATTTATTCAGTTTTATGACGCTGCACAATGATTCCTACAGCTTTCTGATCCCTACTTTATGGAGTAAGTTCCAGGGAAAACAGCACCCTCAAAAGTGATAAGTTTATAGCCCGAGATAATGGCTCCGTAGTTTCTATGACAAAATGCTCCATCATAAGACTATCATGTCCAAAACACACCACTCCTGTCAGTAGGGTTTCCATAATCCACTTAATGTAAGAGGTCGACTGTTTCACAGCATCTATCTGAACAGTCTGATCTCACATAAATCCGTAGTCCAGTGGCTAAATCATTGTCTTCATATGGAATAACAAGTAATTTCTTTTCATTCTCCAGGTGATTCAGGTATGTGTTGTTGAACAGGAGGTATGACTGGAAGCCTTATCTTGGTGAATTCGTACATGTTTGTTCCGTTTCTACCAAAGCTGACATTCCTGTGTGGCGCAAAAGGTTTAGAATATGGTGTGATAGTTAGCAGAGTTCACCTTTAACTTTGTGATCCATCTTCTGATTCATAACTTGGTGTCAGATACAAGGATGATAAAGAATCAATTCGTAAATTTTCGCGACATTTTTGTAGAAACCTAGAAAATCTTTTCACCCACTAACCAGTAGAAAATGGTCACAATTTTCAAAGTATATATACGCTTCATCGAGTGTAACCACTTTCTGCCGCTTTTCCATAGATAGTTACCGTTTATTTCATTTTTTACAGACCGAGCTCCTTCTTGCTTACATTGCGTACTGTTGGCTGAGGCACGCTAACGTCTTTTTTTTTTTTTTGCCACTGACCTTCGTTTTAGTGGATTCTCACCTATTACAATACGCTACATGTTGTTTACCACGGCTGCAGTACGATTTGTTCCAAGTTTATCCACATTCCTTTGTTTTTCAATGTCATTAAGTACATGGTATATTCCAACTTTTAATTTCTAAATCCTCGATCTGAATGAATTTTTATTATCTGAGTATGGGAATATCTTCGTTCGAAAGAGCTGTTACCTTTCCAAAAACAATCAGTTTTTGGTGTCATCACACTACCTACGTACCGTCAAACAAAGTCAAATGGTCATACTGGTAATTTGTATTGGATATGTTTGTCACATGACGTTTTGTTTTTCGTATTCATCATTATTATAACATGACGAAATCAATCCTCTGCAGCAAGCCTAATCATGAATGCATATAGTTGAAATGCTTTTCATCGTACGTTTAAATTTTTAATATGTAAAAATATCTACAAAAGGAGGAACAAACCTACAACTGGCAACAATATATATTCATATAAGAATGCACGTTTGTGCAATACATTCAATTGCATGTTTTGGACAATAAAAATTGTAGACCATGTTTTGTAATTTAAAAATGGAGACAAATGAATAACGATCGTTAAACATTTCCTTTTGTGTCTACTCAAATCTTAAGGTTCAAGAGGAATAAGACTTGGATAAATTTAATGACACACTATAAACCATTAATGAGAGTTTTCATTTTCTGTTAAAAAACAAAAGTAAAAGAGAAATCATTCTCTTGTTTTGTTTTGCTTGTAGGTAAACACAAAGCTACAAAATGGGCTATAAGTGCTCTGCCACCACGGGTATGAAAATCCGATTTTTAGAGTTGTAAGTCGATAGACTTCTTTTGTAGAAAATAATTAATTGCAAACAGTATTGATTAGCTTTATCTTAAAATGAAAAGATATAAAATATTGAAACAATATTCATGCATAGAATAACTGAAATGCTGTTGAAATATCTTGTTAAACCTGGTTTTTTTATTGGTATTATGACTGGTACAAGTGGCAATAACTTACAAAACCAAACGGGATTCACTGCATCAATGTAGTTGCGCGCAAGTTATTTGCTATAAAAGTGAAACATGATAAGTTAGCCCACAGTCAAACGGGGATGGATCTTGTCGCACGAATACAATATCAGGGATAATCGATACTAAACTTCGAGTTCAGGAAAATTACTCTAGGATTTGCCTTGCATTGAAAAGGTATGTACTGGCAAGACTCGAAATGTTATTACTTGTTTTAACTCAAGAAAGTCCAGTATTTAACATGTTCCTAGAAAGAAAGTCTACAAAATATATCGAAGTTTGTGATGGTTACTGCAGTACAATTCATCTTATTAGACCCAAAAACTGAATTCGGTCTAGTTGAGGTTTATAATAAACAATAGTTGAAATGCTTATGGTACAATGAATTATCATTAGGATATCTTGTTACTATAGGTGTTTTCGTTTGTTTGTTTGTTTTGAATTTTGCACAAAGCTACTCGAGGGATATCTGTGCTAGCCGTCCCTAATTTAGCAGTGTAAGACTAGAGGGAAGGCAGCTAGTCATCACCACCCACCGCCAACTCTTGGGCTACTCTTTTACCAACGAATAGTGGGATTGACCGTTACATTATAACGCCCCCACGGCTGAAAGGGCCGATGTTTTTTATTTAACTTACAATAAAGTCTTACAGGTTCAAATACGTGTCGAGCATTACACTTCAGATAACACAATATTTTATTCCCTGGCATTTCACTCTTGTACTGTAGTTTCTTCATAAGGCTTCGTAAATGAAACACCGGGGAGTAAAACCATGTTTTAAATCTAAAATCTTAAACTTATCTAACCATGTCAAAACGCTTCATTTTTTTTATTGGCTTTGCATGCCAAGGCGCTTGACACATGTTCTTAGGGTTGCGGGTTCAAGTTCCCATCTCGCCAAACATGTTTGCCCTTTCAGCTGTGGGGGCGTTATAATGTGTCGGTCAATGTCGTTATATGTTAGCAAAAGACGAACGCAAGAGTTGGTAACGGGTGATGATGGCTACTAGAATTTCCTCTAGTCTTACACTGCTAAATTATTATTCTTGTTTCAGGAGCCTAAAGAAAAAATGCTAAAAATATTTCTTTCAAAGTTGAACAAAGCTACTAAAAAACACTCCTGTGCAGTCATACATTGGACTATTTATGTTCCTTTTTTGGAAAAAAAGGATATTTTTGTTTTGTTTTTATCGCTACTAGAAAAATTTCTTTACGAAGACTACAGCAGAAACTGCGCAAACATCTTCTAAACAAATTCCTGAGAAGATGGTAGGGCTACTTTTTAAAAGTTGATTGTTGAAACTTGCGTTTTCCACTCTCTAAAATTTTAAATTCTTTGCTACCAACATAAGTTATTCTAAGCCAATCAGCACCTTTTACACTCTTGGGAATTCTCCGTTTTATGCTAGGCATAAAATTTAAATATACATTTAAATATAAATGTATATATTTAACAGTGCTTACAGCCTTGATATTGATTATAGTTTTATAAACCACTACACAAAAAACGGCTATGAATATCTTATTGAAAGCTGAAGAGTCGTATTGAATGAAATGCCGGGTATGACAGTAGGGTAATATTAAAATTACTTCAAGCGCCTTCGTTTTTTACATCGAATAATTTCTCTAATTCGTCACTTTTTGCCACTGAAAAAAATTCGTTGTTTTAATAATGCGCATTAATCGCCAAAAACGGTCCGGCATGGCCAGGTGGTTAAGGCACTCGACTCGTTATCCGAGGGTTGAGGTTCGAATCCCCGTCGCATCAAACATGCACGCCCTTTCAGCCGTGGGGGCGTTATAAAGTGACGGTCAATCGCACTATTCGTTGGTAAAATAGTAGCCCAACAGTTGGCGGTGGATTGTGATGACTAGTTGCCTTACCTCTAGTCTTACACTGCTAAATTAGGGACGGCTAGCGCAGATAGCCTTTGTGTAGTTTTGCGCGAAATTCAAAAACCAAAAACAAAAGTAATCTACAAAAAAATATAATCATACTGTCTGTGGTATATTCATGTTATTCCTTCGCATGACGTGGATGAGTCTTTACTAGAATTGGTATAGAGGTTGGTTGGGTCTACGGAAAGATACATAGTCAGTTCTGCATTTTGCTGTTTTAATGGGCATTTTTGCGTTTTTATAACTAGTTCGTCCTCTGTTGATAGATCTGCATCAAAGTTGACATGAAGGTTTATTGAGTCCATGTGGAAATATATCCAAATTTGCGATTTCACTTTACGTTTTAACGTTTTTATGGGTGTTTTTGTGTTCTTTAAATTGCATATAAGCGAAAACACTTCTATTGTCTTAAGATAACTTTCCATTAATCACGAATTTACACAAGTTTCTACTAGGGAACAAATACTCCAGCTAGTTGGAAAATATTTTTTATATTTTATAGATTAATATTCAATCTTGAAGATTTATCATTTCTCGAGTTCACTGTTCTTCAATGTTTCTCAGCTGTTGTACTTTCTCTCTACTTGATTTTCTGCAAATATTTCAACGAGTTTTCTTACAGTAGACAACTACGACGGTGGTGATATATTCTACTAATTTTCGTACTCCGATAAAATTGTGAATGCGTATTTTAGTAGTTTATAATTATTCTTATTTTTGTTTCACAAGTCTACATAATGTCCACAGTACAGTTAAAATGGAATCTGTGGCTTTTAGAAAATAATCTAGATTTTTTTAGAGTCACAGTTGTAGGCTTGAAAATATATTTTTTTTTGCATATTGATTCAAATTGTTTCTGTTTTTTTTACGGTCCCTATTTCCCTCTTTTAAATAAATAGTATTTAATTATCTTGTGATTATGTTTGACCACTTAACAAGCCAGTGTATACACATGTTTACGAACATAAACATAAAGATATATTACTAATTTACTTGCTTTGGAAGGTCTGGCTTGATGAAGCCTGGCATGGCCTTGTGCTTAGAGCACTCGACTCGCAATATACGAACCGTAGATTGGAATCCTCTTACCAAACATGTTTATCATTTCAGCTAAAAAGCATTATATTGTGTTGGTCAATCTCGCTATTCGTTGGTAAAGGTTAGTCCGAGAGTTGACTGTGGGTGATGTTGAGTAGCTGCTCTCCCTTCAGTCTATCACTGTTAAATTAGGGGCAGCTAGTTAAGATATTACTCGAGTAGGTTTGCGGGAAATTCAACAAAACAAAAAATTTTTAATGAAATATCAGAAGCTTTCCTTTTAAACGTTCACTCGGAGAGCATTCTTAAGTCTGAATCCGTAGCACTCGCCTTGAAAAAGCTGAAAAACCAATTCACAGGAAACATGTAAATTACCTCGCTCAGTGTATTTATTTATGAAAGCAGGTAAAAATTTACACCTATTTTGCATAAGTAACAGATTATAAGTTTTTGGACATATGATTACGAAAAAGTACAATCGTTGAAAGGGTCACTATAAAATTTATACACATATCCTAAATGTAGTCAGATGAAGTATTTGATTAAATCTGCTGTTAAAAACGAATAGGAAATTATTAAACCTTATGGTGTTGATGGTGGTGCTACCACAGGGTGTAGTGATGCGATTAGTGGGGTAGTGGGCGTAATGTAGTTTAGTGTAGTGCTTCTAAATTCTCGCTCTTAGCTGTCTCCGCTGGCTAGCTAACAGGTGGAAAGGAGATCGGACTGTGTAAGTCTCCCTCTGCTAGTACAGAGCCTCTGCTGGATCCTTGCAGTGCCTCTCCGTGGCAACACACTGTAACTGGGCACCTCACGGTCCCAGGCTAAACTGCAAGGGATTTCGGAGCATCTTGAGCCCCAGAGGTGCGATGTGCATGGCACATCGGTGTGTGGACACGCTCTGGCATCCACCGTTCAAGACCCAACTATGGGTTAAATAGTTCTGCTGCCTTGTGGATTGGGATTTGCATCTACATGCTAAGGGGACTGGCCCTGATAGAAAGGGGGAGAAGTGACTGTCATCCAGGCAGATGAGAAGTCTTTTAGACGACCAACGGTTTTAAGGGTGTCCATATCGGCTTAAGAACACCCGCCAGGGGTCATCTACGACAGTGGGGGTGGTTTTTAGCGCCATTGGTCAGTCGCTGCCCGCCTAACCCAGGCAGTCTCTGGGCAACAGGCACTGACCCGTCGCTGTCTCCCAGCCTCATTAGGCTATAAAGCTTAGGGGCAGTGCCCCAATACGTGGACAGTAACTTCTCGCCTACAGATATATTAAACTTGACAATTAGCGCCCATACGGGTGGTGGCCGGCGCTACGGTGTGCGTGCACCGGGACAGATGAACCAAATGGTCAACAGGAGAAGAGTGGATAGGAGTAAGAGAAGAAAAAGTGGTTCTAGGAAGAAGAGGCCTGGGAAAAGTGCTGGAAAGAGACGACTCATTGGAAAGTGTAAAAGATTGAGAAGAAAACATCTCATGGTTGTATACTGTAACATCAAGCGAATAAGAGGAAGCAAACTTATGTTGGAGAAGGTAATTGGAGAATTCGACCTAATACTTCTACAGCAAACCAAGCTTCAAAACAATGCTGGATTCGATGATGAACTTTAAATAGACTGTCAGGCAATAGTGAACTAGCCATCACTAGCAGGATAGATAGCAGTATCAGAGTAAAACGTCTGGATGACCAAGTATACAACACCCACAACAGGAAGATCCAGTTAGTGAGAGTGTCCGACCCCAGACTACTCAGCCCACTCACCACAGCCAACTTTTATATGGCTTGTGACAGTGCACCCAGTGCTAAAGAGTGGGAATTCCTTCAGGACCTGAGTTTCAATTAAAGTCCATTTCTCATTTTGAGGGGCTTCATTTCACGCCACATCAGCTGGGATTCCATGGGCTGCAACAGGAGTGGCCTAGGACTGTTTGAGGCCCTTGCTGAGTTGAATCTTTGCATCCTCAACACTGGAGAACCTACAGGGCTTGCAGGGAGATATGGAGACTCTGGCACAGTTATTGACCTGGCTCTGATAAATGAAGATGCCAGGAATTTGGCCGTTTGGAGAAGGAGCTACTGAATTGGGAGTAACCACTTCTTGTGTGAGGTACGCTTCTTTTACCAGCTCCATCATATCACTCCTTCGAGGAAAAAGGCCTTGTACAATCAGAGTGATAAAACCGGGGTTTGAGCTACTACCAAGGACAGGATCAGGAAAGAGAAACCTCCAAAAACCATAATCACACGCGAAAATGCTCCAAACTGGTAAAATTCTGACGTGGATGCAGCCTGGAAAGAAAAGAACAGAAAGAAAAGAGAGTTTAAGCAGTGCAGGGGCACCGCTAATTTGGAAGTCTTCACTAAGCTAAGAATTGAATGTAACTATGCTACACCAAGGTTCAAGAGAACTGCATCTAGAACCATCAGAGCACAATGGGACAGGTTATGTGATAAGTCCAACCTCAACACCAGGGAGTTTTGGAAGTTTCATAACAAGCTGAAAGCTTGGAGGGCTTTTGGAAAACCACTTTGTACAGCGACTCTGGAAAAATACTACTCACCGATGAGGACCAAGGAAAAGTCTTTCTTGTTAGATTCATCAATCAAAGTAGTCACAATGACTAGGATCACAGTACAGTGGTCAGGAATCAAATTGAAGAGATGGTTATGGTAAGTAAGCCTATGCAGTGCTTCAACATGGAAAGTGTGATGAACGCCATCAGGACCAGCAAGGTAGGAGCACCCGTACCAGATGGCATCCCTGTCAAGAATGTTACATACCTGCCAACAGAGGTAATGCAAAAGCTTACGAGCAGAGCTGGAAGTCAGGAGTCATCCCATAAGTCTAGACAGATGCTTTCATAAGTGCTGTGCTAAAGCAAGGAAAATACCACAAAAGCCTCAAAGGATATCGTATAATTGTGTTACAGGACTTTATTGGAAAGATACCTGAGAGAGTTGTTGCTCGCTATATCACCAAACAGTTTGAGCACCTGCTTCCTGATGGTCTTGGAGGATCAGGCCTCAATGTAAAACTTGGATCAATGCTGCCAACTTCAAAGCAGAAACGTGGTCTGGGTTTGAGCGAAAGAGAACGCTCTAACAGTTGCTCTTGATCTTGAAGATGCCTACAATAGGGTGCGACTTCTTCTCTTCGCTGACAAGATGTTGCACTTGGGACTCCCACTTTGTGTATCAGAAAGGTTATATCAGCCTTCAGCCAGCGCCATGTCATCATGAAACATAGTGAATGGAGGTCAGACTGGTCAGCCATAAGCATTGGCCTCCCACAGGGTTCATCTCTGTCACCTATCCTTTTTTTAACATTTACACCCTTTATCTAACAAGGCTGGACAGACCTGACATCAGAATCAAAACCTTTGATTATGACATCTTGATTCATACCAGTGGGACATCTGTAGAAATTATCACAAGTAGGATTCTACCCAGGCTGAACCACATAAGAGATTGGTGTAAAGATAATAGCATGCTGATTAATCCAGAGAAGGCCAAAGCACTGTTCCTTACTCTCAACAACGGTGCTGACACATCAGATATTCCCATTCCAACCTTCGGAGGCACATAAATTACACATGAGGGCTCATTGTGCTATCTGGGCATTGTGCTTGACAGGCAATTGAACTTCTCCAAGCATGTGGATGAGCTCATTGTCAGGGCCACAAAAGGAATGACTGTCTTTCATGCTGTAGCAAGCAGGCATGTTAAAAAACTCTTGAATATGCTGTACAGAAGCATTGTGCTTTCAGTGATCGATTATGCACTGCCCCTGGCACAACTCAGCTACAACCAACTTGGAAGGCTGGAAAGGCTGTAGAACACATATCTCAGGATCATAACAGGTTGCACCAAATCAACTCCAGTGCCTGCACTCCATCATTTCACTGGATTCCCAAGTACCAAGGAAGGTAAACATCACAAAAAGCCTTACTGTTTGCTAAGTCTTGGCAAAATCCAATGCATGGACTTCTCATCCTTACAAGGAAGTACTCTTTCACTGCTGAAACATCCAACCAACAAAGACGTTCTCTACGCCTCACAAGACATGAAGTAGCAGCTAGGTCTCATCTAAAGAGGAAGTCGTGGTTTGAAATAGCTGCACTGGCTTGCAAGAAGATCTGCAATTCATATTCCCTGTCCAACCAACCTCCATGGCTTTGGTCTGAAGAAGAGGAATGGCCATCCCAACCTGCAGTAATTGTTAAGTTCATCATAGATTGTAGAGAATAGCGTCAAGGTGCAGCAGAAGTGGCATGCCAGGAGATGGTCCAGGAACTTGTCCAGAAGGGAAATCTCATCATTGCAACAGACGGCTCGTTCATACCAGAGACCATGAGAGCAGGTTGGGGATTTGCTGTGTTTCTGAGAAGTCTGGAGCATGCACCCTGTACACAAGTAGCACCAGGAAGGAACTTGAGGCTGTCAAGCAAGCTCTTGGGTGGTTTGTCCGATGATTTTCTGATATAACCACAGTTGTGTTTGCCACCGACTCCATAGCAGTGTTGCAGAGAATCCAGATTGGATGGATACCTGATGGATGAAGAAAGGCTTCACCTTATCTCCATGATAAATCTCCCAAGTTTGTGTATGTCCCAGGCCACACTGGTGTCAAGTACAAAGAAAAGGCTGACCGACTTGCAGCATCAACAGAACCAAAAGACCAAATGTCACTCTTTTCTCAATACATAGCACTCTTGTGCCAGCAATCAGCACGCCAGAGCGTCAGAGAGTCTCTCATGCACTTAGAAGAGGAAAATATAATTCTCAGCCTCAGGACCCCGTTTGGCATCTCTCGTGACAGCCACAACAAAGGCCCGGACAGATGTCACAGGAATCAGCTGATTACCGACAACATTAACAGAAGTACACTCGACCTCCTGTTGACTGGAAGGCTCAAGGTGGAGAGAATTTGAGACCCACTGGACACACCCTTTGGGATGTCCAACTGCCAAATCAAGTAACTTAAATCTTTTGATACCGAAACCCTGCTAAAGTTTGTCATAAGTATAATGTCACCATCAGGGTAAAGATCTCGTGTCCAATTTCCATTTTGCAAATCCATTTTAATTAAATAAAATGTGTAGAGCTAATTATTTGATAATACTTGTATTAGTACTAAATTAAATATGCATATATTACTGAGATAAACTGCTGAATACCATTAAAAAATAGTTTATAAAAGCATATATTGTTAATCTATTTTATTTGTAACTGCCCTGTCGTATTAACAACTTTGTCTTTTGTAATATTTTGCACACTTCCAATCCTACTAATATGAAAGAAACTACCAATTTTCGTGGTACATTATGCATATAATAAGCATTTTAAAAATATTAACGTTTTAGATTCGTAGTATAATTGTAAAATGTATTTTATTATAAAAAAGCATTTCCTATTTTAATATCATATTCGCGCATTTTATTAACTACTTGGCGCAAAAAAACACAAGTTTCACCATTTTAACACGCTATCACTTGCTCTGGCGCTGGAGCGGTCGCATGGTGCCCGACGTCAGTTCATGAGAAAGAGCCACAGAACCACAGTGTCATGTTGAGCAATAGAAGATGGCTTTACCATTGTGCATGAGTGGAGGGGCATAAACAACCAGTGTTCTCTGACACAGTTCAGTTATGAAAGACTTTATTCGTGTGAAAGCTGAATAACTTATTTTTTATATCTCTTTAGGTTTTGAAGTGTCGGTACTGATCTCTAACTTCAGTTGTCAGAGCGCCACTCCATCAGTCTTACACACCCTTTTCCCGTTCTAGGTTAAATGTTGAGTGACTGAATAGTTTCAGGGTTAGATACCATTAGCCGTAAATTTGTGCCCGTTAATAAATGTTTGTGTTGATAGAAATGTATAAACTTCTCGCTTCCAGTGTAGTGTTAAGTTAATTTTGTATTTGAAATATATTCTTCAAAAAAAGAAACGCAAAAGGCAAAATATGAGACAAATTGTTAACAAGTTTATTCCGGGTAGTTCTGTATGACATGTGTGAAACTTTGCACATTCACTGCTGAACATCCAAAGTCTGCAAAGGCGAAGTCCACGCTCACTAGGTGAAGTTTAACGTCACTCAACGTCAATAACGAGTATGCCCCCCCGTGAGCATCAATAACTGCTTGGCCTCTCCTGCCCATGGAAGCGATGAGATGACGAATCACATCCTGTGGAATGGCTGTCCACTCAGCCTGCAAAGCTGCTGCAAGCTGAGGTAGAGTCTGCGGTTGAGGTTGTCGCCGTCGCAGACGTCGGTCCAACTCGTCCCAAAGATGTTCAATGGGGTTTAAATCTGGTGATCTGTAGGGCCAGGGAAGAACGTTGATGTTGTGGTATCTCAAGAAGACAGTGATGAGTCGGGCTGTGTGAGGACGGGCGTTGTCATGTTGAAAAAACGTCTTTGACGTTCACCATGATGGGTTGCACATGGGGCCTAAGAATCTCGTCGACGGTTGCGTACGGTCTGATCGGAAATCCTACGCAGCCCTGGTATGGTTGAGGCAGTAGACGTCACAGTGGTGGTCCTATCCCGAAGGTGACGTAACCGGATGTTGCGATCTTGTGCGGGCGTGGTCACATGAGATCTGCCAGATCGTGGACGGTCACGAGTTGATCCATGTTGTTGGTGACGATTTCATAGCCTTGTGATGGTGCTTGGGTGGACATTCACAGCTCTGGCAACATCTGATCGAGATTCGCCTGCTTCCAAGCGACCAATTGCGTTGTTGCGTTGTGCTTCAGTCAGTCTTGGCGTAACTGTATTGCGTGTCGGTTGCTTAACATTGAGCTATGGAAACCGAGAACCCGTCACTTTTATAGGAATTTTGCACATGTTGCACTTGCAGAACATGTAGGTCTCTCAAACAAATTTATTGGACACGCATGTGTTTTGGCGAAAAATCCGATGTTTTTCTCCGTTTTCTAAGTGCACAACTTTTATTGTCATTTTGGTCTGACAGTCAGTGCCTTAACACGTGTTACATCACATACTCTGAGCTTGTAACGTTGTTACATATATTTCTCTTTAAAATAACAAAAATATCCCTTTTGCGTTTCTTGTTTTGAAGACTATATTAGAATATAAGTTATTGTCCAACAAACACACGACGACAGCAATTTCAACTTTTACTTTCATGAATGATCTCCTTAAACGATGCTGAATTCTCGACTAAGTAAGAATTGATAACATTTACACGTGTTTAAGTCAGCTGGTTCAGTTTGAATATACAAAATGTTATGAAGTATCTCTTGCTTTAAACCATTCCGGTAGATGGTTACACGTGGTTAGGTTAAAAAAAATATTCTAACCAATTACTATGTGCAGAAAAATTGTTGAACTCGAAAATACTGGTTTATTTTCACGATGTAGTGATTTAGGATTGGGAAGTATTTACTTATTGTTACAAATTGGTGAGATTGCACAATTCAATATTCACTGCTTTATATAAAATGAGAAATGTAAATAAATAGTTTTGGTTAGTTCTCACTAAATAATGATATGGTCCTAAAATTTCTAATACAAAACAATAATTCTATCCTGAACAGTTTCTGTTTTACTTTTATAAAATTATTATTTGGGATTGAACAGTCTCGGTTGATTGTCGCAATGTAATCATTGGAAGCGATAACTATAAATTATCACAAAAACTTATAATCTCAGTTTACACTGATGAAGAAAGATGCACTTTTTTCTAGAACGCTTGTTCTGTTTCAGAAAAAATACCAAGTATAATATTCAGTTGCATCTCCGTCAACTGAAGAAAGCAACAAAAAACTACCGTTATTTCTATCCAATCTTGTTTCTGGGTGTTATATTCCTTATTTATAATTCAAATAATCTTTATAATTTATACCATTATATTATCTACTAACTCATAAGTTGAGTGGCTATTACTGTGTGTTTGTGTGTTTTTCTTATAGCAAAGCCACATCGGGCTATCTGCTCAGCTCACCGAGGGGAATCGAACCCTTGATTTTAGCGTTGTAAATCCGGAGACATACCGCTGTATTAGCGGGGGGCATGGCTATTACTTGTATAGGTCTATGTAAACCAGATGTTTGCACTTGCACGTTTAAATCACTAATATGATGTTTAGCGAATATGATTTAGTAGCAAACTTTAAATTTTTATAATAAATCATGCAGTTTCTTTTGGTGAGAACTGATACTTCTGACGTAGGACCCGTCATAATAAACATATTCGCACTTTCAACAGTGGGGGCGTTATAATGTTACGGCCACTCCCACTATTCGTTAGTAAAAGAGTAGCTCAAGAGTTGGCGGTGGGTGGTGATGACTAGTTGTCTTTCCTCTAGTCTTACACTGCTAGTCCTCGTGTAGTTTTGTGTGAAATTCAAAATGAAACAGAATATCCAGAAAGTTCATATGACGTAATGATAAAGAAATTTTGTGGAAGTTGGAGATACGCAGGGTACATTTATAAAATTAATAATCTGACGAAGTTCAGTGAAATAGTTAATGAGAAATTAGTGAAATTTTGAGTGAGTGATCCACATAATTGTTAGTTATCTCGTATATTCAGTTACTTAATCGATTAGCTATGGAATTATACAAGTTAAAAAAATTATTTGTACGTTAGGTGTGAATACATTTTATGAACTTATGCCTAGAATTGTGTGAAAGAGAAAATAACCTGTAAAAACATTATAAAAGAAATATGATAATTCCTTACCGTTACATGCACAACGTTAGAACGTACTGTAACAATACTTTATCCAAATATAACTTTTTATTAGCGTCTGTTAATTCTATGCCTTTACCATACGATTAATTTCTCGTATTTCGCTTGAACTATCCTTGCTGTAAATAAAGCCCAAGAAATACGCTTGAGGTGGTAAGTTATTTCACCCTCTTAGTGAAAACCAAATAGAGATTGTTTTAAGCACACAAAACCAAGTTACAGAAATAAAAAAGTTGAACGAGTGGCGTTCCTTGTGGGACTTTACATAAATGTTTTAAACACTCTCTAATTTACGTCATGTTATTTATCTTACGTAATAAAATGAGTCGAACGTGGTTTAATGACGGGCTGCAGATAGAGGGGTCCAAGGTTCGTACCGCGATATGCCACAGTTTCAGCTATTATAAAAATTACAACCAATCCTGCTACTCGATCCAATTTTGGTAATGGTAAAGTGGCGAAAGTTGCTTACTAGTTATCCTTCTTTAATCAGCAGTTGTAAATTAAAGAAGGAAAGGCCTGAATCTCGGTGTCTTGTTGAGGTCACGTGTTCCATGAGGTACTGTTCAGTTTGAAAATCTCAAAATAAAATCAAAAACATTTTCTAAAATTTTTCAATGTTTAGAATTTCAACTTTTATAAAATATTAACTTCGGCTTTCTTTGTAAACCAACATTTCCCTAATTACAATTAAATGCTTGCTAATTGCAGATTACTTAAGCTTTAATTGATTTCCAACAATAGTTGTGGTACTTTATTCTATTGGGCCAGTGGTATATTTAATAACGTGTTATTTTTTTATCATTAAAGTGTTTAACAAAAGAAACAATCCAATTGCTGGTTACTTTTGAAACAATTTTAGTGAACCAAATGCATCAAAAACCTAAAGTCTTAGCCACGTATAATGCACCCCCGATAATTTGTAGCTAATGTTTAATTATTTTCTGGTGCTTTTACAGTACGTAGTAGTTACCCAACCTTAATTTAGCTGTTTTATGGAATCATTTTAATGGTACCTAAGAATCAAGTACTTACCATTCCGTACTGCTGAAAATAACTTTTTACGTCCTCCAAAGTGGTTGGTGCAGAGAGACCACCAACGAAAACCTTTTTTGTTCTTGTCACCATCTGTGTAGAACAAAATTTTTATGAGCTAATATGGCGGAAAAGTGAACATAGAAAGTAATATAACATGACAGATAAAACAGACACAAAATAACGAAAACTTCCTGATTGCACTCTTTCCTTTCTAAACAGATAAAAAAAAACAGTTTTATGGTCCTTTGCCATTTATGACTAAATATAATTTTCCTTAGCAATTAATATACAGACTCTCCTCTCCTATATTGAAGCAAGATCTCTGAAGGTCATCTTTGGGACAAAAATTATATACGATCTGATATTCAAATTATTAAAGTTGATTCTTCATCAATTTAGTTCTAGTAACTTTGAAATAAATCAAGTTGTTTTATTTTAGTTTAGGTAGAACTCACAGTCGATGTAGCTTATATTTTAGAGGAAACTCGCAACCAACAAAACTAAAACTCTTGTAATATTTCCAAGTGGGTTTAAAACCAAGCCAACGCCTTCAAGCAGTATGTTGCTTTAGAGCCAAATATGGACAATTTTGATATCGTAATAATGACTACCCATTTTTATGTGGGTTTTTACCACCATTATGTATTTGGTAGGCCCAACTTTATCAGTCTCTTAACATCGCAAATAGAAAAGAACCCGACACCTCGTTCGACCCACCAAACAACTTATACAACTGTACTAACACTAAACAAAAAATGTCAATGTTATAATTATCAAAAGAAAATTTTCTTTGTTAATAAATAACATCTACAATCTTATTGTTTTAGAATTTTGCGCAAAGCTACACGAGGACTATCTACGCTATCCGTCTCTAATTTAGCAGTGTAAGATTAGAGGGAAGGTAACGAGTCATCACCACCCACCGCCAACTCTTGAACTACTTTTTTACTAATAAGTACACGCTTCTTAAATCGAATAAATTCATTTGGTGAAAAATATTATTTCTATCGATAATTGTTTGTCTTCTGGGCGATGGGTGTGCCTGACTGGTTTATATAATTATTATTAGTCTTCTAAGCACAGAATGCGATGGGTGTACCTGACTGGTTTATATAATTATTATTAGTTTTCCAAGCACAGTATGCGATGGGTGTGTCTGATTGATTTGTATAATTATTATTAGTCTTCTATGCACAGTATGCAATGGGTGTACCTGACTGGTTTATATAATTATTATTAGTCTTCTAAGCACAGTATGCGATGGGTGTACCTGACTGGTTTATATAATTATTATTAGTCTTCTAAGCACAGTATGCGATGGGTGTACCTGACTGGTTTGTATAATTATTATTAGTCTTCTATGCACAGTATGCGATGGGTGTGTCTGACTGGTTTATATAATTATTATTAGTCTTCTAAGCACAGTATGCGATGGGTGTGTCTGATTGATTTGTATAATTATTATTAGTCTTCTAAGCACAGTATGCGATGGGTGTGTCTGATTGATTTGTATAATTATTATTAGTCTTCTAAGCACAGTATGCGATGGGTGTGTCTGACTGGTTTTTATAATTATTAGTCTTCTAGACGATAGGTGCTTCTGACTGTTTTTTATAAGCCTAAGGCTTACACATAGTATATACAACATACAGTATCTTATGTGTGTGTGAGATTTCTTATAGCAAAGCCACATCGAGCTATCTGCTGCACAGTATCGTGTAGCAAATACATTCGAATGAAATTGATGTTAAAGCTTCAGCGATTAGCTCGGTAACCCCATCGAAGTGAGACAATTATATCATAATTGTAGAAAATAAGATTATTATTCATGTTTTCTACTAATAATATACATATAAATTCGTGTGTAAATTTGTTCGTAATAAAAAGAAATAAAAAGTATAGGTAACTTGGTAGGCAATCGATAAAGTATTGATTATTTTAGTATTATACATCATATAATTCTGAATATAATGGAACAAAAAATATCCAACTATTTTCTCAATACTTCGTATTTCTGTTCTCACTAGTTACCCAAATGACATTTCTGTTTTTATGAAGGTGTTTGCGTATTGAGAAACTCGAATCATTTATCAATTTAGTTAGATATATCTACGTATATAATTATATTTCCTAAAATTGTAAAGAAAATGAGACTAGATGATCATTTTCTTCACAATTAGTAATTATAAAATCCAATTTCTATTTTTCACATGATAAATGTATTTAATCCACCGTATCGTTAAGGGCGTTTTGAAGGACAACACTTAAATGGGCCACATTTCTAGTTCTAGTTGATTATGAAAGTTTTACAAGCCTAATTCCTTCGCGCTGCTAGACAATGTCATGAAGACACACATTAAAGAAAATGGTTTAAATCTATAAAATATTTATTAATTAATAATTTCGTAAAGCAAAATGTATAAAAACATTTTTAAAGAGAAATGTTAACACTTTTCTCTACGTAAGTTTTATTGCTACTAATTTTCCAACCATTTCCTGACATGTTCATGAATGTAACCATTCTAAGGCAAACAGAAGCCATTGTGTAATAACTGACAAATGTTGTACGTTAATTTAAAAATGCTTCTACATATCAGTATGTACGATTAAAAATAACTGTACAAAATATTACAACTGATAAAGGTATAACGTGCGTACAAAAAGGGAAAATTGTTTTTAATTTTGACAAATTATAATCACTCATCTATGTGTAAGTAATATAATTTAAACCTATAATATTTTTCTCAGAGTTTATTTATTAACCAATTTAGCTATTCAATGGGGAAAGTTTACGAAATCAGAAGCTGACTACTTAAATATGTTTTAAAATAAATTAACTTAGTACACGAAGTGTATAATAATTAGTAAAGAAAACATTATAAACTACTGTTTGTTCCTCAAGAAAAGGGGCCTGGCATGGCCTAGCACGTTAAGGCGTGCGCTTCGTAATCTGAGGGTCGCGGGTTCGCGCCCGAGTCGCGACAAACATGCTCGCCCACCCAGCCGTGGGGGCGTTATAATGTGTCGGTTAATCCCACTATTCGTTGGTAAAAGAGTAGCCCAAGAGTTGGCGGTGGGTGGTGATGACTAGCTGCCTTCCCTCTAGTCTTACAGTGCTAAATTAGGGACGGCTAGCACAGATAGCCCTCGAGTAGCTTTGTGCGAAATTCCAAAAACCAAACTCATCCTGAAGAAGAAAGGTCCGTCTTTTGAAAGCGTTTGGTTATAAGGTTTAATCGTGTTTTTTTTATACTAATATATAATAATTTAAACCATAAAAATTATCTACATATCTAAAATAGTAGCGTATGTGTGTGCGTGGAAAGCACTTTAAACATTATTAAAGTATGAAAAATGAAATTAGAAGTAAGGAAATACAGTTAGTGTCCTATACATAAGAAAGTGGTGAGTGTAAATATCATTATAAACTGCAAAAAGATAGATATTTACAGAATGAATCTATCCTTTTTTGAGCCCCATCTCAGGTAATAGTGACATGTTTATGTTCATTTGTTTATAAACACCTAAAATATTTATCTGTACCGTCACATTACTGAGATTTAATACTAGTTCCAAATACCAAAGTTTTGAAAGCGTCAATCAAGGCGATCAGTTTGTCATATTTGATCACACCATTCGGTTTAAAGTATCGTTTTTTGTACTAGAAGGGGTTGGTAGTTATCACGTGTTGTGTAATAGGTTTAACCTTGAAGTCACTGAAACACCCTGCTGGCCATCAGATTTGTTCAAAACTTTACACAGTTAGCCTTATACGTAAGCATTATACTAGGACACTTAAATGTTTCAACTACTTTAAATGCACACGACTTCCTCTATATTTTATAACCTTAGTGTATTCAAACACAAAATACCACAATAAAAAAAAACATTCACGGAAAGCACGAGTTTTCCTCTCGTCACCTTAATAAAGATCAACAAATCGCATTTCACGAAAATAGAAGTTTTCATAAAGTTCCACTTATTTGGTTTAACCTGTGTTGCATACGAATATACACCAAATAATCTTTAACTTTCAACTCTTTTGTTTTCCAAAGGTTCGTCTCATAACGTATTTCACTGAAAGCTAAAGATGCAAAAAAATGATCAAAACAAAAGTTGCTCCTTTCACTTAAAGAAATCCATTAAGATCAAATTAAACAATAAAATGACCAGAAAAACATTCCCTAACAGGGAACAGAAGCGTTTTCAGGATATCTGATATGATACTGATGGAGAAAGAAACAGGAGCGTTTTCAGGATATCTGATATGATACTGATGGAGAAAGAAACAGGAGCGTTTTCAGGATATCTGATATAATGCTGATGGAGATTCAGTCCAAGTCTTACGTTACTTCAATTCAAAAACTTTCAAAAACCGTACCCTTAAAAATATGAACAACACATTTAGATTTGAAATTATAAACATATTTTGTCTTAAAGAATTTTTGCCCTTCAAGTTCTAAAGTTACATTTCTTTATTGGAAGAAGGTTAGGGTGGTTTTGTTATTACGAAACAGTAATTTTTTTTCTAATATTGTTACTTTACTTTGTATTTCTTAATCTGTATGGACTTACAGATTACCTTCTGGTCCATACTTTTTAAGGAAACATGCTGTAATTTATTATCAGTTACATGGTCCATTCGTTGCTGAATGAAATTAACATTAACCTCAGATTATTCACTAATATAAAACCGATCAAAGTTTGAGAAGAAAATTATAGTTTTGGATGTTACTCTTTGTTAATCTCCGTAAAGAATATATGAATGTATATAGAACTGTAGGAGTAACCGTGTTAACACTGGCTTATTAATTATAACAGCGACTTAGTATTATTAGGAAAAATAAATATATTTTGAGTATTTCTCTTTATGGTTTGGAACTGAAATAAAAAAAAAACTGATTTAACAAAATAATTTTATTGATATTTAAACTATATAACATATATTATTTACAACAGAGAACATGAACTTAACGATATAAGGCTATACTGTATTTTAGGATCGGTACTACAACGTCTTAACTTGTGTACAACTGCTTTTGTACGCTGTGTTATTAACAAGCACTCGTTCTTAAGTGTATGCTTGGCCAACCGTTATACAAAATAATAAAAGAAAAAAATTACATACGATTTTAAGAAATACTGTGATGAAGAACATTAGCTTATCAAAGTCTTGCACTGTAGCTGTGCCAGGTCTGAAAATCGATTACGGTATAGACATAGATTAATAGAGCGTGAAAAGAAGTTACAGCAATAAAAAAAGCTTGATCATCAAATTCATAAAAACATGTTTCAAGCATGAATTATCATGTAGTTTTCGGTGTCTCTATCATATTTAATGCAAATTTCTAGATGATGGAGATAGTTATTACATTTTATGTCGTTAAACGTAATAAATTATAAATAAGTTGCGTCATCTTTTAACATGGACGGCAATTATGTATTCCTCTTTATAGTATTATGCATGTAGTCCTGAGTATGAACGTGTAAAATAATTACCTTAAGTTTAAAAAATCAAACACCTCTCTCTCTCTTTCTGTCTCTCTCACACACACACTCATATATATCCGGTAAGTATTAATCCCTGGACAAAAACAGTAATTCTCATGAAAACGTTTTCACGTTATGTACTTCTACTCTGCTACCTAAACCGACGTCAAACCCTATAGCCTAAAATGCATTTATTCACGTATATATAAAATCTTATCCACAACGTAACTAGTTTGGTAGGCTGGTAAACTGATTATCTATATCACATTTGAAGGACCACTGTACAGACTAGTGTTTTACCTGCCTTTAAAGGACCACTGTACAGACTAGTGTTTTACCTGCCTTTAAAGGACCACTGTACAGACTAATGTTTAACCTTCCTTTAAAGGACCACTGTACAGACTAATGTTTAACCTTCCTTTAAAGGACCACTGTACAGACTAATGTTTAACCTTCCTTTAAAGGACCACTGTACAGTCTAGTGTTTAACCTGCCTTTAAAGGACCACTGTACAGACTAATGTTTAACCTGCCTTTAAAGGACCACTGTACAGCCTAGTGTTTAACCTGCCTTTAAAGGACCACTGTACAGACTAATGTTTAACCTTCCTTTAAAGGACCACTGTACAGACTAGTGTTTTACCTGCCTTTAAAGAACCACTGTACAGACTAGTGTTTTACCTGCCTTTAAAGAACCACTGTACAGACTAGTGTTTTACCTGCCTTTAAAGAACCACTGTACAGACTAGTGTTTTACCTGCCTTTAAAGAACCACTGTACAGACTAGTGTTTTACCTGCCTTTAAAGGACCACTGTACAGACTAATGTTTTACCTGCCTTTCCCTTCCTTAGATTTTGATTTTGGTCGTTATTGGTTTGTTTCTTTTCTACCTGCAAATATTACATAAATAAACGCTATGCATGTCAAAATTAGTTTCTGCATCTTTCTTATTTCCACAAAGAATATTTTCTCAGTTGATTGAATAAACGGGGACAAATTTTTATTTAGTAGCTATAAACTTAACGGGGAAAATGTTCACGTTCTCTCTACTTAATCCAAACTATTTGAACCTTTATTTTTCACTTATTAAAGAGATACCACTTAACATGTATAGGAACATTATTTAGCGACTTGTTAACATTAGCTCAGCTCTATACTTGTACAGCCTGGGAAGCAAAAAGACTACACTAAATATAAATTCTGAAATTTGTGTGCTTATTACTTTAAATAATGTTCAAAACAATCAGTGGTGACGAGAAAACCCACTGGTAGAGAAAATTATATATTTAAAAACATTTAAAGAGTAATAAGTATTTGTAATATTACAGCTATATCAAGGTAAAAACCATTGTTCTAAAATCACCCTCAGTTCATTCTTACGGTCGATCACATAACTAGTTCGTATTCAACCTCTCTTTTGTGAAAATATATAGAGAGAGTCCTCTCGTGCAATCTTGTCTCAGTTATCACTTTTAACTGTCACAGAAGTCAAGGTACTTCAAAATATTCGCGAATCGTAATGAGACCTCAAAGACGTCTAATCTTTCATTAATGTGAAGCAACTTCGGTCAACTAAAAGACAGCCACTTACTTCAAGCTGTCATTAGAAGAATGTGAAAATGTTTCCAAATCAAATCTACAGTTATTTGAACACCAGAACAAGGAGGCCTCTGAGCCATTAACAGTCGATTATGACTAGCCACCATCATAGAGAATAGGTTCTGAGGTTGGATCACATGTAACTGGAAACTATGTTTGTATGTAGTATGGTTGAAATGAGACTTCACAAGGCTGGCTTGTATACTCCAATGTCCAATTAAATTATTACGTTCACAGCAAGGTAAAAAATAGTCCACATGGTATAACGCTAAGCACTCATCCAGTGAGCCACAAACACGTAAAGTAACCTTACTTCCATATGCACTGTCATATATTGGTATAACTATCCGCTTCAGCTAATTGGTAATAACGCCCACTGCAGCTTTGCTAATAAGGTCAACCGCCCTTAGATGAAAAGAAAATGACCGAATGATGTAGCCTTCACACTCTTCGGACTTCAGTTCCATCGAGCATATCTGGAGTGCCCTTGGGAGACACGTCATATTCCATTTAGTGATACAAGCCACTAAATATGCCTTGGAAAGTTTGTTCGTTTATTTCGAATTTCGTACAAAGCTACACGAGGGCTGTTTGTACTACCTATTTCTAATTTAGCAGTTTAGGACTAGAGAGAAAGCGACTAATTATCATAACCCACCGCCAACTATTGGATTACTTTTTTACCATCGAATAGTCGGATTGACCAACACATATAACGCCTCACGGCTGACAGGGTTATCATGTATGGTGTAACGAGAACTTTAACCATCGACCCTCAGATTGTGAGGCAAGCGCCTTAACTATCCGAACCTTAAAGTGTAAGAACAACTTGAAGCCTTATCAACAGACAGATTTAAAAAATGTAGTCTTAGGGTTAAACTACCATCATTGATTGTGATTACCGTATTGCTGTGAAAAATTATGAGCTGTAAAGATGTAAAACTACATCTATCAACTTTTAACTTACAAGCGTAGACTAAATGACAAATCATTTAAATTTCGGTTCATATGACATGCTTTATTTGCATTAAAATTAAATGACAGGTGACTGGTATTATTTATAAGAGCGGTTTTGACTTTGTCATATCTATAATGATACAAATTCCAATTAATCTTTAACTATGGGATAAACTTTTATTTCGGGTACTATAATTGTGTATCCACTGAAACATAATTTTTTATTTTAAAAAAAAGGAAGGGATAAGGACGGGATTGTGTCCTCGATCTCTTGCATTCGAAGCATGCCACATGAAACAAAGCTCACACATTATTTTTTATCTACAGAATACTATACATATATGAAAAAGATATATGTCTTGAATAGATAAATTCTTTAAATAATGTTATTGTATTATGTAGTTGGGCATGAATGGAACAAAACGGCTAAGCGGAATACGAAGTTGCACTTATATTTAAAGCACAAGTGTGAAAACATGGAATGATTATACACGAAGTATATCTCTGTACACAACGTTTCGTGTATAAACACCTATCTTTGTGGACAATTGCCATCTCTGACTAAGATCTTGAGATTTTTTTATTGATCAAACTATTGATAAAGCAACGTTACGAAAGAGTGAATTTTTAAAATTAGTGTATCAAGAAGTGTTAAAATAACTGTCTTCGTTGTCACTTATTTTTCCTTCCATAATGGTATCAACTCTATTTTACACTCTCCCCTAAAGTATTAGCAAAGCGTCGAATCCACTATTCCCAAAAACTTTAGGCACAATTGTCAATTTTTAGGTACCTGTATTAAGATAGTTGACAACATAATACTTATGAAATAGTGAATTTTTAAAGTTATGGTATCAGGAAGTGTAAAAATCAACTGACTTCATCTGTAGCTATTTCACTTATTTTTCCATCCATAATGGTATCACCTCTTTTTTACTTTCCCTAAAGTATTAACAAAACATGAAGCCCACTATCACCAATAACTGAAATTATATAATATTTTAATATTTATTATCTTAGTGCACAAGCCGTTCGTTGCGTGCAAAGCGTATTTAAACTTTGGACCTTTTGTTATTTTATTTTTAGGTGCTTATATTGAGATAACGATAGGTAGGAAGCAAAGATTTATAAATGTAACGCAAACTTTTATCGCTGGTTGAGTGCATGTGTTTTCTTATAGCAAAGCCACATCAGGCTATCTGCTGTGTTTACCGAGGGAAATCCAATCCCTGATTTTACCGTTGTAAATCCGTAGACTTACCCCTGCACCAGCGTGGGACATATTGATGATTGAATACAATACATGTATCTACAGATAGATTGGTATGTCTTCCTTCTTTTGCTTACAAATCTTTGTTTGCCTATCTATTATTATATTAGCATAATGTGCTTCTTTACTCAAGTATACTGCGATACTTAGTTAGTTAGTTATCACCATTAGATTCCATCTAGGAATATAGGGCCGCAATCGCTTGCGGATTCTTCAACAAGTATTTAAGTCCCTAATTTAGCAGTGTTAGACTAGAGGGAAGGCAGCTAGTCATCACCACTCCCCACAACTCTTGGGCTACTCTTTTACCAACCAATAGTGGGATTGACCGTTACATTATAACGCCCCCACGGCTGGACGGGCGAGCATGTTTGGCGCGACGCGGGCTCGAACCCGCGACCCTCGGATTACGAGTCGCACGCCTTACGCGCTAGGCCATGCCAAGCCGAAATACTTAGAAATGTGTAATAATTATAAAATAATGAATTTTTAAATTATGCTAAAAATATTTAAATTGCAGTGTGCACTGCCTCTTCCACTCCCAGACTATGAACCTGTATTCCAGAGTAAATATCTATTTCAGATTATTTGTACATTACCTGATAATACGTTTTTCTCTAATAAAACTATAGTGCCAAGCGTGGTCCAGTGGTCAATATGCTGGAGTGTGGAACAGCAGATCTAACAACCGTCAAAACAAAAATCATGTACCAGAGAGTAGTTCAAAAATCTTTCGGTTCCAAATTTGTAAGAGCAAACTTGGAGAGCCCTTGAGTAGCTTTGTACCCATATTTAAAAACAAATAGAAATTATTAATTAAGTAACTTAAAGGGAGTCGAAATGTCCACTTGTATATCAACGGTGAACTTAACAGATTATAGTAACACTAAAATTTAAGGTTCAGTTCCTATAGTGAAAAGATGCAAATATTCCATTGTGTAGCTTTCCCCTGAAACAACAAACGTAAGTTACAATGAGCAGTTAGTGAGAATTTTAAAACAGCTTTCGAAAAATTCGTCTTATTGAAATAATGTAACAGCTTAGATTCATTAAATATATGTTATTTACAGTTGATTATGCCCCGAAGATCTTGATACAAATTTTATATTCACACTCTCTAGTGGTTCACTATAAATATGTCTATAATGTTCGTAAGCCAAATAACTTTCAAATACCTTTTCTGATTAATATAACCTCAGCACTAGTTTGTTGGTTGTTTTTGGCGGGTTTCTTTTTTTCCAAATTAGAAGAATCTGTTTAATTCTTATAAGTATCTGGTTCTGTACACTTTTAATGATTTTAAAAATATTTTAAAGCTCTAAACCGTCATAATTCTTGAGTTTGTGTTGAAAAATACTCGAATTATTGTGTTTCTAGCATTACTATGTTCTTTCAACCTCTAGGCTTCTTGTTGTGAAGCCGATGTGAGCGCTCTCACATATCGGGCAACAAAACTCATAAACTACTCCTATCTTTAACTAAGAACAGTTTTTGACTCTTTGTGGACTCTTTTCATGACTGTAATCAATTTCTCTTGGTATGAACAGAGTAAACACTAGTATACGTCAAAATCCATGACTGTATGACTAGAAAAGTTTCTTCATTTTCTTAGTAGTGAGTTCAACAAATCATCTTAGAAAACAATTCCTGTTCCCCAATTTCAATTTGTATTATTATTATAAGAAAAGCTCAGTGGTATTGATAATACCACAAATACGAAGTACGAAAAATTTTATTAAATTTTCTTTGAAATGATGTCGAGCAAATCTCTCAAAGTGTGTTGGCGCTCACAAGTAACGTTTATTTTTGCATGCTTACCATTCATATAGCCTAGAAATTTTACGAGTTGTTGTTATTGTTTGAATGACGCAAAAATATTATCTTCGTAACACTTGGGTCCGGCATGGCCAAGCGTGTTAAGGCGTTCGACTCGTAATCCGAGGGTCGCGGGTTCGAATCCCGGTCGCACCAAACATGCTCGACCTTTCAGCCGTGGGGGCGTTATAATGTGACGGTTAACCCCACTATTCGTTGGTTAAAGAGTAGCCCAAGAGTTGGCGGTGGGTGGTAATGACTAGCTGCCTTCCCTCTAGTCTTACAGTGTTAAATTAAGGACGGCTAGCGCAGATAGCCCTCGAGTAGCTTTGCGCGAAATTCAAAACAAACAAGCAAACAATCGTAACACTTGTAACGAAGTTGTTTCAATTCTGGAGAACAATCTAACCAAGTTTGCACGTGAAAGCAAATGATCGGAGCTAATATTGAACACATACTAACGTCCATTGTTTGCTCTTACAATTTACCATTAAACTGCAAGAATATCTCTTTAGGGACAATTCCATCAACATTTTAAACGTTTATTCAAACTTTTACAACGTGGTATTTACCTAACTCTAAAGAAATACATAACAAAAAAGTCTTTTTAATAGAATGTTTGTTACTTGAATATCCAGGTTTCACTGAAAGAACAGCAACATCATAAAAACTTCATTGGATATACGTCCCTGACATGTTTCCTTCATTTTGGAAATGAATACCCAATGACTACGCTGTAGTCAGTGTATGTTATTCAATATTAAATAAGATAAAATAAGTAATTTTCATATGAAGGGACTGTTTCATTCAAAACGTATTAATATTACACAAAAGCAAGAATTATTAGTGTATTTTCAATTAAAAACCAGCTCGCTATTTTGCTGCAAGTTTCAATAAGCAAACAACTGAAACAGGAAAACAAGCAATGTTACTTTAATATCAATTTTAAAACTTTCTAACACAGCTGAATACTCTTGAATTTGATAGTCAATGAAGTCATCCACACGACTTACATACTTTTACGTATAAGAACCATAATTGCAGAACCAGTAAAATAATATGTACATGTGGAGCTTTCTGACAAGAAGTTTTGTTTCAACAGTGACTTTCCTTCCTGCTGATTTTAGAGAATATGAGAAGTGTATTTTAACTAACTATTGTTTATTTTAATTCTATCTTTTATTCAGTTTAAATTTAAGGTTTATACATTTATATCTAAAGTTTCAAATTTAATGTTATATAAAATTAGCTTAACAGTCCTTACATTATGAATTCCACAATACAACAACACTTTTTTATTCCACAGATAATATAGTTTTGAAATAAAGCAATTAATTTTAATTAAGTATTGCCTTTCTATCATATTGGGGGCTGGAATTTCAACTTCAAGAGGAAGGTTTTCAACTTACTTCCCCCTAAATGGCAGTACTTTATTTTCTTATTTTCTTTGGCCCTGCATGGCCAGATGGGCTAAGGCGTAGGACTCGTCATCTGAGGGTTGCAGGTTCGAATCCCCGTCGCATCAAGCATGCTCGCCCTTTCAGCCGTGGGGGCGTTATAATGTGATGGTCAATCCCACTATTCGTTGGTAAAAGAGTAGCCCAAGTGTTGGCAGTGGGTGGCGATAACTAGCTGCCTTTCCTTTAGTCTTACGCTGCTAAATTAGGGACGGCTAGCGCAGATAGCTCTCGTGTAGCTTTGTGCGAAATTCAATAGTGGTCAATCCCACTATTCGTTGGTAAAAGAGTAGCCCAAGTGTTGGCAGTGGGTGGCGATAACTAGCTGCCTTTCCTTTAGTCTTACGCTGCTAAATTAGGGACGGCTAGCGCAGATAGCTCTCGTGTAGCTTTGTGCGAAATTCAAAAACAAACAAACCTTATTTTCTTTTTCTTATTTTTACTTCAATTATTTTTTTTCTTCTTTACTTGGGAAAACAGTCATCTTCTCACAACTGTTTACAGGCAGTAAAGGGTGATATAGATGTGGGACGTTGTGGGCTTCAGCACCCACATCTTTCTCTCCTAATTTCTAGTTCTTTATCTATTGATACTCTTTATTTCTTATGTGAGATAAGACTAATAGACAGTGTATCCCAATCGCAACGTGGGTCCTACTCCCGCAGTCATCTCCAAAACCTAGAGTACATTTTATAATCCCACATTATAGCTTGTACCGTGGGATATTTTCAATTAGTGCAGCGTTTTTTGTTTAATTTATTCTTGTTTCGGCTTGTTTTTTTAACTTATAACCAACTAATATAATTAATCAAAGGTTTGGATTTGCTGTTTTTAACGCATTCCTTCTTTGTGAGTTTGCTTATTTAACTTCATTAAAATGTATTCATTTTTACTAAAATGTATAAACTGTATATAGTTCTGGTAGGTTCATATCATTCTTCCTAGAGGGCAGTAATAGACTTGTGCGGTGCAACATGAGAGATTGATATTAAATGCATACGTCATCACAGAATGTTCGCCATTCTACAAGATTTTCTCAGTTTTTAGTGTTTACCTGATAAAGTGAATTTTCTCACCCCTAAGTCGCATTGCTAGTGTAGAAGACACAGCGATTCTAAATGATAGATGTGTTAAAAGCAATTTTGCTGTTGCCCTTAGTACATATACTGTATTATACTGTGTATATGTGTGCATATATTTTGTAGTTGAAAACATAAATCCAGCTTCGAAATTGAATTACAACAGACATGCCCATTCTGCTGATTTCCATCTATAGTTTCTTTCATTTCTGTTATATTATTCAAGTTGGTTATTTTGTTCCAATAACTCTTCAAGATTAGAAGCTCTAATTTTTTTGTGTGTGAACAATCTAATTTTACTAATGACTTTCCAATTGTTGTTTTACACCCTTCTGCATTAGAACTGATGCTCTATCTTAAGAACAAAAATAAATTAAGGTTGGTTTTTGGAACAAATAGGCTGTAACATTTAACCCTACATTGCTAACTAAATTTCAAACCTACTAAAGCTAAGCTGACTTGTAACTTTCAGTGTTAATCCTAACTTTTTCTCTAAGTAGTCTTGATTTTTGACTGCTTACTATCTTGATGTTTTCAACTTCTTTGATAATCAGAGTGCTTGATCTTTGTTCTGTACTACTACTTATTACATTCTTTAGACAGTTGTCATAGTGTTTAAAGCTCAAAAATCCCGAACTACAATCCAGGTACAGGTGATGCATATTTAAATTTGGTAGAACACTCCACTGGCACTCTAACCAAGAGGTATAGGTGTTCTTTGGAAAGTATCATGTTAAAGCAAGGCATAGGTGTTTTTGGGGAGTATCATGTTAAAGCATTAGACTGTTAAAAATAAACAAACAGAAATCTTGATGTTATATCCAAACAGTAACTTAATAACCAATGATTTTTAAGTAGAATTACATCAGTTTATTTATTAGCACTGTGTTAGTATAATGTTCTTCCCTACACAAGAGTTTATAAAATTCCACATCCTAATATGGTGTTACTGGAGGTATAGAAACGAACCAATAAGACGAAACTCCATCCTTTCTATACCATTTTAGAAATTTGTTTGGTGGCAACACTTATGTCAGGAGTGTCAAATTAAGAATGTTTTATTTTCACTCTTCATTATTGCTCGTTAAAGATTGCTTAATGGGTGGAAGTTAGGGCCTTAGAAGTAATCACATTAAACAGAGCATTCAGAAAGCCAAATAATGAAGAAGACCATTAAGGAATGGCAGATATCCACAGAAGATCTCAATAGTGTTTTTTTACCCGTGTAAGAATGCTTTGTAGTATGAGTTCTAATTTTATGTTATTCAGTAATTTATCTCATTCCAAATTTTTATTGTGTTACTTTTTCGTGTAACATGTACTTTTCTATTTTCCAGAATTTTGTTTGTTAGCCATATTTAACTTTCTTATTCTGTACTTTAAGTTCATTTCATAATCCTGTTGTACCTCTTTTGATTATGTTTGTTTTAATCTTGTAACTTGGTTTTTATGTCTCATTTATTTCATGTTGTGAGTTGTAAGTTGACTTTCATCGTGTTTTATTTTATTGTTTAAGTTTTGTACCTACTTGAGTGCTGTTTATTTTGTTATTATTACTATTTTGTTATTTAATTACGAATTTAAGTTCGATGCATGATATTTATAAATGTTTATTATATGCATTTTAGTATGCATGATATTATTCATATACAATTGATAAAAATAAATCAAAGTTATTTCTTAACTGCATTTAAAATTTTATTTCGTTTCCTCTGACATCTACTTTAAATCCTATTTTTACGTTTTGATTTCATTTTGTTGTAGTAACTTCTGAGTTTATCCTAAGTCTATGTTTATTTCACATTTAGATATTAAGTTATTCTATTTTATTTTCATTCTGTTCAGTCTCACATTATGTCCAATCACGTGTTATTTGGACTCTGGATCAACAAAAAGCAGATAAATATGTTTCTTCCGTGCTTCAACAATCAAAGAGTGCCAAAGTAACAGCAAAGATTGTCAACAGTCAGAATTCAAAAACAGCCAATAATTGGCAAGAATCACGATAAACTTTGTTTGTGGTACGGTTACTATGGTAAATAAATATTATCTTTGTCTAAGTTTATTTTATTATCCTACAAACAAATCTTTTCGACCTCCCATGATGCAAAATTTTAACTGTATCGTTTGTCCTAGTTTAATCTGTGAATGTCATACTAACATGTTTAGAAAGACGGGATAAGGATGCACTTTTAAATTAAGGACACGCCCAGTTTTATAAACATATGCCAGACAGTAAGAAAGGTTGCTGGAAACGTGTAATAATACACCGCAATAACTGTGGATACAGAGAATCACACCTTAACATCTGTGGATGTATCAAGTTACGCTTAAACATTTAATGACACAGTATTATCGCCCCCCTCCCAGTGGTACAGCGGTATGTCTGCGGGCTTACAGCACTAAAAACCGGATTTCAATACTCGTGGTAGAAAGAGTATAGACAGCCCATTGTGCTGCTTTGTGCTTCACTTCAAACAAACAAGCGCAATATTACCCAGCAATGTGAAAAACTATGTAGTAACATCTAGAGAGATTAAGGTATTTAAAACTAAAAATGTACATCCAGAATGTTTAGGCTTACTCAATAAAACCTAGAGATTTAAATATGAATATCCAAAATTATACATATATTGATATGAAAAACAACCTATGAACATCTAGGAACAAGTATATACTATATAGATATATTACACAGTAATATCTAGAGATAATTAGTCCCTTAACAACATATGGGGTATCTAAAGATAGTTTAGTAGTGATCATATGATGAGCTTAATCGTTATCTCGAGTTAAATTTTAGAAAAATTACTTTTCTTCATTTGTTTGTTTCAAACGTCCTCACAAAGCCAAAAGGACATTAGCTGTCTCTAAGGAAGGCGTCTACTCAATACCACCCATTGGCAATGTAAAGGCTGTCAGCGTTAGTAATCCCTAGTTTTGAACTTGTAGACTAAAAGTAAAATAGTTATCCAACAGCACCCACCAACAATACAAGGGTGCCAGTTCTATTAATTCATAATTTTGAACTAATGAACTTGAAGAAAGACAGTTAATCAACAGCTCTCACCGACAACACTTGGACTACTCCAGTCAAGTAGTGGAATTTGATCATCAATATTACAACACCTGATGACCCGAAAATATGGAGTGCATTTACTATACCAGGGGACGCAAGCCAGGAACTCTCTAATTCACAGTGTGTTGTCTACTTGCCCCTTCCCATAATCTCGTCCAGATAAAGGTTAAGTCATGCTTTATTCTGAAATTTCTTGCCGATAAATTGAAATAACAAGAATATAATTTATTTGAATAGAAAAAAGTAAACATAGCCTCACTATAGCCTCGATAAACTTGTAAGTTATGTAAGAAACCTTCGAGGCGTGGCTCCAGTTTTATATAAGGGATGGTATAAAGATGGTTGAGAATAAATGCTGTACATTATTATTTACCAGAAACAACAAATTAAATTGTTGTTGGTTTTGTTTTTGAACGAATAATAATAGTTATATTGTCCCTGATTATTATGCCACACATTTTCTCTTCGTCCATACGAAACACATTAACTTTATTAGATAAAAAAAACAACAACATCCATCCATGAGGATTGAGCCAACAAAAGCCGAATCAAGAGTGGGGTTAATCAGTCCAGAAATTATTACTATATATTTATCAAATAAACAAAAAACATTGCCGTAGAATTTGTTTATCAGAGATCCATACACTTTCTGGGGAGTAGTAAAAGATGGAAACTTAAAGGAATAAGATATTTCAATCTCCGTTATTAAATAACAGAACCGTTTTATTAATAACACAACACAAAGTAATACACTAAATCCGTTAATAAAATGTCTGTAAAAACGAAGGTTTAAACTTACAGATACTTTTACCCAAGAATAAAAGTACCAGTTTTAAAAGAGTTTTATATTCTCTTATGTTTTAGTGATAACTTTTGGTTCGTTTATCGCAGTAGACACACCTCAAATTCAAGCGTTATAAACTCCTAAGCTTATTGCCAAATCACCGAAGGTACATAAATAGGAGATAGTCATAATTATTTACGAATCGTTTAATTAAAAGTGTTCCTTGCTAATTTTTACAAGATTCAGTCTTTCGACTTGTTATACAAACTTCACTGATTGATGCTAGATGTTTTTTATCAATTCTGCAAACATTGTAGTTGAGTTCATTGCTTGTAATTAGACCGGTATAAACTAACCAGCATTGGTACGAACAGTCCTAGTATCTAGCAGTTCTCAACAGTTTAGGTTGTTATAATAATTGCCAAATTTCAATGTAGGACAATATAAATAACGGTGTACTGAATGCACCGGAACAAAATTTTTAATAATAACTTCTTACTGCAATTTAAAACTCAAAGTGTGGGAATAAAGCTATAACTATGCATTATGAGTCCGTATGTCAGCCACAATCAATATGGTAGCTTATTTGGTTTGATTTGGTTTGTTTTGAATTTCGCGCAAAGCTACTCGAGGGCTATCTGAACGTTAGCCGTCCCTAATTTAGCAGTGTAAAATTAGAGGGAAGGCAGCTAGTCATCGCCACCCACTGCCAACTCTTGGGCTACTCTTTTACCAACGAATAGTGGGATTGACCATTACATTATACCGCCTCCACGGCTGAAAGGGCAAGCATGTTTGGTGTGAGGGTAATTCGAATCCCCAACCCTCAGATTACGAGTCGAGTGCCTAATCCACCTGACCATACCGGGCCGGTTGCTTATTTAACTACTGCCATAAAACGTTGCCTCATTTGTCCAAAACACCCTTTAGGTAAAATATTCTTCCAGTTCTTCCTGGAACACGACCCATTCAGAAAGTTTCACATACCATCCTATTATTTTGTTGTTTTGAATTAAGCACAAAGCTACACAAATGGCTATCTGTGCTCTGCCCACCAGTGGTATCGAAACCAGGTTTTTACCGTTGTAAGTCCGCAGACATACCGCTGAGCCACTGGGGGACCATACCATCCTGATTCATCTTCTTTTTCAGTTTCTGAGATATATGTAGCTAGTAAGAATAAAATTAATGTTCCTCTAGATCTTCGAGAGCGTTCCCTTTGATTACTCTCATTTCTTGTTTTTAAGCACTCTGGTGAGTTTACATTATTGGGATTGCTAAGAAACAATATCTCTAAAAAGCTTTTATTTTTGGCGTGCAAGGTCTTCCGATGAGTTTAAAATCGTCTACAGAAACAGTTTCACAAAATTTGGTTAACACAAGAAGACTTCAGCCAATGATTTCTTCAACTGAATTATGTTACAACATGTCACTGACTCAGTCCATGTTCCTAACACAAAACAACACTTCCATGCATTTTTGCAACAATGATGGCATCAAACCAATTTTTTTGCAGCGAAAGAAAAGACAAAGAGAGAAAGCTGGAGTAAAATAGTAATGTGGCGGAGAATGACTTCATGACCCTGTGGAGTTATTCTAGTACTTACTCTGTCATATATCTCTCGTTCTAAACACAAGAACAAAAACAGTTTTATCTTCCATAGTTAGATCTCAGGGACTACCGGATGAAAAAAAATGAAAATGTAAAAATAAAATAAAAATACATTGCTGCAAAGACAACGTTATCAGGCGGTAACACTGCCTAGGTTTAGCTGGCCTGGATCAGTCATCGAAATGTTTTATCTTCTAACAGGTCATCACAACTTTAAAATACTACACAGTGTTTTATTTTATAACAATATTTATGTGATGATTGTATCAACTTCTAGGAATTTCTCGTTTTTCTTTCTTTTTGTGGCCCCCAGTGGCTCACCGGTATGTCTGCGGACTTATAACGCTAAAATTCGGGTTTCGATACCCGTGGTAGGCAGAGCACAGATAGCCCTTTGTGTAGCTTTGTGCTTAATTCGAAACAACTTTCTTTTTGCTTCTTTTTTTTATCAGAAGATAACTCAAAAACCAATACTAGAAATAATAAAAAATTATTAGTATAGTGAAAATGATGTTATTCTTATTACCGGAAAGTTGGCCTCGTAATCTGAGCACCAAATATGCTCGTCCTTTTAACCGTGGGAGCGTTATAATGTGACGGTTAATTTCACTATTCGTTCATAAAAGAGTAACCCAAGAGCTGTTAATTTCACTATTCATTCATAAAAGAGCAACCCAAGAGCTGGCGGTGGGTGGTGATATCTAGCTGCTTTCCCTCTAATATTACACTGCTAAATTAGGGATGGCTAACGTGCAGATAGCCCTCGTGTAGCTTTGCGCGAAATTCAAAAACAAACAAATAAACCTTGACGTTAGGTTTCTTACAGAAATTTTGTATTCCTTTAAAAAACGTAATTACAAAGTGAAACAGAAATTACCAGCTAATAATAAATAAACAATAAATATTATAGTTAGAACCTTATTGTATTTAGAACTTGGTTATAAATACAACCTCCCTTTGGAAACACTGCATTAATAAACAAGCAAAGAAAGAAAGAATAACCTTTTGAGTAGGAAGTAAATGTAGAGATGGCTGGTATCAATCCTTGAAAAACAATGCAAATAAGTTATAAGGATGGCATTTTCATCATTGGAGAGAATTAATATATAAAAATATATATGAAACCATTTAATCACAATTAAATTTAGTTTATCTTATTTTTCTCTATTAATAATCTAATACACTATTTCGCTGTGCTATTATGTAGGGATGATGTATTGTTTTTGAAGGATTATTATTAGTTATCCCTACATTTACATCTTGATTTCTTCAAGTGTTTTCTTCACTTGTAATACTTGGGACGATTTTCTGTGTGTGCTATCCGGAATTTTAAAATCTCAATTAAAAATTAAAAATGAAACAGATTACTGAAAAAAATCAGTTCAAACTAACATATAATGCTATAAAGAACTCGTGTGAAGACAACAGACGCCGATTCAGTTGCTATTAAATGTAATTAAAATTTTGAGGAGTTTACGGATTCTTAAATGATGTAATATGCGTAACACGGTCGTCGCTACTATCCATTTCCTAATAACCTATATACGAATAAATAATCTAAACAAGCCACTAATGGTCCTCTTAAGAATGGACTTGTGCAAGGACGTTTTATAATTTCAAGACAATGAACTATGTTTTCAGTAGCGTCCTAAAGTTTAGAAAGAAATTAATTGAAACATTTCAAACGCCAGCAGCAAAGCAATAAAATTCGTAAAATGCATTTAAAAATCCCCCGTAGTCAGTATTACATGAAAACAATGTCCTTCTGGAAGAGTCAGTGATATAGTGTTGCCAAATGATACTAGTATCCAAGAGCAACGAGATAAAGTCCTCCGGGAAGGTTCGATGCATTTTCGTAATAAATGTCAAGTCAGGTAATAGCGGAAAAGCACCAACATGACTTATTACTTAAGAAAATAGATCATTAATTAGTGTTATTATACATTATTTACATACAATTTAATTTAAAAGTAATAACTGTAAACTTCTAATATGCTTAATTTTTCTTTTGATGAAAATCAAACGAAAAGCATCAATACATAAATTGTAAACAGGCGAATAACCAGTCATTCAAGAAATTGATTTGTAAACATATTTTACAGAAACAAATGAAATGTCTTAATCATTACAATTCAATCAAGGCAACTTACGCAGGAAATTTCAAAATTACAAAACGGGGTCAAAAAATTATCGTTCATTTTAAACGTTGATATCCGGAAATAAATGTCGGAATTCTCACGATGACATTTAGAAGCTAAATATTGAATACTTTATCATTGGTTGGTTTTTTTAATCCAACGTTTGTCACTTATAAGGTGTTTTAATTGTCTGCTGTTTCAACTCTATCAGATGGCCCGGCATGGCCAAGCGTATTAAGGCGTGCGACTCGTAATCTGAGGGTCGTGGATTCGCATCCCGGTCGCGCCAAACATGCACGCCCTTTCAGCCGTAGGGGCGTTATAATGTACGGTCAGTCCCACTATTCGTTGGTAAAAGAGTAGCCCAAGAGTTGGCGGTGGGTGGTAATGACTAGCTGCCTTCCCTCTAGTCTTACACTGCTAAATAGGGACGGCTAGCACAGATAGCCCTCGAGTAGCTTAGTGTGAAATTCCAAAACAAACAAACAAACAACTCTACTCAGAGTAAGTTTCGCAACCCCCAAGGCAGCATGGACAAGAAGGACCTTCATCTGAGTTTCCTCTACGACTTCAAACTTGAACGAGAAACTACACGAAACATCAACCAGGCATTCGACCATGGATCACTTTCAATTGGTGTCATCAACCTTTGAAAACATTTTGCAGATAAAGCTTTGTTATCACTTCAACCATAACTTCGGTTTTCACTCAAAACACCATAACGCTCCATATTTTTGTTATCTTAGTAAATTAACAAAGAAAGTTATTTCATGCGATAATACACAGATTTATTGTTTCCCTTGTGTAAGTGAACGTGCCTACAATATTCAGTATTTTAAACATGAACGGTATTATATGTAGTATGATGCCAACTTTAAATTACCACTATCTGCAGTTAGCGCCACTGTAGTAAGATAGACAAACCCTTAATATTACAATTAGTTTCGGTTAGTTCCAATGTAGTATGACACATGCCCACCAAACATTACTGTTAGGACCATGGAATAAAACTGAGTGCATCTTATTCAGATTATTAAATTCATGCATGGAAGAGCTGATGATGTTTCTAAATTACATTGAAATTTGATTGATAAACCGAAACATCCACCGAGGAACTTATAGCTTTGTCTGGTGGTGAACCAACTTTAAAAGTGACCGCATTAGTAATGTGCGCAGCAAACTTCAAGGAAAAGGGCTGAAGGACATTTTTAAAGATAACGTTTAATACGCATACATTCTAAAACTGTTTATATATATACACACACACATAAACTAGTATAATCTTAAATTAGGCCCGGCATGGCCAAGCGCGTTAAGGCGTGCGACTCGTAATTCGCGGGTTCGCATCCCCGTTGCGCCAAACATGCTCGCCCTTTCAGCCGTGGGGGCGTTATAATGTGACGGTCAATCCCACTATTCGTTGGTAAAAGAGTAGCCTAAGAGTTGGCGATGGATGGTGATGACTAGCTGCCTTCCCTCTAATCTTACACTGCAAAATTAGGGACGGCTAGCACAGATAGCCCTCGAGTAGCTTTGTGCGAAATTCAAAAACAAACAAACTAACCTTAAACTACGCTTTTGGTCTTTTTATAAAAGCTTTACAATGACACTTCATATTAAGTTGCGTGTGTGTTTACTTTTAATCAATTATATTTATCATAAGATAATAGAATTAGACTTATTATATTTTTCAACATCAGGTTCTTTATTCTTTTCCTTAGGGTTTATAACAAGAATGTATAACAATATTTCCACCATATACAATGCCGACTACGCGTAACTGATTTATATGGCACAAAGGGACCGAAAAAAGAATATAGTGTTAAAACTCTAATAAGAATGATTCTTATGTCACATATAGTTAAACATAATCACGTTTCGCTAGCAAAAAGCGTTTACATCATAAAAATATTTATTCTAATAAATGACTTAAATAAATAGTGCTTCGAAAACCACTATGTTCGTTTTACCCCACCTTGCCTGATCAGTATTGTTATCAAGCAATAGGTGTTGTCGGCGATGGATATAACGACCATAATGTGATTTAAATACGCAAATAATGTCTCTTCTTCTCAGAAAGCCCAAAAGTAGTATTTAAAAATGCAATAAACCTAATACTATTGTCTTATGAAAAATATAACTAATTAAGATCATTATTCGCAAGGAAAGGGGATCCACAGAACTCTGTGTTTTTGATCTGTTTTTGATGCTGAGCTCTTCATTGGTGTTAAAAATAAAATAATATTGTGTTATTAATCTATACCATAAAAATCTGATTATAAAATGATTTAAATAAATTAATAGCAACTACAATCAATTTACGCAATGTAATTCACACTGTAACATTAGTTGTTCATGAAAGTTGATGATACGAATAGCACTTTTACCACTGCTATGAGCCCTTGTATTGATGGAAAAGTCTCGTCGGCACTGGATATGGCAAATGTATTGTAACTGACATATTATAACATATTCTTCTTTGAATTCACTCATAAGTTTTTCTAACTAATCAATATGTGTAAAAACCCAGTATCGGTTGGCCACCTACGATTTCTCCGAATTTCGTGTCCGATTCTACTTTTACTCCTTTTTTTCCTTTTTAACTGCCTGTCCCATTTTAGTTAAATTTAATCGCTAACATATGTTTAAATAGCTCCTGAATTTCGGCACTTTTTGTGCTATACAAAAGTTTGAACATTATAACGTCAAGGTAGGTAAGATTCGAATAGGAAAACTCTCGTAACCGAAGACACGGAAGTGCATTTGCTTCCTATTAATGCCTAAGAAAAATAAGTAAAAAATTTGTCCATATCTATGCTTCGGAATTATTAAAACAAAAACGTCTTTGTTAAAACAGACAAATGATACGAATTATCTGTCGGAAAGAGGAAAAATTTTCCTCAGAAGAAGAATAGGTATGCATGCAATCACATGATTATTATACGATTTAATCTTTTATGGAAAAGCTGTTACTTGTGATGGATTTAGGATGTTCCTGAGAAAGGATATTTTATATTTCTTTAACTTCTTTCTTTTATGTATTGCCAATTTTTATACGAGATAGTTTTGGCATCTACTTCACAGAATTTTACGCTAGTCACTGTCATAAATTTATAGAAATCATAGAAAGAGTTAGCATTACAAGGTGATCGTAAGTCATCTTTCCTATTTTAAAATTAAATAATTAACTAAGTAAAGAAATACAACCATGCAGTTTTAAACATCTTGTACTCAAACTCAAATAGTACCGACATGTCAGTAGTCTTCTACATGTACACTATTAATGGCTCTCAGCACACCTAACTAATACTCAATTTCAGTCTGTGTTCACTGTAACATATCCACGGTTGCCCTTTTAGGGGATAGGTAACACTACTCGCTAGGGTGAAAAAAAAACAATATATGAAAAACTGTTTGTGTTGAGATACAAGATGTTGAAAAGTCTATAATTGTATTTATGTAGTTATTTAATTATTAAAGTTTAAAATAGGAAAGATAATTTTGGATCACTCAGTATATCCCATCAATGTTCTCATGTGTGTGTGTATATATATATATACGCATACATTTGAAAATGAAGTTATTTCCTACAAAGAAAAGAAAAAACTTAATGAATCTTACGTTAATATAAAAAAAGAAACGTTCAATGTGTCAACTAGTGTGTTCTTCAAAATCCAGCCTTAGAAGCTCACTCCTTCTAAATGTGCAACAATATCATATCAAAAACAACATCTAGTGTCGAAACGCAATAACGGCATATAAATGAATTCAAAATAGCGAGTGACATTTTTTTATTTGTCCAAGCGATATGAAGAGGACTGTAGTGGAACTTCCAATTGGCGTTTGTCGCTTGTGATTGAAGCGGAAATCAATTACGTCTCACACTCCACGCCGTCCTTCGAACAAGCCCGGCCTTATGCAATACAGCAATGAAAAAATAAGTTACGTGTCTAATAAGTGAGCTATTCATGCAGTATGTTACAGCGACTGGCGCAGCGCATCCGGGAAATTACAATAGAAGGTTTTAACGTTGATAATACTGAAATATATAGACTAACCAAGATTTTTGTGCATGCTTCCATTTTTATATATTACCAAAAATGGCCCTTTACCAATTCGTTTTTTTCTCCAAACTAAGATAAATGAAAAGTAACGTAAACTAAAAAGGAAAATAAACCTAAATGTATGTGTTAATTAATAACGTTTTCTTCTATCCTTCTGTAGTTTGGTTTGGTTTGAATTTCGCGCAAAACTACACAAGAGTTATGTGCGCTAACCGTCCCTAATTTAGCAGTGTAAGACTAAAGGGAAGGTAGCTAGTCATCACTACTCACCGCCAACTCTTGGGCTACTCTTTTACCAACGAATAGTTGGATTGACCGTCACATTATAACGCCCATACGGGCGAGCATATTTGGCGTGATGGGGATTCGAACCCGCGACCCTCAGATTACGAGTCGAGTGCTTTAACCACCTGGCCATGCCGAGCCTATCCTTCTGTGAAGAGGTCTCCTGGTTACTATAAAGTACAAATGATGAGAGATGTTGCATATAAGCTGGTAAACAACATTAGAGAGAATACACATATTTAGATTACAAGAACACGTATTTGGTGTTTCATAATCTTTGTTTTTGGTATTAAGAAATCTCTTGTACGCCAATACATACTGAAGAAATTAACTTTTTTTTTTTGTCTTAACAATGTGTATATATGTGTCTTAAAGCAAAGCACGTTAGTCTATCTGCTGTACAGACCACGAGTATTGAAATCTGTCTTCTTGCGTTATAGGTCCTTACACTTACAACCGTGCTACTGGGGCCTATCTTAAGAGAATGTTTTGTATTGTCTGACTAAATATGTCTCACAGAAACAAAGTATTTTTAAAATATTATGGTGTCATTTTACGCAGTCTGAAACTATGTCATCAGAGAAGGAGCTTCACTAAAAACCCCAGAGGTCAAAGCTAGGTCAAATGTCTGAGTCAGAAAGGAAAAAAAAACTTAACCATGTAACGTCAATAGGGAGGCAGAAAAACAACGAAAATAAAAAGACAGGCAACAACAACGCACATATCGTCAGCAGACAGATGGACACTAAGAAATAAATATACGGGCAGTTAGACAATGACGATATACTTGTAGTCAGTAGACATGAAGAAAAACTCTGAAAAAAATAGGCAGACATGGCAGAGACTGATGCTAAGTTGGTGTAAAAACATTCTTACTCGTACACTCCGTTAGGTAAAATATGTATTTCTAATACAAATCTTTATTTAAAGATGTGAATTACTAGTACATACCTTTATATAAACATAAAAATTACATATACGTACTTTTATGTAAAATATGTATTTCTAGTACACACCTTTATGTAAAGATACGAATTACTGGTACATACTTTTATATAAACAAATAAATTAGTCATACACACCTTTATCTAAAGATGTGTATTACTGGTACACACCTTTAGGTAAAGATATGAATTAATGGTGGACACTTTTATGTAAAGATATTCATAACTAGTACAGCCTTTACATAAAGGTTTGTGTTAGGGATACACGCAACTATATGAGTTACTGTCATACATCTTTAGGTAAAATATGCATTAGTGGTACGAGCCTTTTAGTAAACATATGCGTCACTGACCCTCATACATATAAATATATATATATATATATATAATGAAGAATTGTTCAAATTCGTCTTTGCTCCATTTAATTAAGGTTTCTTTGTGCGATAGTTCTTAAAACAAGGGAAGACTCGAACAATTAGCATTTTCAACTGCGTGGGATAGGTGTATATAACAGTACACGAAAGGGTATTAACATGTATATTAACATGCTATAAAACAAGTTCCTTCATTTTTTGAAGTCCTTTGGTTAATAAATAGTACTAAATTATCTCAGAAAGAAGTTCAAACACTTGGATACCTGCAAGAGAAACTTTTCAATGTAATTACACCAGAAACAAATAGCAAACAAATTAATATATTTCATTTTAAAGATATTATTAAACTATAATTTTTTCACGTATATTTTATTGTGGTTAAATAAATTACATAGCTGTTGTTTTGAATTAAGCACAAAGCTACACAATAGGCTACCTATGCTCTGTCCACCACCGGTATCGAAACCCGGTTTTTAGCGTTGGAAGTCCGCAGACATACCACTGAGCCACTTGGGGGATAAATTACATAGCAACGTCACGCTTCATTCTTATAGTTTCATTTTATACTAAAGTTTATTATATAATCCTAAAATTTACGTAGCATGAACAATATTTGGTATCAAATTCATGTAGATTCATAATATATTTCCTGTCACACCAAACATGCTCGTCCTTTCAGCCGTGAGGGCGTTATAATCTGACGTTCAATCCCACTATTCGTTTGCAAAAAGTAACCCAGTAAGTAAAGGTGAGTAGTGATAACAAGTTCCCTTCCATCTAATCTCACTCTGCTAAATTAGGGACGGCTAGCGCAGATAGCCCTTGTGTAGCATTGCGCGAAATTCAAAAACCAATCTAAATCCATAATATATCTACGAAAATACGTTGCAGACAACATTTTAGAGATATATGAAAGTGCTTCAATATACACATTTCTTTAAGCGTTATATGAGTATCATCATCGCATGTCTAGATCGGGCTGGGGTAAAGGTTCTCACTTGTACGTGTGTGTTTATCAGGCTGGGGTAAAGGTTCTCACTTGTACGTGTGTGTTTCTCTGTTAATTTAGGCTCATTTAACGTCTCTGCTTGAATAAAACACCCTTTTTAAAATTATATGAAAAACATATTATTTCATATTGAATAGTATATAATAAATTATTGGCACAACTCTAAATAAAATCATAATTTCCACCACCCATGCAATGTAAGCTGAAACTTTAATGCCTTTATCTTTTCGTTATGTTTAAACACTGGTAATAGTTATTAGTTATACAACGTGCTACTGTGTCTGTACTAATCATCCGTGAACTCAGCAGTTAATCCGACGTGGCTGTACTATAAGAAAACACAAACTAATCATCCGCATGGTAATTTAGTATTGCAAAAACAAATCGCTTCTTACCATCTTTCAATAAGATCACCTACTAATATTTCAACTGTATCACTAGAGATAGGAAATTACATGATTTTATGACACAGTATGTATTCATTTACTTGTATGTAAATGTAACAGAGTTGAATCAACAGTTAGGAGTCGCGACACGTTGATTCTGAACTAATCGTAACTAAGCAAATACCCCATTAAAAGTAAGAAATAAATTGGCTTCTGTCTGACAAAACATAAAGAAAGATTATACTCTTAGCCTAAGATAGATATACTCTGTTTAAATCTAAATATGAGATTTACTGACTGTTCGTGCTTAAAGCTACAGAATATGCTTTGATTGTTTAACTTTTGTTCCATGATGATGTTGGAAACGAACAAAATGTTACATCTGCGCTGTGTTCATATATAAACTTTAATTTTTTAACGTTATAACTGCGCTGTGTTCATATAAACTCTCATTTTTTAACGTTATAACTGCGCTGTGTTTATATAAACTCATTTTTTAACGTTATAACTGCGCTGTGTTCATATAAACTCTCATTTTTTTAACGTTATAACTGCGCTGTGCTCATATAAACTATCATTTTTTAATGTTATAAGTCCTCGAGATTACGGGATTATTGAACTAATTACCATTGTTCCTTTATCATCATTGACTTCGCAGCAAAAACTGTATTTTAAATTAACGTTTTAAAGTATTTATTTGAAATCCTTTGTTTATTCGTTAGTGTTCACAGTTTTGTTAATAAACCCTATAAAGGAGCATATCCGATATAATCCAAGTATAATTATTTTCAGAGTTGTGTTCAATTATCCATCGATACTGTGTACGTGCACTGGTTGTAACAGATGCCCCTAATTAGTTTTATGTTGTGACTTAATATGTAAGGGAAATTTGATTTATAAAGTTAGCGTTAATGTGACTACTCTGAGATAAAATAAATAAACAAATAAAACGAAACAGCATAGTTTCATACTGGTATCGTTATTCCTCTAGCGGTAAAATAAACAATAATTATGCTTTAACACAAATAAACAAAGAGTAAAAAAATCGGATTATCCAACCATAACCAGAGGGTACGCTCATTTCTGGTCTTTTTAAGAGAGGATTATTCTATAGATGTTTTCAAATATAAATGTTAATGAAATTTTACTATCTGTATATATATATATATATATTGTTTATAAAATGTGTTTCGAAATATTCTCACCACAGTAAGCCTTGATTTATATTAACTTTTGTTCGATGATGTTATTTGAGGGGAATAAAATGTTATAAAATAGCTTATTTCTTGTAGAAATAAAAGATTGACGCGCGCCAGTCACGCGCCACTCTTTATCCAAAACTTAAACAATGTTTATCTTTTATTACCTGTACTGTAAGTCACGTTTTTTCAAGTAGATTAAATACAATTGCAGTTGCATGCATGTGTGGTTTGCAAGTTTCCATAGAAATACATATCAAATACTATAGTTTGAGACAGGATCTAGTATTTGTGGATTCTCTAAGTAGGGTATGCCATTTTGTTTATTTGTTGTTCGTTTCATCACAATATTGATAATAATAGTTACAATATCGAATGTAATTACTTTTATTTTATTTTCATTTGTAGATCATTATTGTACTTTTATTATAAAAGCTGATTCACACTGTTAGCGTAGAGTTTGTATTTGGGACTTGCCTAAACCTCCTATATTGGGTTTACGACCGAAAACATCGTCAACAGCAAGGGTAACCAACTAATAAAACAATGCATTCTAATCTTTACAAATATATATATATGAAAAAAGTACATTTAATTAGCTATACTAGCAACCACTTTGATGTTTAGTTGTGCTGTGCAGCTTGCTCTAACTGGAAATTATTATTTGTTTTAGTATGTTTCTGGGGTTTGATTTCGCATGCAAGATGTGTGAAATCTGGCCATTTTTTTTACACCATAAACACATGGACTCACCTTGGAAGTGAAAATCTAATACCTATAGAAGATACTTTTTGTGTACCATTAATATTGTTTATACATTACACTGTTCTCATTAATCTCTTTGTTTACCTCTCACTATATTATGAGTAGGTGAAGCTTTAAGTCGGTAATCTTGATATCACATAAATTTCTGAAACACTGCGGTTCTCACGAACTGAGAGAATTTTTCACCATATCATACACATGCACATATGTATTTATGTGTGTATATTTATCTGTGCGCGTGTGTACATAATACATAGCTGTAAGATTAATCTAAATAACAACATTAATATCTTAACAAAATTAATGTTGAGTAACATTCTGTTGATTTTTGTTATTTTACCATACACTTTACGTTAAAAATTTAACATCGTACTAATTCTAATTTATTTTAAGAGCTTTAGCATCCGGTAATAGTCATGTAATAAGACACGACTACCAAATCACAAGAATTATCAACAAACAAAGTGTCTCTCTCAGCAGTGACAGGTAATAATATAACATGGAGTGAGTGTGAGGAAGGAGATAGGGTATTTAAAGGCAGGTCAGACATTATCTAAACTCTTCATGCACACTGAGTTTTTGAGAACGGTACATTTATTAAGTCCCTTGGTTTATCAGTGTAAAAATGAACATTGTTAACTTTAGTTACACTTTCTACATATTTTGTAACCTTATGGCCTTATGACAATGTTTAACATATACTCAAATATATAATGAACACTTAAGATACAGCAAATATTACACTGTACTATAGAAATGGACATTCCTCATCACTGAAGAAAACAGCGTGTGAATACATTCTACTATTTCATTTACGGCTTTGTTTTCACCAGTAGTTTAAAAATAGTAAGCAAAAGTCTTGTGTTAATATTAATATATTTTACAAATACCAGATAAATATTCTGTTAACAAATATTTATTCATCACAAACCAATAACTCTTTAAGCCAACAAGCAAACATCCTGTGTTAATACCAGTAACTCTCTAAAGCACTAAATAAATCTCGTGTTAATAACTGTGTCTCTCTATAAGTACCAGATAAGTCTACTGTGTTAATACTACTAACTTCTTAAAAAAAACTGATAAGTGTATTTTGTTGCTAGAAGCAATTCCTTACAAATACCAAGCAAGCCACTCGATGCAGTTGAAGATATAAAATGAGATTTACGAAACCATTTATCATTCACATAGTAGAAACAACCTGTAGATAACGTTATCAGTGAATAAGTTTCACACTTACGCCACATTACTTTGTGATCAAGTAGACTTTAGTAAATGTATAATTTATGCGTGCTCGAACTGTCATTGTTATGTGGGTAATTTTGCTTTGTATTAATATACTTTTTGTTTAGTCTAAGATATTGAACTACCAACTAAAATGTTAAAGAATTGACTATCTTTCTATAGTTATGAGTTTTATTTCTTGGGAATATATTTTTAAAAGTGCTGTTAACTCTACACTATAAATGTTTCAATTTGCACCTTTGTATATTTTCGTATTAGCGTACGGAAGAGAACGTGAGCGTCGACTTTCGCGGAAGCACTGCGACGTAAAAATGTTAATTCAATTTATCTTCTGGTGAATGTACTGCTGGGTTAAAACGCCAGTTCAGTTTGATTTAGTGTGAATGTACTGCTAGGTTAAAACGCCAGTTCAGTTTGATTTAGTGTGAATGTACTATGACGTTAAAACGTCAATATAATTTGATTTAGAGTCCTTTGAACCGTGTATGAAGCAAGATAACTGTTATTCAGTGTTCTTAAAACAAAATGTAGTCATCTCGAAATTGCCTTATGTTTTGAATACGGTTATGCATACTTCAAAATTAAGACACTGCACTAATGAAATCACATTTGATAATGTGCTGACTTTTGGAGCCATATCTGCGGCAGAAACTTTATGGCCCTCAGGAACTCCATCAGGAACAATTTTAGAGGAGTTTTAGGCAAAATCGGTCTTAGCACAGATTCAACTGTCGTCCAATTTTACGAACCAAGCAGGCATAGTACATATTAACATTAGATTCAAATACTCTATTTCAGCAGGGTCCATAAGTTAGATGGGTGGATGAATCTACAAATAGAGAGAAGGTAAGATATAAAATATTGTTGCGTTACAGTTATTTGGTTGTTTATGTATTCGTCTACATTTAATAATTAATTTTTCTTGTGAAAGAAATGTTAAGAATATCCAGGCTTTAAAGAAAAAAGTTGGTTTATAATCGCTTTTATCTTAGGTTCGATGAAACTTATCAATGTCATGCAACACTCGTGGTTGGTGAGATACTTAAGGCTAAAACAACAGCTGTCTTAGAATACGTAAGGATACTCATGATTGAAAAAAGAGCTACTTTAAGGCACATAGAGATACACATAGTAAAAATCATAACTATTTCAAAACTTGTAACGATTCTATTAGCTAAAAACCACTACAGCTTAGTAAAGAATCGTTTTTGTTTTGTTTTTCAGCTTTTAACTAAGAAATACGTAATTTAATAAATTAATTTAATATACGAATGGAAGTTTAAAGACGTATACGAATCATTATATTATGATTTTATTCATTTAGTACAAGAAGGAGCTGTAAAAACAAAGTAAAATCTTTCAACAACAGCGAAGCTAAACACCTAGTGTCTGTAAGTCCCGCAAGGAAAGATGTGTGCTTCAAATCATGTTCCAAACGTCTGCTGTCTGTAGGTCCCACAAGAGAAGTTGGGCACTTCAGCTTATATTCCTTGATATAACTTAATAACTTGATTAACTTAATACTGTCAAATATGAAATACTATCTTTATCTAGAACAATTCCAACAAGACACTTTCTGCATTGAGTAAGAGTGTTTGACAACTTAACAAAGGTTATATCTATCAACTGCTTATGAAAATACCTATCTCTCTATCGTTTATACGTTGGGTTATTTTCATAAGGCTAGTGGTAATCAACTTCAAATCAAAATAATAACGTGTTCTTTCATTGCTAAAAAGAGAAATAAAACACAACCCATTACTCCAAAAACATAATTGGTTTCCAACATGGGTCTCCAAATCACGGCCCGCCTTCGGTTTATTCGGTCCGGCAACGGTTTATTATAGCAGTAATATAATGTTTTAATATCATAAACATAAAAAAACATAATTGAGTAAAAGCCAATCTAGGTGCAATACAGTTTACTCTTTGCTGGAAAATATCATATTACTAGTATTACGTCATCTCAGTTATCGATCCCAGTGCCCTGAAGCAGTGTGTTTCTTCCCACGCCTGCTCCGTGTACCGTAGTGTGTGTCAGTGAATGCTGCTGTTTACCTTATGTTCGAGTTCATAGCTATTCCTAGTTATTATGTCAGGACAAGGGAAGAAAAGAAAAGTTTACTCTGAATGTCGTGTTTTTTTAAAGAACAGTGGAGTGTGAACTACTTCGTTATCGAATCACGTTGCTTAATATGCAACGAGACTATCGCAGTGCTGAAAGAATACAACATTGGTAGACATTACCAAACCAAGCACTCATCAAACTAGTCTCAGTTCACGGGAAAGTTACGTTCGGACAAATTTGAAACCTTGAAATGTAACCTATTGTCGAGAGCTTTTCTATCACACTTGACGAGTCAACAGATGTGTCCGACACTTCACAGTTGCTGTTGTTTATTCGCGGAGTCAAAATTAATTTTGAAGTGATTGAAGAATTAGCTTTTGTGCACAGTATACATGGAACACCTCAGGTAAAGACATTTTCAAAGAGGTCGAAAAATCACTAACTCAGAACAACCTGGAATGGAAACTGCTGAAGTGCTTTACAACATATGGTGGTGAGAAATACGTGTGGTGCAGGAAGAGGTTTAGTTTGAACAAACTTACAAAGCTGTTGAAAGTGCAAATTGTTCCAAGCCTATGGTTGTTCATTGCATTATTCATCAGCAGGCACTATGTGGAAAATATACGGATCAGTCATGTGTCATGGAACCTGTAGTTCCAACAGTGAGCTAAATTCGCTCGCATAGACTCAACCATCGTCAGTTGCGTGAATTTTTGGATGAACTGTCACCTGAAGTCCAAATGGAAGTGATTGATCTGTTATCCAAAGGCATGTTTAAGGACAACTGATAGAGTTCCATAAATGCTTTTCAGGTGATCAATATGTTCATTTAGAAAATTCGTGAATTCATTTCAGTTTTTGACACAACCTATTTCTTTGAAGACCTTTTCAAAGAGGAAGTACATGATATCTAGTTACAGATCAGCTTTATCTGATGAACATTTGTAATCACTTTTAATGACAGGGAGCACTAACTTTAAATCTCAATTACGTTTAATTTTGTCAGAAAAACACCAGTTTCATGCTTCTCACTAACGATAAAAAAGATGATTATACATCTTAAATATTTTCAGTATGTGCTCTTAAGAGAAATAAATTAGTGACGTTGAATGCTGATCATATATGCACCCTTATTTAATTTTACCACGATCCCTCCGGCCTGCGAAGCCCAAAAGAGTCTACCTCCCGGCCCTTGTCCAGAAAGGTCTGGAGACCTCTGATTCTAAGTATTGCTTCAATATCACGACTCCATCGAGGCAAACAAGATGCTTACCAATTGATTTAGTCGCCTACAAATAATCTCAAAACTTTAAACTCGCATAATGTGTTCCTTCAACTGTCTTTCAAACTGCGCCTACAAGCTTTAAATTAAGATTTAAGATCTATATGTTAGTTGTCTAGCAAATAAGCAGAATAATCCAGAAAATGTCTTCACATGCGGCTGTAATACTAAAGTTTCTCTCTTCAACCTATAGAAGTGGATGCGTCAAAAGCTGTTAAATGTGAATGACTTTGTTTTATAAACTAGCTGCACCCTAAATTAACCACCCCTAGCGTGACATACTTGTAACAGAGAATACGTTTGTTTTCCCAAACACAAACAAATTTGTATGTGTGTGTCTAAATACAGTATTATATGTAAATTTTCTACGTATAATTCAATTATTTTTGTTTTTCTATAATTCATCTGGTATAAAAAAGGTAACACTAAACTCTAAAGTCTGTAAGTCTTATAGACTTCTTTTATGATAATTTTCTACACTGATGTAATCATTATGCAAATGTAATGAGGTAAAAAAGTGTTTTAACTTTGTTTCATATTTAATTTTCACACTGTTATATTTGAAAACGACCTAGGTTTTTCCAGAAATTAAACTCTGGTCCCCTAATGATATTACAGGCGAAATATAACTAATTACAAGGATAACTGTTTGAATTAAATTTAAAAATACCCCTTCAAATATGTCGACTCGTTTATACAAAAAAAAAACAAATGTCAAAGAACAAAAGTTCTTAACATAAGTTATGATTTGAAGTGAAGCCCTTTAAATATGCGCTATTTTCTAGATTAGTGCTACGTATCTGGAAATCATTGCCGTGTGATTTAAAGCTCAATAAAAACACACACATTCCCCACTACTAGCCTCCAAAGAAGCAGTCCAAGAGTTAATTAATTAATGCTAGCTAGCTACCTTCACTCTAGTTCAACAGCTCAAAATTCGCGACGGCCATTTGTAGCTTTGCACGAAATTCTAGAAAAAGCAGTTTTAAAGCTTTTGTTTGAGTATCATTTCCTCTTCTTTAAGACATTTGATTAAATTTTGGAATAAGTCCAGTCAGCTGGCCAAAAGTGTTCAATAAATTAAATTAAACTCAATAAACATTACTGATAAATTGAAAGAAAACTCAAGAGAGATAATCATTAAACTGAGTGGCAAACAACTACTGAGTACAATTTCTCCCACTGCTCAGAGGATCCTACTTAGGAGAGCAAATCTTCTATCTTTTAGCAAGTAATATGCACTATAAGACAACTCTATCGAAAAAGCCTTACTTTGAAGCTAGTTCCATCCGTTTCTCTACTAAGAAGTCTTCCTGGAACAAGCAGCTTGTAGTTAAACGCCATTAAGAAGCTAACCAATCTACTGTCGGTCCTTAGATTTGTCTAACAGGCTGCCTGGGGTCAAGCCTCTGCCCTTATGCTCTAAAAATGCCTTTTTTTCTCAGTCATAAAAAACTGTCAACAACTACTAATGATATGCCGATTTCATACTTTATCACCTGCGATTTATTAGGTAGCTAAAGAAATAAAAATATATCATATTTAAAATGAATGGAACACAGGTGTTATTTAGGGTAAACAACAAAATGTGATATGCTGTTAAATATTAATATGTAATAATTCATTATTTAGTTCAATATTTTAAAAGTATTTATAAGATCAATTGAGTAGCAATGAAAGAAAATATGTTTGTTTTTTATCGATTTTTATGCCATATGTGTAACAGAAGCAATCCACAGTCCCCATCTGGATTGATGCCACTTATCTGGTAATCACTGCCGCGTGATTTAAAGCGCAATACACACACACACACACACACACACACAGATTCTCCACCACTGGCCTCTAAATAAGCAATCCGAGAGCTAATTAATGAGTGTTAGGTACCTTTACTCTAATCGAACAGTTCAAAACTGTATTAAGTCTCCCCTAACATTTCAGCCACCCACAAAGATCTCTTGTATGTTTGAAAAATATGATACCTGCCAATTTAACGTTCTCTGCCCGTTGTTGGTGCCTCGCATTTACTCTAAAGCTCACATTAAGTGATGTTTCTTTCTGTCATTTATTCTCTTATATTTGATTAATTATAATAATTAAATAGTTGTTTCAAATAAGAAATATCATGCTTAAAATATAATAAAACAGCTACAGAGCTGTTACAGGACGATGAAAAATTACTATACATATATTTTACCAATAGTTAACTTCTCACTAACCGTATTAGCCCTATATTACGGTTGTTAATACCTCTTTTAAATCTAATAGCTGATTCTATGGCTTTGGTGATCTTCAGATGTGACAATATCTAATGGGCCAATTTTTACTCTACGTATTTCTTGTAAATTCTTCAAAGATGGCCGTGATTCTATCTCTAATTTTTTTCAATGGGTTTTAGAACCCCTTCTGAATGTTGACATCTGTGACAAATTAATCTTATTTGAATCAAGTTCAGCCCTTTTCCTACCGATAGCTCCTCTTTGATAGAACAAACTATCAGGTAGTTGGGCGAGTACTCGGTAGAGCGCATATCTGAGTCACGCAGCGTTAAACATATTCGGCTCTCCAAAAATACAAAAATACTGCCGTTATGATCCATGAACATAAACCATATTTTACAAGACAATGAGGAATATGATTCTACATAAATCCACAAAGTTTCATCAAAATCCGATCATTCTTGACTGAGTTATAGCGCAAAAACGTTGTAAAAAATAAACCCTCAAATCAACAGATAGGGATTTTCGTGACCTGGTTGTGAATTTGAACTCGACTTTCCAAGAACTACACAATTCTAAGTTTTGGCAATGGTTCCAATGTAAACCAGTTTTTGTCTGAATATATTCAACAGTTTTCGAACAGTATTGGTGATAAACACACACAGAGGCGAAAACAGGCAAGTAATGTCCGCTGCAGGCCCAGGTGGTTTTAAGGAAACAAAGAAGAAAACAATTATATCCTATTTTCTTTTTCTGTTTTTTGCACAAAAAAGACAGTCTTTTTATTAGGTATAAGAGCTTAATATTTCCTAGATCTCATCTACCTATTTTGGAATTGGTGAATAAATATACTGTATCCCTTTTTATAATGGCTCTAAAGTTATTTGTGAAAATAAAAGACAAATTGAGTCATTTATTTTATTTGAAACCTTTTTTTAATTAGAGGGTATTTAAGAGCATAACTAAAGCTGCTAAAAGCATATTCAAATTACTTTCTGAATTGTGATTTTTCAGCTCATCTCAGTAAATTATACAAACATGTGTAAAACTTTTGCAACAACTCAAACACAAGCATAATGAAGCTTCAAGACCTGACTTAAACTTATAATGTAGATGATAAATTTGTGTAAGGATTTATCTTCCTCGTCATTCTTTTCTTTAAATTCGCAAGTTTTGATCATAATATCAGCAATCATCTTACGCGTTTCAATCTATAAAAATAATATTCAAACTCTTAAAACAAGCGAAATACATAAATTCAATGACTATATCTACGTAACTCTTTGTACATACCTTTACAAATCAGAATTTCGTATTACACTGTTTGTTTGTTGTTGTTGTTTTTTTGCATGAAACAGCAAACAAAGCATTAAAGTTCACATGTGAAGGACCTTGCAGATTTGTACACAATAATTCACTTGTAAACATATATACTAGTACGTTGCTCAATGATTGGTGACATTTTCTTGAGGTATTCAAACTGTTGAACTCTCCAGAAGAATGATGGGAGGCACAGTGTTAAAGTATGGATGTTTTTATCGAAGTTGGCTACTAGCCACGATTTCAAAGTTGCTTCAATTTACATTATACTTGTCTAAAAGAGGATAAACCACGTTTTCGCTTCGTGTGTAGTTGTTTTACTAGGTTGTTGACCGCAAAATATGAAAGACTGTTTGTCTTCTTTTCGCGTAGTCTACAGCGAGTACACAATACATCATCAAAATAATCTAAAATATTCTTTTTACAGTACACTATTATAAAGAGAAAAATAATATAATAAAATACATCTTCTAAGAAGGCTTATGGTTGTTAAACTAAAAACTAAAGAAAACATAAAATGTTTAAAAATGTATTCAGCTAATAAACTGAAGTCTTAAAAGCAAGAACACAAACACCAGAGTATTACACCAGTATACGAATTAGATGCCTCCTAGTGGCAAAGTTGTTTCGATACCTATGGTAGGCAGAGTACAGATAGCCCTTTGTGTAGCTTCGTGCTTAATAACAAACAGTGAATTACATAACAAAAATGAAACCTAGGACAGAACTAAAAAACAAAACTAAACGCTGTTGTGCAGCTAATTGATAAAATGAAGACTCAACAACGTCTCATTGATTGTACCCCCCCTTCTATCAGATAACATAGTGAAACTACAGGAAGTCACACATATATATTTTCAATTCATACCAAAATGTAGTTACTAGTAGTCAGAATAATGAATTTTTACTCTATACAAGTCACATGATTTCAATGCTACTGAAAGTAACACTAATGAATTCTCACTTCCTAGTAAATGCCACTAACAGTTACACTCGGAAATTTTCACTTCCAAGTAAAAGCTACTGGCAGTCACACTCATGAATTTTACCGAATCACATAATGAAGCTACTAAAAGTTACATTGAAGAATTTTCACTTTCAACAAAATCGAATAGTGACTGAATGTCTACTGATGAAATCTGATTTTCTACCAAATCACATAATAAAGTTACTAGATGAAATGTTCGTAAATTCTCACTTTTACCCAATAACACAATAAATTTATTGAGAATTACATTGATGAATTCTCACTTTCAACCAAATTATATTATCAATATTATTTACTTAAACTTCCTTGCGCCAAGCGACGTATAAGGTCTCACTTAGAAGATTACTGAAATAAATATGAAGCTCTATCATACAATTTACCGCTTGTCGCTGAATACGTACATATTAACCGATACATATTTTTAAAAACATATAGAAACATAGGCTTACGATGGCGAGTAAATAGAAAATAAAAACACCGTATATGAAATAAAGCTTCAAATTTCTAATATTATTTATAAACAATTGTGCTACACATTGTGAGACCAAAGAAGTCCATCATTTATGGACATCGTATTAAAACCATCATACCAAACTCGAACACGCCTAATGACGTCACTTTGATTTCCATAGTCACTTATCTTGTACATAGTCGTATCTATACAATGGAAACGTTTCCATCTCACTCTTCTTGTCACCCTTTAAATACTATAAACAATGTCATTAATAATTCACGCAAAGCACACAATATTTAAGGGTCAGGTCCATTATTGTATGCTTTTAATTACTGAACAAAAATGTAGAGACCGAGTATGTTATATTAAAACAATTCTGATACCTCTCGACGTCGTTACAGTCAATGTCACCACGTCTGATAATGTTTTGTCTGATGATAGTGTGGGTTGATCATAGTCGTGCAGACTAGTTTCCAGTAAAAAAAAAGCTACATTGTAAAGTTATACTTTCCATAGTTTGTATAATGTATTAGAACGATTCAACAGTCCTATCACACAGAAATGTATAGGCGCTTGAGCTATGTCATGGAAGCAACTTATGTATATATGTCATTTTCCAGACGAAGAACCTCCTTAATTATATTGCGTTCTATTGCCTGCAACACCTGGACTATTTTTTTCACTATCTTTTATATTAGTAGAATCCCACTTCTTACAGTACGCCGGATTTTTTTTTTTTGGATGTCTTTTTGAATTATCCTGGTGCTTCATGTTATGTCACACTTTACTGTCACCTGGTGACATTTACTAAAAGGGATGTCTCCGTATTAAAAAGTTTGTTTGTTTGTTTTTTAATTTCGAACAAGGATACTCGAGGGCTATCTGTGCTAGCCGTCCCTAATTTAGCAGTGTAAGACTAGAGGGAAGGCAGCTAATCATCACCACCCACCGCCAACTCTTGGGCTACTCTTTTACCAACGAATAGTGGGATTGACCGTAACATTATAACGCCCCCACGGCTGGTAGGACGAGCATGTTTGAAGCGACGCGGGCGCGAACCCACGACCCTCGGATTACGCGTCGCACGCCTTACGCGCTAGGTCATGCCAAGCCTCAGTCTTAAAAAGACTAGATTCCCGATACGAACTTACCTTTATGATCTAAACATATGAATATTTTGCGTCCAAAAGGATTGTTATATACTCTTCCCAAGTGACACTTCGTATTAACTGTAGTTGTCATGTGATATGCTGATTTGCATGTTCCAAATCGTTTAAATACAACGTATTCAACCATCGATATAGCCAAATAAAAAATTATATTTAATCAGTGTGATTAAAATTTGCATCATATGCTATGTGGTAACGAGAACCTAAAATAAGATAATGTTTATACACTCGGTTGAACTTCTAATCCTAAATAGCAAATTGCACTTGTTTTTATTAAATATACAAAAAGCCATTTCAATACAATTTGCCAGTTATTACAACGCGTTTTAAAATCATTTTAAAAATTCGAATTTCACAGAGAATAACAAGCCAAAAGTAATAATAATCCTCGTGTTAATATATAAGTTAAACATATTCGACAATATAAATTACCATAACATAAAGCAAAATGTATATATATAATCACTAGACGGCACACTTAAACGGGTTTCAGCCGTGGACTAGTGATTATGAAAAATGAGAATCGTACGATTAAAGAAGGCTCGTAAATCTTAAAAACCTCCACAATAAGGCAGGAGTAAAAACATGTAAAGATAAAGTTCGTACTAATAATGATATCGTTAACATGGAGTATTACATCTATAGGTAGACAAAAAGGAAGCACAAATTTTATCTTAAAGCAAATGGAACATGAGATGTGTATTTTTATAACGATAAAAGAACACAGAACACCTGAGAAATTTACATGCATCACTGACTTTGTATTCCATTTCTAATACTGCAGTATTCAGCAAAGCATGGTCTTGTTTCTGTTGTATGTATGCATGATATAGTTAGTGCCTTTAACACGAAAAACTAACGAAGCTTATTGGGTAAAGCCAGCCGTTCATTCGGCTACCGTCATTGTCCTTGTGTAAGAATAAAACGGATAACAAGGATTTTTTCGTAATTTAATTTCAAGATATTGCATATTCTTCTCACTTTCGTTTAAACATTGTATTGTATGAATTTGAAATTAATAATTAAAGGTTAAAAGTATCTATTGTTAGAAATGAATAGAAAAAGGTATAAACGTTTCTTATTAAGCACGTGTGGCAAGCAATGTTTCGGGTTTGTTTGTTTGTTTTGAATTTCGTGTAAAGCTGCACGAGGTCTATCTGCGCTAGCTGTCAATAATTTAGAAGTGTAAAACTAGAGGGAAGGCAGCTAGTCATCACCACCCATCGTAGTGGGATTGATCGTCACATTATAACCCCCCACTGTTCAAAGGGCGACCATGTTTGGTGTGACAGAGATTCGAACCCGCGACCCGCGGATTAAGAGCCGAGTGTCCTAACCACCTGGCTATGCCAGGCATCAATATTTCGCTGAGTTACAATTTTCCATAAAAATGCTACATTTCAAATGATGTTCTCTTAAGAAAATAATGTTTTTCCTTAAATTACTTTTTGTTGAAAAGTTTAATATAAAATAATTACAGTTTTATTTAGTTAAACACAAATTTAAATAATAGTCTATTTTTGCCCTGCCCACCATGGAGCACTAGGGGTCAAATAAAAATATCTAGGATACTTTTTGAGATTTTTATTGAATATATGAAAGACATAAAACCAAATCTTTAAAGATATTCAAAGGTTTTAAATGAAAAAAAATGTTTTTCCCAGATGGAATGTTACAAATAACAACAAAAAAAAAAAAAACAACTAGGATATTTAATTAAATATCAAAAAGAAATTTACCAGAACATTTGCCTTGAGAGGGTGTATTAAGGCCCTCTGGTGTAAATGTAAATATTGATATATAAACATGATAATAATAATAAGATTCGTATCCAGTAACGTGTAATAAACGGTATTGAATGTTTTACTTCTTCACTTGTGTATTAATTTCACTTTCAAACCTCAAACCTAATGTTACTGGAAATTATGCTTGTCCCTTGAATCATTTTGATAGTGTCAATACCTGAAAAAGTTTTAAATCGAATTCAGAACATGTCTTTCAATACGATATTGTTATAACTTTGACTGATCTGTCATAAAATGCCTCACCGAAATTGGTATCTTAGTTGTTAAGTGAGAGTTTAAATCACATAGGAGATAAGACACTGCTATGTAGAAACCAAATCACTCTCTTCTGGTAGAACGACTTAGAATGAGAAATGACAATATATCAAGCATCTTAAGGAAACTATGAATAAAAACACAATGTAATAAGTACATTTCTACATAGCTGTTTGTTTTTGAATTACAAGTACAATAACCAAATCCTATTTAAAATTATTATAATATAAAATGTCACTGAATAAAATTAAGAACATCAATAAATTTTCATTCAAATAAATAAGACTACGAAGAACACGATTGTTTACCTTTCTATTTGACATCTGGAAATAGAACAAGACGATAAAGACGAGAAGAGAAAAAGACATGCAAAATTAACTTTTGTCCATTAGTCATTAAATTCAAGGCAACTATTGTCATGTGTGACAATTCTGTCATGAGACAAGTAAGAAGTGGGGTGAGGAATTATATACAAAACAAACAACAGATGACAATCCTTGTGCTAAAATAACCTACGCACGCTATACCTGATAGTGAAGAAACAAAAATATTCATAACGCAGCTAAGGCGTTATGGAAGTTTTCCAAATTGATTCTCTTTCCAGACAAAGATAAAGATGGAATTCAAGTAATGGTGTGATCTCAGAATCGGATTTTAGAACTGTAGATTTCCTGTCTAATATTTCCACTGCTTATGCCCATCAACTCTTGTTCTAAGATATCAGGTTTCTTTAGTTATAAGTCTAAGAATGGCGTCAGCACTTTAGTGCATTACAGTTGTTATGCATCAGCAGAAGAACAACAGAACTTCGGTCTGTCGTCTGGTTAAACACAAACTGATAGTTTAAACACATATTTACGAACAGTTCAGTGTAGATTCCTTAAGGTAATTTCAATATAAAATTTTATTTTTAATGTTCAGCCTATCTATTTATATATGTGTGTGTTTTATGTACAAGTGTACGTAAGCATGTATGTTTATTAGTTCTAGACTCCGTGATCTTAATACAATGTCTTGTTTAGAAATAAAAACAGGATTAATATGCCCCATTTAAACTCATGCTGTATTAGCTACAGAAACTTCCCAGTAATCAGCTGGAAAAACACTATTTGTGTTGATGTGTTTAACTTAATTAACACTTTGTTTCAATCACTGAAAGTGCAGTTTAGCGTTCACAAGATGAAACACCCGAGACTACTGTTGCTGGGTTCACACTGTACATGTAAAACATGGACAAGTTCAGTTAAGTTTCAGAAAATATATAAAGAACTATAGCAGTGTTTCCCAATCTGGGAGGTATCTTTCCCTAGTGGACGTTTTTAAAATTCAGGGGGCAGTAAACTTTGAAGGGGCAGTAGGGAATGGACAGAAAAGTTTGAGTATTTCAGAGTTATATTTGTTAAAATTAAACCATAAGAAATACAGAAACACTAACCGATAGACTCCTATATAGTTCACTAAATTTATCTCGCGAAAAACTGGAAAAAGAATGTACAACTATGTGAATTCGATTGTTTTAGCATACATGATGAAAACAGTCCTAAGTACCTCTCTCCCATTGACATTTATATAAGAAATAAAAATAAATTAAGGCCACCTAATACTAGACACAGCTATCATCAATAATGTTAATTTACTGTGATAGCATTAAGAAGGATTATATATGTGTAAATTCTTGCCGAAGTGTAAAATTATTGAAAAATATCAACAATACAACTGGACTTGTTCGTGTAAAGTGGACTTTAACACAATTGGACAAGGTGAAAGTGCATTCAACATATTAATATATTTATATCTATGGTATAGGGGTCAGAGTGAAAGCGGGACTATATAAACTCTGCACTATTATAGCAATTAAATCGATATTGAATACAACTAAGTCAAGTGGGGAAGGAGGAATAAGTCATATTTTAACCTGATTCTCCTAGGTCTACAAGACCTAAATTCTGATACCTGAAAACAAAGATGGAGGGCATGAGCACTCACTGTTTGCTGAAGGGGCGCTGCTGCGAAAAAAGTTAGGAAATCCTGGATGTTGGATGTTGTTGTTAAGCACAAGGCTACAAAACGGGCTATTCTTGCTCTGCCCACCACAGGTATCGAAACCAGGATGCTAGAGTTGAAAGTCGTAGAAATTTCGCTGTGCCACTGAGGAACGGGAAACACTGACCTATATAATAAGATTCAATGTTTGTGTGTTTCGCGTAACATCTAAACCCATGGTTGTACCGACTTCTAAATGGTGCCAAACAAATCGTCTCTTGGGAATCCGAATTTTTCGTGAAAACACTTTTATGTAAATTCCCCGAAAGCGGATCGCATACTTGTTAATGATTTATGTTAGAGTACATAAATAAGTAGGCATACTAATTAACGTTCGTAAATAACAATAATCATTAAACTAAAAACAGTGTAAAATAGTATTTCAAGGATCAAGTTTCCATTATAGCGGTCCTGTAAATGTGGGCCATAGTTGACAAGTAAGAAAGAGAAAACTTGGGGAACAAGAACCATCCAGGAATAATGTTGCAAGTAGTCGTGCCTCAATCGTGGTAAGCAAAGTAAAACGCAATAATCTACAAACATATAATACATAGGTCAGTGACGAAGCGTCCATCTGCCTCAGGCATCAGTATGCTATATAATCAAGAAAGATCTTACTGAAAAGCGACAAACGTCACCCAAGTAGCTCCACGATACTTGTATATCCGTTCAATAGTTTCATACCTCACACTTCTGTGCATTTCTGTGCGATCGGACTGTTGAGAAGAGTACTTTAAATTGTCGTTCTCGTTCACTACATGGATTATAGAAAGTAAGATGGAATAACTGGTGTACTCTGGATATAACGGTCACACGTCAGAGCCTTTTGCAATGTAAATTATTCTGCAGATATATTTATTGCATGACAGTACGTAGCGACACAAACAATAACAGCGTGGTGAGGCTCCAAAAATGTTTTGATATAATGTATTCATTATCTATTTGTTTCATAATTTCTACGCAAAACTACACAAAGTGTTATCTACACATAGTCGTTCCTAATTTTGAGCTGATAGATTAGAGGTAAAGCAGCTAGTCAACAGTACCCACCGCCATCTCTTGAAACCACGATCTCAAAGTTCGAAGCACAATCATGAGGCAATGTACTCCAAGTACGTGAGTCATGGACCATCAAATTCACAATCCGGCCCTTCAGGTTTAATGATGAAACTGTAATATGAATTTTGAATTTAGGTTATGTTAAGTATCGATATAAATAAATTATTTCTTTCTATACTCCCAGAATCTTTAGTTACTTTTAAAACCACTTCATTTATATGATCTGTGTGTGTGTTTTTTCTTATAGCAAAGCCACATCGGGCTATCTGCTGTGTCCACCGAGGTAATCAAACCCCTGATTTTAGCGTTATAAATCCGAATACTTGCCACTGTTCCATAGGAGGGTATTTATATGATTCACTATATCTTTCAATACCGACAACTAAACCGTAAGCCTCGCTTCACACTGCATGCAAAATACATAGAATATGAGACTTTGAATTTTTCAAGAAAGTCGCAGAACATGTATCGGAACACTCGATTTTGTTATATATTTCAATAATTTTTCTTTGATATTCTGAAACAGCGGCAACACTATCGCTTTTGTATACAGTTTCACAAGTGATGTCTTTTGCTGGCAAAGAAGAAAAATTAGAATGTATGCGGCTTACGTTAACTTCAATAAAAGAAAAGCCTCAGGGCATACACTACGCACGCCGTTTTATTGACTCCACACTGCTGTATTTTTAAAAGGACCTGTACATGTACAGCATATATCGATAAGACAATAATACGAGTTCTTAGTAATTTCCACATCTGAAAATGAAATGACACAAAACAACACTGTCTTGAAATGGAGAAGGTATTAAATAGAGACTAATAGACAAACAACGTACAATGAAAACCTACCAATAAAATCATTATTAAATACTTTAGATTTGTATCTCTCTACCAATGCTGACGCCAATCTCTATCTTTGTCCTATCCGTCTCTTACTGAATAATAAAATAATAAATAACACTTGTCTGAACCTCAGTTCTATCCATTTCCTACTGAACAATAAATAACAATAGTCTGATCTTTGTTCTACCTATCTCTTACTGAATAATAATTAACGTTAGTCTGTATATTTGTCATATACATGTCTTACTGAATAATAAATTACATTAGCATGTATCTTTGTCCCATTCTTCTCTTATTGAATAATAAGTAAAATTAGTCTGTATTTTTCTCCTATCCATCTCTCACTCAATAATAAATTACATTCTATATCTTTGTTTTAACCATCTGTTACTGAATAATAAATAAAATTTACATCTATCTCTGCTGTATACATCACTTAGTTTGTATCATTGTCTTACCCATCTCTTACTGAATAATACGTAATATTAGTCTACATTTTTGTCCTATCCATCTCTTACTGAATAATACGTAATATTAATCTACATCTTTGTCCTGTCTATATCTTACTGAATAATACGTAATAGTAATCTACATCTTTGTCCTGTCTATATCTTACTGAATAATACGTAATATTAATCTACATCTTTGTCCTGTCTATATCTTACTGAATAATACGTAATAGTAAACTACATCTTTGTCCTGTCTATATCTTACTGAATAATACGTAATAGTAATCTACATCTTTGTCCTGTCTATATCTTACTGAATAATACGTAATATTAATATACATCTTTGTCCTGTCCATCTCTTACTGAATAATACGTAATATTAATATACATCTTTGTCCTGTCCATCTCTCACTGAATAATACGTAATATTAATCTACATCTTTGTCTTGTCCATCTCTTACTGAATAATACGTAATATTAATCTACATCTTTGTCCTGTCTATCTCTTATTGAATATTAAATAACATTATTCTGTATCATTCTTTTTTTATTATTTTCATCTTCCTTTTCTGGCAAAATTCTAAAACGGTGATCTTGCCAACCGATTTTGGGTGATAGATGCTAACACACATGGGTACATCCCCACATGCACACACATAATGGATCATGTTAATGTTCGATTATGATATATAAAATCCAGGCTTTGGAACTGAAGGATTTTTGGTAAAGTCCTATACCTACCATTACAATGGTGTTTGCTATATTTTTGTTTGCAAATGTAGCAAAGCACAAGTTACATATTGTTTAAATCCAACATAGTAATCACAATATAACCAGTCAATTTTTCGTGTTTTTTTTTTCTGTTATGAAATAAAAACCAATTGATCGTATAAAACCCTGTTCGTAACATTTCCTAACGGCTGTAGGTTATAAAAACCATTTTTACCTTTATCATCATTGTATTTTGCCTGATCAATGAACATTATTTCCCCAATAGTTTCCAAGCAGGTATTAGCCAAATTTGTTTTCTTTGTTTTAAATCATGGACACTTTACGAAACAATAACAAAGAAACATATATAAATTACTACAAAACACAAAGAAGGAAAAAAAGATAAAACAATTTACGCACTTGTACAACTTTCCGGATACCTCTACTTCTCAGATGCACATATATATTCACAGTGCATAGTGCGACTAGATCCCGCTTCACAATTGTTTATCTCTTCCAGTTTGGCTACAACGGAGAATGTAGCCACCATCACTTTACAACTCACAATCATACTATTGCTACTAGCAGTTACTCAAAAGGGTGAATATTCCATAAATAGATTTTCGGTTTTAAGCACTACAATATCGATTAGTCCTAGCCACACTTCGTGTAATTTTCATTTTTATTTTCTTTTGGTTAATATTGAAGTTATTATCTGCAAAATGTTACTAACCAAATATAAACTCAGAAAAACACGAACGAATCATCATATAGTGACTGTGAAATATCGCCCTCAAAGGTTTAAAGGTTTCTTTGTCCACAAATGTGTTATTACTGGACCCGAGATTAAATGCAAATAAGTGTACTAAAGATAATTTGCAAAAGTCCTTATCTCACATCAGGTAGAGTTGTGAAGAATCATAATGAACTATAACTTCTGATTTCCCGTCAACAACTTCCTTCACCCTGTGTTGTAACATAACTTTGGAACAGAAAATATCTGATAGTATGGTTTTTTCGCTTAATTTCCCTAAAAAGAGGTTGAAATGTACAAAACAACCTTTAATTATTTACCGTATAAATATTTTGTAAAACAACCACTGATTTTGTCTTTGCTTCTAGATCAGTAAGTGTTAACACACATTACACTTTTATTTTTGACTAACTGCTTCATAGATAATGAAATACAGTGAATGTTAGGGTTAAAATATTATTAGTTATTAATAATGAAATACAGTGAATGCTATGGTTAAAATATTATTAGTTATTAATAATGAAATACAGTGAATGCTAGGGTTAAAATATTATTAGTTATTAATGCTATTTATTTAAAATGGAAAATAAGTTTGTTAATTTTAAGATAAACATTACAAAGTTGTGAACTAATATTGGTATTTATTTTAATATTGGTATTTTTGTGAAAATTAGAGTTAAAATAAGTTGTTCAATTACTAAGGGTTATAGAAAATATTCTCAAGTCATTACAAAATTAGATAATGTGATACAACAATATTAACTTTCAATTTGAGAGAAGCTTTAATTATCTTTGAGAAACTTGCCATCACTGTTCTTGATTGTTTGTTTGCTTGTTTTTGAATATCGCACAAAGCTACTCGAGGGCTATCTGTGCTAGCCGTCCCTAATTTAGCAGTGTAAGACTAGAAGGAAGGCAGCTAGTCATCACCACCGACCGCCAACTATTGGTCTATTCTTTTACCAACGAATAGTGGGACTGACCATTACATCATAACGTCCCGCGACCCTCAGATTACGAGTCAAACCCCTTAACCCACCAGGTCATGCCGGATCTCCACTGTTCTTGAACGCTTACTGTTATTATTTTCATTACTCATTATAAATAAATTAAGCTTCAATTTAAAATAGGCCAAGGTATTAATATAATAAATATGTTGATAATATAAAACGGATTTTGTTGTTGTTGTTGTTTTGTGAGGTAGTAAAATAGTCATGTGGTTGAGAAGAAAAGCTACTCAATTAGTTTAAAGCTATTTTCAATGAATGTTTTATAAAAAAAACGGATTGTTTGTTTTAAAATTTCGCGCAAAGCTACTCGAGGGCTGTCTGCGCTAGCCGCCTCTAATTTAGCAGTGTAAGACTAGAGGGAAGACAGCTATTCATCGCCGCTCACCGCAAACTCTTGGGCTGCTCTTTTACAAACGAATGGTGGGATTGACCATCACGTTAAAACGCCCCCACGGCTTAAAAAAGCGAGCATGTTCGATGTAACGGGGATTTGAACCTGCGTCCCTCAGAATACGATTCGTGCGCCCGAACCACCTGGCCATGCCTGGTCCATAAAATGAAATCATCACTATTCGAGATTATTATCTCGATAGCGAGCGGAAGGTTAGAAGTTTATCATTTAGTTTAAGTTTTAAAATACAATTGCCTTAATTTTGTTTTATACGCATTCCTCATTACATGTACCGAACATTTCCAACAAAGGTAAGTAAACAACATTATCTTATAGAAACGAAAAAACACAAATTTCAAAAAATAAAACTACAATTAAAAGGTAAATGTATATAAATATATCGTGTGTTCAAGGAAATATGTTACTTTTCTATGTCTTTTTCTGTCTGAATCTATCCTGTATAATAATGAAATCCCTTTCGGCAACTCAGCGGTATAACTTAGTAGATTTTGATTCTAAAATTCAGGGTTCGATCTCTACGATGGATAAAACACATTATGCAGCTTCTTGTTGAGCAACAAACAAACAATAACAAAATAAAATATTTAAGACAGAATATTTCAGGCCTAATTGACTTCCTTTCTTTATATATCAACCCTGAAACCATAGTTACCTAACAGAATATATTTATTTAAATAAATATATACCGTCCAGAGAGGTATCACTTCAAGAAGTTGATGCTACATCCAATTTAATATATTGAGAGTAAAAATATCTTTAGTAAGCTTTCCGAAAATCTCTTTCACGACATTTCAGCTGTCTGCATATTTGATTCTTGGAAAAAGCTACAATTAATGGGCACTTTGAAAACTTCTGCATACATGCTTGTTACTAGAATTCTTCGTACCATCAGTTTTCAGTCCTTTTCTTCCTTGAGCCGTCTTAACGTGTATTAAAGCGTAACTAAGAAACGTATTCAAAAATTGACTTCGTGTTCAACCCAGGAAGTGTAAGACAAAGAAGAAAAGTTGAAAGCGTGAATTTTCTCTAAACCTAGATGTGAAACAACTAATTCACACGCTGTATGGGTTAAAGAAAAGAAACTCCCTGATCGCGTGGTCTTTTCACTAATACATCAAAACACTCGATCTGACTACATAGTCAGAAATCCAGTGGTTTAACAAACTGGAACTGAAAGAGCTCTTGTGTGTCATGTTGAAGCTGGAGAGCAAAGGATGGGCTACTTTTGGAGTTTTTGTTGTGATCTGTTTGTTTGTTTTTGAATTTCGCGTAAAGCTACTCAAGGAATATCTGCGCTAGCCGTCCCTAATTTAGCAGTGTAAAACTAGAGGGAAGGCAGCTAGTTATGTCACCACCATTTCCGAATTGACCGAACATTATAATGCCCCCACGGCTAAAAGGCCGAGCATGTTTATTGTGACGGGGATTCGAACCCACGACCCTCAGATTACGAGTCGAGCGCCTTATCCACATGGCGATGTCGGACTGAAAGTCAGTTGAGAATTGGTACTTGTGTATACGTGAAGGCCATTCCTACCATTGGAGCGATTGATGATTGCTATACGGACATCTATGTATGTGAAGGTCATTCTTTCCTTTTGAACTATCGCCAACCGTGCATAAGAACAGTCCCACCCCGTTAGTCCCTGAAATAAAATAAATATCTCGGGTATGGTACTTAATACAAAAAGGTAAATATAGCCATACGATACCAACGATCTTAACATATCAAAAAAGTTAAATCACTCCTGGTTGACTCATTATTTACAAAAGTGTAGCTGACTGAACGTTAGTACAATTTTTCTGAACATTTTGACCGGCCTTTGATGCCGAAATACGCAAAGCGTTTTTGTTTGAGCACAACACTATGGTGTAGATACACACTCTGACAATGAGTATTCAGCCTCTCAATTTGCAACTAGGTATCAAAAACATATACTCCACTATAACTCCAAAATTTCCAATAAACAACAAACACTCCCTGAGATGACTAAACAGATATTAACCCAGAGTTGGTAGCAGCACATAACAACCTTGTGTCCTGGAATGTATTGTTAAATGTTCTGTTGTCAAAGTGTTGCTTAAGACAGAGTTTAAGCGAGTTCATATACAAAAAGAAGACGACTTCTGCATTGGATGAAAAACAGAACTGTTTAAACTAACTGAAAATTATTTCAAATTTGTCTTTATAACTGGAATTTCAATCTTAACAACAACTTATGCGACTTGGGTTCGAAATACCCAGAGTTCATCAAAAACTGCTTTGAGTTACCGACCACAGAGAAAACAATAGCACCCACAGCAACAAGGATTTTGTTTGACTCTTTGAAACTAATAACATAATTGACTGTTACTTTTATAAAACAGCAATGGTTGAAGTTGAAAAGTTAATTCAACGGTTTCGCGTCTCGAATCTCGGATCATTCGATTCGCAAACTAACGGTTTGACTACCTAACTGTACTTTGACTATGAAAAGCATATCAATTTTTTTTTATTCAGCCAGATGCGTTCACTTTCAGTATCGAAAAAATAAGTGATGTGCCTAAAGCTTTTAAAACCTGTTGATCTGAAGATATATGAAAATAGTTTAATTAGTATTAGCATCGTAATCAATATTTTTAATGTTGCATGTGAAAGTTTATATATTTTAGAGCTTCATTTAGAAACAAAAGTAAAGAAAGTGTTAACACAAGTAAATATAAAGAAGCTATTTGGATTGTACAATAATACTCTAACCTTGACAGATTGGTCAAACCCTAGGAAAGTTTAATGCATGTTGTCGTCACACATCAGTGTTTGGATTATAATCTTTCTATTTCATGTTTTAAATCTTAATATAAGCTTGAAAGCTATTATTGACATATTAACATTGCAAACTTCATTTATTTTTCATTAAGTCACTCAGAGTTTAGCAATTATTTTACTTTAATACCTTCTTTAATTCTCTATCAACACTAATCATTAAGTTAATTTGAAACCATTAGTGGATATCAGAGAGACTAAAAAAAGGTGAAAGAAGTGTAGAAACTAAAGGAGGGAAGGGGGAATATTTTACAGTAATGATATTATGTTCTAAAAAGAAATTACATTAAACAAATCTCCTTGCCTTCCAAATTGTTTATATATATATATTCTGAACTCTACTACGTCTAAAAGCTGTTGCCTATGCCGTGCTGAACGGTCACAGTATAAGCTATTTGATCGATACACAATTTCAGGAACCACGTCAGCGTGAGATTCGATCCTGTCTCTGTCGTTAATTACTTTTGTTCGGGCACCAAAAGGCACTCTGTGTGGCAAGGATTGGTCGATTCTACACAAAGTGCATCGTAAAAGATTGAGATATACAAGCAACTGAGCAAGTGATCTCCTTGGATATAGTTGTGACACATTTATTCCTTTTGTTATTAATAGTTTCTCTAATTCAGATATACATTACATATGCTTGTGTTTATTCAATACATTAATTCGTGAAATACCAAGAAAGCAGTTAATTAATTCAATCTTTCAAACAATAGTTTTCTAAAACATGAAGAACACTTAATCAAAAGAACAATAGTGGTAAACGTTTATCCAAAGTTTTTGAAATAGACAAACTGATGTTTCATTATGTTCTTACTGGGCTGCCGGAACAACCGGCTTTAAAGATATGTAACATATGCGGCTGCCTAGGGCAGCAAGTTCTCTAGTCTGTATAATGAATAAGGGCGCAGCCTTAATTTTTGCTTACAACATCAGTGAAGCTATCGCCGTCATGTCAGCTGGAATACAGACTTCACGATATAAATTTTATCTTCCGTAAACCTGAAAATTTTTACTGTCATTTAATTTCTATTAATTTTGTGAGTACCACTAATTCGTAAATATTAGGAACTCAAAAATAGATCTCTATTTTAAAATGTCGACGATACAATTCCTTAAAGAAACCACAATTAAACAGCTACACCAAACAAACTCACTGACGAAGAGTTTTTAATTTGTAATGTTTCGCTTTATAAAGGAGAAAAACAAATGCTATGGGTTAATGTTAATATTATTTCTTTTTGAGCACGTTAATCGCCCCCCGCTAGTACAGCGGTATGTCTCAGGATTTACAACGCTAAAATCAGGGGGTTCTGTGGCTTTGCTATAAGAAACACACACACATTGAGCAGGTTAAAAACTATTGTTTCTTTTTGAGAAAAAATGACAAATACTGTCACAATGTTATTCATATTCTTTGTGGATTTGGAGTAGAATATATTTACGACAACATCGGTTTTAAATTATTGTAAAAAGAAACAAGTAAAATTATTCTGATAAGGGCTACATCTTGCACTGGGAGACGTATAAGATGCTGTGCTATAAATAAATATATAGTGATTTAACTTATAAGAATCATATTTCATGTGTTTGAACCTGTTATCTCAGACATGCTGGTCACATGATTGTTCATGTAAGCACTATCTAATAACGAGTGATGACATGATCTTTTCAGTTCCTAAGTATATGGAAACATATCTTGTAGTACATGATATAAAAATATTATATCTTACACTTGAGTTCAGGTTAGACACATGCGAATACAGATAAATAAAATGTCAGGTATTATAGTGAGTGAGATAGACAGAATAAATATTTTTTATGTAAATAAATAAGCAGATAAATTAATATTTCATACCAAACCTATCATTAACGAAAGTGATTGTTCTACATAAAATTCGACGTACCGCAGAGCGTTATCACTGCCTGTCCTTGAAATAAGATAAAAGTTGATGACTCTTAATAAACCTAGTCAGTCATGCCCAGTACGTATCAACCTTGCTCATGGCGTTTCGCTTCTAGCAACTCAACCTCCTTTCCAAGAACGTCCCGGCCAGAACCAGTTCAGGCGTTACTGCTTCTCTACTACTCGGTTGAATAGAACGTTACTATTAGTTAGTGATAAAGGATTTTTAATGATGTATGCACGAAGGAAATGTAACAATGAACACTGAAAGCTCTGTATATTTTTACAGCGTCTTTAAACGTATTTGCCAGTGGGTAATTTTCACATACTGAAATCAGCTTCTTTACACATATTTGGGTGTCAGTGGCTAATTTTCACATCAGTGTCTTTATATATACTTGTGTCAGAGTAACTTTCTCACATTAATATCATTGTTTTTGTATACATTTGATTGAGTGAGTAACTTTCATACATTAAAATCTTTTTCTTTGTACAGTGCCTTGCAAAAGTGTTCATTCCTGCAAAGGTTTCAAGTTTGTTGCCATGTGAAAGTCATGAAACTTTCAAATAGGACTTTATATTTAGAATCTACATAATGTACTTCAAACTGAAAAAGCTACAAAAACGCTGATGTTATTAGAAAGTGCACGAGATTTTCAGAGAAAATGTGAATATTCTCAATTGCATGAATACTCAACCCATTTGGTATGTTTTGGTTTGTTTGTTTTAGTTTGTTTTGAATTTCGCGCAAAGCTACACAAGGGTAATCTGCGTTAGCTGTACCTAATTTAGCAGTGTAAGACTAGAGGGAAGGCAGCTTATAACCCCCCACGGGTGAGCATGTTTGTTGTGGCGGGGATTCGAACCCGCGACCCTCAGGTTACGAGTCGAGTGCCTTAACCACCTGGTCATGTCGGGCCGTTTGCTATGGAAATCCTAAATCAGTTCAGGTACAAAAGATAAGTTTGAAATATCACAAAATTAGTGTAATAGTCTCTGTCCGTGTTTAATTAAAGTGATTCATCTCACATAGTGATATGACAAAACAACCATGAAGACCAAGAAGCTTTCCAAACAAGTCAGAGACAAAGTGGTAGAGAAACACAGATAAAGAAAAGGTTGCAATAACATTTCAGTGTTGTTGATTACCCATTTGAGTACAGTGAAGTTTATCATTAATAAATGTGCCTCATACCATCCAGTCACTACTCGATCAGTCCATCCCTCACAATTAAGCAGCCTGGCAAGCAGGAAACTGGTTAAGAATGCCACTGTTAAGCCAACAATGACTGTGAAAGATTTGCAAAGTTCCATTGAGATGGAAGTCAATGTTCTTACATCGACAATGTTTCAGTCATTACAAAAAGCTGACTTCTACAAGCGAGTGGTAAGAACGAAGCATTAGTGAAAAAGAATGATCTTTAATACTGTATGGAGTTTGCGACCATACATTTAAATGATACTGCAGACATATGGCAGAAGATTTTGTGGTCAGATGAGATAAGAATTAAACTTTTTATTCTAAACTCAAAGTTACATCTGGCTCCAGTCCAACACAGCACATCACGCAGTTAACACCATCCGAAGTATTAAACATGGTAGTGGCAGTTGCAGCATTATGTTATGGGGATGCTTGCCATCAGAAGGGCCTGGGGCGTTTAAATATAGATGGTGCAAAGTACCGGCAAATTCTAAAGAAGCTTCTGCTTGAAACAGCCAAGAATTTACAATTGGGTAAAAAATTCACATTTCAGTAAGAAATTACCCAAAGCACAAGGCCAAAGTCACATTGGAATGGTTTCAAAAGAGGAAGGTAGATGTGGTGGAATGACCCAGTCAAAGTTCTGACTTGAATCCAATAGAAAATTTATGGCAAAACTTGGATATTGCAGTCCATTAATGATCCCCAACGAACAAGTCAAAATTGGAGCAATTTTACCAGGAAGATTGAACAAACACAACACCATCCCATTGTGCGAAACTATTAGAGACCGATCAAAAAAGACTCACAACACTTACTAACTGCTGCCAAAGATGCTTCCACCAAATACTGACTTACGGAGCTGAATACTTATGAAATCAGCAAATTTCAGTTATATATATTTTATTTATAGGTTTTGGTTGCATTCAATCTCATCCAGTCATAACAGTGTTAAGTTTGATCATTATAGTTTTGAATAAAAAGAAGTTCATTACAAACTGTTTACATTATTTGGCAAAATGTGGCATGGCTGGTGGAGGTAAGTACTTTTGCAAGGCACCGTACATATTAGTGCACCAGTGGATAAATTGCTAACACTGACATCATTGTCTTTATGCACGCTTATGTCTTTGGGAAGTTTTCACACACTGAAATTAGTTTCTACATACACATTTTTTTCTAACTGAAGAATTTACAAACACTTCCATCAGTGTCTTTATATAAATTTGTGACAGTGGGTAATTTTCATACACTGACATCAGCATCTTCATACATATCTGTGTCAGTGGATAATTTTTCACACACTGAAACTGGCGTCTTTATATATGTTTGTGTTACTGAATAATTTCCACACATTACCATTAGCGTCTTTATACATATCTGTGTTTTAGTGGATAATGTTCACACACTTTAATCAGTGTCTTTATACATATTTGTGCCAGTGAGTAATATTAACATGTGAAATTAATAAGTTTCTTCATACATATTTGTGTTAGTAAGTAATTTTCACACACTGAAATTGGCATCTTTATATATATTTGTGTGTCAGTGGGTAGTTTTTACAAATTGACATCAGTTTCTTCATACAAATTTGTGGAAGTAGGTTGTTTTCACGCGCTGGCATCAGCATCTTTATACATATTTATGTCAATGGGTAATTTTCACACTTAAATCAATGTCTTTATACGTATTTGTGTTACTGGGTAATTTTCACACACTGAAATCAGCATTTTTATACATATTTGTGTTACTGGGTAATTTTCACACACTGAAATCAGCATTTTTATACATATTTGTGTTACTGGGTAATTTTCACACACTGAAATCAGCATTTTTATACATATTTGTGTGAATGAGTAATTTTAACACACCGTCATGAGTGTTTTTACATCCATTTATGTAATCTGGCAGATTTGTAAGAATAAAAAATCAATTACATATTCATATCATAGTGTGGCAACTACGAGGGGAGGTCCAGGTAAACTTGTACTCCATTTTATAACAATAAAAATATAATTTTATGTGGAAATGTTCGACACTCGCAACTTAACAGTAGTTTGTTGTGTGACGTTGATAAAGCAGTTGAATACTAAAGAAAAGTATACATTATGGAAAGCCGTTTGAAAAAAACTGAATGTTCAGAAAATTCGATTTTCCTGACAGAAATGAGCCCCAAACATTAAGGCATCAAAATTTTCATTGGTATAATGTAGTATAAGTTAATATGCTACTTGGACTGTACAATATCAAAATCTGATATTGTAATATTCATCAGTATAATATAATATAAATTATTGTTGATAGTAAACTAATGTTACAGTTGTGACAGTTTCACATTTTTCTAAAAGTAGTTCAAGTCGGTAGAGAAACTGCAGTAAGCAATACGTATTATTAATGAGATTAGAGAAAACTATGAATTCTCAGAATACACACACATATATATAAAATTATATATAGTTATCATCATCTATTTGTTTACATGCTTTTGTAGAGGTGGGAGTAAAGTAAAGGTCACATGGCTGGCATTTCTAAAGCATAGAAAGTTTAATATTTTAGACGTATGATTACTACCATCTTATCCTGTTTTTGTTTTTAATTTTAATAGGCTACACCATTAAAATAATTCAGGGTCATATTAATAACAAACCCGACTGGCTTAGCGCTGACCTTCTGTGAACAATAAAGGCGATTTCCCCGAATTTCAACATTATAACCTGTCTATAAAATTAAAGTAATCCGTCAGTAATTAACTAGGAAATTGTACCTAAAGAACAATTTAAATATAAAATAATAGAAAGGTAGATAATCGATGACATGTAATTCTGTAATTCCACCTGTTTCTTCTATATTTCTCCATGTATTGTTTCCACGATTATTTTCTAGTTTCCTTGGTGATCTAAGATTACGATAAGAAAAGTATCCGTCTGTAAATGATACAAATACTAAGTGAAACACCTACTAATTGTCTAAAAAATCAACTCATACGGAAAATCGGTCTCATATTGGGAGGTTGTGGACAGTGGTTCTGTAATCATAGCTATTGGCCTTGAGTAATGTTCAGAGTTTCTTAGAACGAGAGTTCGTGGTTTTTGTTATGAAGACAAGAGAGGAAAACTTCCAGTATTCAAAATAATAAATCAAAATTTGCCGCCACTTCTCAAACACCTTTATAATATACTATTTCCTCGTTTGTATCAGCTCACTCTTATCAAATTATATAGAAATAATGTTTTTAAGTGCCCTTTAGTTGTGAGAGAAAAATAGGACCAAACTTGTTTCAAGTCATGTAGCACTGAAATACTAGGAGTAAATCAGATTCCTACCATACGAATGAAACTGTTGCTCAATGAGAACATGTTTGTTTCACACTCGCTCTGATGACAATCACAGTTACGAGTGGATAGACTGATGAAAAGGGAATGAAAACGCGAAAGAAAAATATCAAAGCTAAATATTGATTTGAAAGAAAAAAAGTTTATGCTGAGGAATTTTGTTCGTCTGTGAGGTGTTAATGCACTGTATCCTCATGTGTTGAGCCTGTTTGAAAACAACTGAGATTTCTATCTGCTCACTGCAGATTTTTGTAAGATTTTCACATAATTCAGCGAAAATAGTTGGTAACGGATTTACTATTAAACATTTATCTTGACACCTACGTTTGTTTCGGTTTGATGCGCGTGGTGTGTATAGTTAGATATGTATTGCGCAAGTCCCACTTATTCTTTAAATTTGTAGCAGATTTTTGAGAGTAAGAATCAACAATATTTCTTTCAAGAAAACGCGAGCGCATTTTAGAACAGTGTTAAGAGTTCCAGAATCTTGCGTGATTCATTTAACAGCAGTTAGTCGATAGTCAGTAGAACAAGATTATTATTACTGGACAGCTACAGTCAGTGCACTATAGGCCTAGGAAGCCATAATTGTGAATAACACTTATTAATCAGAAAACTACAGAACTGCACCAAGAATGTTTCTAGATTTCAAACGTTACAAACCATTCACTTCAGTGAATTAACTTCGGACGTTAGTATTTCTACGAGGATATCAAATATATTCGCCGAAAAAAATAAGCTTATAAGGGTTTGAGGTCAATCAAGCTAGCTAGCTTAAGCAAGATGTAACAATATCAACTCAGAATTAATTTGCTCATCTTGGACTTGGATGGTTAAAATAATATTCAGTTTTAAACAGAATATAAGAATCCGTATTGTCTGTCACTTTGTATAACTGTTGTATATTGTTTTGTTTTGTTGTTTTTTTAATTTCGCACACAGCTACACGAGGGCTATTTGCGCTAGCCGTCCCTAATTTTGTAATGTAAGGTTAGAGGGAAAGCAGTAAGTCATCACCACCGACCGCCAACTTTTGGGCTACTCTTTTACCAACGAATAGTGGGATTGACCGTCACATTATAACGCCCTCACGGCTGAAAGGGCGAGCATGTTTGATGCGACAGGGATCCGAACCCGCGCCCCTCGGATTACGAGTCGAACGCCTTAAAAAAGAAAACTGTGTGTATCAGTCTTGTGGGCAAATATCATAAACTTCATACATATTATCATTTAATTAACTTTTAAATTCAAATTTCCGGTTATTTGCTTGTTTGTTTATTTTTGAATTTCGCGCAAAGCTACTCGAAGGCTATCTGCGCTAGCCGTCCCTAATTTAGCAGTGTAAGACTAGAGGGAAGGCAGCTAGTCATTACCACCCACCGCCAACTCTTGCGCTACTCTTTTACCAACGAATAGTGGGATTGACCGTCACTTATAACTCCCCCACGGCTAAAAGGGCGGACATGTTTGGTGCAATCGGGATTCGAACCCGCGACCATCGGATTACGAGTCGAATGCCTTAATACGCTTGGCCATGCCGGGCCCAGGTTTTTTGCACAACGTTAACATACGCAACATAATAAATCAAAGAATAGTCCGAAATAAATTATAATATACAAGTTTAAAATATTTCAAATGAAAATGACATTTACTATGGACTATTTCATATTTTATTACTACTAACATCATAACTAAAACGACCTTCTTTAAACTCGGCCATTTTCAAGCATATTTAATCCCGATTATAAAGAAACATACGAATAAAAGCACCAAACACCAGTGTGTGACTTTATTTCTAAGGTTCTTAATTTCTCAATTTACTTAAAGAAAGACACCTCTAGAATGACGCTTTTTCCATTAAAAATATTTAACATAGATAAGACATGTAACAACCTACAGAGATTAATGTTTTCTTCAAACAACATGGATTATTGTAGAGAATAGTGTAAACTATAAGCTATGCCAGTTGTAGCAATAGTTCAAGCCGGTATAGAAACTGCATTGAACAACAAAAGTTATAATTAAGAATAAACTATAAGCTATATGAATTGTGTTAATAACAAAATTTCATGTAACAACTTTAACCAGAAACTGAAGAATGCCGTAAACCCGAGTTGTTTTTTTTTATCTTTTCCGATACAAATGACCAGATCGCTATCTCGGTAAATTGTAGCGGAAACGGAAGTACAAGAGAAACCATTACGATTTGCATATAAATATTCTGTCAAATTTTGTTGTTGTTTTTATCGTAAAATCCCACAGACTGGCAAGATAATTATGACGAAGCAACGCCGATTCGCGAACCGTTTGTTGAGAAAACACTACTATGAGAAGAAGTGGACTGTAGACGTTATTGATGTTTTCTGTAACCAATATGAATTTTTGTAGAAGTGATAATAAACTGCAAACTGTAATTTGTAGAAAATTTAGACAATTTACGCTAACAACATTGTTTGATTAGAATTTTTGTTCAAAATTACATAGCAGCTATCTGCGTATAGTCTTCTGTAGTTTTAAATGATAAACTTGGGGAGACATAGATAATCAACACCAACCCCATCCCTTTTCGCCATCTCTTGAGCCACTTTTATCTGAGGAAATAGTGAGTTTTAACCATCACCTACACAGCGCATCCACGGCCCAAGAATATCGTAAGCTGAAGTATTTTGTAAGCGATGCAGGCTATGGCAGATATTAATGTTTTCTCTAACCCTCTACATGTCACTGAAATGCATAACAATATTTTATTTTTAACTTTAAAAAAAAATTAGTTTTCGTTTAGTGTTCTGAGTATGTAAACTTCGGTGCCCGTGACTTCAACGTATTTCTTTCAAACAACTGTGAGTTGTGAAAGAGCTACAAAAGGTTACTGCTGCATTTTGCAGTCAATTTACGTGACTCTGTGAACCGTAAGGATTCCTCTCTGTTCAACGTGCTCAATTCAGTACTCTACCTATAAGGCTACATAAACCGTGGGACCAGATGTCATTCGGAAACACCACCGATATACCACATATTTCGTAAACGGGTTTTCTTTGCCACACAGGAGGATGTTTCTCTGAAGGTACAGACTGAAAATGAGGTAATATCCATGTAAAGAGAAATCTCTAAGGAAACAAATTATACGTGTGTGCGTGAGTTTGTTCTGTGGTAGGTTGTTTTCACCCTAACGTTGCATTACAGCGTCTTCTTCCATATTAATACTTTTAATTTCGAAACCAGAAGTTAAATTTAAGATACCTTAAGTGTCTTATTTCATTCACGTCTTGTTTCACGCGACATAGTGCAAAACATTACATGATTCACAGAACTTGGATCGAAACATTACACGGTTTCACGCAACGTTTTGCAAAACACTATATGGTTCACACAGCTTAGTGCAAAGTATTACATGGTTTACGCAATTTGAAGCCAAACATTATGCAGCTCACGCAACTTAGTGCAAAACATTACATGGTTCATATATCTTGGTACAAAACATTACATTGTTCACGCGATTTTGTGCAAAACGTTACATAATTTACACAACGTGACGCGAAATATTACCAACAAGAGGTTAATTGTTAGTCGTGTGTCTCCCTCAACTGACTGTCACAGCCCACACAGAATTCTGCTCTTCAATAAATATATATATATATATATACTACACTCAGAAAGACAGCTATTAAATGTTTATTCTACACTACAATATATTTTACACTTAGAGGGACAGCTGTCAAACGTTTATTCTATAGTATATTCTGAACTCGAAAAGACGGTTATTAAACGTTTATTCTACATTCTACGTTTATTCCCGAGCTCAAGTAGTAACTAAGAACGTAGAAAAATAAATTATTTATGGATACATTATTTTTCCATTTCACAAAGTCTGTCTTTTAATTCAATCTTATTTAATGAAAGCGAAGTTAAATACAAACTAAACCAGCATTTTGTGTCTGGTTTTTCGTTTTACAAATTGTGCAAAAATAATAATAAAAAAAATACTTGTCAATAACATAAAGTCTTAAATCTTACCAGATGTTATTTTAATTTCAGAATCTGTAATTGCTTTCCACCGAATTAGAAAGCGCAATTTCGTTTATTTTATCAAACCGGTGGAAATTTCTAAAAACCCAGAAAATGTTTCTTTTCGGTTCAACGCACTGGATGATTGTGTGTGCTATAAGAATTTGCAATATACCTTGAACTAAAAAAAAATCTGTTATTTGTGATGTCGAGGCAGACAAAGTAGTTTAAAGTCATGCCTCACAAAGAATCCGTTTTTAGACGGCAAGACATTCGGAAAAATATTAACAGTACTTACACTTTTCAGATCGATGAAACACTTAGAATCAGTGAAACTTGGCTTAAAAAGTAAAATAAGAAATGTACAAGATTTGATATTTAATAAACTTAGAGTAAAACAGCTGCAATAAGTCTAATAATTCGTTCAACACACCTGCAGTTTGTCCAGCTTTACCTAATCACATAAACGCTTTTATTAATCAGATGTTCAGAAATGTGTAAGTGTAGGTATAGTCACGATCTATGTGTATGGAGTGAAAGTAAAATATAATACCACACCCACCGGAATCTTCCTGAAAGGCCCATCCACGATATAACAACTTTTTGATATTTATATACCGGAAAAAAATGTTATAAGTGTTCTTACCTTTGGGTGTGACCGTTTTGGAAAGGCTATTTTTGGATCGATCTAAAATAAATAAACGGAATATATTAGAAAGAAACAACATTTCGAAATGAAAGTAAAAGTAAAGCTACTAAAAACCTTCATGCATGACATTAATGTAGGAGCTGTACAGACTATCCTGAAAATGAACATACCAAAAAAAATTGAATAACTTTTCTATTATTATTTAATATTACAACAAACGTGAGAACAAAATATATTCTGAATGCTTGAATGTTTTATTAGCGTTAATGTAATTGTTATTATATACGTTATTTACTATTATTATTTATGAATATGTTTCATTCTAAATTTCAGAACCAATCCTGTTTTTGAGTAAAATGACAATTCCTGAAGAATTATCCCGAGTTTACCCTAATGAACTTTTATCTTTGGGGCTATTTCAAAACACAATCAACCATAGCAACCAAGAATCTTAAGGGACTGAAACTTCGTATTCGTGACTCTGACTCCTCCCTCCTTACAGCTGTTTAGAAAATGTGTTCTTAGTATTTCAAAACAGAATTAGATTGGTTATAGCTAAAATTGAAGATACATAGAAGTTTATTAATTAAATTAAATAAACCTTATAGGCCTTCGGAAGATATTTGATTTTGAATTTTGTTTTTATCTCAAATAATACAAATGTTATTCAAGTTTTATTTTCTATATACATTTTGAGACACCCTGTATAATACTATTAGTATTATAATTGAAAATAAATCCTTGGAAGTTTGAAAACACAAAAATAAAAATACCCATATAAAATTATAAGAACTCGAACAATATATTTGACAAAATTTTAGCTGCTTATGCGATTTGAAAAGTGTGCATTAGAAAAAAACAGCTATGGTTTATAAGTGGCAAACCTATTAGAAATAGTAGAGAAATAAAATTCCTTCACGCATCTTTTGACTAACTTCACATTCAGTATCAGTTAATTAGTTCATTTCTAATTTATACCATACTATTTTTAATTTTAGATGTAATAAAAAAATTCTTATTAATTCATTTTAATAAAGCTCCAAAATTACCGCTAATAAAGCAAATGCCATACGTATATATAGAGTAGCAGAGACCCGCAAAACACTTGCAGTCAAATTAGTATGTTTGTTGAAACAGTACTACTTTAAATACAAAATTTCTCGAATAATATAAAATAGTTTTAGTCGCAAACACCGAAGTATACGAGTTCACATTTCTTAGGGCTAACATTAGTTTAGGAAATACTAAATGGGTTAACCTATTTGCATTTTTGCTTTAGTTTAGTTACGACTAAACTTTATTATAACTAACGCTATCAATAACTAAACTTATAATGTTATTCTATGACATAAGGTCAGTCTTTTTCAAAAGTTTCCAAAAACATTTGTTATTTTGTGGCCCAAAATTCCTGCTAAAGTATACGTACATTCGTTGAAATGAAAAGTGCACGCATTCGCACATAGGTAGTAAGGTGCGCACGCATTTTCATGACAGGCAAAAACCGAGTGTTATTATAATAGTTCACATGTAGTAGAATAGAATAAGTAGATATTTATTCGTCCCGTGTCTATTTTATAACCGCTGATGATGCGACAGAATGTTACTACTACGTGGGAGATTTTCAGTAGTTCCTCCATCATTGTTAATTATACGTACTGACTATGTTATGGTTACAGTTGTCCTTACTATGAGTTGCTCTTGAGTTAATTCATTAGTTGATGTTATGGAGCATTCGTTTAGCATGATATAATTGTCCAGTTCGATCCTACTCACAGATGGCACAAGAATGGCACTACTATAACTGTAGCCTAGGTACTTTTTGTTGAAGGTGTATATGTTATTCACACTGCTGATGTCATATCACTGTTATTAATCCAGTTTGTTAGAAGCATCTTTGTGTGGATTCTTAAACATTATGGCTGTTGTCTTGATGTGACTACTTAACTAAAACTTTTAGAGTTGTATCGATGTGGCTTTTTTAACTATACTCTTCCTGATCTCGAGTGTGACGTTCTTACTTACGTTATTGGCCTGATTTAGGGTTATTTTCATATACATGTAATTGGCGTTGCATACGCAGTACTCATGTTTTCGTTGTTGATGTTGTCTGGATTTGATTTTCATAGTCGTATTTTTAATCTTGTCCAGAGATGCCGTTATATTGTTAATAACAGTCCAGATGTGTTTGGTTACTTTAACATTGTTGGTGAGGTAGTCTACAGTTTAGTAGTGTCAATGATACAGCTGAGATATGTCGAGATTGACACCATTGCTAGTGAAGGTTTAATATGACAATCATAGCGTCATTATTAATAAAAAGTTCAAATGTCTTGTATCGATTAAACTGACGACGACCTACGTTTACACAGCTCACCAAGCTGCTGAGATTACAAGGCACAAAGTTCATTCAGATATCTGCTATTTACATCGTTTTTAACGGAAAATGGTTGTTGAAAACCTAAAGTGTATTAAAGATTAATGACCTATGAAATTATTTTAGTGTATTAGCAAATATGTTACGTAGGTTTGACATAAGTTAGGCCTAATTTGCGCTTGCTTTCTGATCTTTCTTTTTTGTTTTTTAAGCTGCGAATTGCGCAGATAGCCTAATTGTTTTGCGCTATAAAACACCGAACTAAACCTAAGCTGCGAATACCGCCAAGTTCTCACGTGATTATCCGCCATTACAACAATGGAATAAAATATAGGCCCATATATTAGGTAGTTCGTATTGATAACTAACAAAAGTTGTTAGTTACCTGGATAGAATTCCGTAAGTGAACTGTGCATGTCTGATACCGTATAAATTTTACAAAATACCGTTGGCCAAACAATCAAAACTAGTTTGAACAAAAGCCATAAGCAAAAACATATAAAGCCCATAGTTTATTCAGATTACATTTTATACTAGTTTCGACTGTTTTTTTTGTGAAAGATATACCCAGACCACTTACATAACTCGTTGTGTATATGTTTTTAATCAGAAGCCAACAAACATACAAAATATAATACTTTTATTGAAAAACATAACTCGCCATTTGTACCAGTGCGATGCACAGAAAAGACTGATATCGCAAATACATTGTAGTGTACAGTATTTGAATGTATGTTTATATCTAAATGACGTTCTTGCACTTTCGATGTCTCACGTCCTTTTTATGTGTTACCTGATTAAACTGGGTCGGAAAATATTATGGTTTACATGTATTTCACTCCTGGCGAATTTCCGAAAACAGACATGAAAACAAGTCAATAATTAGCTCTTTCATATCGGGTTAGGTGCATCAGTTCCTTAAAATTCAATGTTTTAATTCTTTCTAAATGATCATTCTTGATTAAATGGAATCGTATTTAAAGATAAGCCATTCTTATATATTCACATACAAGAAGTGTTCACTTTCCTAAACCCATGCAAAACATTGTTTTAATTTCATTTACAATAACCTTATTTGGCTATCGTTTATAAATTGAGGTCCACCTATACCATTCACTTTCGTATTAGTTTTCCACATTTAGTAACGGTGTTCCCAGTAAGTCTTGCCCACGACTACTAATCACGCAATTCTTTGGACAGTCTGTGGTGTCTTTAATGTGCTTTTTGTGTGCATTAGTTGTATGACACTTTATACTCTTGTTGCAAGGGCTGACTTGCTTTGATTAACAGTGTTCTAAATGAAATGAACAGATTTGCATACTGTGAGATACGCCTGGAACATTATCTGTATTTGAAATTACATCAACTGATTTTTTTTTCGGTTTCTTAAACTGTATCCTATCTAAACACGTGGTTTCAGTGATCCTCGGTTATCAATTGTCTCATGAGACTTGCTTGTCTTGCAACTTAAACCAAATAAACTGATTTAAACAGTGTTCTACTCGCCACAGCAATGCTCCCACGTGATTACATGACTTATCTCATTAAAACATACAGTAAGGTATTAACTGTTTGTGATAGTCAAACTTCTGCTTTCAGTATAAAGTAACTTTCACCTAATTTATAGTTCAAGATATAGCTCGCTTACCTCTTTGGAAATCATTAAAATTTAAAACAAAAGATTATTTCTGTGTAGTAACTAAGCAAATTTTATGTTAGCTAAAAACATTTAAACTGGAATTATCAAACGTCAAGTCGTAAATATTCAGCTGAATCTTCTTTCATTTCTATGCAAATATATACAAAAATTGAATGCATTATTTATTGCCCTTCGAAGTGTCCAAATTTTTTATAAAAGCAATACAATATAAAAAACATAGGTGTAAATAGTGGTATTAATCTCCCCGAGAGGAGGCTGAAGGCAGCCTGGAGGTATCGCCCGTTTTAACCACTATTACTACTGTACAGTAGTGTGTTGTCTGTCAGTCAGTCAGCAGACACTAAAATGACGTCACGTAAAATGACGCTTAACGTTGCAAGACGTACTGTAGTGACATCAGCAGAACGTGCGCATACCATGAATTTCGAGAAGAATTATGCACTCTGTAGGCTACAACACAGTATGGCATATATACTTCAAAATCAAGAAATAAAAGTATTTGCTATCCTTAATTTTGGTTTTATTTATTTAATCCTGAAACAGAACACTGTCGGAGACCCTACAGAGGTACCTCTAGATATGTGTGTTTTTTAATGTAACACAATTTCAAAGGCCTCCAAAGGTCATGCATTAAAACGTGTGCTAATTCTAACCATCTGTGATCCAATTACTTGCAAAATATTAATGATACAGTATGTGATGATTGTAAGATAGATTTTATTATTTCCAAAAATGTCTCTTGTGTTGTTTTAAAATTAATAACTTATAAAATATTACTTGGAGAGAAACGCAACCAAAATGCATGGACGTTTAGTTCCGTATTTAAAACATGTATATAGTGAAATATTTGAATCTTTCAAAGAGTTGAAAAACTTACTTTCTTGCCATCGAGCTCGTGTGGACCCGTAGATAAGACTTTATCTACGCAATCTGGGTCAGCAAAAGTGATAAACCCAAAGCCACTGAAAAAAAAATTAAATCAGTTTTTACAAGCAATTGTAATTTAAACATTGTTACATGATTTCCAAATTATCTCTGTTTCTAATAATGGCCCGGCATGGCCTAGCGCGTAAGGCGTGCGACTCGTAATCCGAGGGTCGCGGGTTCGCGCTAAACATGCTCGCCCTCCCAGCCGTGGGGGTGTATAATGTGACGGTCAATCCCACTATTCGTTGGTAAAGAGTAGCCCAAGAGTTGGCGGTGGGTGGTGATGACTAGCTGCCTTCCCTCTAGTCTTACACTGCTAAATTAGGGACGGCTAGCACAGATAGCCCTCGAGTAGCTTTGTGCGAAATTCCCAAACAAACAATTTCTAATAACACTTTGTTCTTCTTGAAGCTGTGCAGTGTATTACCTAAAGACATTACCCAAACACACGTAAAGAAACTAGATGCGTTGATTAAATTACTACTCTTTGAAAAAAACCACGAAGACAAATATGTGCACCTCCTTATTCTTTAACAAACACTGGGGTAGTTCCCATGCAACCCAATAATTGGCGTTTGGTTTGCCTTGAACAAAGTGCACGTCACACGTCCTCATATCTGCGATAATACAAGTTTAGATCCTTATACCTGCTACAATAAAAGCTTAAATCATTATATCTGCGACAATAGTTGTTTAGACAGGTTAATATTGTTTTAGAAAAAACATATTGATGGGAAATTATTTCTATTAATAATTATATACAAGAGAGCATGTGAAAAAAATGCCCGTGTTACAACTGAAGTGAAGAAAAAATGTTTATTCTATTGAATATATCAGATTCTGAAACCAAAAATAATATCACTACTCTTACATCTCAAACACATTTCCGAGTTTGCTAGCACACACATATATAAATACAAACAGAAACAGTCCAACTCAGGAGGAAACTGTTTTCGTTACCAGTAGATGAGAAGAAGTGACGTCCAAGTTTGATGTTTATCATCTAGTACATAATTACATTAAACAGGATGTGTATGACTAACCGCTTTAAAAGATACCAGTAAGCATCTAAAATAAGTGGGTTTGTGGTTATAAGCCTTAGAAACTGCACACATTCTAGAATAACTAAATCTTTAAACCTCACAATAGATATAGGTTTTGGGATTTCTAGAGCTATAAATTTAACACAATAAGTACACATTTTGAAATTTTTAAAGCTCTAAAACTCCAACTACTCGTATCTCAGGATTACCTTGTTCTCAAGATAAAGATCTAGAATCATGATCTAATTCTGAGTATTTTACATCTCAGACTCTATACATATTCCAGGATTATTGATTTTTAAATTACAAAAAGTAAATGTACTTTAGAATTATAATTTCAGAAACTGTATACGTTATATAATTTTCAAACACTCAGAAGCTAGACAGGACTTTTATGACAGTTTTAAAAGCTACATGCATTCTAATATTCATAAAGTTATAAACTTCAGAAATAATAAACTATATAGACATTCCACTGTTGCTCAGCGGTAATTTTTTAGACTTATAATTCTAGAGCTTTGGGTTCGATCTCCTCAAAGTACATGGTACATAGTGTCTGTTTGTAGCTTTGCGCTTAATAAAACGAGAACACCTTACAGGATTTTTGAAGCTTATAAATCACAAGTAGTACAAATGTTATGAAATGTCAAAAGTTCTAAACGTAAGAAACTACACACGTTCTAGAATTCCTAAAACTTCATAATATATTCGTGTTTTCCAACTTCAGAAAATATATACGTCTAGGATCCCTCGTTCTAAATCATCAAAAACTGCATTCTTTCCATAGTTTTCAGTTACAGAAATCAATAGGCGCTGGCTTTCGAATTGTTATGGTACCAAACTTCAGGAACCATACATTTTTTAGGGTTTTTGAGGTAGTAAGCTTTAGGAACCACACACCTTCTCGGATTGTTATAGCACCAAACTTCAGGAAGTACACATCTTCTAGGGTTGTTGGGGCAGTAAACTTCAAGAAATACATACCTTCTCGGATTATCAGGGTACTAAAGTTACGTAACTAAACACGTTTAGAATTCTTAGAATCCACACTTCATAAACTATGTGCATTATCTTACCAAAGGCCACTAAAAACACATATTCAACTTTTTTTTCAGCATTACTAAGGCAGTTTTCCTAGAACAACGTTACACATCTTAATATGTTCAGCTGCAATCCGTCACTTTCAGGCAGAAGATGCTATACTTTGACTTAAATAAATGCAAGCGCCTTTACAAGTAAGGGCTTTTTCGAAGTCTCCTCGCGGGTAAATCATGGTTCTCTCTATATAAATCAAGACGTAGTTTATGCACGAGTACGAACACAGCAGATATTTTTGATGCGCTCTTGCAGTGGAGTACTCGTGTTTCTTGCTGCCCGTGTCGATTTCATACTTTTTACCACTTAGCTGGAATGTAAGAGTGGTGTGTAAGAACACTTTTATTAAACACTGTTGCTAGAATATTCTTATTAAACACTGGATGTTCCTAGAATATTCTTATTAAGCACTGAATGTTGCTAGAATATTCTTATTAAACACTGGATGTTCCTAGAATATTCTTATTAAGCACGGATGTTGCTAGAATATTCTTATTAAACACTAAATGCTATTAGAATACACATATTAAACACTGGATGTTGATAGAATATTCTTATTAAGCTCTGGATGTTGCTAGAATATTCTTATTAAACACTGAATGTTGCTAGAATATTCTTATTAAACACTGGATGTTCCTAGAATATTCTTATTAAGCACGGATGTTGCTAGAATATTCTTATTAAACACTAAATGCTATTAGAATACACATATTAAACACTGGATGTTGCTAGAATATTCTTATTAAACACTAAATGCTATTAGAATACACATATTAAACACTGGATGTTGTTAGAATACACTTATTAAACACTGAATGCTGTTAGAATACACATATTAAACACTGGATGTTGTCAGAATACTCTTATTAAACACTGGATGTTGCTATTCTTATTCGGCATAAGAGAGTTTGGCCGCAGTAAATCTTTTGGATTAAAATGGACTGATGGCAGTAAGATAATTTTCTGTAAAGCCTGAGAATTAGTTGAATATTTCAAGGTATACATACCGAGACCTTCTCGTTGATGGGTCCGTCATCACCATAACCTCAGTGATATCACCGTACTTCCCAAAGTATTCTCTGAGTGTCTCTAGAGAAACATAAAGTGAATAATATAATTAAACATTGTGGAAGATTTAATTAGATTATTTCAGAAAACAAATTCATAAGAAAAAACACTGTTCTACTGTTGAAGTACCACAACAATGCATGGTCCACTTATTTTAAGGTGAGGCACATAAAGTTTAGGTTCATGAATATTTCTGATAACATTTTAAACAAATTACAAGAAAAACTGTGTTCAACAAAAGTAGTTTCGTGATATATTACGTTGAAGACGAATTACTTCACAGATTCTCTTAGAATTATATGAATTATAAACAACCGTGTTTATTGAGGCTCTAAGAAAGAAGGTTAAGTCTTCTTTGTCATTCTGCAACATCTTACATTCTATATCCACCAAGTTCCTGCTTTCTCAGTTTCGTAATGTCTGTTTATGAACATATGCAGCAGAAAAACGTTTTTAATCACACATACGAAAACGATAAACGAAAATAAATTTGTTTGTTTTTCGCGTAAAAAGCAGCCAGATAGGTTCATGTGATTCTTTTACGAGAAATGTGAATTAAAATTCGTTATCTTTACGGAAAAAAATTCAAATTGCATAGCGAAGTACTTACCAGTCTTTATCAATAAAAAATGCGCTGAAACTAGTTCACTGTTATGGAGAAAAAAACACACATGTTGATATTAATTTAATTGTATAGATGAACATGCTGGGGCCAGTTTATTGTTATTGAAAAAGATGTTTAAACTAATCATTTTCACTGAAAGTCGAATTTTCTTCAAATTTGGTTCTATTTCAACAGAAATATGACTGCTGTATTGAAATCAGTTATTTAATTCTAAATTGGAAAACTGCAGTGAATGGTATGACGTAAGTCTGATGACGTTATCTAATTACTGGTAAAAATAAAAAGTGAATTACCTTAGTAATGCATCCATACGCGAGAGGTTCTTAAAAACCTTAAGTACAGAAAAAGACCATAACGAAATAAAAGACTTCTTGGGAAACATGGTAAAAAAATCCCCAGCGCACTCTTTTATAGCGGTTTTCCTTTTTTATACACGTAGAAGTTAGTGACGTAAAAATCTTCCAATAAAAGATGTTATCACAATGAAACAAAACTGCATGTGATGTGAACGTGCTTTTTAGAGGCGTTGAACAGTTTGAAATTGGAGTTCATGGAAAAAAACCGACAGATGAACTACGAAACCCAGACATTCAATAAATCCATAACGCCAGAATGTGTAGCGTTAACTGTTAATGCGTTTAATAACTTTTGCCATATAATTTCTTCGTCAAAACTGGTATCTATGTAAGTTCAATACTCTCTTAGTCGGATTTGATATTTGAATGTGAAGTAAGGTCTTAGAATAAACAAAAGAAAAATACGTAATAAACATAATTAAAAACTCAAACAATACAGCACTGTTTTCGTTTATCTTCAAGTTTCAAGCTTATGTTCTTCCTTAGGAAACATTTATATCTTGTTAAACCTAAACTATTATCTCTTTTATCTTTAAAAATACTCTTTGTTTCTTTATTCTGATTGTAACTGTAGCACTAACATCGTAATTCTTATTCAAAAGTTACAAAAACTGTTATATGAACCAAGTGTTATCTTATAAGATGACTTACACTGTATTTCAATTAAAGAAAGTCATTAGAACTTACAAACCAAATGCATATATTACTATATGGTAGTGTGTACTTACGCATACATTATAACTTCCATTTTGGATATGAACGTTTGAAATGCCAGACAAAACTAGCAGTAGTAGAAAAGAATGAAACCCTCACCTGGTGCCGTTTGCCAGCTTAATCCTCCAATAAACATTTTTCTGAAAGAGAAAAAGAAGAATATTACACAATGTTTGCTATCAGTGCTGATACTTCATAATGCTCCTCGGCATTATAAACACACACACACACGAACAAAGTTCGAGACCATCACGAATTAATTGTCGTACTGTTAACGAGACCTACCCGAAGTTGTTGTGAGATTCGGTAAAATTGCCCGAATTTGTCTGTAAGGAGTCGGTTTCCATCACTGTAGTATCTGTACACTACACTTAACTCAATGTTCCCGCTAAACCCGCACGTGGAAAACCAACTGAAGATCCTCACTTTGTGCGATACTACTATACTGTTATGGGTGGCGCCACATTTCGCTCGTGTTAGACAGGAGAGCCATTTTGATTGATAGAAAATTACACGACTTCATTGGTTGGTTGACTGACGCAAGCGATACGAATTACTTTCATGACGTCATCGTATGATGCTCAATTTATTTGCACCGCCTCATTCTAAGTATCTCTTCACTACTGCCCCCAAGTGCTCTAAATCATAACCATAATCGAACAGAAGCGTGAAATCAGTTGGTAAATTAAATAATTGTTCCAGTTTTATCCAAGCGTTCAGATATAATTGCACTTACGCAATCCTAAACTACTAAATTTTTATACTTTATTAGCCGCCCTTATGATGTTTTCTTATTGTACTTTTGGATTTTCTGAGATTTTTAGCTGGTCATGTTTTTAACTGTGGCACAGCAATTTAGACAAAGGATCTGGTTTTTTAGTTTTAATTTTTCAGGTATAAACTTTTAGTTCATACCTCCGCCATCTCCTTACCGATTTGTGATTTAATTACAGTATTAAACTCAGGTTGTTATTTTGAAGTAAGGGCAAAGCTACTCAATGGACTATCTGTGCTCTGTCCACCACGGGTATCGAAACCCGGTTTTTAGTGTTGTAAGTCGGCAGACATACCGCTGAGCCACTGGGGGGCTATACTCAAGTTATTAAACTATTCCAATAAATGTATTTGACCATGCCGGAGGTCTTATAAACATGTTTACTCTAATTTTGCCTTAAAGAATTTCTTCTTGAAGATACGTTCTTTAAGATCATGATAAGCAATCAAATCGAATCAGTTAGACGAGCGCCCCACACTTGGTAATGGTGGCGCAAAAAAATGTAGCTTATAAAAAGGTTTTAAAAAAGTCTCATAGATTAATTTACTCCAACTTTGCCAAAAACAGTTTTAAGCGCCGCGGCTGTTGAGGGTTCCCCTCGTTTACACGCCTTCTTTGGGTCTCTGTCTTACTTTATTTCAGCTCTTCTACTCCGTTTGTCGACTTGTTTTTCATCACTTCCAGGTTTTAATTTAGTTTTTCTCATACTTCTGTCTTTCCTGATTTGTTTCCTGTATTCTTTTCGTTCCTAATCCGTTTTTTCGGTGTGTTTTTTTCGTCTGGGACTACACAATAATGGGGTATTTGCACTCTAGCCACAAGATTGTAAGTTCGTAAATTTACCGCTAACCCACTGAGGGAGCAGTATTTTTAGTTCAGACCACTTCGCACATAATATGTCATTTTCAACTTTCTACGCTGCTGTTCTTTAATCGTTTATATTTCTTTTCAACCTTATTTCCCAGGTTTATTCCACGTTTCCGTTTAGCTTTTACATTTATTTTATGTTCTCAATAGCTAAGGAACCTCTCCTAAAGAAGTTCTTTCATTAAATTTTAATGTCTCCTGGTTTAAAAAGAATAAAAATACTCCTGAGTTGTAAAGTAAGCGTATTTCAGCAGGCCAATATTTAGTTTGTGCGTAACAAATTCTAATGAAACAAAATTGAGATAAGTGTTCGAACGTGTAATAGGTTTAATACTATATCACTCTAAGACTCATGATCATTTTAATCTCACCCATTTTTACTAGCCAATACATCTCTTCGGTAAGAATATTGTGTAATTTCATTTCAACTGCTCTATCTATTACACGCAGGTACTGATACCGCCTTTTACTCTGTACCCGATTTATTCAATTTGGTGTTCCACACCATAGGCTAAATACCTTATACCAAATTATCGGACGCCTTATACGACGTCAATTATATAACGACTACACATTGTTAAACGTTTTTCGTGACGTAAGTTACACTCTCTTTGTTAATATAATGTTCTATAATGTTGTTGTTTGTTATTAAGCACAAAGCTACGCAAAAGACTATTTGTGATCTACCCACCATGAGTATATCATCCAGTTTCTAACAGTGTAAGTCAGAAAACATATCACTGTGCCACTGGGGGCTTCTAATAACGCTTATTAACCATAGAGCGTCTTCAGTGGTGTCAAAATGCTTTCTTAGTTAACACTTATTGACGAGATATGCTGGCTGACTTGGTGCTGTGGAGTCTTAGTATCTGGGTTCTCCGAGTTAATAATAAAAATATTAGTATTTAACTTTATTTAACAATACCATTACTTCTATAGGAACATTGTTACCAAATCTGTTAATGAATTTCTTCTGATTATTGGAATAAACATTACGTTGTTCTGTCATAAGTCTAGAAAAAAATGAGTTTGAATTCTTCTAAAGGTTTTTTGTACCTAAATATCAGTTGATTTTACCTTTTCTGTTGCATTCCTTCTTGATTTGTTTTATGACACACATGACTGTTACTAGCTGCGGCATAGCGACTCATTGAATATATATTTATGTTTGTCTGTTTTTTTTAAATTTCGCGCAAAGCTACTCAAGGGCTATCAGCGCTAGCCGTCCCTAATTTAGCAGTGTAAGACTAGAGGGAAAGCAGCTAGTCATCACCACCCACCGCCAACTCTTGGGCTACTCTTTTACCAAAGAATAGTGGGATTGACCGTCACATTATAACGCCCCCACGGCTGAAAGGGCGAGCACGTTTGGCGCGACGGGGATGCGAACCCGCGACCCTCAGATTATGAGTCGAACGCCTTAACCCACATGGGCCCCGAATATATCTTGAGAGTTTTTTTTTCAAGTACAAACTTTCAGTTCATAGCTCCGTCATGTCTCGACCGACGTGAGATCTAATTACAGTTTTGGACTCCAGTGGACGAACCCTTTCATTTGGTGTATTTCACTACGCACAAAATCTCATAGATTTATTTACTATAATTTTGCCTAAAATAATTTCAATTTCAGAATAGGCTGTAGAGATGCTGATAAGTAATAAAATCGAATAGGGTATATGCGCGCCACACACTTTGTGTTGCTGGTGCACAAAAATATAGATGATAAAAAGGGGAGGAAAGGTCTCACAGATTAATTTACTTTAATCCTGCTTACAAGAATTTCAAGTGCCGCAGATACATTTCTAATTAGAAATGTGCATAACTTATAATGTTAAATATGTATCGCAAAAGTCTTGCCTATTTAGTAAAAGATTCTGTAAATATCAGTGATAGTCACTATTGTAGTGTAAGCTAAAATTTCTAGAAACTCGCCTCGCGCATAATAAACTTAAACAACGCAAAGCACCAAGAAACAGTATATATTATTGGTTTGTTACAGTTGGTATATCACAAACCTCGGAAGCTTTCATTTTGATCAACGCTTATTAATCAAAAAACTACAGATATTTGACCAGGAACTTTATAGATTTTGAACATTATAAACCATTCAACTTCAATGGATCCACATTAAACATTAATGTTTTTACGAAGACACTGTATAACATAAGCTGTGAAAAACTCACGTACGATCAGCATAGAGTTAGCTACCTTCCCGTTTAGTTTATTGTACCTATATCAACTCGAAATAAGTTCGTTCATTGTGCACCATCGTTAAAAATATTCAGTTCCAGACTAGATAGAAGACTCAATATTGTTTGTAAGTTTGCAAAACCTTTGTGCACAAATCAATATTTGTATTAACTATTTGTAATAACCGTTGATATCAATTTTATTATTTGTATATCAAAGCATATTTGTGTTAAAAAAGAAAATCGTGTGTAACAATCTTGTTGGCAAATATAATAAATTTTATATATATTAACATGTAATTAACATTCAAATTCAAATTTCCGATTATTTGAAATCGTAACACATAACGAACATTGCATAATAAACAGGATACTCGTCACAGATAAATTATAATATGTAACATAATAAATTAGGGGCTTATGTTCAAGATCTGAATCAGATTAAAATTCAAATTTTAATTCAATTTATATTCATCATCGCCAATAAGATTTGATCATATCTGATTATCAAGATTTTATAAATCACCCTCCTTCAAACAATCAGAAAGATGTAATAAAAGTGAATTGGTAGAAGTTGACAACGTTTTCGAAATAGAAGTTAATAAATCAAAGAGAAAAAAATGAACTAAGAAGTCGTATTACTAAAATACTAGTCGATGATGAAATGTTGTCTAAAGAGCATAAGGGGAGTACCCTCCCGAATCGGGATTGAGTGACAAAAATAGTTAGATATCTAGCTAAAATTCAAACAAATTAAGCTCGATAAAGCTTGTATTGAAGTCAAGAAGGAACAAATCCGTATCGAAGCCGAAAAAAAGCTTGTCTTGAAGTTCAAAGAGAAAATAAAGGTAAAATAAAGGTTCTTGAGGTAAAAAAGATATTAAACTAAAATAAATGGAAACTAGACTCAACAGTAATCGACCAAAGTCAAAACGACATTTTTTAACTCTGTCAGTATGTTAAAGTATCTAATGAAAATTAAGTTGATAAATATTTCCAACATTTTGAGAAAATTTTCCAAACCATAGTATGACCTACCGAAAAATGTTCACTATTATTACAAAGTGTTTTAACTAATAAAGAACAAGAAGCTTATGCTACTCTCTCTCTAGAAGATTGTACAATTTATGATAAGGTTAAGGCAACTGTTCTTAAGGCATACGAGCTAGTACCAAAGGCTTATCACCAAATGTTTTAAGGTTACTACAAGTAAGATAGTCAAACTTATACAAAATTCGCCCACAAAAAAGAGGTTTACTTTGATTCATAGTGTAACTATATGCGTATTTGTAACAGTTTAGACGAACTAAGACAATTATATCTAATTGAGGAATTTATACATTATGCATGTGACGACCTGGAAATTTACTTGGATGAAAAGAAAGTTGAAACGTTACAGGAAACAGCTGGTCTTTTCGATTATTACATTTTAACACATAAAACATTTTTTTATAAAAAGAAATTCTTGTCATTTCAACAGAATCCAGTACCTGTTGAATCCACTAAAGTTGAGGATTCTTCTAAAAATCAAAATCTTCTAGTTTGAAATCTTCAGACAGTCAGGATAAAACTTCTTAAAACCCATGAAAGCCTGTTTGCTCTTTTTGTAAAAACAAAACACAACCTGATTATGTTATGCCTGATTGTTGGTGTTTGAAAAAGGAAAAAGGCAACAACCCATTGCGTTCCTATCCACACACGGACATAGTTTCATCAGATCACCTGATGTTGTTGATTCGACTACTGATCTAATGACTGATATAATTAGGGAGGAATTTAGACCTCTTGTATTTGTTTTATATATTTGACTAATGACATTGACAATCCCACTACCATACGAATTCTACGTGATACTGTGGTGATTCAATCATTGTTCTTGGAAGGTATATTTCCTTTAAATTCGAGTTCGAAGCGTAGAGCAGGGTGTATCAAAAACTCATACATATTTCTTCAAATAAAAGTTTAACATTATTTCCATAAATAGTTGAAATGTTAATTATTAGCGTAGGAAAATAGGGATGAACAATATACAGATGTCACGGTATATTGGTGACATATCGTAATATATTTAAAGAAATACTATAATACTACATCACCATAGTAATGCACAAATAATTAGATAATTAACACAATATGAACAAACCGAATATTATTCTTAGGCCAAGTTGTCAAAACTAGACAAGATTTTTATGTTTTATTAATTTGTAGTCATATCTGCAGTTATTTGTGTTTGTTTGTAAACTTTAATACTTCTGTCAGTGTCTACCTATGTCATAGTATCTGTTTATGTACATATGTACTATACGTATGTATGTTGTTTGTCTTTATGTGTATATATCTATTCGTATTTGTCTCTCTTTGAATCTTTCTTATATCCGTTTTCCTTTGTACTTACAGCTGTCTATTCAGTATTAAGACTCCTCACATTTTGTTCTTTGAGTCATCATTTGTTGTGTTTGTTCATGAACGACGGAAGGAGTAACGTGTTTGAAAAGTTTGTAGTCACATTAAAAATATCGTGATGATGTTGTTTGTACACATGTTTGTCGCTATGATAAGGGTTTGCTATTAGAATCTCGCTGCCGCGTCTCAACTGCTAACGGAAAAACTATAATAATAGATCTTCCAAAGAGTGCAGTTGATTAATGTCTATGGTTCTTCACTCCACGAGTTGGTAAAAGGGGAAAGGACTGTTACTTTCAAAGACTTATTTGGTAAAAGAAGTCATCTGCTTTCTTTTCTTTTCCTACGACATTCTTGCAATGGGTATGTTTTAAATGTTACTGATATAACCGCTTGACTCGTTGATATAATTTATTCTAACTTTTATGTTTAATTTTTTTAGCTTTTATAGTCTTAATACTAAAGGCTTCATTAAATCTCCTTCAAAGAAATGCGTGTACATCTAAACTGTAATTGTGTGCTTGTAAGATAGACTATTTTACTATAAGAACTTAAGAGGGGTCAGCGGAATTCACAATTAACCAAAATCCCTCTGCCTAACAAATCGACAATGAACTGGTATGCAATCAGGCTGACTGTCTTTCCTTTTTTGGGCATACTAAATTAAGGGAGCTTTACTGATTACAGAATGTATACATTAGTCTCAAAAAGAAATTACTAAAAATGTTGATAATTCAAATACACTAGTTTCTACCTAGCCAATCCAGGCATACGAAATTTCAATATGATTTGTATATATAGTTTGATTTTGCTTGTTTGCTGGATTTCGAGCAAAGCTACTCAAGGGCTATCTATGCTAGCTGTCCATAACTTAGTGGTGATAGACAAGAAGGAAATCAACTAGTAAACACCACCCATCCCCAGCTCTTGGGCTACTAGTTACTAAAGAAAATTGAGAATAACTGTACATTAAAACGCCCTCACGGCTTATAGGGTAAGGATGTTTGGTGGTAGAATTCGGACACGCACCCCACGGCTTACAAGTAGAGTGTATCTTAACCACAAGACCAGTTCAGAATCCATCATTTAATTAATTCATCGATATTTGAGGCTATAAATAAATCCATCAGTGATTCGGTTGACATTTCAACATACAAAGGATGCCACCTCACGCTGACTTATTATTTATTATATTATACGTTTAATAAAGTGTAAATGAAAGATAATTCAGGTAAATATGGTTCATGATCAAAAACAAGGATTACATCTTACTCAATCTGAAACATACAATTCATAACTATAGGTTTTTGTTCAATGTATGTTATACTTAACTCAGAGATTTAACTTACGTATACTAGAGTAATAGTCTATGATGACAAATGAATTTTATATAATAAAATCACATAATTCCGGTTATTAAACAATTTATACCGTAAATAAAACATTTATTATATAGGGACGCGTTCTTATGTCGCTATGACAAGCGGCCATGGTGTCATAGTTCAACTTAAGAAGGTTTGAAATTATAATTCGATACCAGACAGGCAACCATGATAGATGATTATGCAATAGTACCACAGAGTAATGAACGTGTTTTTTAGGCCTCTATGACAAGTTGGTGTGACTCATATGATACATCTCAACAATAGTATAATTAAATAATTAATTCGTCCTAAATTATAATTAATTTATACTATAAATGATGCCTAACACTAATTCATCAGTTAATTACATTTCCTGTCCTAATAGAGCTACATCTTACTCAATCTGAAACATACAATACATAAGTATAGGTTTAAATCGCACTTAGAAAGGCAATATAATACAATAATTGAAACTTACACTTTTGCTAATTTCATTTTATAAAACAATTTATGTCGTAAATAAAACATTTGTTATATAATAACATTTTCACTAATTTGTAACAAAATAACTTACATATGTTACTGTTTTCGTGCTTTACAAAAGCATTGTTTCAAAAAGAACATTACCCTTTATTACTATTAACTAGTCCTAAAAGGACGATATTTTACTCTCTTAATTATTAACCAAATGTTTAAAGATTTTCAGTGATATAATAAAATGTCAAAAACAGTATCTAATGTAGCATGATTACAATTATCATGAAACATAAGCTTTCTGTATCAAATGGATGTGGCTAAGCGTGTTAAGGCGTGCGACTCGTAATCTGAGGGTCGCGGGTTCGCATCCCCGTCGCGCCAAACATGCTCGCCCTTTCAGCCGTGGGGGCGTTATAATGTGACGGTCAATCCCACTATTCGTTGGTAAAAGAGTAGCCCAAGAGTTGGCGGTGGGTGGTGATGACTAGCTGCCTTCCCTCTAGTCTTACACTGCTAAATTAGGGACGGCTAGCGCAGATAGCCCTCGTGTAGCATTGCGCGAAATTCAAAACAAACAAACAAATCAAATGGATGTTCGTTAGAAACTAATATTCATGATGTGTGTAATTTAACCGTAAAAGACTAAGCTTTACATTTATTTATAAGCTAAGAAATTTTCGTAAACAGTATCATCGTGTATTTTAAAGTTTTGTTAACAAATGTTTCAATATGTGTTATACTTAACTCAGAGATTTTACTTACGTATGCTAAAGATAGGATGACAAATGAGTTTCATATGATAAAATCACAGAATTCTGGTTATTTTCTACATTTGATAAAGTGTAAATAAAAGATAATTCATGTAAATATGGTCTAGCTACCACATCCGGATGTGTATTGTAAAGTAGACTTTGTCAACTTAGAGTGACCATTCTACGTAAGGCCTGGCATGGCCAGGTGGGTTAAGGTGTTCGACTCGTAATCAGAGGGTCGCAAGTTCGAATCTCTGTAGTACCAAACATGCTCGCCTTTTCAGCCGTGGAAGCGTTATAATGTAATGGTCAATCCCACTATTCTTTGGTAAAAGAGTAGCCCAAGAGTTGGCTGTGGGTGGTGATGACTAGCTGCCTTCCCTTTAGTCTTACACTGCTAAATTAAGGACGGCTAGTCGTAGACAGTTCTCGTGTAGCTTTGCGCGAAATTCAAAATAACCATTCTATATATCATTAAGTCTACATTCACTGTTTCAAAAGCATTATATTTGCTATGACAATTACCGAGGAATATAGCAGTGTTGAAGTTTAACTGAAATATTACTTAATTTATAGAACTTTGAATTTTATGCCTATGACATAGAATTATGGCTGTAAAGTTTCATATGTTTTAGTTGTATGGTATGATTCAAAGTGAATAATATAAATAAAATGGTAATTTTAATCTTTAAGTATCAGTAAATTATTTTTTAAAAGAATAATGTCTGATGATCCCAAAATTCAGTGTCAGTTTCTTCTTTCTAACCTCCAATGACTTTATTAAGAGGATGTTATCATTGTTCACTGAAAGCATAAGAGAAACCACACTATCATCTATGACACAAGTTCTAGGTCGTATGACCTGCGCATTAGCTTCAATGTTTTGTGAAATTTTAATAGAAACAACAGGTCATTCACTTATCATTTTTAGTTTTAGCAAAAATGAATTAATAAAAAAAATAATATAAAGGTGAAAGCGCATGTTTTTTGTGTAGTTAACATAATGATTGGTATTCCACAAGATATTTTATAAAATTAGTATATTCTATATGTAATTGTAATAAATTATGATAGAAATGTTTATGCAAGCAAAACCTTTGTCCTGTATTTGATTTAAAAAGTGTCGTAAAATAAACTTATTGGTGCTGTTAGATAGATCAAATTGGGCATTATGGAAGATTTGAAATCTTCGTCTAATATATAGCAACAATGCTTTTAAACACGAGATAATTAAAATAACGAAATCTCACATATTTAAGTAAAAGTGGTCAGTTGTTCTAAGCTGACTGATAGAGTCTGACAGTATGTCATAATTCTACACTAACCTATCAAATACTGACAATACACAGTTACTGTTTGTATGACAATGTGATAAACTTACATAGGTGACGACAATGTTTCATTGTTGATAACTGGGTTTTAAAACGTGCAGTTTACTTAAATGTATTTAACTGATATGCGTCACTATATATTTACGGTTTTGTAAAGTGAGCCATGTATTTTAAATACATTGTAAATACATAAGTAGCAATAATGTGTTATAACTAACTTTTATTTAAATAAAAGTTTCTAGTAAATATAAATTCCGTAAGTTTAAATTGAGCTTGCATTTTATTCTAAACGCACTGAAACACTATGATAATTTCTCATAATATCTAATATCTCATAATATCTAACGTTATCTAATGAACCTTTAAATTTCAGTAATTAAAGTATAAATGAATGTTAATTATTATTAAAGTATAACGTACATGTGTAGAGTTCATTTTTAAATTTTTTGTGCATTGAAATTACAATCTAATTGAAGTCAATTAGCGATAAAAAAACTTTAATCACTTGATCCTTGGACTAGCTAGCCAGTTATTGCGAAATAGACTTAGTCATTCTAATTAGCATTGTCATTTTTATGATGATTTAATTATAAATGAATTAATAATTAATTGTGTTTTTGTTGAGACATGTATTGAATGAGTCACGGCTGCCTAGAAACATGTTTTCTACTTTATGATAGGATGATTTGATTATTAATTAACTAATGAATTAGGGTTCATTGTCCTTTTTAGGATTAACTAATTAATTATAGTTATTTTCAGGATGATTTAATTATACATGATTTAATTCATTAATTATAGATTAATTAGTGTTAAGCGTCCTTTTTGGAACGAATTAATTAATTATATTTTTGTTGAAACATGTATTTTATGAGTCATGGCTGCTTATCTTGGCGTCTTAAAAACACGTTCTCTACTTTGTGGTACTATTGCATAATCATCCATTTTGTCTGTCTGTGTGATACTGAACTATAATTTCAGCCCTCATTAAGTTAATTGCGCCCTCAGGTGACACTAAGTTGAACTATGACGCCATGATTGCTTATCATGGCGACCTAGCAACATGTTTCTGACGACATCACCAACTCCCCCCCCTTCCTTCTCTAAGGCAGTCAGTCAATCAGCGTCAGTTGGATCCTTTGGATGTTGAATTGCCAATCTAACTACTTTCACGAATGAATAACAACCAGTGGCATATTTAAGTAAAGGCTAGAGAGGGTTAAGCCCCAAGGCCCGTGGTCTTAAAGGGGTCCCATTGATAATTTTATTTTATGTAAAATTACATAGGATTTAGCGCTCACAAATATTATTAGTCCCTGGGCCCATACAGCCTTAAACACGCCACTGATAACAACAATAAAAATTAATTTATTGACAGAACGTTTATTTACAGCCTAATTGCAGCTGTACAATGATGACGTAATTCCACTTTGCTATAATTTAGCAATCAGCTGCTATACGACGACGCTTTTTCCATCGTATTCTCCTTCTGTTGCCATTTTATGTTCAAATTCGCACCAGTTTTCGTTTTGTTTTGTTTTTGTAAAATTAAATAATTTTTTAAGATATCTACATGTCCCTCTCCCTCTGCTTTTGTATATATAATTTGCAGCTTTGTTTGCAAACCGCAACTAATCCTTATTTTACACTTTTAAATTTTTCGTGTAATAGTGTGAAGCATACTTCGCTAGTGAAAATAATTCAGCACATCACAGTACTAAACACTATGCCCTTCATAATAGAAGCATAGCTAACCATATACCCGTTCCTAGGCGAAGTTGTGTCTGTGCTAACTTAGTATTTAGCACCCCTGCATCTGTAAAATTTATAAAAACTTCTGATTGCAATGTAGATTTTGTCGCCCTTTGAGGTAAGCACCCTGAATAAACACTATATCCTTTTGCAATAGAGGCTATATTGAGCATTATAACCTTCTGCAATAAAGATAATATAGACTGCTATATCCTCTTTTAATAGAGACATACATAAAACTTTGCTATTTTGCAATAGGGATAGTACAGACCACATTATCTTTTAGTAACAAGGACAGCATCCACCATTCTTGTTTGCAATAAGTAGAGTAATGATTATTTTGCATTTATGCACTAAGAAAGGTTCTGACAACCTTATCCTTTCACGATAGAAACAGTACTTACCACTGTACGTTTTCGTAGGAGAGATAGTACTGTGCTCTTTCGTAATACTCTATAGAATATACTCTGTGCAATGAAATTCAATGCTAATTATTATTTTCGTAAATAAAACAACCATTGCAATGCTATCTATTATAATAAATATTGCCATGCCAAAAATTTCTCACATAGTTGTCACACAAACGGACAAAATAAACACTGTCATTGAAATCATTGATATATATATATATTTATAAATAAAGTGTTTTCATATTTCTATCTTGGCAAGCATCGAACAAGAACGGCCAAAGAAGAGATATCTAGTCTAATAGATCGTCCCTTCATTGAAAATATTTTAAAAGTGTAGACACAAAACTATAATAAGAATTGGTTTTGATGGTTTTTTTTGTTTTTTTAAATTTCGCGCTAAGTTACAAGAGGGCCATCTACGCTAACTGTCCCTAATTTCACAATATAAGACTAGAGGGAAGGCAGCTAGTTATCACCACCCACCGCCAACTCTTTGGCTACTCTTTTATAAGTGAATAATGGTACTGATCGTTACATTATAATGCCACTACTGCTGTAAAGGAGAGCATGTTTATTGAGACGGGTATTCGAATCTGTGACCCTCATATTGCTGTTCAAGCGCCCTGGGGTCCACCTGGCCGTACCCACCCTATAATAAGAGAAAGAAATAACGGTTATCGCGGTCCTGGAATCATTCTGCATCTATTCTTTGTATATACACCGTAACATGTTTAAAACAGGGAAGTGTAGCCTTCATTAATACTTAGTTGACAGTTATAATTTAGCTACACAATATAACAGGTAAACGTAAAGAATTACAGTAATGGCTTGAAAGTTTTACTCAACAAATAGAACATTATAAACCATAATCAAGTTGGGAAACACAGTTTGTGAATCTTACGTCTCATAATTTGCGATCCACTGGCTCTGTAAACTTTGGGACAGCGAGTACGTTACAATCCCATTATTAGGTCAAACAAGAGTGGCCCTACAGTTGAACAGTGTTAACAAACTGCTGTCACTCTAGTCTAAGCCAGTTAAGAATTGGAGTTGACTATGCGCAGACAACCCCTTGTGTAATATCACACGAAGTGGATGGATCATTTATGTAGACCAAGTGTTTGTATATCAATATATAATCATAATCATGTCACTCTACAACACGGAATTCATGTCTGGTTAGATCGTATCAACACGAAATCCATAAGTCAAGTCAGTTATACCAACGTGGAATTTTGTTTGTTTTTTAATTTCGCGCAAAGCTAATCGAGGGCTATTTCTACTAGCCATCCCTAACTTAGCAGTTTAAGACTAGAGGAAAAGCAGCTAGTCATCACCACCTACCGCCAACTCTTGGGCTACTCTTTTACCAACGAATAGTGGGATTGATCGTCACATTATAACGCTCCCACGGATGAAAGGGCAAGCATGTTTACGAGTCGAATGCCTTAACCCATCTGATCATCTCGGGCCTATGTATAATCTAAAGGTCACTTTAGTCTTTACCAACACATAATCGCATGTCGAGTCAGTTTATACCAGCACTGAAGTCACAGGCCGAGCCATCCTATCAACACAAAATATACAGATCAAGCCTCTCCATACCAAAAACAAAATCCACAAGTTAATTCAATCTACCGACACAAAATCCACAGGTCAAGTCAGTCTATACAAACAGGAATTTATAGCTTTAATTAAGCTATATCAACATATAATTCACATGTCAAATCAATCTAGCAACACAAAATCTGCAATTCTGGTTAATTCGTATCATCACAAAATCTACAGGTCAGCTCAGTCTGTATCACATAGCATCCATATGTCAAGTTAGTTTATCACCACGGAATCTACAGGTCAAGTTATTCTATATTAACAGAAAATCTAAGGGTCAAGTCAGTCAGTCTATTCCAACACAGAATCTACAGGTCAGTCTACATCAACATGGAACCCACAGACCAGTTCAGTCTCCAACAACACAGCATCCACATAATTTTAGACTGTTCCAGGATGTAAAATGCTTTCAGCATTTTTCGAGCTAACTCGAGAATGTTCTGGAAGGTGAAATGTTTGCAGTCTCTTCAAGCTAACTCCTAACTCAAGGCTATTCCAAGAAATAAAAATGCTTGCAGCCATCTTCATTTAAACTCAACACTGCTCCAGAAGATAAAGTGCTTGCAACCGTCTTCATGATAACTCAAGACTTACCTAAGAGATGAAATACTTCCGTCCTCTATAAACTAATTTCAGAATGTTCCAAAAAATAAAAGTGCTTGCAACCTTCTTCAAGGTAACTCAAGATTGTTCAAGGAGATGAAGTGTAAATTTGTCTATAAATATTGAATGTGATAATCACAATCAGATTGTGATTTCTTATTATTTAATTCAGTATGTGGTTGCTCTGTTCGATCAATCTATTTGAATATTTCTAGTTCGACTTCACGTGGAAGTGTTTTTAAGTATCTGTCTCTTTACCTATCTGTGTTTGTCTTCTCATCCTATAAGTAGATAGATATCAATGCAAATAACGATTTCAGCATCTCGTTTCTAGTGGAAGTACAAGGCAAAACTGAAAGCACAAGTTGAGTTTTTAGCTGAAAATCCGGAAGTACGTCTAAAGAGTAAGTTACTTTGTTTTCTCGAATTACAGATTCGTTCTATCTTCATAGTGTTACAGAGATCCGTTTTCTTGGAAGTATAATTGGTGCAATTTTGGATGATTCTATATCAAAAAAGCAGGCTCGAGCTTCGTACGTTAGATATTGTAACAACTATTTTTAAAGTAATATTAACTGATTCAGTTCCATATTAAACAGTGTGAATAAACTGGATAAAGAGTAAGTTTGTTCTGCAGTTGATGATACTTATTGAAGAATTAAAGAGCGCTTCACTATTGAACTTAGGTTTGAAGCCTGGTAATGACTGGCATGTATAAAGTAGTTGTATGATGATTTAAATGTTTCCAAGAATCCTGGTCCAGTTCCAGCTGTAAGTATGCTTGCTATAAGTATCAATTTCCTGTCACGTGCACATTTTAGTCTGCTAGACCTATGAGAGAAATTTATGAAGGAACATTCACTTACTGTTATTTTCTAAAATTTATTTTACGCATAAATGAAACACGTAGAATTAACGTGAGCCAGATTTGATATTCAAAACTGTCTTTCAGTATTTTAGTTTCTTCTTTTAGCTATTCATTCAAGCAATTAAAAATTCTAATAACTGATATAATTAGGGCGAAACAAAAAACTGTTATCGCTAAGCTAAAAATACGTTCTTTACAATCTACTTTTTGCACTGTTTCTCCTATTATATGTACTGAAAAATTAGTTGCCATATAAAAATTAAAAACACGAGGAAGATAAAAGCTTCGAACTAAACTGTTATATTATCTAATAGTATACAAGGCCTAAGCTTGCAAAGTATGATTACTCGACAAGAAATAAAGTGTGAGGCTTCATACTTCATTACAGAAAGGTCCACAATAATTTTAATAACGTCATTGTTACTGGCTTATTTATTTATTTATTGAAAGTAGAGAGTATAACAGAATTTCAATTACACTTCGTTCGTTGTCATACGTCGCTGTTAATAAAGTTATTTGCTCAACTGAACTTACCAAAATGGTTGAGTTATACAATTTGTTTGACGAAACCCTATTTAAGACCATCATTTATGAGACTTCAAACTAATGGTGTATAAAATCTAACCTGTCGAAGCTTGAAACTTTAATAGGGAATAGATGTGATTTTTAGATCGTAATAAATCATTTCAATCAGATCCTTTTTTATTACTCCAGTACAGAAACAACGATATGCAACAGCAATTCTGTCATATCTTCGATTCCAAACGGGTCATTTATAGTTACAAAAAAATAAGTTTATTTCCTAATCAGACTGTTACTCCAAAAACCAAATATGATTGTATTGTAACTAAGGTTAGAGAACGATACAAAGGAACCTGCGTAAGAACAACTTGATTAAACATATTTATTTATTGGGTCATTTAAAAAAAAAATATAGGTCTAGTGAAAAAACAAACTAGATCTAATGAATAGGATGTGGAACGGTAAATTTTGGATCTAAAACAAGAGTGAAAGATTTAATTTTCAGACTTTAATAAGAATATTATTAGAATAATAGAAAAAGATGAATTCTCAAATTTTAATAACAATATTTTATAACGACAGGGAGAGGTTTAGTTATCGTGGTATATCAACCTAAATGTAAGTGAGAATAAAAAAAGCAAACCAAACTATTATTTTCTCAATCCACATTTAACACTGAAAACAAAAACAAAAAATATTGTCTCAGTCTAACGCTACCAACAGAATAGGACTGTCACAACCTACGTTTAACTCTGCAAACTGAACAAGACAGTCACAACCTAGGATTAACATTGTCATCATAAAGAGATTGTCTCAACTTGAGTTTAACAATGCAAGTAAAATAAGATTGTTATAGCCTAAGTTTAGCACTGCAAGCAGAACAAATTTGTTTCAATTAAGAAGTGAAAATATCCCTCATAACAGATTTAGCATTGCAAGTTTGCAAGCTTAGGAGTTGTCTAAAACCAGGTTTAACAATGCAAACAGAAAGCTTGTCTCCACACAGACTTAACGTTGTAAGAAGAGAAGATTGTCCTGTCCTGAGGTTTAACACTATAAGCAAAACAACCATATCTAAGTCCAGGTTGAATACTGCAAGCTTTTATCAATCTTTCTTTTATTTGTTTGTTTAAAGTTAAGCACTAAACTACACAATGGGCTATCCATGATTTACCCACTACGGGTCTCGAAACCCGGTTAACGTTGTAAGTCGCAGATATACTACTGTGTCACCAGTGGGAGCTCTTCCTTTTATAATGATGCAGAACAAGTTTATGTGAACCAGTTTTAACTCTGCAGTTAAAGCAAACCAAGGGTAAGCTATATAAGCACTATAAGGTTGTCTCGAAATTACTGGAATCAGAATCTTATTAACAAATAACTGTAGTAATATTTATTTTAATTATTTAAACTTTAGGTGAGAATACTTTATAAGAAACTTCCAAATATCTTGTTGTGACTCAGTCACACAAGAACCGTCTACAACACTTTGATCGATTCTCTTTTGGCATTAATTTGTAATCAATTTCCCGAGAATAGTAATTTTTGGTAATAGCAACATTCATTTACATAATTGATATTAGAAACATCAAATTCAACGTTTTACTTTATAATGAATGTGTTGAGCTAAGTATTCCACGATATTTGTATTACTCAATCTTTGTACAAATTGTGTATTGGTTTATTTTGCTATGTGTGTGTGTGTTTATATATACTACTCGTAGGACTTGACGAACTGTATATTCATATCAAAACCTCTGACCATTTTCATTATTTTCTTTTTAATATATATGTACAGCTTTAGAGAAGTTGGTACTTGTTTCGGCTAAGAATTTAATATGCTGTTTTTAAAGTACATTTTCAACACTTCTGTAATCAAACAAAAAAGACGTAATACAAATAACATCCCAGTGTGAGATTGTAACAAAGTTACGTTGTGAAATGACTGAGTACGATCAGTAAAGCAAAATAATGATAATTTAACAATTACACATGTTTATTGCATTTTACTTTCAAGAACAGAAAACTGTATTCAATTACAAATGCATAGAAAGTAGAAAACGTAATACTCATACACATCTACCACCCTTATAAGTACATATAGTACCAGTGGTGAAGTAAATACTAACTTTGCAATGGAAACCTTAAAAAAAAAGGAAACTCTTCAGATTTGTTTCTTCGCGTCATAAAAACACGTTCCTTATAATCACAGTACCTCATAAAAACATTATCATTACATGATTCCACGTTTACTACTAGACAACATTAAATTTGGATTGACTTCTTTATCATTAATATTAACACTTACTTTTCATGCCTATTTTAAATCACCAACGCCTTTATTTCTATTAGATTAATTTCAGTGCAAGCATCATCCAAATATTTGACAAATTTAAGCATGACTAATTCTATGAAAAATAATTTAAAATTAAGTAGTAAAAGCAAGCATCATTTGTTGGTTTACAAAGTCAAAAGTATATGGTTTTAAAATGTATTGATTGAAAAGATGCATTTCAACTGAAACGTAGCACAATGCACTGCAAGAGGAAACTTAAAGCCTAGTAAGTGGGGAGAACATCTAGAAAATACGTCCAAATACAAGGATAATATCATTCGAATAATTATATTAGTTCAAAATCGTTAGAAATAACTTGAGAAATGTAGTATATTCTTTGAGTTAGGACCAGCAATAGAAACTGTGTAGTAGTTTGAATTGATATACAGTGCCCGGAAGTTGGTAGCGAGTGAACTGTTTTAGCTCCTCCGTGGCGACAAATACTGATACCTTTGTAATATCAAAAGTTTGGTTTGTTTTTTTTAATTTCACGCAAAGCTACACAAGGACTATCTGCGCTAGCCATTCCTAATTTAGCAGTGTAAGACTAGAGGGAAGGCAGCTAGTCATCATCATCCACCGCCAAATCTTGGGCTACTCTTTTACCAACAAATAGTGGGATTGACCATAACATTATAATACCTTCACGGCTAAAAGGGCGAGCATGTTTTGTGTGAGGGGGATTCAACCAGCGACCCTCGGATTACGAGTCGAGTACTTTAACTACCTGGCCATGCTGGGCCAATATCACAAGTCGAATTGGAGTTCAACTATTGAGACTGGCCTTATCTGTAGAAGGGAGGAAACACTCTAGTCATATTGTTGATATAAAAATACCTTACTAACCATAGCTGCAAGGATAAACCATATAGCCCTGATAGCAAAGCCCTCGCTTGGTGTGTGAAATATGGCGGGTTTGAACTCGGAACATACAAAGCGTTAGAATTCACAGTAAATGAAAAGCAGGAAACACATTACCGTTTCACGTACGATTATGATAAAGCATTTATGTTCTACAAATTGTCATAAAAATTAATATAGATGGATAAAACACTAATCAAGTTTTAGGAGATATTTTTCTTTGAAAACAAGTCAACACATAAGATAACATAACAGGATGGAAATATATTTGAACTACAGGAGTCGTAGCTAAAGGCAAAGAGAAGTATCTATATTTGAAGGTGATGACATGACCGAAAGTTTTCGACAAAATGGACGCTGTTGGGTTGTGGACATTCGCCCAAACACATCGTGTATCTCTTTCTATGTAGCATATTCAAACAGAACGTTGGTGATTTTGGCCTTACCCAGATATTTTTTTCATGAGTCTCAAAAAACTTATGATGTCGATAAATTCATCCATTTAGGTATATTATTTGTATAAGTCAACCTTTGCCTTCCACAGTCTAAAATATCTTTCATTATTTCTAGTTACGACAAAACTTCCAATTTCTTCGTTCCTCGTAACGTTTTTTAGTAACTCCAACTGTCTCTTTCTGATGTTACTCAGCAACTTCATCCTTATTCTATTTTGACAAAATATCTTCATTTTAAATTTGAATTATCCAACATACCTTCAAGACGTACCTTAAGAACAACAACTCAGTTACTTCGTTCTGTTTTTCAGACTTGGCGATATTGTTCAACATTCTGATGCATACATGAGAACTGGTATAACATAACAATGCAAAACTTTTAAATTAATTCCCGAAGAGATTTTACTATTTGTCACTATTTTTTTTTTTTCATTTTCAGAAATGCATCTTTTGCCCTCCCTATTCTCCATTTTATTTCATGACCACATTTACCATCTCATGGTATTCAGCTTCCCAGGTAGTTGGATTTATTGACCTGCCTTATCTACTCTAACAATATGTACAGGAAAGATCTTTGTCTTTGTAATTACCATACACTCTGATTTCCTACACTTACTACTTAAAATCTTCCTCTCACTTTCACTAACAATTTTATCTAAAACTGTTGCAGCTTTTCTTCTGAATCAGCTATTAAAACTGTGTCACTACATCAAGCAAGTTGTTCAAATTCTGTCCACCAATGTTCAGCCCTGGTAAACCCTCAATCTCTCCAATGTTTTTGTTATTGTAAAAGCTAAAAAAGTCAGATTAAATAAAACAGTCTTGCCTCAGCCTTTCTTAATTTGGATGAAATCAATTAATTAATTTTTCTATCTTCACTGATGTAGTCTCGTTCCAATAGAAGTTTCTTAAGATTCCCAATGTTCAGTTCTTTCAGCATTTTTATTAACCCCACATGAACGACTTTATCAAACGCTTTGGTATAATCAATAAAATACAAAACCAGGTTTTTCTTTATTTCTATTGTTTTCTCTGAAAATATGCGTCCAATAAAGATAGCATTTCTTGCACCACGATCTTCAATAAAAACACATTGAACGTTGTAATATCGAGTTTTCTTGTCTTCCAGAATTTGTCTGTGTCGATGATTCTAGTTTTCTTCCAGTTCATTCTGTGTCCAGTTGACGTGGCATGCTCTGCAATGGCTGAATTTTGTATTTTCATGAGTCTTGTACTATCTTTATGTTATTTTATTCTTTTCACAAGTTTTCTTCTTGTTTCTCCTAGGTATGTATTATTGTAGGAACACGGAATTTCATAGCTGACGTTTTAGAAATTCTCTTTGGTAAATCACTGTTTGTTTTTTTATACCAGAATAGACCTTAAGATATTGTAAGATTTCCACTGGACTTCTATATTGCATTTCTTGGCTATGCATTTGAGTTTTTCACTGAAATGTTGCAGGTATGGTAGGTAAATGGTGATAGTGGTGGTGACTTTCTGATATTTTCTTTCTATCGTGGTCTTCTTCAAGAAGTTTTTGATGAAGGAGAAGGTGTAACTATTCTGTTTAAAACTCTACGATCTTTTGGCGTTCTGCTTCGACGGATGCCTTATTGTAAATGTTTTCTGCTCTTTGTTTAGGCATTAGATTATACCAAGTTTTATCGAGGTTGGATGATAGGACTGGAAGTGTAGGTATCTGTTCGTGTGGGTGGATTTTCTGTATACAGTTGTGATGATTTGTTTTGCTTGTTTGCTGATGAGTGTGTCAAAAAACGGTAGACTGTTTTGTTTATCTATTTCCATAGTGAAGTGGATTCTTTTATCTATAGAATTGAGATGTTCTAAGAAGACTGGTAAGTTTTCATGTCTCTGGGGCCAAATAACGAAGGTGTTGTCGACATAACGTCTGTAGAAACTTGGTTTTATAGATGTGGATGAAAGGGCTCTTTCTTCAAGGTATTCCATGAAAATGTCTGCTAGGATTGAAGAGACTGATGAACCCATGGCTAGATCATCATTTTATTCGTGGAATCTTGGATACAATCTTCGTTGTATCGGAAATAGGTTGATTTAGGCAAATAGTTGTTAGTTCCATTATGGTATCTATTTTCATATCTGTTCTGTGAAGTAGAGAGTTGTCATTCAGCAGTCGTTGTCTGGTGATGTGGGGGATTTCTGAGATTGGAATATTGGTAAATAGAAACCTGTGATGTCAAAACTGATCATAATATCCTGGAATTTGATGTGTAATTTTCTGAACTGTCCCATGAAATCTGTTTAGTTTTGAATGTGATGTTCAGTGTTTCCTCGTAGTGGAGATAAGATGGATACTAAGAAGGTAGCCAGTTGATGACAATGTGCGTTTTAAGCACTGACGAGAAGCCTAAGTGATATATTAGGTTTGTGTACCTTAGGCAGTCCGTAGAAATGAGGAGGGAAATTTTCATTGAATTTTAAGCCTTTGGCTAGTTTTTCATTGATTAAGCCTTGTTTCTTTAGTTTGTTCAGTGTTCTATTGATGATAATCTCTGTGTTTTCTGTAGGATCATGGTGATTTTTTATATTGGTGTTTGTCTATTAACTGTTTGATTTTCGTGTCATAATCGTTAACGTCTAGGATGACTATACTGTTTCCTTTGTCTGCTGGTAGAATTTTGATGTTGTTTTCTCACTTCAGATGCACTACATTCGTGTTTAGTGATGTTAGGTTTTGGTTCCTTGGCCTTCCTGAGAATGGTGTAAGTTTGATGTCGGAATTGTTCAGCCATAGGGTTCGGGAGGCTTTGTGCAGCAGATTCTAAGGTTGCAGCTATGTCAGCAGTTGGAACTGTGCTAGGTTGAATGGCGAAATTTATACATAGGTTAAGGATTTAATTTTTGTAGCACTTAGTACTCTCGAACTGTAATTGTGAACTATGTTTATAGACCAGAATTATGCGTCTTGATCAGTCTGTTGAATTTTTTAACTTGTTTCTTCTTGATGTTTTCTAGGTTGAATGCATAGCGTTTGATGTAGCGGTTTAGGATATTTAGTGCTTTAATGTTTGTGGAGAAAAGTTGTTGAAGTTCAGTATATTGTATTCCAGTTGTGTTGGTTAGATGCTGCTTCTTCCGTCTATGTTCTTCTACATGCAGTCCAAGTAGGTGTCTATTAGTATTGTCGAGGACCTTTTTTATCTCAGTAGTTCTGGTGAAAGTAGTTTCTTTGAGTCTCATAAAGTTCAGGATGACGTTGACATCCTTCAGCACGGTAGGAAGGTCAGGTGATTAGAGCAATAAGCGTCACAGGCTAGAATATCCGTCACATCAAACCTGCTCGTCCTTTTAGCTGTGGGGGTTATAATATAATGATCAATCCCACTATTCGTTGAAAACAAGTAGCCCAAGAGTTGGCGGTGGGTTGTGATGACTAGCTGCCTTCCCTATAGCCTTACACTGCTAAATTGGGGATGGCTAGTGCAGATAGCCCTCGTGTAGTTTTGCGCGAAATTCAAACCTCATTTTCTGATATTACATTCTTTATCAAACATATTGTTAGAGCAAATGGCTCCATTTTTTATTCAGAAGATATTATACGAGCTTGCTGGCTCGTCTAAGTCAAAAGCGTTATGGGAACATCTTGGTGTAAAAATCCACTGCAAAACACAATGAACTCCTCTTGCATTCGAAGGCCATTGGAAATGTACCCATTGAGGTTAATCTCCATGCTACTTTGACTTCGTCACGAGGAGTTATTGTTGAGAAGAATTTAAAGAATATTCCCGAGGTAGAGATCCTCGCTGGTTTCTTCAGCCAAAGGGTTTCTGAGGTGTGCCGTATCTCCACTCGGAAGGACAGAATAATGATACCTACAAACGTACTACTTTTGACGTTTACATCAGTGCATCCACCTGCCACCATCAAGGCAGGTTATCTGAATTGTTAGGTCGACCATATATTCCCAACTTTCTCAGATGTTTTCCATATAGCAGTTTGGTCACATGACGTGTACTTGTTGTGTTAGCAAGGACCACGATAGCTACGAGTGCAAAATGGACTCTTATTGTTTTAATTGTAGTGACTCTAACCCATCATACTTTCTTTCTTGTCCTAGGTGGGTGAAATAAAAAGAACTACAGCATTTGAGAATGGTTTACACATTTCCTACCCCAAGGCTCAAACATTACTGTATCCCTCACTCCATATCAGACAGATGCTGCTGTACTATTTTCCACTGCTATGGTGGGAGTGCAGAAGGATCTTTCTGTTACTCTGACAGAGTCGTTTTCAAACCACGTGAAGAGACTTTTGCCCTTCGATGTTAATAGAGTTGACAAATCAACGTCAACACCTATTTTTGTCCCTACCGTTCTTTCCAGTGGCTCCCAAGATCCACTTCCTATGGCTCTTCTTTGGTCCCTAGATGCAGAACGATTATTCATTCACACCCTCAGTCACTAGAATCTTCATCTATCCTTGGTCGACCTGCCCAGTCGATCCAGGGCAGGATCCATGGACGTCAATAGACTTTCTAATAAAGAAACAAATATGATAAAAACAGAATGGCTATGCACCCAATTCTCTTCCATCTAAATAAAAATGGCTAGTTTGATGCAGTGAAACCGTTGAGTTTTAGTTCGAATATAGACAATATTTAGGATTTGATTGATTCTTATCATTCTGTATGTCTTTCCTTACAGGATATATTTCTGAAACCTTCTGATGCAGTCACCTTTTGACAGCTTTTTGTATAGAAATGACAGGTTGTGTGATGGACAGGTAAGTGCATGTAGGGGTGGCACTGCTGGCCAATTAGCATGTGTCCATTTTGTCTTTGTCATTGCTCACTAAACAATTACAGTCTCCATTTTTAATCCTGAGTGTCGTTTCATAGAGCATATGCTCTGAGATCACAACCTTTCTTTCTTCAGTACTGGTTCTTATACATATTTTCATGCACCTAGTCATTCTTGTACTGCTATTGATCTCTCTGTCTTCTCATTTCTCTTGGGGATTGACAATGATCCACGGGGCAGTAATCATTTTCATGTCGTTTTGAGGGAGATTGGCCGTGGTCCATGCCACCCAACCTGCATGCCACGGTGGAAGCTAGACCAGGCCAACTAGTTCTCTTTCATTGCTCTCTCAGAACTTGATTCTTCCGTCATCTATAAGCCACTGATGGACGATTACATGGCAGCAGTGATTGATTGTATTATCCAGGCAGTTGCTCAATATATTCTCAAAAATTCGACATGTTTTCTTTCTACATTATCCTCGTCAGTGATGGTTTCCTACCTGATATATGCCATGAAAGGTATACCACAGTTTAGACTGTATCATTTTTCAGTGAGTCCCTGCACTTACTTGGAAGATGAGATGTCAAAACCAGAAAGAATCTAGGATTAAGCTTACAACTAGCACTTCTTCTACCATCAATTCCAAAATCATATTGGACAAGATTTGGATAGTCAGCGGCAGTATAAATGTATCTCAAGACATCACAAAAGTGAGTAGTGTATTTCTATCCCTTTTGATCCTGCTCACCGATGGCCAAGAAGTTGCTTATGCCCAGAGTATAGACGATACTCTTCTCGAAAGCTTTTCTCGTGCATCTAGCACTTCTGCTTCATTCCCCACCTTTCTAACCATCAAAGCTCGGGCAGAGCGATCACCTCTTTCTTTTTGAGCTGATCGTCTCTATGACTATAATCACCTCTTTACACTGATGGAATACAAGCTTACACTTCACCAGTCTGGCATTAAATCAGTTGTAGCTGATGATATTCATGTTGTGCAATTTCTCTCCTGCCTCTCTTGCTATTCTCCTGGTTGTTTGTAACTGAATATGGCAGGAAAATGTTTTAACTGATACTTGGCGCAAGGCTATTGTCTTCCCTTTTTCTAAACCTGGGAAGGATTTCAACATTTCATCAACCTACCATCTAATTGCTTTGACGAGCTGTAGCTCCATAGACTTTTATGTGGCATAAACCATACAGAGGATGGTTAATGGTCATATTATTTTGTTCCTAAAATCAAACAGCCTCTTCTTGCCTACCCAATGTGGGTTCTGACGATACCACTTCACCATGGACCACCTGATTCAACTTAAAACGTCAATCAGAGTAGCCTTTCTCAAGTAACAATATGTTGTTTCTGTATCTTTTTATCTTTAGAAGGCTTATGATACTAAGTGGAGATATGGCATTCTGCAAGATTTCCACTTATAAGAGTTGTGTGGCCATTTGCCCATTTTTAATGGACTGGTGATTCCAAGTCCATGTGGGATCGACACGTTTCAGTTCTTTCCTACAGGAACTTGGAATCTCTGAGGGATGTGTCTTGAGTGTCACACTTTTCATTATAAAGATTAACCCCACAGTTGCAAAGGGACTATATGTCGACAATATCCACATCTCACGTTAGTCGTCGAACATGATGTTTGTCGAGTGGCATCTACAGACTGCCTTCAGGCGTTTAATGAAGTACACCACAGCAAACGGTTTCTCATTTTCTTTCTCTAAAACCATTTGCATTCACTTTTTGCTCGATCTGGATAAAGCAGTGCTTCCTGTGGTCCCTGAGGCAAATTTGTTGGGGCTTATATTTGACCCTAAGCTGACTTTTATCCCACACATCAAGCATACAAAGCAACTGAGCATTCTCCACGTTCTCTCTTTCACCTCTTTTGGAGTGGATCAATCTTCTATGCTAAATATCTATCATGCTATCATTCAGTCGAAACTGGACTGTGTGTTTCTGATCTGTTGATCTGCCAGGACCTCAGACTTGAATATGTTGAGCCCCATTCACCAGTTGGGACGTCGGCTCTCCAAGGGAACTTCCCACACTTCTCTAGTCCAGAGTCTGTACACTGAGTCTCATAAGCTTCTTCTACACCTCCACTATTCGCAACTGTCTTTACTACGTGCTTCAAACTTCAATCCTTGCCACGACATCTCACCTGGGATTGTGATTTCCCTCCTCAGTGAGCCATGCTTTTTCAGAACAGATGATCTGCCATTGTTTCTTTTTACCTTCACATACAGGAACAGCTGGCTGAATCAGGTCTGTCCTTGGATTGCGTTGTTGTCGTCACAGGTCAACCCAACCCACTATGGCTTATTACCATCCCCATCTATGATCTTTCTTTGAGTCATCTGAGGAAGCTGAATGGATACTCCCGAGTAGAAATACCGTCTTTTATTTGCTAAACGTCTTTCGAATCACCCTTCCATTCCCATTTATAGGGATAGTTCAAAATCAGATGACTATGTGGGTTTTACTATAGTGTGTTGTGGTTTGATGGTTGGGTTGCACACAGGATCCCCTCTATAATTTCTGTGTTCACTGCCAAATTATATACCATTTCTCTTGCCCTGGATCATGTGAAGGCTATGCAGTACACGAACTGTACTATTTATACTGACTCACTTAGTTCTCTACTGACCCTGTATTCACTTCACGTTAGTTCTCACCTTGTTCTCGTTGATATTCAAAACCGACTATCCCATTTTTATCACCCATTTTTAGCCATTTCTTCTGGATACCTGGCCGCATCGGTATTCGTGGGAACGAGTTCACTGACACCGCAAATACGTTCGTCTGCTATGGTGATATCATGGCCATGCCTGTCCCACACATGAACTATGGTCCCGTATTCAACGCTCGGCTCCATGCCGGTTGGCAATCGACTTGGAATGAGCAACGCGACAATAAGCTTTTCCATATTAAACCCTCTATTGGACTTTGGCCGTTTTGCTACTATAAGGATCGGAAAGAAGAATTTGTCCTGTCTAGGCTACCCGTTGGTCACAGTTTTTAACTCATCGTTTTCTTTAATATGGGTCAATGCACCAATGTGTGGTCTGTGTGGCACTTAAGTCACAATAGCGTACATGTTACTGTTGTGCCGTCATTACAACCGTGAGCTACGGCACCATTTTGGACACGTTTTCACTATGGGTTCACCCCTGATATTGGACAGCGTCATTGGCGATGGTGGCACTGTCCACTTCAGTTGATTTTTTTTTTATTTTTGAGGTCCATTGGCCTTTTTAATTCTATTTAAGTTTTAATTCGAAAATTGGCCTTTGTTTTGTTTTATCTTGAATACTTTTTACATATTTTAATAATTCTACTTGTATTTTTTTTATTTTTAGCGCTTGTTTGGCGCAGATAGCAGAGTTGCTTTGCGTCAATAAACGCCAAATAGCAAACCAACTAGTATGATAACATCGAAACAAATGCATATCAACAAACGAAAGAATATAACATAGGTAAAAAATTTTATGATTATTCTTCTCCTTATTCTCTCTTGGATTACTGCATGTTAAATACATATGATCTGCGTTCGGTAACTTATATAACAACTAAATGAACATAAAAATTAAGATTTTCACTTTCTGATATGTAACTTTCTATGTGAAAATGCTGTTTAGCATTTTTGATTGAAAGCAGCACTAAACGAGGTACTGTGTATATCGTTCACCGGAAAGTAAGTTAACATGAGCGTTTGAAAATCCATAGCATGAGTGTGGAAAAGCGTAAACGTACTTGATGAATACATAGTTCTTCACTTGCAGATTAATGTTATGACGCGCATGGAACGTGAAGTGACGTGCCCAAACGTAAAACATTTTATTTTAATCAGCCAAGATACTGAACTGCGGAAAATGTTTAACATTTTGTTGCCAGACAAACTAGTATCTTCACTCTAAACACTCAATTCTGTACAAACGTTTGATTCATCAATTAGTTCTTTTTGAAAATATAAAATATTACCTCATGAATATAATATATAACAATGAACTATCACGGTGGACTCAGCTTTGCTATAAGAAAGCAAACACACACGCACATGAACTATTCGTGTGCAAAAACAAAGAATTATTAGAAATTCGCAGCTTACACCGTGGTTAATGCTGGTTTTAACAAACATAAAAATGAATTAAACAAAATGTTGACTCCAAGAATCCTACACTCTGCGTCTGTATAGAGGGTTGATTAGGTTATATTAAAATGATTGAATTTTCAATATGTAAATCAAAATTGTCATCCATGGTAGTATGGTAGGTATAAGAACTACATCTTGATATTGTTTGGCGTGACGTATGATGGCACCGAAAATCGATCCCTTTTCAGGATGGTACGTAAAAACCCTTCCTCACACAAAATATACACTACTGGCTAAAATCTCAAGGCCAATGAACATAAAGAAAAAGTATGCATTTTGCGTTCTTAGACTCAATGACTTATTTGAGTAGAGCTTCGAAAGATGAAAATAAGAAAAGGGAAAATAAAAAACTATTTTAGTTTAATAGGAAAATGTGAACACTTTGAAATTAGCCTAAATACTAGCTGGTCAAAAGTTTAAGACCATACTGAAACGAAGCGTTAATCGGTAAACACGTAACGAAATTTAGTCATTTATGTTCAAGCATTAGCGTTGTCAACATCTCCCACTGACATCTCCTGTGTTATATTGGGTAAAAACATGGCAAAAGCTAAAACGTTGACAGAGTTTGAACATGGCAGAATTGTCGAGTTGCAAAAGCAAAATCTCTCTCAACGTGTCATCGCTGGTGAGATTGGGCGTAGTAAAACTGTTGTTCCAAATTTCTTAAAAGACCCTGAACGAGAATTTCAAGTGGTTGGCCCAAGAAAATTTCACTAGCGTTGAGCATGAGGATTCGACGGGTTGTCTGGCAAGACACCAGCCAATCGTCGAACCAGATTAAGGCCCTTACAGACGCAGAATGTAGCTCAAAAACAATAAGACGACATCTACGAGAGAAAAGCTTTAAAAAACGTAAACGTCTTCAAAGACCACGCCTCCTCCCACACCACGAAACAGCTCGGTAAACTTTGCTGAGAAGCACCAAACATGGGGCGTAGAAAAGTGGAAAAAGGTTTTGTCCTCTAATGAGAAAAAAAATTAACCTGCACGGTCCAGATGGCTTCCAACGTTACTGGCACGATAAGTATATCCCACCGGAGACAATTTCTACACGACATAGTGGAGGAGTTTCCATCATGATCTGGGGTGCTTTCTCCTTTCATGGGACAATGGAGCTTCAGGTTATACAGGGGCGTCAAATAGCAACTAGCTACATTGGCATATTGGAGAGAGCATCCTTATTGACTGAAGGCCCTCACTTGTGTGGAAATGACTGAATCTTTCATCAGGACAATGCTGCAATCCACAATGCCAGCAGGATAAAGGACTTTTCATGGCAAATAACGTGATTCTTTTGGACAATCCGCGTGTTCGCCCAAACTGAACCCCATTGAAAATTTTTGGGGTGGGTGGCAAGGGAAGTCTGTAGAAATGGATGTCAATTCCAAACAGTGCATAATCTTCGTGAAGCCATCTTCACCACTTGGAATAACATTCCAGCCAGCCTTCAGCAAACGTTTATATCGATCATGCCAAAGCGAAGGTTTGCAGTTATTCGTAATGACGGCCGAGCAACTCACTACTGAGACCTGTTGTTGGACATTTCCTACCCTGTTTAGGACTTACTTTTGATATAGTCTTAAACTTTTGACCAGCTAGTATTTAGGCTAATTACATAGTGTTTACATTTTCCCTATTAAATGCTACAAAAGTTTTGCTTTTTTTTATTTTCCCTTTTCTTGTTTTCGTCTTCCGAAGCTATACTCAAATAAGTGATTGAGTCTAACAAAGTAAAATGCATATTTTTTCTTTATGTACATACACTTAGACCTTTAAGATGTGATCAGGTCGAGGATGTAGAATTTTCAAGATGAGAATATCCTTGATTTAATGAATCTTGAAAACAAATAAATATGAATAAACGTGAAGACTAGAATCATTCATAAAAAAAGAGTCATACCCTAACTGTGGTAGTCAAAATGCGATATATTGTAACATGAAAATCCACGAATACAAATTAAACAGTAAAATCTGTTCACATGCCCCATGTAGCATTACCAACATAATTAAAAAGGATCTCTGTTTTAAAGTATGACACAAGATTGCTTTCACAATCTATCTATTAAACAGTTGCACACTTGAATTAGATGAAAAATGAAATTTATTCCATGCAGAAACATATTGGTCAAGTTGCTGCGTATAGTGTCTGTGAATTTCTGGGCGATGGGAAATGGAATCTGGGAAATTATGCTTCCTCGTCGTAATCTATATAGAATATGAAAAGCTCCCAAAGAGAAGTTTTGTACTATGGACATGATAGATTTACGGCAGAATAATTTCCAATGGTAGCTAAACTGCAGTTTTATTGTTAAGAAAGACGGCCCTCAGATATGACATTAAGAGACGTGGCAATATGGACTAAAACGACGTGCTGAGGTTCTAAAATAATTGTAATTGTATTCAGTCTTTGTATATTGACCCTATTCAAAAGTTTTCAGTAGGAAACATGGTATATATTATTATTAGAAACTTTCTCATCGGGAATGGATTGGTATCTCACAGAGAAGGTCTCGCCAAATGTTAACTTAAGTCCGGTATGGCCAGGTGGGTTAAGGCGTTCGACTCGTAATCCGAGGGTTGCGGGTTCGAATCCTCGTCGCATCAAACATGCTCGCCCTTTAAACCGTGGGGGCGTTATAAAGTGACGGTCAATCCTACTATTCGTTGGTAAAAGAGTAGTCCAAGAGTTGGTGGTGGGTGGTTATGACTAGCTGACTTCCCTCTAGTCTTACACTGCAAAATTAGAAACGGCTAGCACAGATATCCCTCACGTAGCTTTGTGCGAAATTCAAAAACAAACAAATGTGAATTTACACGTCGCATATAAGCAAATAATATAAAGCAAAACAATCATAGTTTAACAGTTCAATCTTGCAAAACATATTGGTTCACAAGATTACCAATAAAATCTTTAAATAAAAAATTTCAGACTACACTCAGGAATACAACTCTTTAAGTGTTGACCCAGCTCATAACAAATCAATGTTTTACATCATATATTATTCCACCATTGTTTCTGATGTTATTTTAAGATATCCTGGAATTATATTTAATCGAACCATGGGTAAGAAGTATACATATCGGTGTTTGCAAAAACCGAGAACAAAGACGTCGTATTCTGCGGTCTTGAATACGGTGTGGTCGAGTAGTTGGAGAGTGCCACACTAATAATCTGAGGATTTATAGTTCACATCATATTATCATAAAATTATAATTCGCACTTTGGGGTCGTGAGTGCGTTATGAGTGTGACGGTGAAATGTTTTTTTTCAATTAGAGTAGCGTTGAGTTGGTAGTAGATACAGTTGACTAACTGAGTTCCTTCCAGTGTACCATTTCTAAATTAGAGATTATTTGCGCAGAAAGCATTTACATAGTGTCCGTAAATATTCGAAACAACAACAACAACTTGAAGTCTTCTTGTACGTCTGCGGTGAACCAAATGCACACACTCGTTAATTAAGTCAGTTCACGGCTTATTCCGTTTATACAGGATTTAAAACTAAAAGCAAAGTTCTGTTAGCTGTATTTTATTAAAATGCCTTTATTAATCTCACATTTAGTGAGAGAAATAAAGTGAGAAGAGTCCAAGAGTCATAAAGCGTTCAGCGTTCAGTTAACAATTGTTGCATAAAGTGGTTATTCATACGTGGAATGTTATACGACATGATCACACAGAGAAGCTTGACATAACAACGAACGTGTGTTGACAATTAAGCTTGTAATAATTATTATGTAGAACGACATGTAGCATGACGGGAAGGAGGAGCAGTTATAATAGCGTCAATCACTCTCAGCAATGTAGTTTTACATTACTTTAACATTCACGGTGTTATACATATGCACATTAATCATCAATTTTGTTTCCGTATATTTAATATACGTCGACAAAAACAAAACATAAGACTGGCTTGGCTCATACTGTGCAGAAAATAATTATTCCTCTTTGATTATTTTTGTTGTTTTGGATGGGAGTCTGTTTGTTTGTTTGTTTGTTTGTTTTAATTTCGCACAAAGCTACTCGAGGGCTATCTGTGCTAGCCGTCCCTAATTTAGCAGTGCAAGACTAGAGGGAAGGCAGCTAGTCATCACCACCCGCCGCCAATTCTTGAGCTACTATTTTACCAACGAATAGTGAGATTGAACGTCACATTATAACGCTCCCACGGCTGAAAGGGTGAGCATGTTTGTTGCGACGGGGATTCGAACCCGAGACCCTCAGATTACGAGTCGAATGCCTTAACCCACGTGGCCATGCCGGGCCTGGATGGGTATCTTTCCAGACAAACACAGTAAGTGGTATGCTGAAAAGAAACAGGTTTTTATTTTCATAAATGGGTTCTAAGTGAATTACATTTGACTGATTGATTTACTATTTGGTTTTCATGACACAAAGCTCTCTGGGCTATTTGCTCCTGTTAATAACCTTCCGCTATTCTATGCTTTAACAATATGATAATGCCATGTGTCACACTGTTTGTCGTGTAACAAGTACTATGGAAAACTCCGGATAATCGTTTTAAGGTTTGGCTTAGCACGTTGTGATTTCTAGATTCTTTGTTCTGTCATGAATGTGTAAAACGACATTTGACAATATTAGAATAACGTTACGTAAATGAATTCGTAATATCACACTAGCGTCACACAGAAGAGCTGGTATGATGAAGATTATCAGAAGTTGGAAGAAATGTATCTTACCTTTGTAACGGATTTAATATCATATATTTATTTTAGCATCTATGTTTGTTTCAGTTTAATATATATTTAGAAATGCAAGTAACTTGTATTGTTAAATGTGTATTGCGAAAGACCAGCCTGTTTTCTAACTTTGTAATAATTGTTATTATAAATTGTATTGTTGTTTGTATATTAAAATACATTTGTGTTAAGAAAGAAAATTGCAGGTGCCAATCTCGTTGGCAAATACCATGAATTTGATATATATCGACATTCAACTGATTTTTAACTTAAAATATCCGGGTATTTGAAATCGTAATACGTAACATAATACATCGGAAGCTCATGTGAGATAAATTGTGATACGTAAAACACCTTACAAAATGTCAATAATGATTTTATTTTCTCTTTCAAAATGCCTTTACTACGTAGTCTAACATCAAAACTGGTATATTTTAATAGATTGTTTTAAGGTTTATCATTTCCAAATATATCACAATGTATTTTGAGTTTCAAAAATATTAAGATTGAAAATTATTATTTTCTAGTAAGTATTTTGTTGAAACATAGACAATATTCACATCCGATTTATTTGAAGTGGTTTTTGCTTTGATGAATGTGCGAGTTGTTCACATTTGCTTTCTGTATAAACATGCTGAATTCGTTTGTATATGAACTGGTGTTCGTTCGTTTTCATGGCTCACCTTCGTGTTTCATCAGCATTCACCGAGTCTTCCAATGATTACATTAAAGTTTATCAACCGCAACAAACTAGTTCTTTTACCAAACGGACCAAGACCACCTCTCATTGGTGACTCCGTTCGCTTAATCTGCTTATCAAATGAAATAACCACAACAAATACTCGAAATACCTCAATATGAACATGTCCATAAAGAACTAAATAAAAATAATAGATATAATCTTCGTTTTCATCTGTGTGTAATTCGGAGTACTTTTGCTTTAAGTATTCTGTAAACTACATAAAAAGGTTCGCCGAGACCCTACAAAAGTCAGCTCTTTGTTCATATTATTCGTACAGATAAGTAGTTTTGGTTTACAAGACTTAGGATTGCATTTTTATCATTTTAACTGAAAGTTAATTTCGTATTCTGATTCTCAGAATTGTTTCTATGAGTGACATCACTTAATACTTCTTCATCTGACTTTTTCTATAAATTAGATGACTTGCCAAAATGTTGGTTTGCACAGACATTGTAGCTCAGAACAGCTTCCTATATTTGACAGTTCCACTCATTATATTAAAATCAAGGGACACAATGCCATTTCAGTAATTGGTTTTACAATCAGTGATTGCCCTAGCTTTACATGATCAAGTTTAATCCCAGTTACGTCATTTGGGAGGCAGATGATGGCCGATCAGCCAACTGTCCACGTTGTCTTTCTCTTCGAACCCCAGCATTCCCACGAATTCGGATATTTATAGTATTACTCTATAAGAGATATCTTGTCAGCTCCCCTGTTATTTAACAGACTATGTAACTGGTCTAGGAATAATAAATTTCCTTCTTAAGGTACCACACTACTACTATAACTGTACGAAAAATAAGTTTAACTTGTGAATCTTAAAATGCAGATATATTTTTATTTTTACGTTCTAAATATGTTTTGTAAGTAATTACTGAGAGCAACAAGGAAATAGCATTTTCGAAATATACTAAAATTAGTAGAAAGTAAAAACTTAGTCCTAAAGTGATAATAAGACAGATAGGTTAATAGATATACAGGTAGACAAAGTACAATATATTAAGACGAATTATTACTGGCACGAATTTTTAAAGAAATTCATAAGTTCACAGAGACTTTAGTTAATATTAAAGTTAATGTTGATTTCCAGTTCTTAAAATCAAGCAATTAATCATTATACTTTAATCATGAAGTCCCGACGTTTGATCTCAAGGTGAAGAGCCAAGTTATGTGAAAAACAAAACCACCCTTCGTATCACACAGCTGGTTAACTTTTGCTTCCAGTAATAAATGTTCTAAAACGTCATTCAGTTATAAATTATAACTTAACTGTCATTAAATCTCGGGAACTAACTAATAAAGTAATTAAATTAACGAGATCAAATTATCAGTAGGGTGAAAATTTAAACACTTAGTTGCTATGACAACAGTGATGTAAAATGCACCTCATAAACTAAAAATCAATCAATTAATGAATAATTCAGTTACGTAGAAAATCAATATTTAAGTCAAAAATATTGGTTTGGTTTATTTTTAACGACGCTGTCCGAGAGTAATTTTTTAAAGAAATTAAGTAAAAAACATTTTAAAAATACAAGATACACATACACAAAAATTGCATTTTTGCGATACACCGGTTTCTTGCTGAATAAAAAGTCCATCGTGAAATACTTTGTTTAAAAGCTTGTTATCATCAAGATATTAATGTGAGGTTAACAAATGGTTACTTTTAAGCGTAATAACATAAAAACTTTCCATTCTTTTGAAACTACTTTAATGGAAGAGATTCATTAGTTGTAAAACTTACTAGTAAAGGGATTATTTCAATAATTTCAACAATCAGACTTTCTAAGTAACGATGAAATCAAGAAACAGTGCATTAACAATAGTTAAAAAAAATACATTCCGAACTAGGGATTATGCACTTACAACTCATGACGTTTTTTCCACCTTTCGTATTTACATAATGTTAGAAAATCCTTTTGTAAGTACATACATAGGATTTAAAAATATATATATATTTCTTTTCTGTGAGAATAAATGTGGGAATGGTCACAGATATCACATATTTGATTTAATTATTTACACGAAGTGATTAAAACTATTAACAACTTAAATCTATTCGCACAATAGACATTCAAACGATTTCATAAATTTCCTTGTTCGTCACTTTTAACATCTCTTTTTTTCATACCGAGAAAAAAAAAGATTTCGTAAACTTTTAAGGTTTCATTTTAAACGACATTAAGAAGAATCCCTTCTTATCTTTCATCTGATAGAAGCTCCTCTCGCGGAGTTATCTCCTTTCAAAGTCAGATTAAAGTCCCTCTGATCAATGAATCTTTTTCTTCTATCTTTTGTTCTCGTTTCTTCTAGCTGATAGTCAACTTCGAGAATAGTTGGACGAAAAAAGAAAAGTGTAACATGTCCATCAATTCAACTGAATTTACATTTAACTCACAAAAGTTTTGGTGTTGATGGATTCACCACTCACACTCTAGATTTTCAGAAAAGTAGAAAGAAAACAAGGTAAGAATAGAAAGGAGCACTTCAATACTTCCTAGTACACCTGAAATATGAAGAGAGAACAGAAGAATTGCGGAAGACAGTTTTCTAGCAATTAGCAATTAGTTTTAAGCCATAATAATGGCATAGTTAATTTTCGAGGTTGTTTTGTTTTGGATTTGCATAAAATTACGCAAAATCTGTCTGTTTTAGCTGATTTTAAACTGATTGACTAGAAGAAAAGCATCTAGTCAGTATCACCAACCGCTAACTCTTAGGCTGCTCTAACTGAATTCAAATATGAGTATCACTCTTAAAACTGAATTTTCTCTGTCGACTGATTAGCATAAACATTTCACAGATAGAATATTTAATGAAAAAAACACATAAAGAGATGAACGTGTATGAGTATATGGTTGTTGTTCGGTTTATATGCGAATATATTCATGTCGGTATTGGATACATGCAATACTTTATTGTACCATGTCGAGAGAAACTTCTCAGAGAAATTATGATCAAAAAGCGTTTACTCTGTAACAACTGTTTTTTCTTGTTCCCGAAAAAATAACAACGAACGATGGCATCCAGAGCAATGCATCCCTACGGTTACTTACCTTGTTAAGGCTGGATACACTCACTGCATCGAAAGCCAAACATTTTTGCCAACAATATATGTAGTAAGTCTCTTTTGCTTAAAAAAAAAATAACTAATGCATTGTGTCTTATTGAAATAACTCAAGAAATGATAAAATTTCAACAGTCAACAGCCCATTTGACAATCATATTGCATTTACGTTATGATCTAAAGTAGTTGGTTCACTTTACATCTTTTATTTATTTATCATTATTTTTTTAGGAAGTTTACCGCTGATTTATTTCAAAGGCATCAGATAGTAATAAAATAATATGAGTAAGTTATACCTCGATAAAGAAAACGAGAACATTACACTTCTATTAGAATAATTTCGAATATACAAGAGGTATATTATTCTACTAGAGAGGACGCAAGGTTTGTCCTCACAGAATAGTGAAATTTTATTACTCAACCATCATTCAATAACAGCATGTATCTTTCTCGTATTCACTGAATGTTTTAAATTTACGGACTTTTTGAACTATGAAGAGATGACTAACTAATATTAAATAAAATACTGAAAGCATCCTGTTACACCTTGACGAACATTTTAATTCTTGAGATGCCCCATAAATGTTTGACACAGGAAAGGAAAATTAAAACAGTTCCAAATGATATAATAATGAAACACCTACGTGCATGCGCAAATGTTTCAAGGGAGTTAACCAGTGATCTCCTGGTCAAAACATATGTGAAAACAGAAATAAATCAAATCATCAACATAACTTTAGCACCTGAATAACTAAATATTGTATTCTCTACCTTGTTCTCTAGAATATTAATGCAGCCTAACAGTAAGTAGCCTATCAATATCATACTCACTTCCAATAAGTTATTCGAAACTACAAGAATTCTAATAAAAAGGATACTTTGGAATTTCTAATTATTATTCAGTTTTAATGTAGAATGGTTGATACACAGTTTTGAGCCTTTGACAGAAACAAGCTTAAGGCTCAAAACAAATACAAAATCTAAATACAACCGTTTTTATCACTATTATGAAATTTGATTACACTTACATCACTAATTTAATTCATGTTTCGCAAACAATTACCGCAAAAACCAGCACTGCTTTTTTCTTACAACTGTAATGAATACTACGAGCGTAATTATGGGCAAATATGAACTTATACAAACCAGTTCTAACATGCGTGATGATGAGAAACTCACTTGAAGTAAAAAAGTATCTCAGGATGGCTGGCTGGTATGGATATTAATACTTTTACTAACAAAGCAAAGAACGACGTTTCGACTTTCGTAGGTCATCTAAGAAGGTCAAAACGTTGTTCTCTGCTTTATTTTGGTAAAAGTGTTAATAGCCATACCAACCGCCCTGAGTACAGTTCTATCATAGATAATTTGTGTAAAATGTAACCAATAAATAATTTTTATAGAACAAAATGAAAATAAAACCAGTGAAAAACAGATCAAATTTATCTTTACAAAGGTACTTAATCCTGTTGGCTTCAGTGCATTTTGAGTATAATATAATTTTACTACTGTTATCTATATTTCGCAGAGACAGATTTTTTATTATTTTTACAATAACTAATACAAAATCTTTTCCACATTGTATGGAAATGTTGAATGTAAACCTTGAACTATTTAGCTCTAACGTTTCTTGCTAGGCTAAGCGATAACACTGGTGGATCCATCAGACATTCCTCTGAAACTTCTAGTGTTTATCTTTATTCTTTTAAAGAAGTGCACCACAAAAATTGAGATTAGGTTTCGTCTCACCTTTCAACCACACAAACTCACGGGATGTACCTGCCAGTAAGCGGTATTCTACATTTAGAACAATATGTTTCAAACAATACAGCCCACCAGTGACACAGTGGTACGTCTGCAAACTCGCAACGCCAGAAACCAAGTTTCGATACCCGTGATGGGCAGATCACAAATAGCCCACTGTGTAGCTTTGTATTTAGTTACAAATAATGAAACCAAATAGGTATGTTTTGGTATGTCTAAAAATTAAGTATTTCTTCTTGAACATTTGCATGTAGTTGTATATATGTTTTAGTAATATTCTTGTTAGTTACAACACTGTAATTAATCAATTCATGTCCGTAACAATTAATCGTAAGTCAATTTTTGAGACACCTTAACAGCTTTCAACGTTAATCCTATAGTAAGTTTTTACTATATAGCTAAAACACATGGAGAAGTTTTGAAATACAGCATATTTTCAAGAAATTCTTTTACATTGAAAGTTATAAAGCATTTCTCTTGCTACCGTTAAAACTCCCGTTAGTTTTAGAACTTTCATTTTTTAAGCGAAATGTTTTAAGCAAAATAACCATCTAAATATCATTTATGTAGTCACGATATCTTCATGGGTTTTAAAATCTACATTGTCAAGTTAAACTGATGAATATATACTAGGAGTTTGTAAAAAAAAATTCTATAAAAGAGGTTAGACATTTTTGTACTCTTCTGTGGTCATTTTGGCATTATTTTCCACCTACCAACCCAAAATAGCTAGTCTGAAAATGACTTGTAAAACCAGTCCAAAAGTATATGTTTGCGAACAATTATAAAATCAAGCAAAAAAAGAAAGTAACAACTAAATGTTTGTTTTCACGAGTAAGGGTTTATTACTTTTTACTTTAAAAAAGGGGTGCATCGGTTACAAGTGAACGTCTATGAGTTTTATTCTATCTTACACGTGCACTGTAGGAACATAATCCTCTGTTTCCGAAAGACATCTCAAGATTTTAGTTCCAGGCTTCACTGAACGAAGTCTTCAAATATAGGCCTTTATTTCATTTTTTAAAAGCGTTAATGAAACTTTTATTTTAAATTAAAAACTAGCTTATTTCAAATTCGCGCTACGAAAAACGAATTATTTTTCATCCCCCGCTATTTTAAAGTAAATGTGGCTTTGTTCTAACACACACACATTACTCATTCGTGGTCACTTGACATAGTTTTGCTCCCATGGACTAAACAGGATAAACTCTGATCTTATTTCAAAGGCCAACTGAATCGTACCATAGGAACTCCAGTATAATTGTATATGTTTTAAAAATTATTTTATGAACGTACAAAATGTTTTCTTTGTGTGTGTCGTGGGCTACAAGCGCACTACTGGCTGCCATGATATGTGGTAATTTCAACCTAAATGGCACTTCATGCAACATATGAGTTACACAGCCGTACTAAAGGCTCCAACATTTAGGCATTTGTATTCATAATTTAGAACTACTCAACAGGTGGAAGTTAACCAGTCTGCAGCATTTATCGACTGCATAGCTACTCTTAACCGAATAGCAGGATTACTGATTTTATAATACGATCGTAGCTGATAGTACGAATCATATTTATCGACATATCGTGAGGTCAAACCTCGGACTTTCTAATCTGCAGCCTCTCTGTTCACACCTAACCCACTTGCTGTCACATTAACTTGAAAGCATTTTTTCCCCTTTTTTAACAACTAGAAAGTAATTAAATAAGAGAGCGAAAAAAATATAGCTTCCACGTATTGTTGTTGGCATGGAACGTGAGGAAACTGAATCTAGATGAACTAAAAGTAGATTCCACTTTTCGATCTGTAAACTAAATCTTTCAAAGTGAATTTCCAAACCGGTATAATACACGAAAGTGATCTACACGTTGCTTGATGCACATGCTGGCTGCCACAAACTGTGTGAAATCTTTATTATTCAGAGCCACGTTCCTTCATGTCTAGAAATAAGAGTTGTAAAGGAGGTGACAGTATTCTTTGGTTATGTTTTTATCAAAACAATACGTCTAGAGTAGAAATCTCTAGCACGCATATATCTGCCTTTCTTACCAGAAGATGAAGTCAATCCGGAACTTACCACGTAAGTATTAGCAAAAACGCTAGCTTGAAATTACAAACAACAGAAATATCTGTAATATTATACGAGCCACTATAATGTCGTATAAGATTTAGAACTCAGTTATAATCTAGCATAAGCTAATGTGTGTGAGTGCGCACGTGCGTAGGTAATGTATATACCATCATTTACAAGAAAACCGAATGGAACGAAACTTGCCTGCTATTCGCTGTGTAGTAAAAATCAAGTGAAGTATGAACATTTTGTGAACTTCAAATATTAAGAATTAAACGTATCGGTTTATTCTAATGGAATGAATTTGTTTGTTTGTTTTGAATTTCGCGCAAAGCTACTCGAGGGCTATCTGCGCTAGCCGTCCCTAATTTAGCAGTGTAAGACTAGAGGGAAGGCAGCTAGTCATCACCACCCACCGCCAACTCTTGGGCTACTCTTTTGCCAACGAATAGAGGGATTTACCGTCACATTATAATTAATGGAATGAAAAATATGTGTTCAAAGTCCTTTTGAAACAGTTTTGAGAATACAAGTGAACGAATATTCATACGAATACTTTGACAACAAAGGAATTTCAGACAAAAGTTATTATTATTAGCTGAAGTACCCGTTTCCTGGACGGAAGTTACAGAACTTCGTGATTAATGAAAAATTGCTTCCCTTATACGTAATTGTAAGAAACACAAAAATGCACATAAAACTGCAAAATACAAAAACGCCCATGCTAAAAACAAAACTGGAAATTTGTATGTACCCTTCCACAGACCTAATGTACCTTCATACCAGATTTGGTTAAGATCCATCTACAGAGGGCGAAGTAGTGGTGAGAAACACAAAAACGTTCATAAAACCCACAAAAATTAAAATCTCCATGTACACCAGCATGGAAATAATGAATCTCCATACAAATTTTGTTGAAAATTCATCCATATCCTGCGAAGTAGTGACATCCACCTACAACACACAGTACTATTATTATATTTATATAGGTTTGTGCTTTTCAAAATTCAGAGCTTTAATAATGTGCCTGCAAAATGTAATCATTCTCTGTAACTACAGATTATGCTCTGGTAATAGTAGTTTCTCTGTAAAACATGTTATTGTTTACTGAGAGCCTAGGAAATTACATGCATGATGTTACTGATGAAGATGCCACCTGACGACCTTCGTTTGTAGTATATTTATAATTAATGGCACCATGGTATACGGTTGAAAGAATAATTGTTTAACACTGCTACATAGTGTAATACGCCTAGCGAAGTGTTATATCGCATTTAGTACACCTAAAAACTTTTCATACTTCGCCAGTTCAGTCCTTTTAACGTATAACTGTGAGAATCGTTCAGAACGACTGATGTTCAATAAAAGACCTCCTAGGTAGTAACTTTACCTCACGAGCTGGTATTGAGAAAAATGTCTGCTTACCCGATGAGTTCTGATATTGCACGAAATGCCTTTTAGGAAACAAACTATACTGCCAACTTGGTAAATTCTGGTATTGAGCAAAAGGCTTCATGGACTGTTTACATATGCCACTTACTTGGTGACTTATGATAATGAGCGAAAAGCCTCATTGGAAATAACTTATGGCAGACAAAGCATACAACTAAAATGGTATTTTTTTAGATACTTCTCATTTGATATCCGTAACGAAATATTAAGGAGGAATGTAATACAAAACGTTTGTAATCAAACCTGATTTGAACAACATATATAGGTCTAAAGAGCTTCTTTGCTTAGCTACTTTCGATGTTTTACACCACTGAATTTAGTTTTTTATAATGTACTGACTAAGAGGATTGTGAAAAAAACTATACAGTTTAACATGATGTTTCAGCCTTTAAAAGATAGTTTGTTATATTGCATATAAGTAGAATTTCACATTTACTTTTGGTAGGTGAGTTTCAACCTAGCTGATACTGAAAGGCCTCTTTGAAGCAGGCAAGAAGATACAATGTGATTGTTATTTCCAACAACTATGATTTAAAGTAAATCTGTAACTAACTGACTAAGAGGACTGTATTATGTGTATTATGATGTTATATTCAACATGCTTCACTAACTTAAGTATATTCATCCATAACATTGACTTTTAAGTACTGCATACAAATAAATATCATTACATGTAGTTTTAACCGGCATGGGTTCAGCCTAGCTCATTAGTAGCACCATTGGTTGAAACGCCTTCTGAAAGATGGCTGAAATCAACCAACAAATAGATCTAAGTAACAACTTTCATACACATTATGTGTAATATATGTATCAAGAAATGGATATGAGGATTGTTGTCGAAAAGTATTCGAGTTTAATGCAAAGTTTCATAACATTATTTTGCCTAAATAAGAAATGTTCACTCATTTGTGGACGACAATCCTTGTGTAACAAAAGTTTTTACTACAACATTGTAGTGATGACTGAAGCTTACATAACTTTTCTGTAGTCATCATTACCCCTGTGGCTCAGCAGTACATCTAAAGGCTTATAATACCAAAAATCTGGTTTTAATATCCACGGTGGACAGAGCAAAGATAACCCATTGTGTACTTTTGTCCCTAATGAAAAAAAAAAACACAAAATATTAATATCGGTGTAACCGACAGGTAAAAAGAAGTAATCTTTCAATGTAAAAAACTTTCTCTCAAGAAACTGTTTCTATCAATAATATGTAAATATGCTTGACTACGAACTCTAGCTAATAATAAGTATTAGGCTTAACTACAGATTCCAGCTGATGACAATACTTGAATTTGCTAATACTCACACTCATAACAAGTATTCGACCGAACTACATGCTCAAACCCATAATAAGTTTTAGTCTCAACTATACGTACTTAATTTATAACAAATATTAACCATGCGTGCTTCATAAAGTCTTGCAGAAGAAGTTTAGCCAAATAAAATTACATATCAAACTGAAATATATATTTTCTAGCCGAATAATTTATGTCATGGAAGACACTAGTTATATGCTTAAAAATTCATTTAAAAAACGCTAACATCATTTGTTTGTTTATTTTAGAGCAAAGCCACATTGGACAACCTTATGTGTCCACCGCGGAGAATCAAACCACGATTTTACTATCGTAAATTCATAAATTTAACTCTAACCCACAGAAGGACAAAAATAACTGTTCCTGTTATTGCACTGTTCCTTTACATCATTACTTTTAATTATTATTTAAAAATAATTGCCTTACTGTAAGGTATTGGGTTTATTTCCCCGAAAGGGAGCCGACAGCGACCTGGAAAGTAACCCGTTTAACCACTTGTATATTGTAGTGTATTGTCCACTAATTCCTAGCGTTCACATTTTCCCTTTTCTTATTTTCATCTTTCAAAACTCTACTCAAATAAGTGGTTGAGTCTAACAACGCAAAATGCATATTTTTTCTTTATGTTCATTGGCCTTAAAATTTTGGCCATCAGTCCGAAGAGCTCCGAATTGGGCAAAATGCATCATCGGGAATGGGGAATGTGATGTAGTAAGAATAGTATTACTATAAACTCTTTTATTACTGAAAATCCCTAACTGGACTAGATTAAGAATGTAGTGTTAAAATATAATACGCCTAACATAATGTCTCATGACAAATATAATTAACAATAGGCTTATCTTTCATCAAATGTTTCCGAAATTATTTTCTGTTTCTCGACAGAGTAAATGCAGGAAATACCCAGACGTATTGACATCAAGTTATCTCATAGTTAGCCACGAAACGACTGAAATTAAATTATACCAAATTCTATAATGATTGCTGAATCACTTCAGTGGCACATATACATTGAAAACAATAATTATTGTTCGTGAATGTTGTAATCTTCTCAATCTTCTATTTTCCCTTTGAAATTTTTTCTCCGAGACAAGAATAAATGGAAGATTGTTCATTAGATTTTGGAATTTCGCGCATATCTACATGAGGACTACCTGCGCTAGCCGTCCCTAACAGTGCAATCTACATGAGGACTACCTGCGCTAGCCGTCCCTAACAGTGCAATCTACATGGGGACTACCTGCGCTAGCCGTCCCTAACAGTGCAATCTACATGGGGACTACCTGCGCTAGCCGTCCCTAACAGTGCAATCTACATGGGGACTACCTGCGCTAGCCGTCCCTAACAGTGCAATCTACATGGGGACTACCTGCGCTAGCCGTCCCTAACAGTGCAATCTACATGGGGACTACCTGCGCTAGCCGTCCCTAACAGTGCAATCTACATGGGGACTACCTGCGCTAGCCGTCCCTAACAGTGCAATCTACATGGGGACTACCTGCGCTAGCCGTCCCTAACAGTGCAATCTACATGGGGACTACCTGCGCTAGCCGTCCCTAACAGTGCAATCTACATGAGGACTACCTGCGCTAGCTGTCCCTAACAGTGCAATCTACATGAGGACTACCTGCGCTAGCTGTCCCTAACAGTGCAATCTACATGAGGACTACCTGCGCTAGCCGTCCCTAACAGTGCAATCTACATGGGGACTACCTGCGCTAGCCGTCCCTAACAGTGCAATCTACATGAGGACTACCTGCGCTGGCTGTCCCTAACAGTGCAATCTACATGAGGACTACCTGCGCTAGCTGTCCCTAACAGTGCAATCTACATGGGGACTACCTGCGCTAGCTGTCCCTAACAGTGCAATCTACATGAGGACTACCTGCGCTAGCTGTCCCTAACAGTGCAATCTACATGGGACTACCTGCGCTAGCCGTCCCTAACAGTGCAATCTACATGGGGACTACCTGCGCTAGCTGTCCCTAACAGTGCAATCTACATGGGGACTACCTGCGCTAGCTGTCCCTAACAGTGCAATCTACATGGGGACTACCTGCGCTAGCCGTCCCTAACAGTGCAATCTACATGGGGACTACCTGCGCTAGCTGTCCCTAACAGTGCAATCTACATGGGGACTACCTGCGCTAGCTGTCCCTAACAGTGCAATCTACATGGGGACTACCTGCGCTAGCCGTCCCTAACAGTGCAAGACTAAAGGTAAGTTACTACCTGCGCTAGCCGTCCCTAACAGTGCAAGACTAAAGGTAAGTTACTACCTGCGCTAGCCGTCCCTAACAGTGCAAGACTAAAGGTAAGTTACTACCTGCGCTAGCCGTCCCTAACAGTGCAAGACTAAAGGTAAGTTACTACTTGCGCTAGCCGTCCCTAACAGTGCAAGACTAAAGGTAAGTTACTACCTGCGCTAGCCGTCCCTAACAGTGCAAGACTAAAGGTAAGTTACTACCTGCGCTAGCCGTCCCTAACAGTGCAAGACTAAAGGTAAGTTACTACCTGCGCTAGCCGTCCCTAACAGTGCAAGACTAAAGGTAAGTTACTACCTGCGCTAGCCGTCCCTAACAGTGCAAGACTAAAGGTAAGTTACTACCTGCGCTAGCCGTCCCTAACAGTGCAAGACTAAAGGTAAGTTACTACCTGCGCTAGCCGTCCCTAACAGTGCAAGACTAAAGGTAAGTTACTACCTGCGCTAGCCGTCCCTAACAGTGTAAGACTAAAGGTAAGTTACTACCTGCGCTAGCCGTCCCTAACAGTGCAAGACTAAAGGTAAGTTACTACCTGCGCTAGCCGTCCCTAACAGTGTAAGACTAAAGGTAAGTTACTACCTGCGCTAGCCGTCCCTAACAGTGCAAGACTAAAGGTAAGTTACTACCTGCGCTAGCCGTCCCTAACAGTGCAAGACTAAAGGTAAGTTACTACCTGCGCTAGCCGTCCCTAACAGTACAAGACTAAAGGTAAGTTACTACCTGCGCTAGTCGTCCCTAACAGTACAAGACTAAAGGTAAGTTACTACCTGCGCTAGTCGTCCCTAACAGTACAAGACTAAAGGTAAGTTACTACCTGCGCTAGTCGTCCCTAACAGTGCAAGACTAAAGGTAAGTTACTACCTGCGCTAGTCGTCCCTAACAGTGCAAGACTAAAGGTAAGTTACTACCTGCGCTAGTCGTCCCTAACAGTACAAGACTAAAGGTAAGTTACTACCTGTGCTAGTCGTCCCTAACAGTGCAAGACTAAAGGTAAGTTACTACCTGTGCTAGTCGTCCCTAACAGTACAAGACTAAAGGTAAGTTACTACCTGTGCTAGTCGTCCCTAACAGTGCAAGACTAAAGGTAAGTTACTACCTGCGCTAGTCGTCCCTAACAGTACAAGACTAAAGGTAAGTTACTACCTGTGCTAGTCGTCCCTAACAGTGCAAGACTAAAGGTAAGTTACTACCTGTGCTAGTCGTCCCTAACAGTACAAGACTAAAGGTAAGTTACTACCTGTGCTAGTCGTCCCTAACAGTGCAAGACTAAAGGTAAGTTACTACCTGTGCTAGTCGTCCCTAACAGTACAAGACTAAAGGTAAGTTACTACCTGTGCTAGTCGTCCCTAACAGTACAAGACTAAAGGTAAGTTACTACCTGTGCTAGTCGTCCCTAACAATGCAAGACTAAAGGTAAGTTATATACTCATCACCACCCAGCGCCATCTCTTGGGCTACTATTTTACCAACGAATAGTGGAATTGACCGTCACATTCTAACGCCTCCAAGGCTGAAAGGGCGACCATATTTGGTGAGACGGGGATTCAAACCTGCGACCCTCGGATTACGAGTTGAACGTCTTAACCCACCTGGCCATGCCGGGCCGAAGAAAAACTATTTAGGTTTTCTCTCAAAACAAAATACGGACTGTCCGCGCTAGCTGTCCTTAATTTTGTAGTACTATACCAGAGAGAGTAAGCTAGTCAACACCAGCAAACGCCATCACGTAGACTCTTCTTGCCATACCGAATAGTGGGATTTGATAGCCACTCTTAAAACGTACTTAGAATGACATCGTGTCGAGCACGATTTTTTTCCTTTTTTTTTGGCGGAAATCGGTTGCAAACTACGGAACCTCATCTCCACTGTGAAACACACTAACCATTTGTAAATTTGAAATAACATACTAATTACTTAAGATTTTCGTGTCTTATTTTTGCTTCTGTTGGTCTTTTATTTTTATTTTAGTTACAATTAGTTTAAATGTTTCAACCATTTGTAAATATGAAATAACATACTAATTACTTAAGATTTTGGTCTTATTTTAGCCCCTGTCGGTCTTTTTATTATTTTATTTTATTTGCAATTAGTGTAAATGTTTCAAACGTGATGTAATAGTAAAACGTAGCAAGAAGAACAATCGAAATTGGGAGAACCTACACTTATGAGTTAGGCTTCATAATGTTGTATCTAGATTACTATTCTTTCTTTATATCTTTTAGTGGTTTCAATAAGATTACTTCGTGTTGCTTGAAGTATAATAATTATGGTGAGTTATAACTGTATTACCGTTACATTCTTGGTATTATTTGTATTATTATTTACGTACCAGGCATTCTATTATTCTTCACTGTGTTAATTTTTCACTCTAATCATTGTTTTAAGTACGCTTATTATTTTTCTCTTGAGGAATAAACAAATCATTAAGTATTTACTGTTACACACGGCACGTGGTACACTGTGATTGGTCCTTGACTTACAAAATAATTATTTTATTTGTGAATTTCATGGATGTTTCGATGATATATATAATTTTATGGATTTTTTTTTGTCTTATTCCGTTTACGAAAAATATTGTGTGTAACTTAAAACTTGAAAAAATTAAACAGCATACATATGTATTACTGACGTGATGCTAGAGCACTGTTTTTACTATACGTTATACTGGTAGAGAGAAATATTGTTGTGAAAAATTCTGTTTCGAGACTTAATACTTGAGTGCACAGGAGTTACTATACTGTAAATGTTCTAACTACGCGAACTTTTCAGAGTTAAAAATGTGATTAACTCATTCCAAATGAAAATTGAGGTTTTGATTCAGACCACCTCAAATTCAAATGTGACCATTTTTTTTTTCAGAAATATATATCATAAAGATCAAGGAATAATTTATTACGAAACAGAAAAAAAACAATTAATGGCCACGGATGGGTTAAAAGATGAAACTACAATATTTATCTAAAGATAATTCTTGTTTTATATTTTCTTTATCTAACATGAGCAAATTAATAGCTTGTTACACCCACACATCAATCAGATATTAGTCTTAATACCAACAGTTCTGCTAAAACAGGCTGAATACGTTGGTGATGAAAGTTATACGACCAAAACGGAATCTTTCTTATTTCATTATTTTAACACATATCTTTGAAATAGTTTCGGGTTATATTTAGGTGAGATATAGAAAACGAAACTTTATTATTTCCATAGTAGCGACAGAATGTGTTTCACCAGCTGTCATTCACGTCATGTTCGCAAAACAGTAACCACAAATACATAAATCCTAAACTAAAACTTTGAGAAACTCGTGTAAGTCCTACATCTTTTAAACCTAATTCTTCCCTTGTTATTTCAACTGGCCAGTCCCCATGCAGACGATAGCAAATCGCTTGCGTGTATACCATTACTGCTGCCATCTTTAAGACTGTTTGAGAAGACAGAAGACGCTCTAGAAGATCGCGCTTGAAGACACCTTCTGGCCAAAGTAGGTCCTCCTATTAGAGAAATCAAAAATCTATTTTTATTCAAAATATTAAACTACAAACCAAAGTATATTTATTACTATTCTAGCGTAACTAGTTTTGAGAAACTTCTCGAATAATGTATTTATTGTCTTCAATGTATTAGTGCATCTTTTTATGATCTACTGAATTAATTTTGACAGCGAAGTAATTTGTACGCATCGAAGATATTATTAATTAGATCCTTTTATCTCATTTCATTATTGAGGCTCCAAAACAGCTTTAAAAATCCTAATTTTTCACTTTCCACGTACAAACGTATATTTTAGCACTCAATTCCAATTTGTTTTTTATACCACCCACTATTGGATCACACATTACATTACATTCACTGTTAAAAAAAAAAAGACCAAAATGAAAATGAGACGAAATATGCAACTCTCTACGTAAAATACACAAGAAATACTAATACTAATTAGCGGTATTAAATATTTATGCTGTTTTTCATTAATTCTTTTGGATAATTTATATGTTAGAGAACTTGCAACTAATAAAGTCGTGAACCCATAACACAATGTTGCAAAATTGTGTAGAAAAATGTTTAAGAAACTAATAAGCACCTATTGATAACTTTAGGGTTACTTAACTATATTAATGTAATGTAATTCTTTGTTTACAAATACAAGCTTGATATAATGTGGTTTAGAGTGTTAAAGGTGCATACAACTACTTGTACATACGCATCTTTAACTAACACTTTCTAAACACATTAAACTACTTAAGCACCAAACTATTTGCGAATCCATGATATTGTTACTTACAGGCTCTTAGTAACATGAATTCACCAAACACAATGCTAACAAAAATACCGTCAAAATTGCAATTAATCCAATTAATTATTTGTGAAATATCGTATGCGTTTTATACGGAAAATTAGAGATGTTGTCCAGCTTTGTTGGTCAATTCTTCATACTGAGTATTGTAAAAGACAATAATATGTTCATCAGTGTGGTTTAATATCTGTACCTTACCGGTTGTGAACGATATAAAAATAAATCGGTAATATGAGAGTTACAAACTCTCTCATTATCACGCGTTAACACCGTTATGACCATCTAGGCTCTTTATACAACTTCCACAGACACTTAATATTATCCTACAGTTGACCTTTCACCAGAAGATTAAATTTTAAAGTAGGTATGCAGGATTAAATTTTTAAAGTAGGCATAAAATATTACCTAAATAATGCACATGGTATGTATTAAACAAGAGTGTACAAAGATATAGACGCTTGTCATATATTATCTTCTGTAAATCTGTAGAAATGAAGAATGGGGAAAAAGCACCATCGGTTTTACAAACGTTTGTCTTGCCTGTTCAAAACAACAGCTGCTACATTATGGACTTTCTCTTAAATTTAGTTTATTTCAGATAGTCACCCAAAGGTTGTATTAGGCATCCATAATTTTTAGCTAGTAAAAAGAAGGCAGCTAGCCAACCACACCCACTTCCAACTCTTGAATTACCTTCACTGAATATGGGGCGCATCACTGCGGCAACAGAGAACTGACCATTTATTCTTGGATTCACAACCTAGAAACACTAACTACTAGACCATAGCTGGCACATAAACGAAAGAACGTAGTATAATTATCTCTAACATATCTTTCAATGTCAAAATTAATCACTATTTGACTTTAAACGATATTTGGAACACTACAGTTGTTACGAGCACTAAAGTAGTCTTTGTGGTCTTGTGTTAAGTTAAAAATCATTAAACGGCTTGTGTGTATGATTAATATTTTCTATTTTTGTTTTTCGGCAGACTTTAAAAATACTATCTATTAATCATGGAAATAAATCGCGTGCTTAAAAGAAAAGAAATTTCTCCGGAACGAATACTAATTAACCGTTCAAAGGCTACTAGAACCTTTACCAAACTCCCGATTCTTATATCCAAAATTAAGTTTGGTAATCAATAAACTTCCAAATACTGTCCGATAATGTTATATACAGAAAGCAACAGCACGATAATATGCATGTATTTACTGAAATACCACAAAAAGGAGGTACCGGTTTCCTAAAGTCATAAGAATATTGACAAATCTGTCAATCAACATGATGTCTAAAGCCTCCTAGTCCATCGTGAAGGCTTCGTCTCTTACATTAGAGAGAAACGACGTAAAATAACAAATTGAAAAAAAATGTTAAAAAATAATAATACGAATTTATCTATAAACTTCAAGCTTATCAAGTAATCACATGTATGTCTGTATTAATAAATGTCGGCCTTGAATTTCAAAATACAGTTTCATCCTAACACATATCGGTGAAAAATCAATAGAAGATTACAGTTCAATACGCACGTGCTAATTTTTTTCTTTTTCTTACAATCTATGTAACAATTAACACTTCACAAGTTATTTTAATTGCATACAACCTGACAGATGACTTCGAAAAATTATATATAGTTCACGCAAATATTTATAGCATCATCACTAATTTAGCGTGGTTTACACTTTTAACCCAATTTTTACACAGCATCGTATAGCGTAATTACACTGACTCACGTAACACATATGAACAAAAAATACACATCAATATGATATTATTAATACCAAAACAAACCTTCCAAAACTTCAATAGTATAATACTAAAAACTGATTGTTCGAAGAAGTCCACACTTGAGTGCTTTATACTAGTGCTACAAAAAACACCACAACTTTCTGTTTACAGCCAGTTTTAAACCTTCATATGATAAATGTTTCGTTCCTAAAAGCATGGCAGGACCCGATAGTTAGAGCTCATTTCGTAACCTGTTGATTACGGGATCGAACCGTGTCATCGAACATGCTCGCCCTTTCAGCCGAGGGGCCGTCATAATATTATGATTATTCCAACTATTTGTTGATAAAGAGTAGTTAAAGAAACTCGAAAGGTTAGTTGGTTAAGACGTATAGCCAACGAGTGAGTTTGAACTCCGTTTGTTATTGTTTATTTCAGAATCTTCACAGAGCTTTAAACAATTGGTTATCTGCGCATTATTGAGTCTAATTTCGAACTCACAGATTGAAAGAAAGTCAAATAAACAGCGCCCACCGTCAACTCTTGTGGATAACTGCCACTCAGAGCACACTCACAAATTTTAAAAGCGGGACGTGTTTCTGTAACACGATTTGGTTTAAATTTCTCGCAAAGCTATACGAGGGCTATCTGCACAAGCCGTCCCTAATTTAGCATTGTAAGACTAGGAAAAAGGCAGCTAGTTATCACCATCCACCGTCAACTCTTAGACTACTCTTTTACCAACGCATAGTGGGATCGACCCACATTTAACGCCCCACGGATGAAAGGACGAGCATGTTTGGTGTGACGGGGATTCGAACCCGCGACTCTCGGATTAGGAGTCGAACGCCTTAACCCACTTAGCCATGCCGGGCCAAATGTTTAAGTAAGTTACCAAGTAGACATTATTAGCAATACAGCTGTTGAAAAACGTCTGTATTTAACCCTTTCCTAGGTTAGAAAATAATGTAATTACAATTACCAATATTAATTTAAATGTTTAAATACGAAATCGGAGAGTATTCTTCATTTAACCGCTGTCCTCGTGACTGGAATATAAAACTGTCATGCATCTGTATTACTCTTCACCTCGGGTTAAGGTTACATGTAACAGTAGCCATTCCCTTAAGTTTGTATTTGCTTCCATACCACCCACATTACGTGGGTCATACTCAAGTGAGTAATGAAGACATCTGTACAAGTTCATACAGGCCAAGAGTAAATCTCGCACTGAATATGCAATATTGGAATAATATACATATGCAATTTAGAATTGTGGGATACCGCTCTAGTACTTTTGCCTGATTTAACAGCATGGTATAAACCCAAGTCTGTCATCTTCTGCCAAGTGTAGTTGCCTTCTTTACTTTCTACGCTCTAGCAGCTAAGTAATACTGGAGTATTTGGTTTAGCTTGTTTTGAATTTTGCGCAAAGCTACTGAAGTGTTAATGGCCATTATATCCTATGTAACTATAGAATGTAATACTGGCCACTAAACTTCGGGTAAATCTAAATATTGCACTGAAAGTCATACCCCAGCTAATTTCAGTGTAATGCTAACTATTATATATTAGATAGTTTTGGAAACTAGTAATTTTAAAGAATAAAACATATACAGTAATTTTATAATATTAGTTAACATTGTATAAGAAAGATTTTTTTAGAAAAACTATTACATTACACAATATTCACCAACTGCAGTTAATGATTGTTAAATCCCTGATTAGTGTGTCATACAGATCGATTATACACCAAGACATACCAGTGTTTAACTTATTCTAGAGAACTATGATACGTCACTAATGACCTTTTCATCTGGAAAAAATATGTCAGAGTATCGAGTGTCATGTCACTTTGGAGAAAAGTGGCACATGCATCGCGGAAAATACGTCGCAGTATCAAAGACCTGTCTTAAAAAGTACAACAGAGATATCGAATATTTACAGTGTGTAAGACACGGAATTGAAAGGCTGTCATCTCAATAACCCCTTCTAAGCAAATATATTTGGTTTTTTTTTCGGCCAATATTTTCAAACTCGATTTCAAGTTATTTTTTTTATATATTACAGTAACCTCAGACCACAAACACTCCAGAATATCGCAACTTCGTTGAACAACGGAAAATAATATTTAAGTTATATTTCACATGAAAAAATGATGAAATATTTTTCTAAACCACAACAAAAATTACTAAATTTCGTTATTTATCATTTGTCTCGAACGTTCAGCTTGTTTCCTTACCAGCTATCTGTTTCTGTAATTTTACGATCTCTATTCCCCTCTTTAACTAAAAAATGTTTAATAATTTTGTTTATATTTTTATGTCTGTCATGGACATAAATATGTATAAAAACAGTTTAATTTAATAAAATACGTTGCTGGTGTAGATGTTTATTGGGAAACAATGACAGCCTTTCGATTGACATCATGCAGATTTGATGATTATTGCTCCTAATATCTTGTTATCATTGATAGTAGTACTGTATGTATGATGTAACGTATTGCAATTTATCTTGAACGAGTCTCCGATATAATGCTCTACGTCGCCCTAGTATCACATAAAATACGTATGGGCATGAAGTTAGTAATGTCATTTGTTAAAAACACAAAACCAACAGACACAAAAGGTCTAAATTCCTCCCTAACTATATCAGCTTTTTTATCAGTGGCCAAGTCAACAACATCAGGTGATCTGGTAAACGTACGTCCATGTGTGGACATAAAAGCACTGAGTGTTGCCTCCTTTTCTTTTTTTTTCATTTTCATACTCCAACAGTCAGGTATAACATGACCAGGTTTTTCTGGTTTTGGTGTTTTTTTTTACAAAAATGGCAGACAGGCCTTGTTGGTTTCGATAAAGTTTTATCATGACTCTCTAAAGATTTGGAATTATAGGAACTGGATTTTTTGAAGAATCCTCAACTTTAGTGGATTGGACAGATACTGTTTTATGCTAAGATGGCAAGAATTTCTTTTTATGAAAAGTGGTTTTATGAGTTAAAGTGTAATAAACGGAAAGAGTAGCCACATCCTGTAATGTTTAAACTTTTGTTTTATTCAAATACGTCAGAAATTGTCTTTGGTAGAGCATTTAATTTCCTCAATTAGACATAACTGCCTTAGTTTGTCGAAACTGTTGCAAACATGCATAGAATTACACCATCGATTAAAATAAATCTCTTTTTCATGGCTGAATTCCATACAAGTTTGACTATGTCTTGCTTGCAATAACATCAAACATTTGGCGAGAAGACTTCCGAAACTTATTCCTATGTTTTCAGGTTAGTTGCTTTAACCTTATCATAAATGGTGCAATCTGCACCATAAGCTTCTTGGGCTTTATCAGTCAAAATTCTCTGTAACAATAATGACCATTTTTCTTGGGCCATTGCATGGCTTGTGCAAATTTCTCAAAATATTGGAAATATTTATAAACTTCATTTTAGTTAAATTGTGGTAATTTAATATATTGATTTTCGGTTTTAATACGGGCTTGTTCGATATCGAGACGTTTATTATCTCTTTCCGCTTTGATGGGCTTCGATGAAGGCATGCTCAAGTTCTATTTGTGTAAGTTTTAATTGGATTTATAATTTATCCTTATTACTCAACTCTGATCAGCTAGTGGAGATGCCAGAGTATTCGCCTCATGCTTCTTCAATCAGCAATTCATCATTCTGTCTTACTTTTGCCTAAAATCGCCATCTACTGCTTGTACGATTTTTGCCACTCCTTACAGTCAGCTTCAATGATAAAACATTCCACAGTCACATTGCTGTCCATTCTTAATAAAATAATGACAACATATGCTGAACAAAAGTAGTCTTTGTCTGTGCCTTTGCTCGTACTGTTGTATTTGGGAATTCGGATCCTCACAATCAGGTGTCTTAGGTACTCTCTGTACCTGTACCTTCTTCAATGTATTTTTATTTTGCTTCAGACGTTTAGTTTCACGAAATTCGAGTGATGTAAGCACCATTCGCTTACACCCGAGGCTTATGTCTTCAAAGGATGTAGATGGTTGAGGTTCACATGCGAGAGCCATTGGATTTGATGAAAAGACGGATGTACGTTTATAATATTGTTGGTAGAGTATGCCACAAAATGTCATCTTGCTCCACAACCTTTGATCCCTTCTAGAATACTAAGTTGAAGATTAAAACACGGCTGCCCCAACAGAGCTCAGCAGATACAAACAAGAAAAACACAACCATGTGTTCTTTTGTGTGGATGCGAAACTTCATACACAAATATAGAATATATTGCTGATAAACCAGTTTCTGTAAAACAGAACAACCTTATGCTGTCTCTCCTAAACAATTTTTTTTCTGTATAAGTGTGTTCATGTTATTTCTCACAAATACATACATAAAAGTTATGCATTTAGCAATACGCTTGGCCTGTAACCAGCTTTTAATTAACTATAACATAAAGAACCTTAGTGTAAGTAATATTCACAGGGATGTATTTATTAGACTTTAATTATTCAAATTAACTTTTAAAGACAAATGACATTTAATTAAATTTAATTTAAGAGAAGAGACAGTAATGCTTTAATTTCATTCATCACCCAAGTAACTGCTATAGTGTATGTATAAATTGATGGGCGGACAAGGTGAGAAATAAAAGATATTTCAGTTGTTGTTTGTGAGTAATAATGGTGTTTATACCATGATGCCGGGTTCGCTTGAAACACTAATAAAAATATCACTTAACACATAAAGTCAGGTTAATTTTTTTGTACTAAAGCACCACGAGTACATAAACACGTTTTTCCGCATGCTATAAAAGAAAATTTTACAAATAGAAAAATATAAAAACAAAATGATCGAGGCGAGTACTATAACTATTGTGTATCGAATCCAATGTTATCGCTAAGTACTCATATTTTGGAGTTGCATTTTTTTTTAGTCTAACTATCTAATTATCTATCTCTGTGAAAGTGTTTATCATATCAGAGTACCCCAATAGCTGGCGGCAAGTGCATTTGACAAGTTTTATTGTCTTTTGTCTATCAGTTCAAACTTATACGTAGACAGCAATCGGTATCTTTGAAAGAAAACTGTAAAACAGATATCTCTTTACCTTATAAAAACTTAACTTTTGTTTTAAATTTTTAACTTTATTATGATGTAGCAGCGTTTATCAAAATACCAGTTAAAAACCAAAACATGCAACATACGTAATTAGTAGAGAATTGACTATATACTTCATATATTTGTCTAGAAAACCAAAAGCCTTTCAACAAACACAAACCTCTGTTACGATGTAATTTGTAATGGATCATATCACAACACAAAAAATAACAGTTATTGTTATATTTAGACAAAGCGACCCCATCCTTTTGAAAAACGTTTCTCATAAGTATTCGATTGTATGATTAAAATTATCATTATTGCTTCTAGACGTTTTCGACAAATCAGTAACAAGCTAAATTCTGAAAGTTTTGCAGAAATCTTTGACGTCAAAATAAGAAGATCATTAAATAAAAATCAATGGATTATGTTTGTATTGACCTCTACAACGTGAGCTTTTCTTAAAACATGTGACTTCATACACAAAAGTGTAAAACTAGACTTTTGTTTACATATTATTGTCTGTACAACTATTATATCAGTTTAGTATTTCTAGAGTCTACTTAGTAAATCCTGATTTCACTGTACTGGAAACTGTCGTAATTGCCCCCCCCCCAGGACACTAAAAACATTAACTCATACATCTTAACCCCAATTGAGAAGAATCCTGATATATTAAATAATAAAAACAGTACACAGACTGGTGTTAACGTTTGTCTCGAGACAGTAGTTGTTGAAACAGTTATATGACTGATTTGCAATATTCAGATCTGACTATAATGTGCTTATACAAAACGCTTGGAGTAATTTTCTCATGTTGAACCTTTATCAATGTTTTATCCAATTTCACAATCCTTACCACCTTGCATTGCTGCAAAACATGGTGAACTTAGAGGTGGTAGCTAAAACCGTGAAAAGGTGGCGCAGTCAGCGAATCACTGGAATCCAGAACAGAGACACGTTAAACACGATCAGCTGTTTATAATAAACCCAGAAGACGAGGTTCCAGTTAACAATATCTGATAACGCAGGTTCTAGGTCTTAAAGTATCACACGACATAAACTTGTTACTTAAACAGTAGCAGAAGAAATTTCGTTGTTTTTTTGAACTTTATTGATTGAATAAACAAATTAAGGAGATCAAAACCACATATTATACCGAGACATCTATCTATATCATCCACAAGTTAAAAATACAAAGTTTATCGGCCCGGCATGGTCAAGTGTGTTAAGGCGTTCGACACGTAATCCGCGGGTCGCGGGTTCGAATCTCCGTCGCACCAAACATGCTCGCCCTTTCAGCCGTGGGGGCGTTATAATGTTACGGTCAATCCCACTATTCCTTGGTTAAAGAGTAGTCCAAGAGTTGGCGGTGGGTGATGATGACTAGCTGCCTTCCCTCTAGTCTTACACTGCTAAGTTATGGACGGCTAGCGCAGATAGCCATCGAGTAGCTTTGCGCGAAATTCCAAAAACAAAACAAACATACTAAGCTTATGATATCCATTCAAAACCTACGCCTTCAACGAACGTTAAACATCTCTACTTTTGCATCAAAATGTATGCATATCTTCTAGGTTTTGTTCAGCTAAATTCAGTCACGAAGCCCTCCATCAGGCCAATTTCAAACTACTATTCATTCTTTAATTTCCATAAGTTGAAGTTATCTGTATAAAAACCAGCTGAACCTTTGGTAGATACATGTTGGTCCCCTTTCGTCTTTCACACACACATACAGGGAAGGAAAAGGTTATTATACACATCTGTATTATATCTTATACACGTAATGCATCGCTTGAAAAGTTGGAGGGAGGAAAACAGATGGTGAGAAAGCTTTGTATTTCATTATTTCTTTAATACAGATTTATTAGAGCACGCATCCATAGATAATTAGCATGTGTATTACACGAATAAAAATCCAGCAGTAAAGAAATTATCAATAACCTGCTCATCAAGCGTAAATTATGCAGTTCAAGACTAGGATATAACTTGCTGATACATCTACACACACAAACTAAATCCGGTATGAATTCAGTAGTATCCCTTCTAATAACGTTATTTTCAACTGTAAGCTAAATAATATTTCACGAGGTTCAACCTGTTTACGAGGTTAAAGCTAACAGTTCAAAACAATATTTCTAAATTCCAACCACAATAAATAATAATACTTTTTTTTACCTATTACAACCATTAGTATTAAAGAAGGCAAGTTAACAAAATGGAATATGTCATCGCTCTTAAAAACAATTAAAAATCATTGGTTTGTTCACATAATCTGTCACAAAAGTAATTTTTTTCGCAGAACTACAAACTTTAATCTACTTGTTTTCCTTTTTTTTATCTCTTTCACTTCATACATATCTTCCTGATGAGGTAACAAAACAAATATGTACCTAAGACGACGAACACTCACCTCTTCTTTGTTATACAGAAAATGCTGTACGAAGTAAATGACTAGGGTTGTTCTCACTAGTACCGTTATCCAAAACACCGGCCCAAACAACAGCCGAGCGAACTTTAACGGCTGGTTGGCGAAAGCTGAAATGAAAATGTTGGATAATAAGTAAAATAGCAGGCAAATCAAACAGGAAGACATTAAATTGCACATAGTTGGAAAATAATGACAAAAATAATTACAAAATCGTTGAAGAATGCCTACTATCACGTTTATCGGGCAAATATGTATTTGCTTACGTTTCGATTTTACTGAGCAATACGCATAATAGTTCCTGTTAGTCTCAAGAGAACACCAGAAGTACAACAATGCTTTATTTCCCCAAATGGGGGCCAAAGGCCGCCTAAAAACGTCAGCTGTTTTAACTACTACTAGGATTATACAGTAGTGCATTCTCTGTCAGTCAATCAGTAGACATTAAAATAAAGTAAAAAGGGCGCTTAACGTTGCAATTTGTACTGTAGTGACGTCAGAAAAGCGTCCGCATGCCATGAATCACGAGAACAACTATGCATTTTGTAGGCTACAACACAGTATGATATATGATCGTCATAAGCAAAAAATAAAGATATTTGTTACTCTCAATTACAGTTTTATTTACTATTCACAGAGAACACTTTCGGGGGCCCTGCAGAAGTACATCTAGAATATAATCAGTACTTTGGAAACTTAATCTGTTCTCTATACTGTTAACTTCAAACTAAACACCTCGGTTTACAAGTAGGTTAACACCAGTAGTTAGAAAGAGGTTCAAACCAGTGTTGAGATCTTAACCTAAACCATTCATTAAATTAAATTACAACGTTAGAACTACTCTTTTCGTTTTTTAAAACTTCCTCGTGTCCAACAAAATCAACAAACTACTGTAACGTCACAAATGTCATTTTTCTCTCATAGCCGTTTTCTGTTCAATTTGCTATTAAATTTAGATCTTAAACAATCTAATAAGAAGGTAAAGGCAACACTTCATTCTTAAATTACACAAAAATTACAAAAAGTATTCTTAAAATCTCAGTATAGTTAGTACATAGTATTAGACTTTAATATATAAAACCAGTTGCGTATTATTCTGTTACAAACTTCACATACTGAACCAAAGAGTATACTGAAAATCATGAACTTTTTATACTCTACACAAATACGACATTTTTGGATAATTTATGTAAGGTACATCGAAATACCTACAAGTTTCAAACCTATCGATGGAAGGTATAACGACATCATTGTTAATTACTTTACCTCAGGAATTATTATATTATTAAGTGAATTACAGTGAAAAATGTAATATGATTGTATATCTCTGTAATTTGATACCTCTATCTAGTATTTACAGTAATATGATTGTATATCTCTGTAATTTGAAACCTGTCTAGTATTTACAGTAATATAATTGTATATCTGTAATTTGAGACCTCTATCTGGTATTTACGTCTCATATAAAGTATAAAACATAAAATTCGAAGTTTCAAGATGGCCGCTACTTCTTCTCAATTCTGAAATCATTACCTGCATTTCTCTGGAACTTAAACAGCTATAAAAAAAAGAAGAAAACTGCTGAATAAATGTTCCTAAACATTAGAAAGTGATGGGGCAGGCCCTGATAAAGCAAAGAGTAAGGATAGGAGTACGCAATGAATCCGAGGCCTATCATGTTGTGCACAGAGAATTCAATTACAAGTTTCGAAACCACTGATGAGCTATTTCCGGTTGATTTGCTGCATACTTATAAACGATCGATGTTTCCACTGTTCCTTCATTATCTTACAAAGCAAAAGTCATTATTAGATAGAGAGTTTCTCTCTCCAGGCTGGAAATGAAACTATATATATATATATATATAAATATATATGTCTGCTGCTTGCTCAACCCCCGGGTAATCATGTACCAGCATGGTCAGCTTTTCCTTACACCACATAATGGTTTAATTAATGGCATCATAAGGATGACTAGTGTCCTGGATTTACAACAAATTATATGAGTTGTGTTGGCTCAGTGAGCAAACTGGTCCAAAAACATGTCTTTTGAAAGCAAGGTTAATTTTGAAAAAGTTCGATGTCAGCACGTCGTATACTGCTGAATATATCAAGGATATCTTATGTGAACGTGACCTTTAACTAAGTGACACTAGGTGGTTTGAAGATACACGCACAATGACCTGCAGCTGTAGGACACAGATAATGAAATGTACAAATAAAGATAAACGTTTTGAAAAAGAAAGTAAATGCAGGGGTAGTTAATATCAATCCTTCAAAAACAATACACACAAATAGGAGGAATGTCATTTTCATCATATTTACATAGTGTAGTAGAATACTAACAGACAAAAAATAGGATAAATTAAACTTAACTGTTACTGATTAAATGGCTACACATATTGTTATATGTTAATTCTTGCCTCTAATACTATCATATGCAAATAACATCCCTACTATGTTGTTTTCACTGTTTCAAAGGTTTGATATTAGCCACCCCTAAGGTTGTACTAACAATGAAGTTCTAAATACAGTGAGGTTCCAACTGTGATATTTATTATCTGTTATTGACTGGTAATTCCTGTTTCACCCTATACTTAAGTTTTTAGAGGGACATCATAATTCTGCAAGAAAGTTAACTTCAAGGGCTAATAATAACTGTTTGTACTAGAATTATGATTTGTTTTTTAATTACTACTAGTTATACATACTTGTAAAATGAAATACTCAATTTGAATTTATGTCATCTCAGTGAAGTTGATTGACACCACTGTTTTGGTTTTTGAGTTATTGTGTAATAAAAAAAGCAGAAAAACCAAAGAACAAGAAATTCAAACTTTTAAAACAATGCTTACAGACATTCCCAGAATTTGTGACTCAGTTATTAAATAGATATTGTTATAAAATGAAACACTGTATAGTGTTTAGATGACTTATTAAAAATATATTTAAAATAGCAATTCAGTGAATAATCTGAGCCACCCTACATCAAATCCCCAGCCTACAGATAAATGTATAAAACTACAGAAAAAAATAATTAAATTTTATAAATTTGTTATTATGAATCTAGTACCATCAGTTGGGTTGAAAAAATATTTAAGTGCATGCATGATATCTTTACCATTTATATTATACCTCTCTCTAGATAGATTCTTCTTGGAATTTCAAAAGCAGATGCCCATAGACCAGTAATGTAAGCTGGAGAAATCTTGTAACAATAGTCCGAGGCATATAGGCATTAGCCTCGTTGATGTAATCAGACAGGCATGTAGTAGACCAAAAAGGTGCTCCTTCTGGTACGTTTAAAATGTTATACCAGAAATGTTACCAAAGTTTTGGCATGCAACTAGTTTTTATGTACATAATATATTGTAACCTATACTTTGAATTGTTGGTTTACACTTATGAATTCTGCAGGGTGCTTTTTCAGCTCACAAGTTATTGAAATCCTTTTTGATCCCTTCTATTAAGTTCTACCCATACTTAAAATACATCAGAAAATGTTGTCTGCTGTTACATATAGGAGTACTAAAGCTATAAAATATGCTCTTCAGTAACAGCAGAAAGATTATACAGGAACTACATGACAAGACTTCAAAAAAAATAGCTACAATTCACACACAGAAACCTGAAACTGTAAATGCAGTCATCAAATTGTTATAATACAAACATCAACTAACTCACATAACAAGAAATGGAACTGTAAAAGAATTATCAATAGAAGAGAAAGCATCAGAAAACAAGGTCTTTGTTTATGCAAAAAGAAAACCTATAATAGTAAGACAATACTAAAAAAAATGTAGCCAACAGTTTTATACAGAAAGACCTGAATCTAAAGTGCAATGATAAGGAAAGATGGTATACAGTTTCACAGAGGGTAACGTGAATCTAAAGTACAGTCATCAGAAAAGATGGTACACAACTTTACAAAGTGAAACCTGAATCTACAGTGAAATCATCAGGATGTGTAAATAAACAAAAACACAAGACATGAAAAAACGTTCTTGCAATAGATATTGTAAAGAGATAAAACACACATCTGTAATTTAAAAAAAACCTCTATTTACTACCTTTCAGGCATATGCCCTACATCAGGCTTAGCTTTTAAATTCTGCAAGTTCAACAGCTAAGCCTGAAAAAGTGTATAAACAGGAATCGAGATTGGAAAACATAATGTAATTCACTGACACACACAAACAGTTTTATGGGACTATTACGTATACAGTAGAATGTATAATATATAAAACTAGAAAGAAGTGCTTTGACTAATGATGCAGTTAAAACAATGACTCATTTGTAGATACCTACAATGAAAGTTGAGAGCAAATACTATGCATTTTATTTCATGTAATGAAATAATAGTTCCTATAAGTAATACAAGAATTAAAACTTCTACTAAATCAAGATGTATATGTTTAGAATTTATTATTGTTCAAAGCACCCCCCCCTCCCACAGTTTTGATTATAGGAAAACTAAACTTGGTAAGAGGACTCTGGGTGGTCCAGGGGGCATTTTACATATATATATTATATATTAAGTAAATCCCTACCAAGGGGAGGTTAAAAAGCGCCCTTAAGATCACTCAAACATAATGGAAGTCTAGTAGTAGGTTGTCAGGGTCACTGAACTCTCACCTGCCATAGGATTTGTGTTCCTGACTGCTTCGGGATCCAAGTTTCAAAATGTGTTCATACTCCTACCCATAAGCTAGGAAGACCAAACATGATACACGTATTTAGATTAATGAGGTTTATTTTCAAATAGAAGACCCCTTGTAGTAGCTACAGAAACAACCGTAGATAATGGAGGAGCTTAACTGCTACAATGGGGCCTCTGTATCCCACAGTGGAGTGCGGGGATTTTATACTAGTGTATATAAAGATGTATGTATATGAATAACTCTCAGTGATGTCGAGAAAACCCACTTGTGGAGAAATATATATGTAAAAACGGCTCGTTTGGGTTGAGAAATTTTTTTTACGTGGAGGAGTGAACAACGTTTCGGCCTTCTTCGGTCATCGTCAGGTTCACAAAGAGAGAGGTAACTGACCGGAAGCTGACCACATGTTTGAAAGGGGTTGTGTAATGAGTGTCGGAATGTAGAGGGCGGGCTAATGTGTTGAATATACAATTTTATATTATTTATTTTTTATTATTATTTATTATATTATATTTTAATAAAGATATAAAGATGTTCCTTTGTATTGGTTTATGTTGGGCTTAAGTTGTTGTATAAGTAAGGCTTCCTTAATTTTGCGTTTGTTTATGTTTGTTTCTTTATTTACCATTTGAGTGTTTACTATGGTTATGTTGTGTTTATTTGACTAAGTGTTCGAAAACGTGTGAAGGTGACTTTTTATGTTCTTTAAATCTGGTTTCCATTTTTCTACTTGTTTCTCCAATATAGAAATCGTGGCAGTTATCACATTGTATTTTATAAATAAAGTTGGTGTGATGTTTGTCAGTGTAGTTTTTACATAGTATAGACCTCAGTTTTGTGCCTGGTTTTTGAATAAATTTGGTATTAACTGGAATGCCATATTTTGTTACTAGTTTTTGCCAAATGTTGGTTATTTTTCTGCTGATATCGGGAATATATGGTATGCAGCAGTATATGGTTTCGTGATTTTTTGATTCATGAGATATATTTACTTTTGTTGGTTGATTTTGCTTTATGTCTAGGTGTGTGCGTATAATGTTTTCTACGGTTTGTGGAGGAAACTTATTGATGTTGATGAAGTATTGTTTTATTTTGTCTAATTCATCGTTAATTTTATCTGGTGAGCATAGTTTTATGGCTGTGTTTATTTGGTTTATTAGTATTATGAGTTTTTGTTTTGTTTCATGTGCTGAGTCCCAAGGAATGTATAGTTCAGTATGGGTGATTTTTCGGTGGATTTCTGTTTTGAATTATGTGTCGGTTCTTGTAATTTTGAGATTAAGAAATGATATTTGATTGCTTTCTTCCTGTTCACATGTGAAGTTAATGTTGGGATGTATAGAGTTAATGTGATTGAAAAAATTAAGTATGTGTTCTGTAGATTTCAATCCCGCAACCGTGTCATCTACATATCTGTACCAGTATAGTGGTGGATGTAATGCTGTGTTAATTCCTTGTGTTGCAACTTGTGTCATAAAAAATATTGGCTAGAACTGGTGATACTGGGTTGCCCATGCTTAGGCCATTTGTTTGTATATAGTTTTGGTTGTTGAACATGAAGTTTGTCTTTATTGTGGTGAATTCTATGAGGGATGCTAACTGGTTACTGGGAATGTCTATAGTTGGGTTAGGGTCTCGGATATAGAGTTCTAAGGCTATCTTGCAGGCTTCAGTGGTTGAAACTTCTGTAAAGAGGGATATAACATCGAAACTGGCCATTAAGGCTTTATGATTAAGTTTATTTAGATTAGACTTGAAATTAAAAGAGTCTTTGATGAATGAGCTGGCTGATGTTACATATTTGGAGAATGCCCATGCTATGTATTTACCAAGATTGTAATTAAACGATTCATACGAGGTCTGTTCAAAAAATACGCGGACTGTTTGAATTGCTCGGCTCCAGTTGGTTCCAGGGGAATCCGCTTGGTGTCGCTAGGTTCGCACAGATCAGCTGATTACGACGCCATTTCCCGATTGCAGATATCTTCATTTGTGTATTAGCTACGCGGTTTTAAGTGAAGTGCTATTTTTTCGTTTGGCGGATTTCAGAATGAATGACCTGAAGGAGCAACGACTTGATGTTAAATTTTGTGTTAAACTTGGAAAATCTGCAACTGTAACTTTTGCTATGCTTAACACGGCTTACGGTGATGTTGCCATGAAGCGTACGGCATGTTTCAAGTGGCATAAACGTTTTAAGGATGGTCGACAGTCCATTGAAGATGATGAGCGTCCTGGACGTCCTTCCACGTCAACTGACGACCAACACGTCGACAAAATCAACACCCTGGTGCGGGCAAAACGACGTCTGACTGTCAGGGAGCTAGCTGAAGAGTGTGGGATATCAGTTGGATCTTGTTACGAGATTTTGACCGAAAAATTGAAGATGCACTGCGTTGCTGCGAAATTCAGCCCTCAGAAATCGTGAGTTTTTGGCCAAACACTCGATCACTGTTCTTCCCCACCCCCCTACTCACCTGACCTTGCTCCTTGCGATTTTGTCTTGTTCCCCAAACTCAAAAGACCCTTGAAAGGAAGAAGATTTGAGACGATTCCCGAGATTAAGGCAAATGCGACGAAGGAGCTGGAGGACATTACAAAAGAAGTGTACCAGGACTGTTTCAACAAGTGGAAACACCGTTGGGATAAGTGTGTGCGTTGGGGAGGAGAGTACTTTGAAGGGGTCCCAGACCTGTAACTTCTAAATAAAGTACATTTTGTTTTATGACGTCAGTCCGCGTATTTTTTGAACAGACCTCGTATGTGGACATTATTGGTCGTAATGGACAATCTAGTTTATGAGGTTTGGGGATGCCGTATATTTGTAGTGTGCGTGAGTCGGTTTTGCGTAGATAGGAATAAAGTGTTTGTGAAATTGTGTTGGCTTTTTTTCATTTTTAGTAGTATTTTGTTTAGTTGTGTTTCGTGTGTCTTTGTTAGATTTGTGTGTATTAGTTTAAATTTGTTAGTGTCTGATAGGATGTTCTTCATTTTTTGAATGTATTCATTCGTATTCATTATGACTATAGCGTTACCTTTATAGAAAACACTCAAACACTAAATAAAGAAACAAACATAAACAAACGCAAAATTAAAGAAGCCTTACTTATACAACAACTTAAGCCCAAAATAAACCAATACAAAGAAACACCTTTATATCTATATTAAAATATAATATAATAAATAATAATAAAAAGAAATAATATAAAATTGTATATTCAACATCTAAGTCCGCCCTCTACATTCCGACACTCATTACACAACCCCTTTCAAACATGTGGTCAGCTTCCGGTCAGTTATCTCTCTCTTTCTTTGTGAACCTGACGATGACCGAAGAATGTCGAAACGTTGTTCACTCCTCTACGTAAAAAATTTCTCAACCCAAACGAGCCGTTTTTACATATATATGAATAACTCTGCAAGTATATGTTACATGATACATATATAAAGACTACAGTCAGGTTGCAATGTCTATCAATGTTACGACCAGGCCTTTGACTGTTATGATAAAGGACTGATGACCACGGACGGTCTCATACCCTTCACAAAGACTATTCCACAAAACAGCATGACATTTCAACCATAAAGTGTTAGGAAGTCACACATCTCTCTTTAAATCCTCAAAATATTATTTTTCTTGTTCCCACAACAAAATATTTGACTGTGAAACCTTTAATGCTAGTTTTGTGACATAGGGAGTGAGAAATTTCAGAAACCTTTTACGAGTAGAAAATTGATCAGTATATCGAAGGGCATTCCTTCACTTAGTAATTCAGCAGATAGCCCGATGTGGCTTTGCTCTAAGAAAACACGCACACTTATTAATTACAAGTTCGGAAGCTCAAAACAACGCATCAGTCACTTAAAAAAAAATTGTTATGCTTGTTTGTTACTCAATACAATGTTGCTCAATGGCTATCAGTAATATTTTCATCGTATGCATTGAATACATAATTTAGGTATTATTAGCCGCCATGCTTATCGCTAAGCCGCCGATGGAAAACGAATGTATCAAATTATTAACTATAAACTTTACCCCATTATCATTAAACAAAAGGTGAGACCTGTTTCGAATACTTGCACGAGCTTCACAAGGAATATCAGTGCTAGCCATCAATAATTTTAAACTGACAGACTGAGAGAAGACAGGTGATCAACAGCACCCACCGACAACTTTTAGGCTATTCTAATTAAACAGTGAGATTTTTACGTTCTTGTAACGCAACGACAGAACAGTAGGGTTTTACATTCTTGTAAGGTATCAACGGTCTCAAAATCGTATCCAACAGATCAGCAAGCTAACCATTAAATCATGTTCGGTCCCAGAACAAAGCAATATCAGAAGATCTTCGTTTGCTGTACCATTATTACTCAAAAGTGATTACTAATTTATTTTTCTTTAATCAGTATAATTTAAAAAAATATATATTGTTTGTTTCTGAATTTCGCGCAAAGCTACTCGAGGGCTTTCTGCGCTAGCCGTCCCTTATTTAGCAGTGTAAGACTAGAGAGAAGTCAGCTAGTCATCACCACCCACCGCCAACTCTTGGGCTACTCTTTTTACCAACGAATGGCAGGATTGACCGTCACATTATAATGCCCCCACGGCATTAAAATGTTACGAAGGCCCCTGCACCTTCCACAAATTTAATCTTTGTTTCGTGTTATCTGGCTAATTTTGTTTTTTATTTTCGTTGTCCATATAATTCTTGAATAATGCAGTATGCATATTATAATAACTGAAGTTTTACTACGGCTGATTTAAAATTCTCATCTGATCTTGATGTTTCTGAACTCGTGATCGTCTTCATTCGAGAGAGAAAACTTTAGCCCTTACTGATACAATATTTAAACAAATTACAATGTTATAACAAAACTAGCAATAAGAGACCATTACTTTAATATGAAGACAAAAATTTGTTTACTCTCGGTTAATATGTTTGGAGAATGCATGTTTTCGCTTAGGTTATTTTTTACGTGAAATAAGCTATAATGATGGTCTATCAACTCACGACAAAAACACACTTGCGTAATTTCACTAAAAGTATTAGGTCATTTCATATGAAACGGCCGACTTTCGCTTAGTTGAAGAGTGAATGCGATTAGTGTAAGTTGGATACAGTATGATATTTAGTACTGATGAGAGTGCTGTGCTTCTCATTTGTCTGTCATGCCAAGTTGTATTATAATTGTTTTTGTGTTTCTGTGGGACCATATACAAGGTGATGTCTTAAAAAGAATTCAAACTACTTTTTTGTACAAGTTAAGATTGGGAAAAAAATGCAACCGAGGCTGCTAAAAACAACAATTTGCCCTTTGGACAAGGGACTACTTCTCAATGGACTATTCAACGTTGGTTCCAGAAATTTCGTTCTGGTGATATGAACCTCAAGAATGAGCCCCGAGGAAAATCTCAGTCTGCTGTGAATGAAGAAAGATTAAGAGCTATTGCGGAAGCTAACCCACACATGACAATTCGGAAACTTGGAGCAGACTTGTTACCTGGCTACAATCGTAAAGGTTAAAAAATTGAACAATTGCTTACCACACAAATTTACAGAAGGGCAGAAATTGGTTAGGAACAAGAGGGAGTTATTCTTGAGGTAAATCGTTACCTGTGACGAAATTGTATCGTATACGACAACCGAAAGAGATTGGGACAATGTTTAAATGCAGATAAATCTCCAAGATATGCGCCTTTGCACCTAAAATACTTATGGTGACAGTATGATAGTCTTCAGAGGAAATTATTCATTACTTCTTTCTTCAACCAGGTGAAACAATTACAGCACGATCTTACTGCCAACAGACTGATAAAATGTATCACATATTAACAACCAAGCAGCCATCATTGTAAACAGGCATGGTCCGATTTTGCTGCAAGATAACGCCAGACTCCATACCCCACAAATCACCATTTCAAATTTGAGAGAATTGAAACATGAAATTTTGGAGCATCTACCATATTCATTTGACCTATCTCCAACTGATTATTACCTTTACCGGCATTTGAAACTGTTTTTCCAGAAAAAAAAAACATTAAAGGATCAGGAAACTATTGTCAAAGTCTCTGAAGAATTTATTATCTCCAAAACAACGGAGTTTTATAGAAACGAGATATTTTCATCAGTATCCTGTTACGAGAAAACCCTCGTAGAAAATGGAGCACTTTTTGATTAGTAAAATTGGTGTATGTAACAAATATGGTGTTTTAATTTTTACATATATAATCAGTCATTTCATATGAAACGAGCTAATACTTCATTCCCTATTCAGGTTGTGAAAATAAATCTACAGAAACTTCAACTTGACAGGATCTACGAGATCAAATCTACAAAGTTTTATACTCACTAGAGTATTTTGCAGTTATTTGAGGTAAAAGTAAGAAAAAATAAGTTATGCCGTTAAGGATCTTTTATAAGAATCTGAATAAAAGTGAACCTGGATTTGAAATATATGAAAAATATGGTAAATATTGGTAAAAGTATTTAACTACATATTTAAATCATGGTACAGGTTAGAGGAAAAAAACAAACTGCTCTAAATTAAAGATTGTTGCACACACAGAGATGCAAGTACATGTTTATTTCCATCTATATTAGAAAGAATTGTTTTAACACTTATAATTAGTTGAAAAAGGCAAACCACCCTATTCCACTCAAGAAATCCAGCCTTAACGTAAAAGATAACAGTATGCACAATTTCAAAATATGCCTGTAAACATGGCTTAAAATTTAGACAGTACTATGATCACAACATCTGTTCAACTTATCATCCTGTAAACATGCCGTATAGTTTAGTCAATACTATACAACCATAAAAGTCATTTAGTAATGATGAAAGAACATATGGGAAGAGAATGATATATAGTAAGAAAGATAGTACATCTTACCAGAATAGTTACTTGTGGAAGAAAGACAGAAAGTTAATTTTAAAACATGCAGGTAATATCACAGATTAAAAAACAACAACACTGACAGACAGTGAACACTGAATACCCTATTCTCGCGCTCCTATCTAATGGGGAAAATACATAATAAAAGGTTCAAACTCTCACCAGAATATAATTAAACTTTTTAACATGAAAGTCAACTTGAGCTCAATAGAGTGGTGAGAGACCCCTAAGATTCATGTACAGTTATCCTAATTTTGGACAACTGAAGAGGTAGAAGGCATCACCCATAGCAAAGAGTAATTTGTCCTGATCTTTGAATCCAATAACGGGATTGACACCTTTATAACATCTCCCACGGGAGAAAGTGTGGAGCTTGTTTTCAACGGTGTAGAATCTTGAATCCTGGACCCTTCGATCTGCAGCCTAACACACTAACCACCAGACCGCGCCCAGTCCCAAAATTTAATAATTAACATTCATCTATGTACACACAAGATCTTCAGCTATGGATGCAAAGCAAAATAAGTTTATGATGGCAATCATAATTTCACTAAAACAATTACAGTAATAAAACTATTTTATAAGTGTTTCTGGCATTCTGTAGCAATATGTTGTTTTGACGAAACCCAAATACTTCCTAGCAGTACGTGATTGTAATCACATTCTAGCTCTTTTAAGATCTTACTAAGTTCGTGTCCTAAACTAAAAATTATTTATGACAGTCGTAGGTTTGGTCTGTTTTGAATTTCGCGCAATGCTACACGATGGTTATCTGCGCTAGCCGTCCCTCATTTAGCAGTGTAAGACTAGAGGGAAGGCAGATAGTCATCACCACCCACCGCCAACTCTTTGGCTACTCTTTTACTAAGAAATGTGGGATTGACCGTCACATTATAACGCCCCCACGGCTGAAAGAGCGAGCATGTTTTGTGCGATGGGGATTCATACCCGCGACCCTCAGATTAAGAGTTTAGTGCCTTAACCTCAACGTCGTAGGAAGGAAGGTCCCTTTTTCCGTATTATCAGAGTTACTTAATTGTGTGTTAAACACTTTAGTGGTCGAATGTAAGCTATAGATATTCTGAAATGTGCACTAAAAATGAATAGCTTTCTCCATTGAGAAGTGTCTATCAATGTAGTCAGTATACGATTACGTTCTAGAGGAAACCAACATTATTTAAAAAAAAAAAAAAACTCGATCAAACGATTTTTTCTCTCTGCCAAAATGCTTGTTCAAAGTAATAAACATTATCCTGTTGTTTTCTTATGGAAACCTACAAAGCAGGCAAACTACAATATCCATTGCGGGAACAAAACCTTGTATTTTAACGTTCCATACATATTTCGCTGATCCCCAGAGGTGGGGACTAAATTTCTTCTTTACGTTTTTATTCGTAGTACAACCTGAAGGTTGAATACAGTGGTAAGAAACCAAGAACAAGCTTATTTATCCCTGCTTCAAGTATGTAACCACTGCTGCTAACCAGGTACACTTACTCTGACTATCATCTGACATATGTATGTAAATCGATCAACTCTCGCACTATAACGAAGCTACTCTAGACAAACAGAGCTAACAGATAGAAAGTTGGAGGGTATTAACCTGTATTCTCCGTGGGTTACATACACAGACATCTAACTTCAAAACTACAGTTTGATCGATCGCTAATGTTCTCTTCCCCCCCCTCTCATTTTATTACCAGAAGAATTTGCATTGTAATAATGCATCACTCACACCGAAATTACATTCTATGAATACAAGTCTTTAGAGTATTGACAAGTTTTTCACATCTCTCCACCAACACCTATTTTACATTTTAACTTGCGAAAGGAAAATCAGAAGTCATTATGAAATATTTCTTAGAAGATTGGTCGATAAGAGGATTTGAATTCTTAACAAAATAGAACAATTGATGAACTCATCATACAACTCAACGACATCTTTAAACAAAATCATATACAACCAACACAGTGTGTGAATATAAATAACTAAACATCATATACAACCAACACAGGGTGTGAATATAAATAACTAAACATCATATACAACCAACACAGTGTGTGAATATAAATAACTAAACATCATATACAACCAACACAGTGTGTGAATATAAATAACTAAACATCATATACAACCAACACAGTGTGTGAATATAAATAACTAAACGTCATATACAACCAACACAGTGTGTGAATATAAATAACTAAACATCATATACAACCAACACAGTGTGTGAATATAAATAACAAAACATCATATACAACCAACACAGTGTGTGAATATAAATAACTAAACATCATATACAACCAACACAGTGTGTGAATATAAATAACTAAACATCATATACAACCAACACAGTGTGTGAATATAAATAACTAAACATCGTATACAACCAACACAGTGTGTGAATATAAATAACAAAACATCATATACAACCAACACAGTGTGTGAATATAAATAACTAAACATCATATACAACCAACACAGTGTGTGAATATAAACAAACTCATACCGATTGTAACTGAAAATTTAAAGATAAAACTGTAGAAATACTTTTGACACTTTATTGCAACTCTTTAGAATTTCTATAAAACATTCTTCAAATGAATTGAATTGTACTCGTGGAATAAACAAATAACGTTATTTGGTAATGTGCTTTAATTCCCTGCTTTTAAGATATAAGTTAGTACTGCGAACAATGTCAAAGTCTAAAATCTATTAGCTTTATCAATCTATATAACGAGATACACTTATTAGCTTAAACTATGTATTTAAGACAAGCCTAAATGTACTATGTTGGGCAAGTCAAGAATAAGTGAGGCTTTTAACAAGGTACAGAAACACAGTATTAGTTAGAATAAATACATCTAATTTTATTTTATCACTTCTGTGTTCGGTGTCTAGTTAGGATAATTATTCCACACTGTTAGCTTACAATATGGATTTCAGGACTAACCGAAGTCTCCTAGGCTGAGCGAATCTCTTATTATTGGTCGAAAATATCGTTAAAAGCGAAGATACCCAACTGGTGAAATAATGTGTTCTAATCATTACAAATAATAAATTTCAGATAGTACATTTTATTATCTATTCTTTTACTGCGTATATAATTTTTTGTTCTGATCTATATGGGTAGCTTACTTTCATCGGGAGTTAACAGTAATAACATAAGAACTTTACCAAAAATTTAATACCACTTTAGAAAACTGATTTTCGACTTTCCATGTTGCCCTTGAAACTTCTCACTCCATCGCTGTTGTTGTTAATATAAAGACAGTGAATTATACAATATTGCCTCACACTGCAATTTATTAGAAATAAGCTTATCCACACGATAATGAGGTCTACCTTTGACCACACACTTTCTAAGATTCTCTATTGTGCTTGAACGTATGCTTACAATAACAGGTTTAAGCAGATCAAAGCCGCATAAGTCAATTCAAGCTAAATCTGGGGAAAATCAAATGGAATTATTGTTATTCCGAGGTTTTCAGTGACATATATAAATTTTTATTCATAAAAAAAAAGAGTAACTGATTTAGAGGTTATGGCAGGAAGCTTTGTAAAACTCAAAATGTTATTATCTTGTTACCAAAACTAATAAAATATATCCAGTTTCGTCAAAATGACATTTTTTCGAATGAAGGCATTGTTACATGTTGACTTACGGGTATAGTTTGAGTGTGTGTGTGTGTGTTTTCTTTTAGCAAAGCCACAAAGGCTATCTGCTCAGCCCACCGAGGGGAATCGAACCCCTGATTTTAGCGTTGTAAATCCGGAGACATGCCGCTGTACTAGCGGGGAGCGGTATAGTTTGGGATATAGATTTTATTTTAAAAGTTCTGTTCTGCGTATTTCTCAACTTTCAAGTAACATTAAAGGTTTCCTTTTCAGAAATTTTTGCACTTTTTGGTTATTCATCATGTAACTAATTATTATTACTTGTCTCATACATTTTGGACGAATCAACAATAATTACGTCAACGAAATACGAAATAATTATTGTTTAATGATTTACTAATACTCTTTTCATCCATTTCGACTTAACTTGGTATATCACTGTTTATTCACACTAGATGTCGAATGATTTCTTCAATACAATAAACATAACTTACTCGTATCATAACTTACCTGTAGTTGCTTCTGGTAGGTCAAGCAGTAACCGCATAAACGATTTGTCGCGTTCACTGAAAAATGAAACAAGTATCAAACGTCAATTTTGAAATACATGGTTCCTGAATAGGTTTTAAATTACTAATATATCTGTAACTGAAGAACAACGAGTACAAATAGTCACTAAAGTCACTTAGACACATGTACGTTTATCATATACACTAATAAATATTCTATGTTACGTAACACATTTCATAAACAACCGATACCAGCTGAACTGAGATTCATTACAATTTCCCTACACTAATAAGAGAAATATTTCTGTTTTTAACGCAGAATCTATGTAATTCTTTCTCCCATTAACGAAGCACGTGAATTAGACTTCTCTAAACAACAACTACCTTAACGGTCAACTTACTTATCCCCAAATGGCAATACCTTATTTTTATTCTCATTTCTTCTTTACTTTGGAAAGCAGTCACCTTCTTACAACTGTCTGCAGGGTGATATAGATGTGGGACGTTGTGGGCTAGAGCACCCACACCTCGCTCTCCTAATTTCTATTTCTATTCTTTGTTTATTTTATTTTATTATTCAGTTATTCTTTATATGAGACTGGCGAATGGAGGTTAAGACTGACAGACGGTGTATCCCCACTACAATGAGGGATACATTTTATATCCCACATTACAACTTGTACTGTGGGAACCTTTCAATTGGTGCAGCATTTTTTATTTTTGTTTCGGCTTGTTTTCGTCTATAACAAACATTAGTCAGAGGTTTGAATATACTGCTTTTAATGCAGTCCTTTCTTTTGATTTTGTTTTACTTAACTCTTTTGTATAACTATTCTCTCTACCTATCCACTTACAAGTTCATCTTCCCATGTGTGTCTTTCTACTTGTCTACTTATCTATTCGTCTGTCTGTCTATCTTTTTATCCATTTGTTTTATGTCTTTCAGCATGTTTATTTGTTCGCGTAACTACCTTTGGTTTTTTGATTTGTCAATTAACCTATCTTTGTATCCTTTTGCCTGTTTATTCCTCAATTTATTCATTCGTCTTTGACTTTCTATTTGTCTCTCTATCCATCTGCCTGCCTATTTATCTATCTTTCCATCATTTTTGTATGCCTCTCTGCGCATCTCTATATCTTTATCTCTACCTACTTGCTTTTTATCATGCATCAATTAAGTTCTTGCTTAGAGAATATTTTATATAATGACTTACTAATGCATTTCAAAACTATTTACAAAAAAAACCGAATAGTAGAAAACTTCGTGACTCGTGTTACTCCTATAAAATAATTAACACACGATTTATTAATGACAGTTTTAGCAATATTAACTACAAGTTTGCACCTTGGATCAACTGAGCTCTCAGAAAACTTACACTAACAAATAGTTAAAAATGAAAGTAACAACCATGATTAATGAGTTTCAATTAATGTCTGATTAATAACTAACAAACTCTACAGTAAAGTTCAAACTGTTATTATCACAAGTTTATTAACTGTAGAGAGTGATTTACACTGTACCTCTTTTTCATATTGTAAAACCAGTATTAAACACTGTTATGACCTCTTTCACACCTACTTACATGAGTACAATATTACAACAACCTCTTTGCCATGTAGTAATAGTACAACACAACTACTACCTACTTATTAAAACTAGCACTCTCCTTTCACCTACTTCCCATCCAGTAAAACTAGTACAACACAATGACCTCCCTTTTTCATCTATTAAAACCAGTACAACATTATAACGAACTTATTTTCAACATGTAAATGGTCTTATACAGAAAATATACAAAGAATGTCAAAAATCTTTGTTAACACTTTATTATGGTTTATTTTGAATTTCGCGCAAAGCTGCACGAGGGCTATCTGCGCTAGCTGTCCCTAATTTAGCAGTTTAAGACTAGAGGAAAAGCAGCTAGTCATCACCACCCACCGCCAACTCTTGGAATACTCTTTTACCAACGAATAGTGGGATTGACCGTCGCATATAACGCCCCCACGGATGAAAAGGCGAGCATGTTTGATGTGACAGCTTCATTATGGAAAAAGCAGAATTGTTCCCAGTATTCACATGTTAAGTGCTTAGAGAACGCGAGAAAATTTCTATACACAGTTGTTTTCATGCACGCTCCCTCCTCAGTATTGAAATATTTATATATTAGCTCTTTCTCGTACTTGATTTACTGCAGGGTATGACAGGAGTGCGAAGTTCGTTCCTTCAAGTTCTCTAGATTACGTTATTTTTATTGGAGGTTTTCCAAGTTTTATACACACAATCCACATGGCTCAAATCATATGGCTAAAGCAAGCAGTCAAGTTTCCTTGCCAAGATGCAAAACATGCAGGTTACTTTACTCCATCGCGTGAAGACTGGCGCATGAAAATTGTGTTTTTTATAGAGAAACATAGTGATAAAACTAAAGACATCTAGCACTACAGAAAATGGACATATACGAAGACACTGTAAACAGACTGATAGGAGTACAAGTCGTGTTTCTGCTGGGCATGCAAGTACAAGCGATAAGCCTTGTGTTCGATCACACCGGCCGACATTTATAGCTACTGTTAGTGTCCGTCAACAATCGATTTAACCGTTGAAGGCTCTTTGAACTCTCAATTCTCGTTCAGGAGTTTTTTAGAGGCAAAGTAGCTATTTTTATACACATACATGGTCTCCCAAAAAATGTATACACACTTTGAATGATTATAACTCGCTCAAACTTTCTTTTTTTTACAGGTGCAACTTATGTGAAGTAATAGCAGAAACAAGACTAAGCTTTGAGAAAAGGAAATTTATCTTAAAGTGTTACTGGATGTGTGAGAACGTAGTTGAAGTGCAAAGACGATTTAGAAGGGAGTTTCAAACAGATCCACTAACGCGACTCACCATTACTCGCATCAAATGGTTTGGTTTTTTGGAATTTCGCACAAAGCTACTCGAGGGCTATCTGTGCTAGCCGTCCCTAATTTAGCAGTGTAAGACTAGAGGGAAGGCAGCTAGTCATCACTACCCACCGCCAACTCTTGGGCTACTCTTTTACCAACGAATAGTGGGATTGACCGTCACATTATAACGCCCCCACGGCTGGGAGGGCGAGCATGTTTGGCGCGACTCGGGCGCGAACCCGCGACCCTCAGATTACGAAGCGCACGCCTTAACGCGCTAGGCCATGCCAGGCTCCTACTCGCATCAGATATGTTTGAAACAAATGTAACTCTTCAAGACCTCCATAAAGGGCGTTCTGGAAGTCAGCGGTCGTCCACCGATAGCACACGAGAAGCAGAGCTGTTGGAAAGTCTCCACCAATCTCCAAGGATATCTGTTTGGCAAACACCCCGTGAGACAGGAATCCCAAAATCGAGCGTTCATCGCATGTTGAAATTCGTTCATTGGAAAAGTTTTATTCCAGCATTAGTCCACGCCCTCAATGAAGATGATCATGACCGGAGAGTTGAATTTTGTGAGTGGTACCTGGTAAAATCTGCAGAGGATGCACAGTTTCATAGATTGTCTGGAGCGATGAGGCCACATTTAAGTTAAATGGCTCAGTTAATCACCACAATCGCCCACTTACGTGGTAAATAACCACGTAAACTTACCATTGGTTAAATTGTGGTGTGGATTATCAGCGTTAGGCGAATTGGACCATTATTTTTCGAATACACAGTCACTGGTCTCATTTATCTGAATGTGCTACAAAAATCTATCGTGTCACGCATTCGAGAGCAATTTGAAGATAAGGAGTTTTACTTCCAGCAAGATGGAGCACCTCCCCACTACCATCATAATGTGAGGGTCTATCTTGACGAAAATGTGCCGAACAGATGGACTGGGTGAAGAGGTAGCACTGAATTTCCCCCACGTTCACCAGACCTTACATCTCTGAACTCTTTTCTACGAGGATATATCAAAAATAAGGTTTATAGCACAAAACCTGCAACAATCAATCAGCTGAGAGCAGAAATTGAAAGAGAATGCACCCAAATACCAAATGAAGTAATTCGTGAAGTTTGCAATTCCATCTGTCCGCGTTATCAGCAGTGCCTGGATCAGAACGTTCATCAGTTCGAACACCTGCGATAACTTGTCTTCTTGAACTTGAATTATAAAACCAAGATATATCTTAATAAACGTTGTATCTATAATCATTAAAAGTGTGTATACATTTTATTGGGACACCCTGTATATAGAATCCGTAAGATCATACTTTTATTCAATGTTTTTATTTTAGTTTACATGACAGACATGCACTCCCGCTTCCGAAAGTAAAATAATGTATTTGTAAAATCGAGTGTTGCAAACCTCCATGACTCGAGAAACCTTTATTCTATATTGTTAATCCGAGTGTAAGGTTTAACATACAAATATATTAAACGCTGCATTAAACATACTTTATTCAGAATAAGACAATTAAAGAACGTTTTACTCAACATTTTTATCTAAACCAAGTTTTAATCTATTTGATCAGTTTGTTTGTTTCTATTCACATATGTACAAGGGGTAGTTGTTAAACGTAAAGAGAAATCCTACATTCTTCTGGCACATATTTCATACTCTTTGGGGAAAATTGTTTGTCCGAAACTTTTACTTCTTCTGTTATTTAACAGACCATTATTATTGTAACTAATCTGTAATTTATCATTACGAACATGTACTGTAGTATTTATTATTTCCTGTTCTTATGCGCAAAGCCACGCAATGAGTTATTGGCATTGTGTCCACCGCATGGATCGATCCCTAAATCTTAGAACTATAAGCTTACCAATGACTTATTAAATAATAATATCATTTTACCTGATTATTTTCTCTAATATAATTAGCTGTTATTTTTTTCATTATATAAAAACATACAAATTAGTTTGTTCACCTGTGTCAAATAGTATTCCACTGTTCTATTATGCTATTTTACAAAATACATTAATTTATATCTTACTGACTATAGACAAAAATTTCGCTAAGCCTGAATTATATTACAGACGACAGATACATAGACTAGTATATAAGCATGTATTAATTTATTCCTCATTACTTTATAAGTTGTGTAGAATGTATACATATAAACAATGTTGGAATAAATATATACTTTGGTATTGGTTCTAGACAAACAATAATTTAACTTGGTTTATACGCGAAAAAGTATTCATTTAATTGTATGTTCATATAACCACTTCGCTACAACGATACCCGAATATACAGTAAAGTTATAAAAAAAAAACTTCGATACTTTGATTATAATACAAATATCGCCACCGTATTATATATATATTATTTAGATACTTTTACTGTCACAAATAGAGTCAACTTTACATGAGAGCTAGTCGTGTATATACATTTTTCCATTATACCTGACTAGCTATAATTTAACAAAATAAAATACAGTGAACTTACTTTGAGCAAAAAATAGTTTTATTGGCTTGTTGCGTTTCGTAGTTTTTACTGTATTATAGCGGAAACTGTAATCAATGAAAGAAATAATATACAAGTTTTCTCTCTTGGACAAAATCCTGAATAAAAAAAACATGTATTGTATTAAAATTAATATTTAATTACTGTAGTAAATATATCGAACGAAGATCCTGAACCAATGCATATTCATCTAAACTTAAGCGTTTTATATATATATATATACATTAATGTTCCGAGGCAGGAAATGAAACTGTAGAGAAAAGAAGAAAAATAAAACAATAGAAATACTTGGTCAACTATGTTTGTTTGTTTGGGAATTTCGCACAAAGCTACTCGAGGGCTATCTGTGCTAGCCGTCCCTAATTTAGCAGTGTAAGACTAGAGGGAAGGCAGCTAGTCATCACCACCCACCGCCAACTCTTGGGCTACTCTTTACCAACGAATAGTGGGATTGACCGTCACATTATACACCCCACGGCTGGGAGGGCGAGCATGTTCCCTAGAAATACTTGGTCAACTATGCTAAAAATTGAATTTTTGGTACATCTATATCAAATGCTATGTTCTTAAAACAAATGTTATCTAAGTTTTAAAACGAAATATAACCAAAAAGATTGTGTATCACAAATCAAGTATGGAGCCTAATATGATGTACACATTAAAACGTTCAAACATATCAGGCCTTCTCTTGAGAAAAAAATAATCTAACTTGAAAATCTTTACCTGGGTATTTTTCGATCTATACATTATATCAGGTTTTGCATAAAATGAAGAATGAAGTTTTTGGTATACTAATGAGAGCTCTTTCAACCGTTCCAGTGTCAGAATATCAATCGGGATCGTCTATCCTAAATTAAGATGTCAATAAGCAAACGAGAAGAACAGTTCGATATTTTACATTCAGGAGAAAAGAATAAGATACTTCTATATAATAAACTGAGACTTCCATCTAATACAATCAACGATAAACAAAGTTTATTACTACGTTCTAAACTAATCTCAAAGCAATCACTTTAAGTGGCTGAGCTTAAGACGTCAAAGAGAGGTTGTTTCCCCAAGATACGAAACTTCTAAAGCTAAATAATGATTTGCAAAATCGCGTGCATACATGAAATATCCACCGAATTTTTTTTCTTTTTTACGTAAGAAGTTCCATAAGAATATGTCTATACACGTAACTACAGATTAGCTGATGTGATGTTTGTGGCATATTATACATAATATAGTTTGTTAACAGTGGGCAGGCTGTTATTATCACCATATAACTAGTAGTGCCCTCGGTCGGATGTTAACATGTTTTTAAAGAAACCAAGTGAAAATTACCTTAAAAAGGCGAAATATTTACAAATACTAAAATATAAAAAAATAACAAAAATTTTGAATTTTATAAAAATAAGCAGGGATGAACATGTACATAACCTAGTTTTCTCTAATAATATAAAAAGTTTTAGTGCTACAAAAAGAAAACAAGAAAATCACAACTACAAAAACTGAGTCACTTAAAATTTAAAAACAAAATCACTCCTAGTTTGCAAATCACTGTCATTATGTCAGTCTCTTGTGTACATATTGATTTCGACTCGTTTTTATAAAACTTTAAATATCTTTATTGTCCTTGTTTGTTTCCTTTTTATCAGATATATTTTTGCAAACCAGCAATATGAAGCCGACCCGGCATGGCCAAGTGGGTTAAGGCGTTCGACTTGTAATCCGAGGGTCGAGAACTCGAATCCCTGTCGCACCAAACATGCTCGCCCTTTCAGCTGTATGGGCGTTATAATGTGACTGCCAATCCTACTATTTGTTGGAAAAAAGTAGCCCAAGAGTTGGCGGTGGGTGGTGATGACTAACTGCCTTCCCTCTAGCCTTACACTGCTAAATTAGGAACAGCTTACGCAGATAGCCCTCGAGTAGTTTTGCGCGAAATTCAAAACAAACGTCAAGCGAGGGGCGTGCAGATACCGAATTCGATATATACACACACACACACACAAAATAAGATTCATCATCTTTCTGTACATTCGTCTGGAAAAATCACTTATATGAAAATTCATGTAAACACTGAAATTTTGATTCAACACATAAACATGTATGTAGCGATTTAGGCGCCTTTATAAGTACAATAAGCTTTCATTTTGCACGGCCAATACTGTAAAAAATTATTGTTAATACTAAGAAATTTTAAAAGTGGTTTTCCACGGACGATTTTTATTACCGCAATTTTGTTTCATCACGATCCTTACTACTAAGTACAACCCTACTAATTAATAATGAAGTAAACGTGGAAAACATTAAAGCTTGAATACAAGTAATACTCATTTTCTGATAGATGGAAAACGTTTCTGTGGGAAATCACGTGTTTTGAGGTTTCACACATCGTAACATGTACTCTAACTGGACAACACGACGCACAAACACAAGGCATGTATACTGGTTTGTTTGTTTTGGATACTTCCAAAAAGCTACACAAGAGTTATCTTTTCTACTTTTGAGTTGATATGCTGGAAAGAAAGCAACCCACATATAACCTGTGGGGTATGGTATACGAAAAGTGCGATTTCACTGTCTTTGTTATAACTATTCACAAAATGCAAAGCGCGATTTTGTGCCGATTGGACATGAGCCATGCATGTACCTTTGGGATTACAATTCGGTACACTTATCACTAGTCCACGCTTAGTCCCACGGATAATGGGCTATAAATAGACAAAGACAGCAAAAAAATAAATGAATGAGTGCGTAACTAAACGAATGTAAACTGATAATATTTAATATAGAATATATATTTCTACCTTGCGTACCTTCTATAATCAGTTAATGTTAAAAGTAAAGAACATCAATACTAAATTAGATATGCAACAGCCACGTTTCTGATATTTAAGATTTCTATGCGGAAAGCTAAAAGAAGGCCTGTGACAAGGATATAACTATTAGCAACCAGCTGTTTTTCTCTTCGATCATCCTATTTACTTTCACATCATCACAACCATACACGGTCTTTCATAAAACAATCAACGCTTCACTTCTTAGTTAGCTTGTCAGAAACTTCTCGAATTTTTCAACAGTAAAACCGAAAGTATGGAAACGTTATTATCTGTTTTATAAAGAAGCTGGTTGAGGTGACAGCTTCCCAACTACGGTGTAGATGTCCACTGGAAACACACTAGCACTAAGAAGCTCGCTCGTACAAGGAACTGATTGCAAATAGAAACTGCTAGAGGACATTTTTTTTTCCAAAGTGATTTAATTTTTCATCAAGCACAGTTGGTGCTGACAGAAATAACGTGTGTTCATGGAGTTTAGAGTTGAGTACGCCAACAAAAAGACATAAAAACTAAATAAACTTGAAACTGTCCAAATAAATTGAACGCTGCAATGTCAAATAAAATAACATGGTAGGTTAGCAATAAGGCTTATACTGTGCCTAGTTATTAAAATAATAAAGTTTCTGTTTTCTCAAGACTTCTTAACTTGTGTTTTATTTATTTCTAATAAATCACTATCAAATATGTATGCTATAAAAAATCAAATGTTATTCCACAGAAAACAGAGTTAGGAATATTAAACGCCAGAGGAAACGATAAGATTCCAAACGATTGACTTTTTATTTGCTATTTCTAACACTTTGCATAATACCTTCACTGTTAATAACATGGAAAATGATTTTTCGTATTCAAACGTATAATAAGAATGTATTTTCTTAGTAACACGTTGAACAAAATTGGAAGGAAGGAAATATTAGTGGTAATCAATTCCTTGATGTTTTAACAATAACCTGTGCATTATTTAGTAACACCTACTGAGAAGGGAAGTGTTCAAGCTTATTCTTAGATTCGGTCCCCCAAAAATCACGCATCCAGAAAAATAATCCGAGATTCAATAAAATGTTTTGTACAAAGGTTTGCCAAAAGAACTACATTATTCTGTAATAAATTATTCAACTGTCAACTCTCATGAAGCTTCTGTTCATTTTATCAAAGTCAAGCATCAAGAATCTTCCCTACTGGTTACAAAACAAAAGTGACTATAGTGTGATCCAACGATTCTACTTATGATAAGCAAGAAGTGTTAGGAATTTGATCCATCAAATTTATTCCACAATCTGGAACAAAAAGTTGGAGTGTGATCTACCGAATATATTCCATTATTAGCAACAAATAGTCGGAATGTGATCCGGCGAATCTTCCATAATTTGGAAGAAGTAACTGGAGTGTAATCCGCCGAATATATTCCACTAGCTGAATACCCGTCATAAAACGGTAAAAGATGATTAACTTCCCTTCTGAAAACTGAATCTCAATAAATGTTTTATGAACGTCTCCTAAAAATAAATTATATCATAGAAATAATATATGTATAAAGAATGTTATCTTTTTTCTAATATTTTTATAGTATTTCACGAAAACAATGCTGTTTATATTTGTTCATCTCCTTTTTACTTGCGTGTATTCAAAACTTCTTGACAAACCCTTATAGATAGAAATGTGAAAAACAGGTTCACGAAAAAATATTTATTAATTTTGTTTGTTTGCTTGATTTTGAATTTCGCGCAAAGTTACACAAGGCCTATCTGCGATAGCCGTCCCTAATTTAGCAGTGTAAGACTAAAGGGAAGGCAGCTAGTCATCACCACCCACCGCCAACTCTTGGGCTACTCCTTTGCCAACAAATACTGGGATTTACACCCATTTTCCACAACATTCTTGAAGATTCTTGTACGTTCGAGAAAATTCCCTGTCAACTACTCAGCACTGAATCTACCTAGAATGTTCTGGAAAATGGGTAACTTTGAAAATTTCATTACCCAGGTCACAAAAGCAAAGTTTGAAGAGAAAAATAGGTATATTCCATTTACTTTAGGCATAATCAATTGAGAAATAACACTTTCTGCCCAGGAACAAGGAAAAGTAAAAACTTTGTTACATAGTGAAATTTAATATTTTGATGACTTAATAATTTTAAAAATTATAAACAATACTTACTCAACTGGGATTTGAGATTGAAACTGCCGGTTGAAACAAAGAACTGGACAAACATGAATGTTAACAATAGAGGCGAGCTTTACAACCAAATAATGACTTTTGTCACATGTTATTATGATTAGTAGCAATAAGTAGTTAGGGTGTGATCCACATAATCTACTCCATGATTAACAAATATCTATGTGTGTGTCAAATGTTTGGCAATTCTGAAAAACAAACAAACAGCATTTATGGTTTCAGCGAACAAAATAAACACACCAATATTTTCTGACCTGAAGACAGAAGCATTACTATTATTTTCAACATTTTCTTTTCGAACCATCACTTCCAACCCAGTTCTATTTTAACGAACTGATAGTTTGTTTGTTTGTTTTAATTAAGCACAAAGCTTCTAGCAGTATAAATCTAGAGACATGCCGCTGAGCCACATGGGTGCATGAATTGATAGAGTCGAGTTTGACTGTGTGGGTATTTGGGTATTGATGTTGTTAAATACCCAGGAGGGTCAGGTACATTTGACCTCTTCCTCCCTGAATTGATAGATTGTTTGTTTGTGTTTGATTTTGAATTTCGCGCAAAGCGACATGAGGGCTATCCGCGCTAGTCGTCCCCAAGACTATGGGAAAGGCAGCTAGTCATCCACCGCCAACTCTGGGCTACTCTTTTATCAACGAATAGTGGGATTGACCGTAAAATTATAACATCCTCACTACTGAAAGGGCGAGCATGTTTGGTGTGATTGGGATTCGAACCCGCGACCCCCGGATTACGAGTCGAACGCCTTACCCACCTGGCTATGCCAGGTCTCGAATTGATACATGTAGTTTTTCTTTTTCAAATAAAAAATAAAGTATTGGTAAAACATTAAAAAGTTATTTGTTTAAATCAATGCTGTTCGGTAATTTGTTATTTTTTTAGAAAGATTTATATTTTTTTGCATATTTTCAAATAGTATTTCTCCTGACTCTCAGTTTTAAGATGTGTAATCCAGGTTGAAAAGAAATCAGTGCTCATGCTGAATGGGGCAGACTGGTTGTACCTACTTTTAATGAAGAAGTACACATCTTCGACACTTGAAAAGGTCATATGTTACAACACACTGATCTGCTGTTTCATATTCAAGTCGTGATATATTCACCTGGGTCTGTTTCGTCCTCTTTCAAATAGATTTTTTTTTTTTTATTTAATTTTCTAAACACACATACTGTATTTCTACTACTAAAATGGACCCTTGGGTATTAATAAAAAGTTCCTCCTGTTTCAGGTGAACATTTCTATTAGTGTCATCCTCATATTTCTTTCTCTTAACAGTCTGTCGGTATTGATACCGAGTGAGGCCTATTCAGCAAAATTAACTATTATGAAAATCTAAATTAGACTATTTGTTTAGAATCTTAAGGAAGAACTGAAAGGCAGTGCGTTAATACTTGAGTTTAGCTCTTTAGACATAAAAAGTCGCAATATTATACTGAGCAGTCGTAACAGTTAAGGCCCGGCATGGCCTAGCGCGTAAGGCGTGCGACTCGTAATCCGAGGGTCGCGGGTTCGCGCCCGCGTCGCGCTAAACATGCTCGCCCTCCCAGCCGTGGGGGTGTATAATGTGACGGTCAATCCCACTATTCGTTGGTAAAGAGTAGCCCAAGAGTTGGCGGTGGGTGGTGATGACTAGCTGCCTTCCCTCTAGTCTTACACTGCTAAATTAGGGACGGCTAGCACAGATAGCCCTCGAGTAGCTTTGTGCGAAATTTCCAAACAAACAAACGTAACAGTTAACGCTACTTGGCGTTACGATGCCGTTATTAAACGAAGTGGAGGCACTCCTGCTTCAATGTATCATCTCGTTCGTATGAAACTGACAAAGCTACGAAAATAAGAATCCACTTGGTCACGCGCTTGCTTTGTCAAACATTCGAGCCTACACAGCTGCTATATCTTACCGTTTACTTTTGGACCACGGCCACAGCTTGAGTCTTTGGTTCAGTAGTCAAAAAAAAAAAGGGGGTTAATGAGCTAAAAAAACGCTCCCACTGTTGGTTCTCTAATTAACGACTTTACGATTATAAAAGACCATCAGTCGTGTCACTCAGTAAAGCAATAGAGTGTTTACTGTTTGTAACTGAAATCGACTTTTAGCAGACATAAAAAAAAAAAAACGCAGCACCCGAACGGTATATCTTGTCAGAGTCTGGACTGTACCGACTGGTACAAACCCAACCAGTGAACATCGCAGCAAAGCCTCATATAATCTAATAACTAAAAGACTGTTACTTATTGTTACAAAAGACGAATAAACTCATCAATGTACAGAAATACATTTCATAACAACACACAAAAACACGGAATAAAGAGTGAAAAACATAGAAATTACAATGACTATTACTGTTGTCGATCCAGGCTGCCCCCAGTAGCACAGTGATATGTCTGTAGACTTATACTGCTAGAAACCGGGTTTCGATACTCGTGATGGGCAGATGTGCAGTGTAAGACATTTCTATGTCGTTCAGCGTTACGTGTAGGTACTGTGATTCTACTGGAAATTGCATACTTTTAAGAAAGGTACGTTGCATTCCTTTCTGATGCAACGAAATCTGAGATTTCGAATTTTCAAGATCTGGATTTCCTTAACGGCATTAGATAACAATTTACTATGTATCAACTTTCTATGGCAGGATCATCCAGGAAAAGTAACGTAAAAAGTGGTATACTGATAATGGGATGTAAAATGCAACGTCTTGTAAAAGGTGATATGTACTCAAAAGTTAGTGATGATAAATGTTCAAGTGACTTAAGCTACAGGCCCGGCATGGCCAAGTGTGTTAAGGCGTGCGACTCGTAATCCGAGGGTCGTGGGTTCGCATCCCCATAGCGCCAAACATGCTCGCCCTTTCAGCCATGGGGGCGTTATAATGTTATGGTCAATCCCACTATTCGTTGGTAAAAGAGTAGCCCAAAAGTTGGCGGTGGATGGTGATGACTAGCTACTCTTTTACCAACTAATAGTGGGATTGATCGTCACTTTATAACGTCCCCACGGCTGAAAGGGCGAGCATGTTTGGTGTGACAGGGATTCGAACCCGCGACCCTCGGATTATGAGTCGAATATTTTAACTACCTGAGCAATTATGTGACTGAAGCATCTGTCTACTAAACTTTAAGTATGAATAGAATAGTACGTTAAGAACAAGTTGTACTGAGAAATGGTGTCTTGTTCAGCAGGGTTGTATCCGGTTTGAACAAATGAAGAACTTGCGGGGCAAGTTGTGACAGACTGATTACCAGAAACTGACATTATAGAGTCAGTTTAAGCTCAAACTACAAACGCGAGTTAGAAAATATAAAAGAGAATTAGTAGGAAATCAACTAAAACATTGACAAAAATACAAACAACAAAGTGAACAGAAAATGGATTTCCAGAAATGTATACTTCGTGAATGACAAGAAATAAGTAAAAATAAAGTTAGGAAAAGAGAAATAAGAGATGTTAAAAAGATTGATATAAAATAATAGATGGTTATATTTTATTTCACTGTTCCTTTCATAAACACCTTCTTCCTTCCCTTATATCATTCAAGATTGTTCATGTCAAACACACGTCAATCATCTGTTAAAAGTCACAAGAGGGTAGTTATACAAATGAATCGACTACTAATCTTGCCTGGCCCGGCATGGCCAAGCGTGTTAAGGCGTGCGACTCGTAATCTGAGGGTCTCGGGTTCGCATCCCCTTCGCGCCAAACATGCTCGCCCTTTCAGCCATGGGGGCGTTATAATGTGACGGTCAATCCCACTATTCTTTGGTAAAAGAGTAGCCCAAGAGTTGGCGGTGAGTGATGATGACTAGCTGCCTTCCCTCTAGTCTTACACTGCTAAATTAGGGACGGCTAGCACAGATAGCCCTCGAGTAGCTTTGTGCGAAATTCAAAAACAAACAAACAAACAAAACTAATCTTACCAACCATGAAAATGCTACGTTTAATAAAACTTGGAGAAGGCAAGAACTGAATTGTCACTAGAAGCACAAAGGCATGGTTCATTGTTTATTCTTGAACTGTAAGTTCGAATAAAACAAAATATTGTAACCTACGTAATTACAGAGAAACACATGTACATATTGTAAAATATACAGATCCTCGGCATTTACTACAAAGCAAATTTCTTCAACCTATTACTTCACATTTCAAATCCACACATTGCATCAATATATCATCTATGATTTGTTTCTTCTTAAGCAATCTGTTCTGCGACTTTAAACCATAGTCCTATTCCAACAGTCGCGGTTTTAATGAAGTTATAGGCAAATCAAAGTTTGGTAGAACATCCCAATAAGAGCAACAGTTATTTTAATTATATTCTTTATTACATAGTTTCCACATTTTCTCGGCCCAAGACCCCAAGAACATTGAGCATCCTTACTGACGTCCTCATCTACCGAATCTATAGATATACGATGTTACATGTTATAATTTATCCCGGACGAGTCATCGTTCCATTATGTTACGCATGTTACGTATTACGATTTCAAACACCCGGGAATTTCAATTTTAGAAGTTAACTGCATATCGATAAGTATCAAATTCATGATATTAGCAAATAAGATTAATACAGTTTTCTTTCTTAATACAAATATATTTTAATATACAAACAACAATACAACTTATAATAACGGTTATTACAACTAGTAATTACAAATAATTTATATACAAAAGTTTTACATACTTACAAACAATACTAGGTCTTTATCTGATCTGGAGCTGAATATTTTATCGACGGTTTACGATGAGCGAATTGATTCTGAGTTGATGAACTAGCTAGCTCTCTATTCTTGGCTGGCCTCACGCTATTCACAAGCTGGCTTTTCTTCGACAAAAATATCTAACGTCCTCGCAGAAATACTAACGTCCGAAATTAATTCACTGAAGTTAAACGGTTTTTAATGTTCGAAATCGTTTCGTTCCTGGTCAAATATATATAGTTTCACGACTGATAAGCGTTTCTCACAGTTATAACTGCCGGGATTTATAGTATAATAACCGTTGCATACCAAAAATATTGTGAAAACTGTCTTTTGGCGAGACGATTTATAAACTTTAGGCGAAGTTCTCGAAAGTTTAGTTGGAAACAATATCTTACACTCAAGTATCTACAAATTTAGAGAAAAGATGAAAATTTCGCAACACATACTTAACACTATAATTTACATGCATTTCTAAATATATATTTAACTAAAACAAACATCGATATTAAAACAGATACGTAACTGTATATCCGTTACAACTACTATCTTAACAATACTGTGTATTTGTTAACACTTTCCCAAGACCTTCCAGAACATTCAATATTCTTACTGAGGCCACCATCCAATGAATCTACAGAAACACGAGTACCTTGACGGTACTGTGTATTTGTTACAGCCCTCTGACACTTTCCAAAGGTTCCCATTTAGAAATACTGTTTTACTAGTTCAATACTGTTCCCAAGATTTTTCGTTTGATTTTCAACCTAGTCTGCTTCCAGATATAACAAAGATTAAAGGTGAAGTACGCTATTCGCTCAACACAAATTACACGAAATATCCATACAAATACAATTTAATAAAATATATATTAGTAAAAGGTCTCAAATATCGAAAGTAATTTCATTTAAAACGCAAGTCCAATGGTCTATGAACAAACACAGCCAGTATGATGACAAATCTAATCAGGGTATTCGATTGATGGTAATTCGCTTCAATTTAACGGTGTGATTTTTCTACAAAGAATCTTGCTTAAAACTTTCAACAAGAGAAAAAAAAACAACATATACGTATTTAATAGTTTCAGAAACAAGATTAGGAATTTTTCCAAGATTTTGCACACGAATAAATTTATTTAAATAACAACGCAGATAAACGAAGCAAACTAAATAAAGATAAGCATAAGGAAAGATAACGATATAAAAATAAAGAACAAGCAGATACATACATAAAAATTATAGATGTGTAATAGATTGAAAAACCGGAATAGGCGGAAACAAACAAAATATGTGTATAATATATCGACAGAAATATGTGGATAAAAGTGGGCAAAAAGATATGTATTTAGAAAAAAACAAATACAACAATATGGACAAAAATGATAAAAGATATATAATAAAAAATAAAGAGAATGCTAGAAAATCACACAGAAGTTATACCGACAAGTTAACGTATACTATATATATATATACAAGACAATGATTCAATGCTTGTTGGTATAAAATATCTACTCATTAATTGAATGCTAACGCTTGACATCACCACCTAAGCACAGATAAATTTGACATTCGCAGTTCCATAAACACTTAAAGTTTCTTCCATTATAAAATCCGTCCAAGTTTGTTAAAATGATTATGTGATGTTCCATTAAGGTTTCCTCTCTTTAGTCTAACGATGGTAATAACATTACCAGCAACAAGGACAAGCCAACATCGTACAGAGTAAACGAAGAAAGAATAGTAGAAGGTTGTTAACCTAAAGAGGAAAATGAAATAACTATTATTTCCACAACCATTAAGACTCGAACCTGATGACAAAGTGCTCAAAGCTTAAATTGACGTTTCCATGCCAAGTGTATAATATTGGTTATAAATAAACGATCAGATGTAAATTATTCCAATACGACTAAATGGCACCACTTAGAAGAATTGGTTTGTTTTAAATTTCGCGCAAAGCTACACGAAGGCTATCTGCGCTAGCCGTCCCTAATTTAGTAGTGTAAGACAAGAGGAAAGGCAGCTAGTCATCACCACCCATTCTGGTTAAAATAAGGGAATGTTTATTACATAGATATATCTTGAAATAAATTCCTTTTAATTTTTTAAAATATGTTTTAGGCGTAACTTACAGTTTATCTCACTTTGATAACAAATTTTGCTTGAATCCTTAAAGAAAAGAAAACTTATAAAGATATCGCGAGTGACAAATAGGATTTTTCGAAAACTCGAAAGTAATTTATCGTAACGATATTATTCATAATCTCTTATCACAATAAAACAAAATTAAGCTCAAAGAAGCTGGTAGTAAAGTGGTTCTTTAGTTATTCTGCAACACAAACAATGGAACATAACGCTGGTAAAGGTTCAACGTTACTTCAAAGTGAGAAGTCAGCATCAAACTGATTTCATAGTTGTCCAATACATATACTGAAGCGCTCACCGCTAATTAATAGACTACTGTTGCCTAACTCAATGGTGAAATTTAACGGTTACTCTTATAGCACACCCACAGCCCCAAAGCGCGGAGAACGTTTTTACGCAACGGTCTGCGAACTCACGAGTCCAAGAACGCTAACCGTGGTATCACAGCCGGATCACAGCTGTTACTGTCAATTTTTATTTCCAGCAGTAGTAAGTAGTGAATTATAATTGTTCGACTCTACACTAACATCAGTGTGTAATGCACATACTGCCTTGCAAATTATAAATGTCTTCAATCATCGATCAATTTCAATTTTGTATCCATAATCACGAACTAATGTCTAACATTACAGTTTTTCTCCAAAGGATGAAGAGGTCGCTTTCTCACGATAAAAACTGTTAATTTTGAAATGTTGTTTACCATATTGTTAATGGTATCAATACCAATACCTATTTTTGAGTCAGAGGTACTCCTCTCTCATAACCATAGCCTACACCTTTCCATATTGTTCCTGTTTGATTTGGATTTTGGTTTCCAAGCGCTCTGGTGTGTGAACTTTCCACTTCCACAGAGACATTAAGTCTCACTTCTTCAAAATGTTATCTCGTTATATAAATATTTTTCAAAAGCGTCGTGCCATATTTATCTAGTCTTAAATTTATCAGTTGCGCAATTGCATTGTTGCGTGGTCGAGAATTCGCCTTGAACCTTTTACAGTCAAGTGAAAAAGTTAGGACACCCTATGAAATCCTGTGTATTTTTGTAACATTTTTGGATATATTGATATTTAATCTCAATTTTAACAATACTGAGAGATTATAGGAACATAACTAAACAATTAAAACTGAAGAAAAGACTTTTCAAGATCTTCTGTAAATGTAATTCTACAAAAATGCATATTCTAACTGAGGAAAAGTCAGGACATCACCACATTTATTCCCACTTAAAATGGCTCAACTCACACACAGGTGTATCACACCAGATGCACATGATTAAAAGATCGTTACTCAGCATATTGAATGAGACTTGCCCTACTTAAACCTCAGGCATTTAGTTTGGTGTGCTCATGACAGTTGAAGTAAGAGTGAGTACCATGGTGAGAGCAAAAGATCTGTCTGAGGACTTTAGAAAGAAAACTGTAGCAGCTTATGAGTCTGGTAAGGGATTTAAAAAGATCCCAAAAGATTTTGAAATCAGCCATTTCACTGCTCGGAAAATAGTCAACAACTGGAGGGCTTTCAAAACAACTGCCAACATGCCCAGGTCTGGTCGTCGAAGTAAGTTCACCCCGAGAGCAGACCGCAAAATGCTAATAGAGGTCTCCAAACACCCTAAAATGTCATCACGGGACCTACAGTAGGCTCTGGCTACTGTTGATGTGAAAGCGCATGCCTCTACAATCAGAAAGAGACTACACAAGTTTAACTTGTATGGGAGGTGTGCAAGGAGGAAACATTTGCTCTCTAAGAGAAACATCAAGGCCAGATTGAAGTAAGCCAGAGAAAATGTAGACCAAGACCAGGACTTCTGGAATAATGTTCTATGGACAGATGAGTCCAAAATTGATTTGGGCACCAGAACAGAGGACATGTTTGGTGTAAACCAAATACAGCATTCCAGGTAAAAGAACTTCACATCAACTGTGAAGCATGGAGATGGAAGTGTCATGGTTTGGGGCTGCTTTGCTGCAGCAGGACCTGGACAGCTCCCATGAATTCTACTGTGTATCAGAGGGTGCTTGAGGATCATGTGAGACCATCTGTACGAAAATTAAAGCTGAAGTGGAACTGGACCTTGCAACACGACAATGACCAGTAAACCCACCAGAGACTGGCTGAAAACTAAGAAATGGAGAGTCCTGGAATGACCGAGTCAAAACCCAGATCTTAATCCCATTGAGATGCTGTGGGATGACTAGAAACGGGCTGTACATGCAAGAAACCCCTCAAACATCTCACAGCTGAAAGAATTCTGCATTGAGATGTGGAGCAAACTTTCTTCAGACCGATGTCAGAGACTGGTAAATGGCTACAAGAAGCGTCTCACTGCAGTTATTTCAGCCAAAGGGGGTAACACTAGCTATTAGGGAGTAGAGTGTCCTAACTTTTCCCTCAATTAAAATATGCATTTTTGTAGAATTACATTTACAGAAGATCTTGAAAAGTCTTTTCTTCAGTTTTAATTGTTTAGTTATATTCCAGAAATCTCTCAGTATTGTTGGAATTAAGATTAAATATATATATATATATATCCAAAAATGTTACAAAAATACACAGGCTTTCATAGGATTTCCTAAATTTTTCACATGACTGTATATATAGATATTTAACATGTTGCTTATGACGCGTGGGTTCGTACATGCGGCATAACGCCAACGTATGAATATATATTAGGTTGAGGAATAATTCGTGAGCGTTTTTAAATAATTTCATTCAAGCATTACATGCAAGACTATACAATACTTCAATGCATGAACACATTACACCCAAAACATTTATTATGATACTTTATTTCATGTAATACCTAGGTATATAGTATGCATTGTTTTAAACAAAATTGCCAGAAATTAAATGCGAAAAGCAGATGGTGTCGAAAATGCTCGATTTTGTCCACTTGACATTCCATTTAATGAGCTGAAAATGAAAGCAAAAGTTAAAGACATATGAAAATCAAACACACCATCTATTAGAGCAAAAAATTATCTACCAAATGACATGAAATATTTTGCGAAAGCGTTTCATTTATGAATATATTTTTTTAACTTGAAAAAACGCTCACGAATTATTCCTCAACCAAATACTATAAGCGAGTGCTAAACTAATAGTTATTTCACACACAAAAAAATGAATTACGCACATAAAGACGATACACATGCAACAACTGGAGTAGGCAATCTCATATAACCTATTTTCCATATACTTTATTTGCTGGGGGGGGGGATCCTATTATCACCCAAATCTACTGTTACAGGTTAACAGTGAAGACTAAAAACAAAGTTACGTCTTGTTTTGCCATCACTGATAAGAAAATAAATTATGTCTTCAAAGTTGAACACTGACACAACACTTCCTAAAATCAGTAAAATATGTTTTGCATCTATGAATCTATGTGCAGGCTATCAATATATTGTTTTACATTATGTGAAAAGTTGCTTTACAGAAACTCCGAGTCAGAATCTGTGCTAAACAGTTCAAATTAAACTGATCATAAAGTATTGGGAAAATTACCAAATAAATTCTATTTGGATGTAATGCTTCTCAACTTTAAGAAAAACACAAAAGCCAATCATGAAAATACATGCTAATCGAAAGTGAATTGCGTTTTAGGAATTACATATGTTAACAAAGAATAATTATCAACAACACATACAATTCTGCATTACCAGTTAAATGGAAAATAATCATAATTATTCACAGAAATAAAAAAAGCATCCTAGCGGAGTGTCAAGACAGATATTTACTAAAAGGAAGTGAGTCATTATTAGTGCTAAGCTTGTTGGAACTATGTAAATACATGTCTTTGTTGTCACAACAAAAGGTTCGTCAATTCGGATTTTCGTTTAGGTACCTAACAGTTATGTTTCTGTAATCAACAGCACCAAATATTAAATATTGGGCTACTCTTTTCTGACCGAATAGTGGGATCTGACTAACTTTTATTGTACACACTAAGCACCAAAGGGCGGAGCGTATTTTTGCGGCAGTTGAACGTGAAATGAGGCGTGAACCTTAAAATGTACTATCAGAGCTAACGTTATGACTCAAAACTAAACAAAGAATGAAGCAACCTTAACAAAATTATGTGAAACTATTTCAAATAATTATCTGCTTTATTAAAACACACACACACACCTACGTATAAAGAAACGATTTGTTTCCCGCTTTCGTTTAAGCGCAAGTTGGCTATCTGTATCCATCGCAGATATCGAACACTGTATTTTAATGTTATAATCCCTCAGGTGGCGTACTAGTATTATTAGCGGATATTAATCTGACTTGTCCTTACACATAAACACGCATAAAAGATGAGAAAATTTCAGAATTACTGAACTGTGTTTTCTCTGGGAGTAACACAAGATCTTGGGTGTTAATAATTCTATGCAAAAATAGTTTTTCTTCTTTTTGAGAGTTTCTGTTGTCAGTGCAGTGCAACGGATGCTTTTACATTTCTGACAGAATAATGTATTTTCTAAACTATTAACACACCATGTTCATGAATAAAAACATTATTAGGAACTGATTTCTACCAGATGCTGAAGAGCTCGTTGTTCCATTGTTTTTAGCTAACTGGATCTATAATTAACATCTAGAACGGTTAAGAATGATTACAGTATGTTATGTACTGGAAGAGACTGCAAATCCAGTCAAACGACAATACATACGACAAAGGTGTTTTCGAAGTCAACTGACTGCTCGCGTATGGTTTTTCTATCCTACCCAAAAGTTATAGCAAGTCATGGAACACGAAAAGGGTGGGGCATAAAAACAGAATTCCAAATTTCAACTAATTGAATTTGGTTTTGATGCTACAAACACATGCTGGGGATCCACCTCCATCTCTACCATTCTTTTTCTTTCAAGTGTATATAATAGAACAGGATTCAATAAAACCAAATGAATAGAATTGTAAGATGTTTAAAAACGCAAGTAGAAAAAACCGGTAGTAAATGATGAAACTTGGATTATAAACCGAAACATTATTTTAACTCGACTGCAGTATTTCAATAACACTAGATTAAATGTTTGCTCATAGAAACAACTCATTTATGAGAGAAGTTACTTGGAGGTTAGCGACTAATACGGTTATTAAAAATTGCTTTACTAAATGAAATTACTGGTATATACTTTATTAACAGATTCTTACATTATCGGTATGTCCGCCCGCGAGTGGCACAGCATACTCATTCCGTTAAAAAGCGGGTTTTGATACCAGTCAAGAGAGTCCATTATGTATCTTTGCGCTTAATTCCAAACAAACATTATCGGTGTAACTGAAATTCATCTTTGCTGGAATTGCTAGGACGTAGGATGTCCTTTGGTAAAACTCAACATGATGTATTTATTTTTCGTCAAGCACTAAGCTGAAAAGTGAGCAATATGCGCTGTGCTTACCGTAGGGATCGATCTTCGAAACTTAGCGCTCCATAACTACCATGCTTGTCAATGAACCACCGTTAACAATTCAATTTAAAAACAAAACAAAACAATTTCGTTCTACTCTCTTTTTTCTCATACCAATGTATAACTGTCCAGGTCATTCGTTCCTTTATAATCTAAGCAACTTAATGAAAGCTACAACACGATATGCTCCGTCTCATAACAAGCGACTAGACACCTGAAGGTAAAAAGACACTGCAAAATAAAGAAATATCTTACGGTAACCATATACTTTATTGCGGAGAGACACAATAAAAGGTTAAGACATGTCAAAGTGACGAAACACTACAAGGTATCGAAACAAGTTAATATCAGAAAACATGTTATGGTAACGAGACAAGTCGAGGTGATTGAAAATTTCGGACGCTTTTAAATTAATAATTTCATGAAAAAATATAATTTTAAAGACTAAAATTTTATTCAAAAATTTATAACCCAAAGTTGATTGAATTTTTGATATATGTATATAGTTATTTTAATAATTCATCACAGTAACCGGATTATATTGTCTCAGTTTTATTTTAGAGAATATTCTGGAGATATATAAAGCTGGTTTAGCAACAAAGAATAATGTCTTTTTCAGCATTTCTTAAACCCGAATTAATGTAGCAACACCTGTAGCTACCTAAAATCGTCAGCAACATAACATTAACAAGAAACAGAATACATATATTTATATATAGTGAGGATCATCATACTGAAATTGATCTTTTCCATCTCATCATCAGTGTGCTCACCATTGTTGAGCGACTTATGAATCCCTCTGTATACCTGTACCCAATATAAATATAATTTAATTGTGATAATATGAAATAAGTACTAACTGTGGTTCGCCTTATATTTTCAGTTACTAGATGAAATACTGTGAAAAAAAACTATTATTTTGTGTGTGTATATATATATGTATATCCAAAAAGTCACTGTACTTTTCCAACATAAACTTACAAAACCATCCAAACAACTCTCGACCAAACGTTTAAAGAAAGACAAACTAAACTGTTATCTCCTACCAACCCATAATTAGCTTTATCTCATGTGTTTGTAAATGCATAAGCATTAACCAAACTATTCTCCAAGAAGTGTCTCAAGAACTAGACTCCGTATCTAAGACAAACAAAGAACCAACTTGTCTTCACCACTGTATGATTTTCACCCCAACAAAACAAACTTATTACTGCGTAACGCATAACTTCGGGTATTTCACACCCCTCTTTTTAAAAACGTAAATCAATGATGAGGTAAATAAACTCTAAAGACACAAACGAGTTGATCTTTCACGCAAATGATTTGTTAGCTACTACAAAAAATCAAGAAGAAAAGTAAAACACTAGTATAAACGTATAAAACAATCATTATAGCGTTTTGAACAAAATCCATTGTTAGTTCCAGTCGTTATCTTGAAGGAAAATTATAAGATCTTTTCATGGAAACTGCTTTCCCACAACTGGCTGCAGACAGTGAAGCAAGTACGATTTCTAGTAACATTGAATGAAAATAAATGCACGTGTTTATATACTCATTACCAGAATAAAAAGTATATATTATTTATCCAGCTACCATTAAACAATATCTTAAAAAAATCTTTATTTCAAACATTAAATATTCAAAGTCACAAAAAATAACTTACTAAATGACGTATTGCTCAAAAATTATAGAAACTACTATTTATTCAGCTACGATGAAGTACAACCAATACATACTGATATTTTCATAGAATTACCAAAGTACCCCTTCAACCATAAATATGAAGTAATCGATATAACACAGTATTTGATTACGTACATTTCAACATGGTTTTCGTAAGTACTAAAGAACTGTTTAAGTAATTCAATTACAGCACAGGGCAAATATCAATGAGTCAAACGTCTATTACGTAAAGAGATTATAAATGTTTGTTAAGTGTACATTAATGGATGTAAACTGACACACTCCATTTCTACTGGATGAACAGCCTCATTCATTAGTGTTTGAATGACTAACAAAATCAGACATTAAACATAGTGATATTTTCCCCAATTGATATATTACCTGTAATACACCGAATAAATCGTAATTAAACTTTTCACCTAATTATACGACAATTCATGTTTCAAGTTTCTTTAATTATACTGCTATGTTGAATTTTTATTTTAATTTACCAAAATAGTTTAAACTAAACAGGTTATCTTTTCATTTCATATGTTGGAAAATGTTTAATGCATACAGAATACATCTGTATTTGTTTTTCAAATTATTAACACCTATGATTAGACACCCTTACCTTAGTCTTAAGATTTCCCCAAATCAAAAGGCACAATTTAATGTAATCGTTATCTTAACGGTACAGTTAAGTTGCACGGCAGCTTTCTGGAGCACTTCAATTCGCTTTAGACGAGAAGGTCTTGGAAAGATAACTTTGAAAAGGAAGAACAGGTAATTCAGACATATAATCGGTTACATAATTACGTGTAATTACTTGCCATTTCCATTAATTTTGCTTTAAAATAACGATAAAAATTTGCCAACACTTTCGAGTGTCTTTGTTTATTATTCACGACAGTTCAGAATTGTAATTTTCTTTTTCAGAAGTAGTGGTGTCTAGCACGAGAGTCGCGTATCTTTAATAAAACAGAGAAACCTTCACTCGTTAATTCCTGTTAACCCCAAACAGAATATAGTATCACATTAACTCTTCTTATTTTGATTCGTTTGAACAAATCATTGCTCTGCTTGTAAAGCATCTTATAAAATAAAAGTATCTACTATACTAATTGTTATAGAAAGGCCGTATAAAAGATTCATAAAGTAAAAACGCGGGAGCTCATTCGCACTTGAAACTGATTCCGTAGATGCGATATTAACGTTATTTAGTATCTAAATACATAAAAATCAATGTTACAGTATACACACACATATATATATACAGCTATGTAGAAAAGATAGTCGTCCTTGTAATTTAATAAGTGCTCAACGACAACTCGTACCATGCGCCACATTTCGCAAACCAAACTATGTAATTGATTTATGTCTACACACAAATGTTAATTATTTTAATGTTCTTTGTGCAACACATGAATAAATCAAGACTTATTTACATATTCCTACTTTAACAAAAACAAACAAACAATTTGACAAATCAGAATTTATCATATTCATTAACAACTCCGAAAAAGATTACAGGCTAAAACCATGTTTACAATCTGTTACTTAGGCTAGCTTAGAACCTCAATTAGGCTTAAAAGCTTCAAACATAAACACCGAAAATTCATCAAAAATGAGTATTTTTTAGTTCTAATATGGAATACACCAAAATTTACACATCTGAAAATTAATTAATATCTTTATGTATGTTTCCTAATATACTTAAAAAACATAGCTTCAATATATTTTCTTTAAAAACTCTACACTCTTCTTGAATTATGGATAACTCCTCTTACTGCCGATAACCAACATTCTCTGATGCCAAAGAAACTCAACTGGCCTCATATGATATCTTAATGCGTTCACTAAGAAGTAATCAAACATGATATATACTGGCCATATTTACAATGGATGGAATACTATAAATCTGTTTACATTAACAAATCAACTTCAGTCACTCGCGGTTGTTAGAAACGGGTGTACCTCAGTAAAATTTGTAAACATATTTATTAAAAGGAAGTTTCGGAACCATCATTACCAATAAGATACATAATTTATATAGTCAACAAAATACTCTCTCTTTAAAACTGAAACGTAAAAGATACACAAAATCTGCAAGGTACTGAAACGTAACGTGAATATTTAGAGTTTTACAGAACAAAAAAGTTGGAATTTATTTATGTGTAAAAAATCGTTTATTTAAAATAAAGTTAAAAGGAACTACAAACTTTATTTAAGTTTGGATATCTCAAGGTTTCCGTTGGTTCATGCTTTTCGTTTTTAAAAATAAATAAATTTGTATTCTTGGAACTTCGCCCTTAAATTACCGAGGTACATGTATCTTTATTATAATAGAGCTTGCAATATGCATCCAAAACTCGGATCTCAGAAACTACTGTACCTATCATCACCAATCATAACTAGGTAATATTTATAAACTAGGCAATATTTCAACATTTTTATAGCTGAGAAATAAATAAAACAATTAAAATTTCCATAAAAATGATGTCTCAGATTCGACCAATAAAAAGTATAAATAAAAAGGAGTTTCAGATTTTACTAATAAAAAATTACAAAAACAAGTTCCAAATATAGAACAATCAAAATTCAACTTAAAAATATATTTCTTTTTCTTAAATGAAAATCTCATGAGTGTTGCAACAGAAATGAAAGGCACTTTCATTGATAATCGCGTCTACAAAGATATAAATAAAATTTACCCTGTGACATAATGCTGTGATGACAGCTCTTTCCTAAACTAAAATTACAATAAAATCATTTTTCTCATGGATGGTGAACATTACTGAATGTCAAGTATAAGCACATTGTTCCAGAGCTGTCAGACAATTCCAGAAAAGGTCGTAGGTCCAAAAACCTTCCACAGAAACTGTTATACCTGTCTGGAGAGCGGGTATTTCTATTAGTTGTTTGTTTGTTTTTAAATTTTGCGCAAAGCTACACAAAAGCTATTTGCACTAGCCGTCCCTAATTTAGCAGTGTAAGACTAGAAGAATGGCAGCTAGTCCTCACCACCTACCGCCAACACTTCGGCTACTCTTTTACTAACGAATAGTGGGATTGACCGTCACATTATAACGCCCTCACGGCTGAAAAGACTAGCATGTTTGGTGCGACAAGGATTCGAACCTGCGATTCTTAAATTATAAGTCGATCGCCTTAACCAACTGGCCATGCCGGGCCTTCTGCTAGTTGTATTAATTGAGTAAATTTATCTATCTGCCAGGAAAGCGGATAGTTATGCTAGTTGTATTATATAAGAAATCACTCATTTTTATGTAATATTCATGGGAAACCTAACAGTAATTAGTGTAATATTTAAATGCGATACTAATGATATTTATTTTATGTTTTGGGTGACTTGTACGTTATTAAGAATCCTGTAATTAGAAAAGTTATGACCTCACAAACAATTTGATGCATTCTAAAACAAAAAAAAAAGTTTGGAATCATGGGTAAATTTGGAACAAACTTCTGAAATTATTTAAATATTTCTATCCATAAATTTAGCTGTGCGATTTTTCAAGTCATCCTTTTGGATTCACAGTACGTTTCGAACTAACGGCCTTACCCCTATTTCTCTACGAACACATGTCGACCACCAATGTGTTTGGCGATGGCTGCCTAAAGCCACCTGCACTTGGCAAAGCACTAAATCAATTTACATTACCACCCAAAGGACAAAGAATAGCTTGAGCACACCTGAACCCGATTAGAAACTTAAGTTCCTCTTATCCGTATAAACAATGAAACAAAAGTCACTTTATCTTATTAGTGATTTCAAACTTTTAGCCTCATGTTTCTCCAGCAACCAACTAACCATGAGAAACTGAAAGTTTACTGATGTTAAATACGATAAAACTTAAATATACGAATAGGTTTCTAGCTAATGATTCTATTACTTGTATTCTAACCAAGTAGTTAGGAGTTGGTCGGATAATACAATATAATTACAAGTTACAAACAAATGGAAGCTAAAATGAAACAAGCGACTTACAATACAAAGTGGATGAGGTTCCATAATTTTTCTGAAATGTATCGTTTCAGGTGAGAACAAACTAATGAAAATAATTTCCACATGGTTACTATTATAAGGAAGCACACATAGAAAGTCAGTTCTCCAAGGTATATTTAATACTTTGACTTGCAACATACTGCACAGTATTATATGTTAAGAAATAACCATATTAAATATTAACTTCCAGTCAGTGCAGATTAATTCCCAACTTAGGTCAAAACTACCCCCCACACACACACACACATAATACGGAAATGCAAATAACAAATTAAATATACTTTTCTTACGCTAATACTTATTACAATGCATTATTTCAAAGTTTGGTACTTTCGGCCATAAACCCAGTAATATGTCACGAGTACCAGGCAGTCCAGTAGACTTAGGTTAGTTCTAAGTTTATTGCAGGAATGGGATCAATGCTGGTGCAGCACTATGGGCATAATGTTGCGCTACTGGATACATTCCGAGTTATGAGGCAATTTACAACATGCCGTGCAATTCAACACAAATTTCCTCATGCTGGTTGAAAATAAACACGTTTGGTATAGTTTTATGCCACGTTGATACATTTACTAATACTAATGAGTCTGTCTGTTTGTTATTAAGAACAAAGGAAGCACGTTCTTAACAAAACGATAGTAACTGGTTAAATAGAAGGTTCATGTATTTCTGTACCTAGATTAGTTGTGTTGTGTTGCTTCGACGCTCGATACCATAGTGCAAACTATATGCGACAAGTCAATTTCACTATTACAGTCAAAGCTCGCGGTTTGTAGTTCAAATATTTAATTATATGAAATACCGCGAGTTGAAACGCAGTTATAGTTCAATAAATTAAAGACATGAAAGGTTGAGGGTTGAAACGCAGGTATAATTCAGATATTTAAAGTTGCTGATCACTGTGGGTGTTGCTTTAGCAGATGGTGCGTTAAAGTACGCTTAGTAGACTTTTTCATATCGATCTATTAGTGGTACATTACGAAGTCTCATTAATGCCTTGAAAAACTTTTTATAAAAGTTGCAATTTTTAAATTTGTTTCCAGTTGTTTTCTTTATTTTTGCGATTTACATTCTACACACGGCAATGAATTGGTGATTTTCCAATTTCCTCTGATATATATATATACACACACACACATGTAAATATACATATACATATATATTCAAAATACTTAACTTTCTCATACAATATCTACATACAAAAGGTACTCTCTGTTAGTAACGTTCAAATCGGCTTAGTGGTTTATCTCAAGCGGAACTCTACACTTCAACTTCCAGTCGAGTTGGAATTTTGTTAATTTATCATTATATATATATATATATATATATACTTATTGTCATATCTATTACAAGATACATTTCAATATTTTGAATAATATTATAGACTATGTAAAGAATAACATCACATTACGTAATAATAAACACGAAGAGTTGTAAGTATGGAAAAAACTATCTTTCAAAGAAATAGATTACAATAATACATACATACATTTAAAAATTAACTATAAATGTTTATAAATATTTTTAGAAAAAAATTAGTGTACTTAGTGTACTTTAGTGTTAGTGTACATGCGTTTCATCGTAAAATTCAGTGCCTCTGCCGTAACAATAAATAAACCACAGGGTCTTACATTTGACAATCTAATAATATTTTTATAGAATCAATTTTTCGCATGGTTCAGTCTACAAGAACATTTAAACATAAAAATATGGAAAAGTCAAAATTAAAATCAAGGGCCACAAACAGAAGATGACCAAATATACTCAAAAAATGTTTTGGTGAAATACTAAAAAAGGATAAATGTTCTTCACACATACAGGGAGGTGGACAAAAAATGTGCCTGTCCTTGAAATTGTTGTTAATGTACTATACCTGTTACTAGATAACAGAAAATGTACAGAACTATATATTTTTATAACGCACTCGACAAGACCTCAATGTCTCATAAATAATTTACATTAATTAATCCTGCCTAAAATAATTTCAATTTGAGGGTAAGCTAGTAGAGATCCTGATTAGTAATAAAATTTAATCGGGTATATGTGGCCCCAGACGTAGTATTGCAAGTGTACAAAAACATAACTAAAAGAAACGAAAAAAAAAGGTATAGATTAATTTACTATAATCCTGTCTGAAAGAATTCCAAGTGCCGTAAATTTGTGACTGACGAATTTTACTGTTTTAACAATTTAGCAAAAAGATTACTTAAACTCCCAATAATAATAACCATTAAATACGCCAAAATATGGCAATCGGAATTCAAATAACAAAAGCGTAAAGCATAAGTTAAGAAGTAAATGAAGACACAATCATTGTATGTCTCGTTTTTTTATCATTTGACTGAAACTTCGTGAGATAAATAGCTGGTCTTCTTCACGAAAAAAATAAACTGAATAAAAAGCTACAGATGACAAGAGATTAAATGTACGACACCTAAACCTTTCTGCCCAGTCATTGTTTGTTTTGTTTTGTTTTGGAATTTCGCACAAAGCTACTCGAGGGCTATCTGTGCTAGCCGTCCCTAATTTAGCAGTGTAAGACTAGAGGGAAGGCAGCTAGTCATCACCACCCACCGCCAACTCTTGGGCTACTCTTTTACCAATGAAAAGTGGGATTGACCGTAACTTATAACGCCCCCACGGCTGGGAGGGCGAGCATGTTTGGCGCGCCTTACGCGCTTGGCCATGCCGGGCCCTGCCCAGTCATTACTCACCCCTCTATACAAACTAATATTCAAGGCTCATGATGTCACAATATATCAGCATCTAATAACAGAGCTGAAGAAAGTTAATAAGACACCCAGTCTGCCTCTCAGTGGACAATCATCTTCATTACGTAAAAATAACTGAAATAAATGTACAAAGTTTGAAATTGGGTGCACTTTTTTAACCGATAAATTAAAATTATTATGAAGAACTGTTATAAGGGTATATATGTTTGTTGTTAAGCGCAAAGCTATACAGAGTAATTACCACGGATATTGAAACCCGATTAATAGCGTTATAAGCCTAAAGACTTACTCTTGAGATACCAGATGGAAGAAATCTTGTAAAGGATCGCGTCTTTAGCCATATTTGTTTTCTTCATTGATTCGACGTCTAAATGTTCTAATTCAAAAGAATTTTAAACATCAATTTGTACATAAGCTGGTTTCATTAAGCGTTGAAGAAATCTGTTCATATCTAGGTAATTAATTTCTTTATGTTTAATTTTGTACATAGCTTGTGCTATATAATTAATAATTATTAATCGTTAATGTAATGAATAATTATATTAGGTATATCATTTAATGTTTAACAGCTTGTGCGTTATTTTCACATCAGGCCTAATCGCCATGGCGGTAAACCAATGCTTTTCTCACTATACTAACATACACCTCATAGAAATTAAAACATAATTCGAAGTTATGTTGAGCTCGTATTTAGTACGCTATCAAAGGTATATTGCAGTTAACTCATATTAAGTACGCTTTCAATGCTTTGCTATAATTCGTATTAAATGCGATTTGAAGGCTATGTGATAGTTCCTATTAAGTACATTTGGGGATGCAATTATTTATTTTAAGTTGTTAGCTTAATGACGTCATGATAAGCCGAGTTAGATCTTCTACGGTCCAAAGTTGTATATTAAAATGACAAGCTATACGCACATGTGTGTGTGTGGGTGGTTGTTTGGTTTTAATATTTTCTTTTTTCTTTGCCAGAAAATCTAAACTTGTATTTAAATCTCATAAACATCTGAGCACCAGCATGCCAAATCATTCAGATTACAGCATATCTAAGTTTTAATAATTAATACTGTAATATACAAAAGTAAAGGAAAACCTTGTCAAAAATAATGTAAATGTACGGATGACTAATATTAATCCTTCAAATACAATACAAACAAGAAAATACGGATGGTATTTGCATAATCTCTACGTAATAGTATATGTACACAATGTATTAGAATGTTAACAGACATAAATAGGATAAATTAAACTGTGTTGTTATTAAATAGTTATACATATTGATATATGTTAATTCTTGCTGTGCTCTTATTCAGAAATTATGTAAATGCTATCCCTAACATCAATTCTTCAAAATAGTGCAAATAGCATATCTACATTTTCTTTCTTTTTTGAAAAGTTTTTTTCACTTGTTTGCTTATATATTAATCCAGTTTCAACAAATATAAGAAGTTTGTATTTATAACCAAGTCCTAAATACAATGAAGTTCCAGCTGTAATATTTATTGTCTATCTATTATTAGATGGTAATTTCTGTTTCACCCTGTTATTAAGCTTTTTAAAGAAACACCAAATTTCTATAAGATAGCTAACTTCAAGGGGTAACGATAACATAGTTTACACTGGAATTTTGTTGTTTTTTTCAATAATACTCGTGAAAGCGGATATTTCGTTTGAAACTGTAATCTGATTAAACTATTTTAATTTCTGAATTATCGTGTAATAAAGAAGATGAAATTCAAACTTTTTGCTATGATATTCACAAACATTCCCGGAACCTGACTTATTCATTACATATATATTGTTATAAAAGTAAAGTGCATAAAATTGCAACGTTCTGACAACTTATTTAAAATACCATTTTGATTAACAATCCGAGCTATCCATACGTAGGCAATGCTAACGCCTGCCTGGTATCTGAGTCTTAGTAGTTTACAATATACGTAAACATAAGGATCAATTTATAAGGTTTACAGTGCGTACCAGTTAAAATACTGGAAAATACCATAAGGTTTACAGTACGTACCAGTTAAAATACTGGAAAATACCATAAGGTTTACAGTACAAACTAGTTAAAGCGTTGTAAAATCACAGGGAATATAACATCAGTGTGATATCTTCAGCCTACAAGTAGATTCACTAAGGAAAAAAAAATCGCGCCAATTACAAGGAAAATTCTTACACATACCTTCCATGACAAAGTATATGAAAAATATAAACAAAATAAGCATTATATTGGATTATGTAGTTTCACCTTTCCCATTTATATTTAGACTTATGATGTACAATGTACAACAAAAAACTTGTTTGAAGTTTAACTTTTAATACAAAAGTTACCGATTTCCAGTTAGTCCTAAATATTAGTTCGTACTACCATGACAGATCCGGAAGTCTTCCATTTTATTGTCAAATCACAGTAAGTTATATATATATATCAGGCAGTTTGTAACTAACACACACACACACATATATATCCTAATTTATGACTTAAAACTCAATTCTCTTGAAAATTAAGGGCTCGAACCATTGTACTCATCGCGAGTCTAATTTCCATTCCCCAGTTTGACTGGTCATCTCATTAGGATGTTAGTTTCTATTGGCTCACCTGATATATTTTCAAACTTTTTTTCGGTGACAAGAAACATGGGTTTAGCTTATTAAAAGCCATTGTATGCTTTCTTCCTTTAAGCTTAGAAGAAAGCTCTGTTTAGCAGAATATATTAATGCATGTGTATACAGCGAAATTTCTGGTTTTTATTGTTTAATGGCGTTTTACTAATTGTTTTATAAGTAATCTCAGAATTTAACAGGAATGGATGACTCTTGTGTTGCACATCATCGAACCAGTTGTTTTGTTAGTTTTTCTACCTTTATTACTACTTTCATACAGTCACGTATATGTTACAAGCTGACATTGAGACATATCAAATGTCCAAAATCCAGCAATTTCTCTACCCAGAGATACTTTACTCATAAAAGAAAAAAAAAACTGGTCAGATTACATTCATGTAGTTGTAACGTATGCTAATTATTTTCAGAGTTAAATTTTGACTTGTTTTAGATTCATCTATGCAACTCGTCTTACCTGATAGAGAAATTACATTCACCAATCACCCATGTATGAATACTTTAGACATAACGTTTCATTACGATAATGGAAAAGATTGAAATGGATATGGAACAAAACAAAAAGAATAATCAAGTTCAACTGGACTAAGCCAATTAATGACTTTGAGTGGTCTGCAGTGAAAACAACACATAAGTAAGAATGTATAGATATACCAGAACTTGGGACAAAGTATTCTCGCCCAGCAGGATATATTTATCCAGCTCCATGCCATCGTAATATAAACAGGTGCATACTAGTGGAACTTACGTCACTGTGACGTCAATGTAACTGTTCATTTCTAAACATCTCTTTCTACGTTTGGTTTACTTTGACTTGATACCAGAATTACAAGACTCCTTTGCTAGAACTAAATTTATAAAGATAGTTTTCATATACACAATGATCTAATGTTGCATCAACACTTCGATTTTAATATCAAACATATGTCCAATTATCTGGTTTACAATAGTTAACTGAAACCAGCCAGCGTTGTAAATTTCAAATCGAAAGCAATAATTCACTTTCTTTCTTTTTTCGTATAAAAGTTTCCGGAGCCATAATTAACTTACTATTTGAAGTCACAGCTTAAAAAATGAGTTTCAAAACGTTACTGAACTAAAGCCAGAATAATAAAAGCAGAGGAAGACATCTGGCCTAAAACGGTCAATGACCATTAAAAATACCATGCGCACAGAGTTAGCTTCCCGTGTTCCTGAAGAACGAACCTGTAAAATTAACAAGTGGGCCAACATCTTAACTATTATTTTCAAATATACTTCAATGATTGTTAAAAATACACATAACCTTTCTTTTTTTATTGGTCATCACGAAACACGTTAGCCTTTTATATATAATGTACATGTTTAAACATACAAGTAAAATCATTACTGTACAGACAATCCACTACATTTGGTGGAGTATTTGTAGTGAGAATTTACTTAGATTCGATTTGCATTACGTAAATAGTACTTGAAATTTTAGAAACGTCGCGAGAAAACTCCTGATATTTTCTGGAATAAAACACCTATCAAGCGATTTTCTAACAAAACATAAAGCGATCATATATACCAAAATTATAAATAACTAATGCTATCATATTTTGACTTTTAGTTACGTTATTATAATAATCATACTCAAGCCTGTTTATTAGAGGTAGATAACTAAACACTAGGCATATCTATAATACTGAAACACCTACCTTATTAACGTCTGTGGAGAGACAGTGATGACTAATGACGTCATTTCCTTTTTCATAATATATATGGTCAGTAATGACAAGAAACAAATTACAGCAGCATCACTAATAATTCCTGGGTTTAAAAAAAGGAACGGATAAATGAAACCATAACCGTGAACAAAATGCGTGAAATACTTAGATCATATCAATGTCTAGCACTAATGCCCATCAGAAGGTTAACAAATCCAGGAATGAACATTTAGCCATATTTTATATCAAATGCACTTTAAACAACTTAAAGAGAAACGTATAACCTGTGTATACTACATCTTTCTAAATTTTCGTATTTGTTTACGGTTAGTATGTTGAAGTAAATAAAAAATGAAACATTAACTGTCAAGGAAAATGAATGAACATAAAGATGTAAAGAAGTCGTTTAGCAAATTATGGCTGAAAAGACGAAAGACTTTCGAAACGTCGTCCTCTACACTTGTGTTTCCACAACAGGCAGTTGCTGTCCATTCTACAAAGTTTCATCATTAAAAAATGTTGTCTTACATGTCGCTAATGTACACTACATGCGTTTAGGTGAACATTTGTTCTGTTATAGTTGTGAGTATATAAGAACATAAACTAAAGGGATAATTTACACAGCTAATAAACACGAGTTTAAAACTACAATCAATATCAAGTTTGTCATTAAAACTCGGTTTAATTAAAGGTTTCCTTAGATAATAGCAGACAAGTTATAAAGCACAATAAGACTCATAATACTTTTCACTTTTCATTCTAAATCTACCAACTTTCTAAAAGATTTTAATTTTTCACAACTTTAACGTTACATGACAAAAAAAGCAACACAGTTTTATTACAGCACGTTCCTTATTACCTGAATTAAAGTACAACCAAGTCAGGATCGAGATAACATTGAGGTCGAAGAACATATTACACAGCAATCTTACTTAAAATATATATTCCAACTAATCACTAACCAGTATGTCAACTTGCTTCTAAAGGTGGCTCTTAGAACAAAATGTCTTATTAGTAACAGGAAATTAATTTCCACTCTCTTCTCCACATGCTGAGAATCGCTTATTTCCCACGCCAGACTCATGTCTGCTGACTTACAACAAAAACCGGGTTTCGATACCCGTGGTGGGCAGAGCACAGATAGCTCATTGTGTAGCTTTGTGCTTAATTCAAAACGACTTATTTCCCTTGTTAAATTACAACAACCGCCCTCTAGTTTTTAAAATACAGACTAACATGTTTTTACTAACATTACAATTCACCCTTTCAGTTATGCTAAAAAGTTACTTAAGTTTACGTTTCTCAGTTATTTAGGACATGCTGATGCCCGCTTTCGAAGGAAAATAAATACAAAATGCTTCTCAACACTACTCGTATTATTTTTTTTAATGAAAACATGGCCTATGTTCTACACATGTATTTAAAATTTAAAGAACATTATAATAGTCAGAATGCGTCCAACAGTTTATAAGAAAGAGTTTATAAGTTTGATAATTTAATCAAAAAATAAAGAAATCGGTACAAATATTGTTTGCTAATTTAATATAAACTAAACTATAAACATACAATATTTGATGGTATTGTTATTATACTGTTTAATAATTCAATTACCATTGAAGATATTTGAAAAAACTAAACTCCCAATACTATAACATTATTCATTTTTGAAAATTTTAAATCTTTAAGATATTTAACAAAAGCGAGGAATAAACATTTATTAAATCACATGCATTTCTTGACGCCAGTCTAGTGCTGCCATCTAACGATATAGAAACCTTACTGGTCTAAAAATACTTTTCTCGATATATTCGTATACATGAATATATGGAAAGTAACAAAAAAAACGGCAACAACGTTACCCTACGACTAAGAAAAAAGGTCAAGTATTAATTATTCGACCTACCTTTATCTTTCACGATGCTGGCAATATGTAGAATAACCAAGAAAACCATAAGAAGTGCCAATATCCTGTTCAGAATTAGCAAAATACTACACTTACTATACAGACATTTGCTTATTTCTTTAAGTGTAATCATTAACATCGAAATAAATAGTATGAATAAATAATGTATGTTGAGGTTAGTAAAGTTTTTCTCATATAATGTACTCTAATGCTAATAAAACCATTTTCTCATTAAAACAGTTATATAAATAAAAAATAAAATAAGATCATACCAATATAAAGCTGTCGATTCTGACAATAGTAACTGGCAAATAACAACACAACTGAAAATGTAAGCTACTCCTGCTGCAGTCAAAACAAGGGCCTGTAAAATAATAACAACGATTTTATTACACATATAAAGTACTGTGCAAAAGTGTCAGGACAAAATCAAAAATTATATTTCAGGCTACTTTCAAAGAACAATGAAAAGTAAATCACAGGTGAAACATAAAAATTTTATTAATTTTCATATTTAATACAACATAAACTCAGTGGAAGTGCTTGAGTTTAACAAACAGTTAATATTTTATGTCCTTCACCTATTGTTTTAATACCTTTAGACAGTCTTTCAGGCATTGTTGCAACATATTCAATCAAAGTGCCCTTTGAGATTTTACTCCAAATGTCTCTAATACACTCCCATAAAGTTTCTTTGAAAGTAAATGTTGATTTGTCAAGTTTAGATCTATCAAACCCCAGATATGCTCAGTTAGATGTGGGGCTCTGTGAGAACCATTGCATCACTTGAATGACTTCGACAGCTTCTTTCCAGTTAAGTCATTTCTGTATAGATTGGATGAGTGTTTGGAGTCTTTATTTTTTGACAGAAGAATCCTTTAACAATACTGACTTACCAAACCATTGACTTACCATCTATTTAACAAATATCTCCTGTTACCTCAGCAGAAAAACTTCTCTCAAACCATTCAGCCTCTACCATGTTTCATGGTTAGTGCTATACATTGAACTATCCTTCACCTTTTTTCCACCAAACATACAACATATGCTTTGAACCAGATATTTCAAATATGGACTCATCCTTCCATAACACCGTTTTTCAATCATTAACAGTCCAGTTTTTGTACAACATTTGAAACTGCTGTCCAACTGCTACACGACCCAATATTCCATTCTCATGAAGTCTTCTTGATACTGTATATCTAGACACTTTTCTGTCCTTTGGTACAAGGTTGTTTATCTCATGCTTGAGATCAGTGGCAGTGTTCCTTCTGTCCAGAAGGCTGCATAAATGAAGATATTTAACATCAGTACCATTAAAGTATTCTGCTTCTTCCTTTCCTATTTTAAAATATACCTGTCTCAGTCTCACAATCTGGGGTGTACTTGATAGTATATGGGGAGCATTTCAAGTCTGTAGCAATTTCTCGGAGAGTCCAACCAATTGATGTACAGCTTTTACAGGAACTCTCTACTCTACTGACAATTCTCTACGCAAATGTGACATGACAACAAAATTTAATGTATAGTGTTAAACAGTGTTTTCAAAATCAAGGTTTATTTGTGGACTGCTATTAAATTTAACATATATCGAGTACTATGACATTTATTTAATACCCTAAATTTGATCAATATGTTCATTCAAGCAGAGCCTTTATGACATACCCCTGGTACAAGTATATGGGAATTCTAAAGAATGATAAGTATTCTCACTCTGACTCATTCAGTTGTGAATAAGGATCAGTAAAGCATTACTATAGTGTTGAAATTTACAGAATGTAATAGCATAGATGAATTTACCCAATAAAATGGAAAGAATGACAAAATAATCTGTTGTCCTAACACTTTTGCACACTACTATATCTTCACAACAACTATTAATTTAAATAATCTAATTATATAGATCAAAACTATACAATGCCATAAAACAACAAGATTTACAAAGATTAGAAAAAGTTGATTCTTTGCGTACCTACAATGTTATCTATACTTTCAACCATAATCCCAATAATACCTCACAAGATTCGACCAGCTTAGATTTGGTTTAATCCTAAATCCATATACTACATTATCAATACAGAATAATCTTAATTACAAAAAGTAAGAAATAATAATACAAACACAGACATGTGCACAGGTATATTGAAACCATACTGTTCATGAAACTAATGAAAAAAAATGGAAATTAACTTTAGTAAGAGTGATCATCAGCCTGATCCACAATGTTTTAATGCAATTTTTTTTGTAAGGCATGATCACCTGACAATTCATAGTTGAAGACTATGAGCAAACGGTGTTGTGAATTGGTGGTTAAAACAGCAAATCGGTCTATTTTTGGGTATTTTAATCAAGTTTGACAAACCTGATCATCTACTCACCAGTTCACTAAACAGGTTATCGGTTCCAACAATAAATTTTAAATACTTATCCAGAAATACATATTAACCACTAAACGAGAATAATATATATTTTAAATATACTGTTAAAGAATGGATGTACATCAAGAATCATGGATATTTGACCCCATAAGTATAGGTTGCACATAATAATGGAAATATTTAAACCTGGATGAAAAGAAGACTGCTAAAAACAGCAACATAATATTCTAAGATACTTTTTTAATTTAAGCACGTGACTGGCGAATAAAATCAAAATCCCACTGTATGTAGCATTCAAGATATACACTAGTAATCAACACCATATACATCTGTCCTCCATTAGAGGTTATATATAGTATACTAATACACTTTCAAAAGTGTTTACTCTATCTAACTTGTTGCTAATCACATGTATCCATTGCCACAAGCTCTAATCTAATAGACTGTTACTTACGTGTGTCTTTCAGAATTTTAATACAGTAAAGTGCATGAATGCGCAAGATATCTTCTGTTCCCACCTACTACCATACCTAACCACAACCAAGGAAACAGGTTTGAAGAAATCAGATTGTGAGAGATCTTGTTATTTACTATTTTCATTCCTTCAAATTGCTAAAACATTGTATGGGTAAATGTTTTACTTCTGCCTACTTTCATTTTAGCAACTCTTTACGCTAGTGTGCAGGTACAAGTTTTACTTCTACCTATTCTTATGTTAGAGATCCTTTAAATTGAGGGTACACATTTTACTTCTACTTGTTGGTAGATTCAGCAGATACCCCGATGTGGCTTTGCTATAAGAAAATACCCATACACATACTTCTACATGGCTTCACTTTAGTACCTCTTTATTCCAATCTGTGAGTACACATAACCCTTCTACTTGTTTTTTTACTCCAGTACCTCATTACCCCAATCTGTGGGTATACATAACCTTTCTTTTTTACTCTAGCACCTCTTTACTCCAATGTGTTAGTATGTCTTATTTATACCTGGGTTTACTCTACTATTTGCTGCAGTGTGTGTGTCACTCTAATATTTCTTTAGTTTCAACTCCTATGTATGTTTAACTTCTGTTTTTAAATATAACGTATCAGTTAAGTTTCAATAGCACAGATAATTTAATTTAGAACATAAAAGGTATGTGTATCTGCTTGTTACAACACAAGGATGAGTCATTCACACACATCCATGCAAAGTATCTTAGTATGGCTTGATTATGAGGTTTGAGCTATAAAAACTTTGAAAAAAAAAAGCATTATTATTAAATTGTTAGGGAAGATGAATAACTAGAAAGTTAGTTCATATCCTTGAGAAATAACTCATTTGAAAACTTTTATCAGGGTGTGCTAAACAAAAATAAATACAAGATAAATAATACTGCTGACAATTGCATGGCTTGTCTTTAGTGAAACACTCTACAGGAATAAACAACTAATGGTTTTATATAACAGGTTAACATATAATCAACATAATAGCTAAAAGAAAGTCTACATTCAAATTAAACCCACACACATGCTTGCTATTATAGATTTTTTTTTACTTTTATCTCGCATACTGCTGACAAATCATATGAAAAATTATATTCGTAGAACAAATTTATTAAAACTTATAAAAACAACCATCCTTAGAATGACCGATTCTCCCATTCATTAGGTTTTTGTTTTGATGTGTCCATAGGGTGTATTTGTGTATTACTTTGTTGTGTTTTCTTTAGCACATAAATCAATTTCTCTTTATATATGTGTGTGTGTGTGTATGCATGCGTGCATGTATACATATTGTTTGTAACCTTGATTTTTTAACCACAGTATCAACAGGATACTTCCCAATTCTCCACTGAATTGACCTGTGACATTTGATTAAAATTTACTGTTCAGAAATAGTTATTATGCAGTAGATGTCTACAGCTGGATAGGTAAACAAATAATTACTTAATGTTAACCTTAAGATAAAGCAACTGTGGCTCTCAATGTGAAAGAAACTGAAAAGAATAAAATTTGAGAGACAATATTAGTTAGCTCTTTTTTTATTATTATTATTATTAAGGACTGACAATTTTATCCATGACTTCTTTAGACAATACCAGACAATTACTACAGTTATTTCAGTGTAATAAACGAGCATCAGGTTCACTGTTGCTATGGGATACAAGATAAACATTATAGGTATTTCTACAATGTTGTCAGCAACATTTCTTATATGTGCCTAACTTAAGTAAAAGGTATTGTAGATGTTTTACAATTCAATTCATAATTTTAAGTTAACTTACAATAATATGAAATAATATGCCACATTTACATTTCATATTAAGGTATTTCATATTTCAATACTACTAAATCAGTTGACTTCACAAAACATATCTGTATAAATTTACAAAATAATATTTTATACATTAATAAAATTTATTTTCTTTCCTGCAAACGATTCTTTAGCTAAACATCAACATCTTGTTACCTATTATACTATATCTCGGACGAGATATAATATTGTAACGGACTTATCGTTATACGTTTATATTAATACCTACGCTCGTTTCACTATAGTTTTCATTTTTGCAGGCGATGTATATTGTTGGCTGTAAATTGCGCAAGTCCTGCCTGTTCTCTAAATTTGTAGAATATTGTTCAGAGTAGGAATCAACAATATTTGTTTTACGAAAACGCTAGCTCGTTTTCGAACATTGTTGAAACTTCGCGAAACTCGCTTGAGTCATATAAAAGCACTTAGTCGATAAACAATGGAATATTGTTATCATTAGTCAGCTACCACCGCCAGTGTGCTATAGGCCTCAGAAGCAATAATTGTGATTAACGGATATTAATCGAAAAACTACAAAAATTGACCAGAAACGTTTATAGATTTCGAACATTAAAAACCGTTCAACTTCAATGAATTACTTCGAACGTTGTTATTTCTATGAGAACATAAAATATCGTTATCCTGACAATTCAGCTTGCAATGGTTTGAGGCCAGACAAGAATAGATTTGGCTAGTATTCCCCTCAAGCGAAGTATACCTGTGTATCAAGATAAAAGTAATGTGCTCATCATGGACCTTGATCGTCGATAAAATATTAAGTTCTACACCTGATATAAAACTCAGTATTGTCTACAAGTTCGTAAAACTGTTGCATATAAATAATTATTTGTAGTAACTATTTGTAATGACCGTTACTATAAAATGTTTTTTTTTGTTCGTATATTAAAATATATTTGTATTAAGAAAGAATAACAATGTAACAATGCAATGTTGGCAAATATTACAAATTTGATATATGTTAACATTTAGTTAACTTCTAAATTAAAATTTCTGGTTATTTAAAATCTTAACACATAACATACATAATAAATCGTAAAACAAATATTGTTTTACCCTCAATAGTCTTCTACAAATTTAAAGAACAGAAGGGCCTTTCGCAATACATATCCAAGAATATACGTCACTCGCATTAAAAAACCTATAATGAAACAGACATAAGTATTAAAATAAACATATAACGGTAAATCCGTTACATTTCTCTCCTTAGAGAATTAAAAATTAGAGTCACATAATTTGTAACACATTAGTACACACACAAACACACACACACATATATATACATACATTGCTAACAATGCATTAATTACAATAAACTGTCAATAAATTATACAATTTCAAAAATCATGACAATTAATACAAATAGCCTTATGATCATAAAATCACAAAGCACGTGAAAATAATTAAACACAAATATTATCTTTTTTACTAAACACAATCAATAATCACACAAATGGGATGTTCTTTGAAAGTTGGAATAGGTTTCAAAGGAGTAGCAAGAATTTCCTGGTTAGGTTTTCCAACCAATTGATATATGTGACAAGTTCTATAAAACTGAGAAACATACTGACTAATTTTTGGCCAAAAGAAATGTCTCGTAATTTTGTCACATGTCTTATTAACTCCTAAATGACCTCCCATGGGAAGTTTATGGGCAACTTTCAATATTTCAGATCATTGTGCTTTGAGAACTATTATTTGGCAAATTACAACATGGTCTTCAGAAGTTGGCACATCTGGTGATCTCCATTTTCTCATAGACACACCATTTTTGAAGTAACCATTTGGAACTTTATCCAGTTCATCTTTCGTGAGTACATATTTAAATAGTGAGGAGATCTATGGACCCCTTTCTTTCTTATAGATAAATTTACTTCTAGCAAACGTAACTTCCCTATGTAAAACAAATCCAAGTCCTTCATTTTCACTCACCAATTCATTTTCAGAAGAAAAATTATACGTAAGATCCCTGTTGGATCCAAAAAATGTCTGAGACACATCTATAATATCGTTCTCTGAACAAGTGTCTATGATTTATTTTTGGCTTAATTCCTTAGCCTGCACCCGAGTCAACCACAAGTCAGAATTCTCGTCAACAACATCATCCTTAAATAAAACAGTGACTAGCTCCCTAACCATCTTAGGTTCAGCAACAACTTTTTCTCCAACCAAATCGTTTTCCAACAATAATAATACGCCCTTAATTGGTCCCGAAACTAGGTTTGATGCCAAATAAATGTTATTAAAAGGAATATGAACAAAGCTATCCTCAATATCATGAGCAATAACAGACTCACCAGTGGTATAGCTCGAATATAAAGGCAATACACCTTCAAGCAACAATGACTGAGTTGCCCCAGTATTACGTAAAATGTGTATATGTATAGGATTAGTAGTGTCATATGTCAGAAACACAGAACCAACAGATCCTTACTATATCAACCTTTTTATCAGTGGCCAGATCTACAATATTGGGTGATTTGGTGAAACTACGTACATATATGGGCACAAAAGAACTGGGTGCTGACTTTTGTTTTCCTTTTTCAAACTCCAACAAACAGACATAACATAATCAGGTTTTTTACAAAAATGGCAGAAAAGCTTTGATGAAGTTTTGGCCCATCTGTAATATGATTTAGAACTAAAAATGTTGGAGTTTTCTAAAGAATCCTCAACATTATTAGATTAAATATCTACATGGTTTTGCTGAGATAGCAGAATTTTTTTTTATGAAAAGTTGTTTTTGAGTTAAAGTGTATTCTTAGGAAAGAAAGTTGCTTCCTTTAATTTCAACTTTCTTTTCATCCAAATAAGTTTTGAGGTCGTCATTGTACAGCGTTTAAATTCCTCAATTAAACTTAGTTGTCTTAATTTGTCTAAACTGTTACCAATATGCATAGAATTATGCCATCGATCAAAATAAACCTCTTTTTCACGGGTGAATTTCATACTCGTTTGGCTAGCTTGCTTACGATAACCTCGAAACTTTTGGCGATAAGAACAGCTGATTTAACCTTATAATACTCTGTACAATCTTCAAGACAGAGAGACTGGCATAAGCTTTTTTGCTTTACCAGTGTAATAATAATGACAAATTTTCAGTGGGCTATTCCAGAGTTGTGGCCACTTTCTCAAAATGTTTGAATGTTTGTCAACTTCATTTTCATTTAATGGTGTTGTCTTGATATATCGAGTTCAAAGTTGTCATTTTGCCTTGTTCATTTAGAATTGAGTCTAATTTCTTTCTCGCTGAATAAGAGCTCATTCTGCCTCAAAACGTTTACCTTCTCTCTTCGGGCTTTAATACGGGCTCTCTCACTCTCTCTCAGCTTCGATAAGACAGAGTTCAGGTTCGAGTTGTTTCAGCTAGATTTCTAAATTATATTTATCACTCAACTTTTATTGGGTAGTGGAGACACTAGAGAATTCCCATAATGCTTCCTCAGGCAATAAATAATATTTCAACAATATACTTTTTAGTTAATTTTTCACCTTTAATTCTAAGATTTGGGCAATTTCGAGTAATTCATTTTTGTTATATTTTTTGTAGTTGTTCAATGGAAGTGGTTCAAGAAAACCTTGTAAATCACACATGATCAACTCTTGTTGGCTCTGATAAATATAAATTGAATTAATATTTCGCTTTTAATTTAGCTCGAATTTTGTCTTTAATTCAGATACCGGATGATTCCAGTTTATTGTGTTCCGTATTATAATTTATCTCAGACGAGTCTTCAACTTATTATGTCACGTATATAATGTATTACAATTTCAAATAATCGAAAATTTGAATTTAGATATCAGCTAAATGTTAATATGTATCAAATATATGATATTTGCCAACAAGATTGATACACATGATTTTCTTTCTCAACACAAATATACTTTACAACACAAATAATAATATAATTGATATTGATGATCATAACAAATAATTACCACAAATAATGATTTATATACAACAGTTTTAGGAACTTACAGACATTCTTGATGACGAGAAACCTACTTAAAATAAAAATGTATCTCAGAATGGCTGGTATGGGTATTAACACTTTTATTGATAAGCAGAGGACAACGTTTCGACTATTCTACGTCATCTTCAGGTTAACAAAGAGAGAGTTTGCAACTAACTGTTATGAACTTACAGACAATACTGAGTCTTCTATATGGTCTAAAACTGAATGTTCCAGGTCCACAACGACCAAAGAAATAACCCCATTTGACACTGTCGCATCTCGCGGTAGCTAACGGTGTCTTTTTTTTTTTTTTTTTCTGGCTGGCCTCACACCAGTTACAAGTACAGTTTTTCCGGCAAAGCTATTTAATGTCGTTACAGAAATAATAACATCCGAAGTAATATACTGAAGTTGAACAGTTTATAATATTCAAAATCTATCAACGTTCCTGGTCAAATTGTGTAGTTTTCCGATTAATGAGTGTTATTAACAATTATAGCTTCCGAGACTTAGAGACTTCACTGACTATAGCTGAACAATTATATTTTGTTCTGTCTCTCGACGAGTCGGTTTATTTATATATATCCACGAGAGTTTTTGTTTTTTTTAATTTTGCACAAAGCTACTCGAGGACTATCTGCGCTAGCCGTCCCTAATTTTGCAGTATAAGACTAGAGGGAAGACAGCGAGTTATCGCCGCTCACCGCCAACTGTTGGGCTACTCTTTTACCAACGAATGGTGGGATTGACCGTCACATTATAATGCCCCCACGGCTTAAAAAAAGCGACATGTTTGGTGCGACAGAGATGCGAACCCGCAACCCTCATATTACGAGTCGCACGCCTTAACCCACCTGGCAATGCCGGGCCATCCACGAGAGATTCTCGAACGTTAAACAATACCAGAGAACATGCTACAGTTTTCGTTAAATATATATTGTTGATTCTTACTCTCTAAAATGTCCTACAAAATTAGAGAGCCTGTGTAGGCATCCAACAATATACGTCTCATGCATAAAATATGTACTGAAACAAACATAGGTATTAAAATAAACGTATAATGGTAAATCCGTTACAATGGCTATGGGAATTGTTTCACAGTTCTACACTCACACTTCACCATCCGTGAGGAAAGGATTTCACTGAAATTTCAGTTTGAAAATGAGCTATCATCTCAGTTTTATATCACAAAATACATTTTATAAAAGTATTTGTTGTAAACGCAGTCATCAATGAAAGTGCTTCGTTTTCTGTTGCGCTAAAGAAAAATAATTTTTTAGGTTTGATCTTTGAATGTTCTATATTTATACTTTTTGTACTTTTTATTGGTTACATCTTGAAAATTTGAATTGTGTTATTTATTGCTCAGCTATAAAAATACTGAACGTTTATAAAAAATATAACCCAACTATAACTGGGGTGGTAGTTTTCGAGATTCGATTCTTGGACTACACATCGCAAACTCCATGAAAATAAAATTGACTGGTTGAGGATTATTGGCACAAAACAACAAGTTTATCTGCACCAAACATGTAAAAGTAAAATAGTTATAAAATATAAAAATGAATCAAGGTAAAACCAAATAAAGTTAAAAAAAGAACGTAAAAAATTTAAATACAATTAAAGAGATCACTGGTCATTAAGAATGCAAGTAATTGGACATTGTTACCATCACCAATGACACCGTCCCCTGGAAGAAACATATCTAAGATGTGCCGTCATTCAGAGCCGTAACGATGGTATGACAGTGAACGTTAGCTATTGTGACTTGAGTGTCACAAAGGCCACATATTGAGGCATCAGTCCCACATAAAATAAAGCAGTTAGTTAAAACTGTGACCAAAGCGTAGCCTAGCCAGGAAAACTTCGTTCTTCGATCCTTACAGAAACAAGACAACCAAAGAGCAACAGAAGTTTTAATCTGGAAAAGCTTGTTATAAAGTTTTTCATTCCATGTCGACTGTGTGGAGTCTAGCCTTGAATACATGATCATAGTCCATGTACGGAACAGGCATAACACATGGATTAGTCTAGCCTTGAATACATGATCATAGTCCATGTACGGAACAGGCATAACACATGGATTAGTCTAGCCTTGAATACATGATCATAGTCCATGTACGGAACAGGCATAACACATGGATTTGGCTGTGGCATTAGCAGGCTCGTTCCTAAGAATACCAACGTGGTCTGATATCCAGCAAAAATGTATAGATATGAAAGATGAAGAACAATGAGCCAGTCGGTTTTGAATATCGACGAGAACAGGGTGAGTAGATGGCTAACAGATTCAATATAAATAGTACAACTAGTGTACTGCAATGTATCTATGGGATCCAAGGCAAGAGAAATGGCATACAGCTCTGCAGTGAATGCAGAAACTGTAGATGGGATAATGTGAGCAACCACTGAGACACAACATATCATGGCAGAGCCCAAAAAGTCACCTAACTTCAAACCATCTGTATAAAACGGAGTAAAAAATGGTTCAAAGATATTCCTTAAATACAATATGGTACTTCCAATCGGGAGTATCCACCTTCCTCAGATGACTCAAACAAAGGTCACAAGTAGGAATGGTAATAAGCCATTTGGGATAGGTTGATCAGTGGAGACAACAATGTCATACAAAAATAGGCCCAATTCAGACAGCTCTGCCTGAATATGGATGCTAAAAGGAAAAATGGCATACCTTTCATTCCAAAAGAGCATAGCCCACTGAAGAACGAAGATACAACTCCAGATGGGACGCTGTAGTAAAGATCGTAATTTTGAAGCATACTATAAAGAGAAGTTACAAATGACAAAGGTAAAGAGGAGGTTTATGGAACTCTGTGTACACTCTCTGGACTGGAGAAGTGTTGAAAGCCCTGTGTGGAGTTGAAGTACCAGATGGTGAATGGAGTCCAACATCGTTAAAACTAATGTACGGGCAGAACTATAGACCAGAGACCCATAACCCAGATTTGATTGAATGAGGCCATAATAGATCTTGAGCACAGAACATCAACCCCTTCCCCCAAAAGATGGAAGAGAGGGCATGGATGATGTTTAGTGCCTTTATACACTTGACCCAACTGTTTGATGTGAGAAACAAAAGTCAGCTTACAGTCAAAGACAAGCCCCAAGAAATTCGACTCCTAGACTATGAAAAGAACAATAGCACTGGAGCAGAGCTCAGGATTGGAGTGAACATCCCATTGACAGTAAAAATGCATGCAAAAAGTTTTGAAGAAAGAAGGTAAAACCGTTTGCAGTTGTCTACTTTAACAAATGGTCAAGAGCAGTGTGAAGCTGCTGCTCAATAAAACTCATGCTCGACAACTCACATGAGGTGTGGAAGTCGTCGACACAGAATCTGTTTCTAACAGTAGGAGGAAGTTGTACAGTGGTAGCGTTAATCTTCACACTGAAAACTGCGACACTCAAGACATAGCCCTGAGAGACTCCAAGTTCTTGTACAAAAGAATGGGAAAACATAAAACTCACATGGACTTGGAATCACACGTCCACTAAAAAGTTCTGGATAAACGTGGGTAAATGGCCATGAAACCCATATGAATTACAGTCTCCCAAAATATCGTACCTCCATGTAGTATTGTAAGCCTTCTCAAGTTAAAGAATATGGGAACAAAATGTTCTCACTTGAGAAAAGTTTCCCTGACTGACGTTTCAAATTCAATCAAGCAATCCATGGCGGAGTACTGTTGGTGGAACCAACACAGAATGGGCAAAAGGAAATTATTCAATTCAAGGAACCAAATAAGATGAGCATTAACTACCCTCATTAAGACCTTACAGAGCCAGCTAATCAAAGCAGTTGGATGAAAGTTAGACGGAACCTTCATATCTTTCTCAGGCTTAGAAAAAGGGAGGACAGTAGACTGGTGTCAAGCATCTGAAAAACATTCTGCTGCAAGATCCAATTAAAACAACTAGAAAAATAGAAAGAGAGGCAGGAGAGAGATGGTGCAGCATCTCATAGAGAACATAATCAGATCTGACTGATGTGCTGACAGGCTGATGAAAAGAAAACTCGACTTTCATCAGTGTAATGGGACAATTAAAGACATAGAGACAATTAGCTCAAAAGGAAATATGCAATCGCTCTGCCCGAGTTGTGATGACTAGGAAAGTAAAGGGTGAAACAAAAGTGCTAGATGCAAAAGAAAAGTTTTTGCAAAGAGTAACAGTGATGCTCTAGGCCATCAGAGAACAAGATTGAAAGGGGAAGGGAAGTATACTAGCAATTCACCCTCCCTATCTTGTCCCATATGATTTTGGAACTGGTGGTAGATTTAATCCTATTTTCTTTTTAATTCAAAAATTCAACTTTGTTTTGCTTTACTACTTATTCACTCTCCCTATCTTGTCCCATATGATTTTGGAACTGGTGCTAGATTTAATCCTATTCGTCTTTTTAATTCAAAAATTCAACTTTGTTTTGTTTTACTACTTATTCACCCTCCCCATCTTGTCCCATATGATTTTGGAACTGGTGGTAGAAGAGATACTAGTTGTGAACTTAATCCATGATCCTTTTAGGCTTTGGTGTCTAACCTGAAATGCCTGTGCATGAGCCCATAGAAAAGCAATGTGGTCAAAATAGTGGAATACCTACAAAAAACATATCAGGCTCGTTTTTGAGCCTTCACTGCAGAACTCTATTATGGACAAGGATACCAGAAAAAACGAATCAAGGTCACAGGAACAAACTGAGCAGATGCCTGGATGATACAGACTCTTGACCAGCAGGCTTGGTCCAAGTTTCACCAGGCCACGTGAGTTGGGTGGCATCAACCACAACCATTCTCCCTCAAGATGGTAGGATTGGTTGGATGGTTGGCGTTTTATGGCTCAAAGCAACTAAGCTATCTGCACCAAACATCAGGCAAAAAGTTAAAATTAAAGTAGAATTATTAAAATACATAAACAGAAATTAAAGTAAAACAAAACAAAGTTGAATTTTTGAATTAAAAAGACAAATAGGATTAAATTCACTTTTTACATTTAGTCCATAGCGGTAAGAGAAAAACTATAGTAATACAAGTTGTAAAGGACTTTCTGTAGCATAATTGTAATTATCATAACTCACCAGAAAGACTAACAGGTAAGTCCAAAATCCATCATTAGTCACTTAAAATTCGCCTTTCCACTTTTGGTTTTGAGTTATATAACATTATGCCCATTTTCAGAGAGCAAAGTAATAAAAGTTTTAAAAGACTTGTAGCAACATTTTAATTGTAACTCGCCAAGATAACAAATGGGTAGTTCAACCAGCAGTGTTAGTCACCTGAAGTTGGCCTTTCCAGTCCTGGTTTTGAGTTAGTTGATGTCACAGCCATTTTCTAATTTCAAATCGAATTAGATCCACTTTCATTCTTAAAAGGGAATCACTTTAAAAGAAGGTCTAATGTATAAATTAAAAAACTTAAATAGCATTAAAAAGATTAATGGCCTTTAAAAACTAAAAACATTTCTAAGGTGGACAGTGCCACCATTGCCAATAACACTGTATAACGTTACAGATAAACCTTAAGACAGAACATGTTTAAAATGGTGCCATCATTGATAGTCATAATGACGCCAAGACAGTAAAATGTGGCTTATTGTAACCTGAGTGTTACAAAGACAACACATTGGTGCATCAGTCCAAGATAAAAGAAAACGAGATAAACCATGACCAATGTGTAGTTGTTAGAACAACTTCCTCTTTCCAATCCTTATGGAAACAAGATGGACCATACAGTTGGACCATTGAATACAGACTATAGTCTATGTATGGAACAGGCACAGCAGTGACAGTGCCAGAGCAGACAGATTTAGCTGTGGTGTTGGCGAGCTCCTTCCCACAAATACGAACGTGGTCCAGTATTCAGAAAAGATAAATAGAAGTACATGTTAAAGAGAAATGGGCCAGTCAATTTTGAATATTAGGGGGAACAGAGTCTGAAATAATGTGAAGTGATTCCAGGGCCAGTAGAGAACTAAGCAAATCAGTATAAATAGTGCAATTTGAGTACTGCTTAGCTTCTATGTGATCTAGGGCAAGAGAAATGGTGTACAGTTCAGCAGTGAACACAGAAGCTGTAGAGGGTTCTGCACACAACCACCAAAATTATAAACCATGGCATAGCCTACACAGTCACCTGATTTTGAACCATCTGTATAAATAGGAATGGAAGGATGGTTAGAAAGATGTTCAGCAGATAACAGACAGTATTTACAATCAGGAGTGTCTGTTTTTCACAGATGACTTAAAGACAGGTCACATTTGGGGACAATAATAAACCATGGTGGGATGGGCTGACCAGTAGATACAGCAATGTTATCCAAGGACAAACCCAATTCATCCAACTGTGCCCAGATATGAAAGCCTACAGGAGCAATGGCAGATCTTATGTTCTGAAAAATTATTGTCTGCCAAGGAAGGAAAACACAACGCCAGGTGGAATGCTTTGGTAAAAAACAAAGGTTAGAAGCATATAGTAAAGACAGTTGCAAATATCAGAGGTGCAAAGAAAGTTCATGAGCCTCTGTGTATAAGTGCTGACCTGGGGAAGTGCAGAAAGCCCCAGTGGAGAGCCAAAGTCCCTGATGATAAATGGGGTCCAGCATCTTTAAAAACAAGGTCCTGGCAGAACCATCGACCAGTGATCCATAGTCTAGCTTCAATCAAATATGAGCACGATATATCTTTAGCACAAAAGATCAATCTGCTCCCCAAGTGGTGGGAGAGAGGACATGGAGGATGTTCAGTGCTCTTGTACATTTGACCTGCAGCTGCTTGAGATGTGGTATAAAGGTCAGCTTGGGGCTTAAAGATAAGCCCCAAGAACTTGTCTCAGGAACCACAGGCTCCTAATATGAGATGTGAGAGTCGTGGACATCGAGCCCATTTCAATGGTAAGAGAAAGTTGTTCAGAGATGACATTAATCTTTATACTGAAAAGTGTGACACTCAAAATACAGCCCTGAGAGACTCCAAGTTCCCATAGAAAAGAACAGAAAAGTGTCGAACCCACACAAACTTGGAATAGCTTGTCCATTCCCATTGGCCATGGGAAAATGGCCACGTAACCCACATCTATGGAGGTCTCGCAAAATTCCATACCTCCATCTTGTATGATAAGCCTTCTCAATGTCAAAGAATACTGATACAGGATGTTGTCATTTGAGAAAGGCTTCTTTGATTGACATTTCAAGTCAAATCAAATAGTCTGTCGTGGAGTGCTATCATCAGAACCCACACTGGGTGAGTGAGAGGAGGTTGTTTGATTCGAGAAACCAAACAAGCTGAGCATTAACAGTCCTCTCTAAGGTCTTTCTCAAACAGCTCGTCAAAGCAACTGGACGGTAGTTTGAAGGAATCTTGGGATCCTTCCCAGACTTAGAGAAAAATAAGACAATAGCCCGGTGCCATACATCAGGAAAAACATTCTCCTGCCAGATCCAGTTAAAAATTATCTGAAGAATAGCAAAAAAAGCATGAGTTAGATGGCACAGCATTTTAGAGTGTATATCATCAGGTCCGACCAATGTACTGCCAGACTGATGAAGGGCCAATATGAGTTCCAGTGTATACGGGTGATTATAGTCATAGAGACAATCAGCTCGAAAGGAAAGATGTGATTGCTCTGCCCGAGTATTGATGACTGAGAAGGTAGAGGAAGAAGCAGAAATGCTAAATACCTGGCAAAAGCTTTCACCTAGATTATTGGCGACGTTCCAGGTATCAGTTACTTCCTGGCCATCAGAGAACAAGATAGAGAGAGGGACAAAATTATATTACCTACTGACCTTTCAAATCTTGTCCCATATGGCTTTGGAAGTAGTGGTAGAAGATATGCTGGTTGTGAACTTAATCCAAGAGTCCTGCTGGCTTTGATATCTTACCTACCGAGAATATCCATGGGCCTGCTGGAAAGCTATGTGGTGTGAGAGTGTCCGATACCTACGAAAAGTATCCCAAGCCCGTTTTTGAGCCTTCCATGACCAGAGATGCCAACTATTTCAAATGATTGAGTGTAATGATTGTAAACAGAGCCCTTTCACAGTTTTAGTCCTTTTAGATTTGCCAGAAACAAAACAATCTGGTGAACGAGGTCTCTTTTTTCCATCTTGTGAGCACTTCTGCATTTATGGTTTCATATTCTGAATTCTTACTCACAAATGTTGTTATCTGCATCGTTTTTGTCTTCGCCTCAGCCTTTGTTGGTGAGATGCAGCTTTTGTGTGTCTGGAACAATCGTTTATCCTGCCATGTGCCACAGAAAAATCGATGTAACAAACTGTACAAAATGCATGACTGTCACTGACTTTGGATGCAATCACCAGATATTTTGCACTATACTATTTCCCATATTTTTGATTCACAGTTTTAGTCCTTTTAGATTTGCCAGAAACAAGACAATCTGGTGAACGAGACCACTTTTTTACATCTTGTGAACAATTGCATCGGTGTTTCTATGTCACTTAGAAAACGAGAAATACCCATCTACGCGAGGGCTGATTGGCTGACAAGCACTGATGACGTATCTATGAATTCCCCACGTACCCAGTAGGGAGAACTGCATTCAAACTATTGGTAGACGTCGGAGATACAAATATTTATTATTATTTCAAACACAAACATGATTATCGCAAGTAGCCATTTGGACTATGTCTTTTATTTATTATCAAAATTTATTTGTATCTCACTAGAAATTTTTTCACCCCTTTCATGCCCTGGGGGAACAATTTATCACTTTATTGTACAGGCCTATATAATATATGATAATTTGGGAGTTGCAACAAGTCGTAATATTTGTGTGTATGAGCATATAGTCGTAATGTATACACCAAAATCGTAATGGTTGGCATCTCTGCATGACTTGTGACAGGCAGGATTTTACCATGGACGAGGATATCGTGGAGAACGTGTCGAGGTTTTAGGAATACACTGAAAATTACAGTCAGTTACTGCTGCCACTCACAGTCGTCTATTGATGGCTTACAGACAATTGCAGGACCAAGTTCTGCAAGAGCAGTAAAATAGGGCCAGTTTGCTTGATCCAGCTCCCACCATGGCAAGCAGGTCAGGTGGCATCGACCATGGCCAGTCTCTCAAAATTATAGGAAAATGAACACTGCCTCGTGGATTACTGTCAACCCTCCATGAAAAGTGGGAGAATAGTGAAGGAGAGCAAACTGAGAGATCAATAGCAGTAAAGGACAGACTAAGTGAATGAAAATAAGTAGAAGAACCACTACTGAAAAGAGAAAGGTTGTGATCAGAGAGCATACGTTCTATGGAGCGACCTATCCCATCAATATCAGCACCTCCACAGAGGTTTATGTCCATTAAAGTCCCCCACGATTGAAAATGGAGATGACAACTATTCAATGAGAGCATCAAGGTCTGATTGATCATAGGTTTCTCCAGTAGAGAGGCAGAGAGAAGAAACAGTAATGGTATGACCCAAGGAAACATGGATGGCTAAAGCCTCCAAAGATGTGTCGAGTGGCAAAGTCAGGGTGGACACATGCTGATCAACCAACAGTGCCACCCCTCCATGCACTCGTCCATCACACAGCCTGTCATTTCTGTACAAAGAAAACCGCTAAAAGGTGACTGTATTGGCAGGTTTCAGAAATGTTTCCTGTAAGGAAAGACATGCAGGATGGTAGGAAGCAATCAGTACTTTTATGTCATCCAGATTAGAACATAAACCTCGACAGTTCCATTGTATCAAGATAGCCATTCTTATTTATATGTAGGTGAATTGGGTGAAGAGCCCTTCTGTTTAAATCCACGTATTTTTTTCTTTATTGTCTTTATTCGAGGTAGATCTATTGACCTCCATGGGTCATGCCCTGGCTCAATTAAGCAGGTCTTTGCTGTTGGGAGAGGATTCCAGCGACTAAGAACGTGAACGAATGATCGTTTTACATCTTGGGGTGGGAGAAGATGTACCCGAGGAAATGCTCGTACCTGGAACCAAAGGAAGTGGATCTTGGGATTTGCTGGAACATATGTAAGGGACAGAGATGGGTGTTGAAGTTGATTCATCAACTTTTTTAACCATGGAGGTGAAAAGAATTTTCATTTGGTTTAAGAACGATTCTTTTGGAGGCAGAGAGATCCGTCTGCACTCCCCCTGTAGTAATGAAATGTAGTGCAGCAGCATATGTCTGAGATGAAGTGGTGGACAGCAACTTTCGAGCCTCAGGGTAAGTAATGTTTAGAATCGTTTCTAAACACTGCACCTCTTTTTCTTTCAAACATTTAGGGCAAGAACGAAAGTAGGATGGGTGAGAGCCATTGCAATTGATGCAATGAGGGTCCATTTCACACTCATAGGCATCGTGGTCTTTGCTACTGCAACGAGCACACGTCAAAGAACCACAACATGACGTCTTTGAGTGACCAAACTGCTGACAATGGAAACATCGGAGAGCGTTTCGAATGTATGGTCATACCTTGCAATCAAGATAACTTGCCTTGATAGCAGCAGGTGGATGTGATGATGAAAATGTCAGAATGGGGCATTGGTCGGCATCATAATTCCATCTTTGTGAGTGAAGATACACTTCACTGCAGAAATTTCTTGGGTGGAGAAACCAGCAAGAAGCTCTGACTCGGGGATGTTCTTCAAATCCTTCTCTACAATAACTCTTTGTGACGAATTCATAGTAGTATGAGGCGTAACCTCAATAGGTATATCCCCAATTGCCTTTGAATGTAAGAGGAGTTCAGTGTTTAGTTTGGATGTTTCCACCAATATGTCATCAGAGCAAGGCTTTTTGACTGACCATGAAGAGCCAGCAAGTCCCTCTAGTTCCTTCTGAATAGAAAAGGAAGATGTTTGCTCTAATAGTGCATCTGAAAGAGAACGTAGTATCAGAAAACGAGGTACAGGTGTTACAGAGGTTGAAGATTGCTGCTCAGAATCTTCTAGATGTGAACGTTTACTTATGGACTGTTTTTTCACTATTTTAGTTAAGTTTTTATTTAGAAGATCCATAATAAAATAAAGAAATTTCAGTGCCCACTTACCCCACCTACCATGAAGCCCTACAAGGGGACGCACTGCAATGCCAAACAAGGACACTGCAGCAACACCAAGGTTTCATCAGCACTATACCCTAACACCAGCATCAGATACAATGTCCACAACACCTGTTGAGAACATCCAACACTGGTACTTGGTTGACCCTAGCACAAATGGACCAGCCAATTGACCATAGGGGGCTCTCAAGGCTACACGTCTACAGGAATTCAAGACCAAAGTAATGTGTTAGGATTGGACACCTCAACAACCAGGATCCTCTCCTCTCCTTCACGGATCACCACGCACGGCAAACACGTGGGCAGATATTTAGATCCCAGAGGATGTAAACTGAAAGAACAAAACCTTCCCTGGAAGGTCCCCTCACCACGTACAGGCATTCACACCAAGGGGCAAGATGGTAGGAAAATTATCATTGCCCCATGGGTTTATGTTAACCCTCCAAGAAATGGAGTGAAATGGAGCAAATAGAGATTAATGGCAGTAAAATTCTGACTAGATGTGTGAAAATAAGTAGAAGAACTAGTACTGAGAAGAGAAAGGTTGTGATCTGAGAGTATATACCCTACAGAACGACCCCAGAGTTGATTGTGTCCAATAAGTTTCCCAGAATTTAAAAGGGAGACGGCAACTGTTCAACAAGAATATCAAGGTCTGATTGACCTTAAGTCTCTCCAGAAGATAGGTAGAAAAAGCAAACAGTGATGGTACAAACCAATGAAACATGGATGACGATGGCCTCCAAGAGTGTATCTAACTACGAAAACATAGTTTACACATGCTGGTCGACCAGCAAAGCTACGCTTCCATGCACTAGCCCATCAAACAGCCTATCATTCTGGTATAAAAAAACTGCTGAAAGGTGATTGTGTTGGCAGGTTTCAGAAATGTTTTCTGTAAAGAAAGACATTCAGGTTGATAGAAAGCAATCAAGGCTTTAATGAATCCAGATTAGAATTGAAACCTCAACAGTTACACTATATGACAGTGGCCATTTTTCTTCAGGTCGAGAAGAACTGTGTAAAGAACCCTTCGGTTTATCACTACATCATTTTTATTTATTCAAAGGTCTGTCGACTTCATTAGATTCTGCCCTGAATCAAGTGGGCAGGGCTCTGTCAGTAGGTGAAGATTCCAGCAACTAAGGGCATGAAAAAATAACCATTCTACATCTAGGGGTCAAAGATGTTGGACCCAAACAGATGCCAGAAAATGGGACCAAAGGAAGTAAACCTGGGCAGTCGCTGGTAGGAATGGAGGGAGCAGAGACAAGAGTAGACATTGAATTGTCAACTCATTTATCCAAAGAGTGCAAAAGACTTTGCACATGGTTTGAAAACTACACTGTTGGAGGCATGAAAGATCTTTCTGCACTCCCACTGTACCAGAGGAACATAGTACATCAGCAGCATATGTTCGAAATGGAGGTGCAGAGAATAACATTCAAGTTGTGTAGGGTAAAAAATGTTGTGAACAGTTTTCAAATACTGTACATCTTTCTTCTTTACCCATCTTGGACAATAATGAACGTTAGAGGGATGTGAAAGCCACTACAATCAATACAGTGAGGGTCTTGTTTGCACTCATAGGCGTCATGGTTTTACTAATGCAATGAGCACATGTCAAAGAACCATGACATGAAGTCTTTGAGTGACCAAACCATTGCCACAGTTCAGATAACACACTTTGAGTGGATGTGGTGACATAAGCATAAATAATCAGAACACTGATTGACAACATAATTTCATCCATGTAAGTAGAGATATGCCTCACTGTAGAAACACCTTGGGTAGAGAAACCAGCAAGGATCTCTGACTCACAGATGTTCTTCAAATCCCTCTCAACAATAATTCCTTATGAGAAATTCAAAGTACCTTGGTGAGTAACCTTAATGGGTATATCCCCAATGACCTTCAAATTCAAGAGGAATTAATAGTGTTTGGGAATGATGTTTCCACCAAGATGTCCCTAGAACATAGCTTCTTGACTGACTAAGGAAATCAGCAAGCCCCTCTAATCCCTTCTGAATAAAAAAAATACATTTGCTCTAAAGATTTGTATAACAAAAAATGCAGCATGAGAAAATGAGTTGCAGATGTAGAAAGTAGAGACTGCTGGTCAGTCTTCAAGATGTGGTCATTTACCAATGAGCTGGATTTTATTATTTTATTTTTATTTGGATTTGGGGGATCCATAACCAATGAAAAAGATACAGTGCCTAATGATCCCATCCTCCATGAAATCCTATGAGGGGTCACACTAAAATGCCAAACAAGGACACTGCAACAATACAAGTTTTATGAGCACTATACTCAAACAATATCATCATACATAACGTCCTCAACACCCATTGAGAACACTCAAAACTGGTACTTGTTTGAATCTAGCCCAACAGGACCAGCTAACCCTAAGGGCCAACCCCCAAGGACCAGAATTCAAGGCCAAAATGGTGAGTTGGGGTTTTGCCTATCTACTAAAATATTAAAAATTTACTAAAACAATGAAAGTAACTTGATTTTACATGTAATTCTGTTTATTTTAAAAATTAGAAATGTTTTGACCCAAAATTTGAAGAAAAAAAAAAGGATTTTCTTAAGTATTCAGTAACAGAACATTAATATAAGTTGCAGGACAGGTTATATTTTAGTCTTGTTTTAACTTCACACATTTATCTATCAGTAAGGTGTAACCTGTGTGTATCTTAAGAGCCAACTCTTTTTTTATGCATTTTATATGTAATGAGCTATGCTAATTTTCTTTACTGGCTAGCCAAATAAATGTTATTGGTTTTGATGCTTAAACAATGTTGAATTTCTTCATTTTTATTTTGTACTGTTTGATTACTATATGGATTTGGAGCTAAACTAATTTTGCTCAGATGACTGAATATTATAAGCTGTTATTAGGGGATTATAGTAAAAAAACATTGTTCAAGGTAAGGGTACCCAACTTATGATTCACTTCATTCCAATAATTATATATTTTTTTTATATTAATATACAACACCAATTTCTTCGTTATTTTGTTCTAGAGAATTGGAATTATCACTTTATAAGTAACTTTTATTCTGATTTATACAGATAGGAAATTAGCTTAATTTTGTTCAAAAGATCTTAGTAATTCTCTACATTCTTTGTGTTATGTCACCTAATTAGTTTGTAGTAGTACATTAATTTTCTAATTTTCATAATGTAAAATTTAAGGCACAAAAAGAGATACCTTGGTAGATCATAACTATTCCATTTATTTCATCAGATACCTATCTATTTATAGCTCATCAATCCCTCTCTAATTTTCCCAATCATTTTGCATAAACCACATTTAAAGGGAATTTATTGTACAGGTTGACAACTCTGTTCAAAAACTAAAACTGAGAAATTTCCACATTACATATACCCTACCAAATTCTAAACCTATTTTCCTTTACGTTGCATAAATCCATTCTGTTCCCATTATAATTTTAAACACTTCAATCAGATCCCCTCTAAACCTTCTTCACTCACAATAAAATAATTTTAAAGGCCTATCCTTGTAATTATAACCCTTCCATCCAAGAAATAAACCTGGTATACTTCCTTTGAACCCACTGATAAACAACTATGGAAGTAAAGTTACAGCAAAGTTTAACATTTCATATCAACTTTACATGCTTAAACTCATATTAGTTTGCTCTTACAATTCTTTTATACAGTTATAAATCTTTTATGTACTAAAGAAAGTAATTAAATAAACGAGTTATTACAAAACCTTTGGATTTGTGACATATTGTTTACACACTGATCGCAGAAACTTCAAACTTTCACATTGACTATCAATAAATTCACACAAAATACTACACCACAATGTCCATAACTTAAGTGTCAAAATCTATGTTCCATGTAAGTGTACTGAGTAAACTATATAAACAAATTATAATAAACCTAGAAATCAACACATTTGTTTAACTACAAAAAATTTTAATTTAAGAGAAAAAAAGAAAACTTTATCCGATCTTTCAATCATTTTAAACTTTACTGAAACATATGATTATAAATAATTTAATTCAGGTGTTCCAAACTGTTATGTGATTGTGCAATCTTCTTATGGGTGAATTGCTTAAGTGATAGAATGAAAAGGTAGAAACTTTGAATTTCAATATGGAGGTGACAGATTTAAATTTTAAAAGCCTAGACTTGGATTAATTTTTGTTAAACTTAATAAATGGTTTGCCTGATGATATATTTTGTATACATACAGGTAGGAAAAGCTACATTTTACTTGGATTTCTTACTATAGTTGCTTATCATTGGGGTGAACATTTGTAGGAGAAATGATTGTCTGACACCCTGTATATGCTGATATTCCTGTGCTATGAAATAAGCAGTTGCCTTACCTTGCCAAACATTGGTTGATAATCTATAACCTCAACAGCTTTTTCACTAAGAAAGCATGTTCCTGTAACTAAAGTAAAAGCTTCTATTCCCTGGATGATAGGTTCAACCAACCAAAAAAACTGTGAAGTCAGCCAGATAAAACAATTTGGTAGAATCTGGTATGGCCAACTCAGTAATATCATAAGTAAAAAGCTATCAATGCAAGGTATCCATTTTCTCTGAAAAAATAAAATAAAAATATTATTAAAGCATTGTTTTATAAAAAAGTTACTTTACTTTGTATATTGACATAATAGCAAAGACTCTTCTGATGAAGATGTAGAGACTCAAGTACAAAAAGCAATTAAATATTGCTACTTTTGTTTAAATAATAATAACAACTATTATTTTGCTAGCAACAATGTTGTCAATAATCAGATAGACAATAACGTAATGAATCTTTCATCAAACTTAGAGACTTCCATTATGGAATTATTAAGACATAAGCCAAATATAGATATACTTAATTAATAACCTATTCTAATAATTCTTTATTCAACCAAGTTCTAAATAGGAGCATCAAAACTTTAAAAAATCAATATTAGATATGTAAATAACAAAAACAAACATCAATTAGCATTTATGGCTAAAAACACACTGACTAATAATACTGATTCTTGTTAAATATTAAAATATCTACCATAAAATAAAAGCACTTAATAAAGTAACTGAAAGTAACACTTATTCAAATTACTATATGCATTACCTATGTACAACTCCAATTTTATTGACCTTAAAGGCCATGTTAGAATTGATTACTCACTATTTACAAGCCATTCTTTTGGATTTAGCATTTTAAACTACCACATTTTGTGGTATAAACTAATCAGTTTGGCATCTTATATTTATGTTTGCTATATCAATGGTGATTCTTAACAACAGTTATCCCCATTACATGTTATTTTAACTACAACAGTTCCAAGTTGTATGGTAAGTGCATATATGACAGCTAGTCACACAGTTTATCTAGCATTTGCATATAGTGACAGAGCTTCATTGTATTAATCAGCTTTCTTTAATTTATCAAATATCTTTTTAACTGGCTGTTTTGTTATTAAATCTGCATTTATTAACCAGTAACAACCACAAAACACAAATATACTAAACAAACGTTTGCAAGTTTTATTCTGAAATACCAGAACACAACTGTTTTTCTGATTTCATAAATCACTGACTCATCATTGCTTGTATAAAAATATGGTCCAATGTTTCTTGCACTTCATGAGCCACCTATGCTAACATGGGAAGAAAACTAAAAAAAAACAAAAATTTTTACATTAAATACAAGTTTAACACTTCTGTTCTTTCTTCCTAGCTAGAAACCAACTTTCAATACCCATGGTCAGCAAATCACAGATAGCCAACTGTGTAGCTTTGTGCTGAACTTCAAACAAACTAACACTCTTTCTAACGTAACATAACACTAAGCCTGTAAGTACTAAGCCTTTTTAAATGAATATTTCAGTTTATGAAACCACTTTTTGAAAGTCTTTTAATAGAAATTATTTTAAAAGGCATTTGAGATTGGTATTTTCCCACTGAAATATTGCAGCCATTCCTACATCATACTAATAATTCTTGTGTTATAATAAACTGTAAAAAACTTAGCAACCTAAATCATTGGTTCTGTAATTTTTTCTTACTGAGGATTTCCTAGTTTCAATTCCAAAATTCCACTGTCTCTTTTTATATCAAGTTTTAAAATTATTTTTAAGTTACATTGTTGAACAACATACTTCAATAGCTATATTTTCAAAGACATTTGTTTTTAACTGTCTTGCTATCTGAAATTTCCCTGTGACCCATCACTGTTCCACAGACAGTTGAAACTGAAAACCACTATTCTAAATTACACTTGTAGAAAACTTCCTGAATGTAGATTTATTAGATTATTCAATTAAAACATTTACAAATAAGTTTTATGTCTTATTACAACTTACAATGAAATAAACAGAAATGCTGGATTTTCATTCCCAACAAATGCAAAAGTAGAACAATCATCTATTATCTTAATCATATTAATGTTTTTATGTTAAGGTCTTTTGACAGATATAGTACATAACTTTTTAATTTTATGTTAACGTTTTAATTTCTGTCAGTGTTAGTTTCTATATTGACCAGACTACAAAAGAATCTAAGTGAATCTCAATTACTTACATAAAGACTACAAAGAGATGTATTCCATTAAATGTATTTATGGTTCAAGTTATTCTTAATTTCATTTAGTATGTTTTGGCACGTTTGTGTCAACTGGCACATCCCATAACCCAGCCCATGAAAAAGTTGTTATTCAGTTATTGTTAATTTTAAGGCACTACGCAATTATACACGTTCTAATTAGTCATAAATATTTATTACGTGATACGCATGTGTGTAAACTGACTCACCAAAACAGGTGGAACTACAGAACCACTTGCAATTAATACAAATGTAATTAAACACTGTTGAATCACTACAGATTCGCCCCATACTGCACCAAAAAAGGGCATACTCATCAACCACAACAGTGGCACACTATGGAAAAAACAATCAAAGGAAAAACACGAAAAAAACGTCAGCATGATTTTTCTGAATGAAGCAGGCTTATTTCAGAATACATTGATCAAACCAACTAACAGATCATACAAAGTAAAATTATTTGTCCAATCAAATTATTGGCGCGAATAGCATCATTAATACACATCAAACCAACCGTCTTAAGATGTTTAAGCTTAGACGCCACCTGTTGATAAATAAAAATATGATAGGGGAAAAGAATTATACAATACATTTATATAATCGTTATATTTTATTTTGCTTTACGTGATTTGTCTAAAGTTACAACACATGTTTATACAAAATGAAACATTATTCAAACCAATGATTTTAAAAGCAATATTCTTAAAAATATACCAAATAACTAATTTGCTTTCGTTACATGGTGCTTCCACAATGGTTCAGCATTTATTTGAAGGATTATATCTCTAAAAGTCAGTTTTCAATACCAGCGGTAGGTAGTAAACTGATAGCCCATTGTGTGGTTTTACGCTTAGCAGCAACAAAGGAAACACTGTTACTGCCTAACCTGAAATAACTTCTACTGAAGAAACAAAAGCAAGTATCCCAAGCAAATGTAGTGAATTAGATTGCAAGGTAGTAGTGAAAAACTTGCCAATATAACTTTATTCAGCCCTGGATTAACCATTAAACAAAATAAGCACCTACTTATGGCACAAAGGGAAGGGGGGTACCACAGAGTTTTCCCCTAGCTGTAATGCTCTTAACTTTAACTCTGCCAGATCCAACTTTAGACGATTTTTTTGTAATTGTCTTTATTTACCGTGTTCGACTTTATTCTGCATTAGCTCGGTGAGTGACTAAAGTTTCGAAAAACTACTAAACTATGTATCTGAAGTAAGAAGTCATTGATTTGCGAAAGATTATTGTAAAGAGCAGTACAAAATGTTGATAAAACTTCAGGTAAAAGATGATTGTATGTTATGATGTCTGACCTTGAAGGTGAAATATTTTTCTCAATCATTCCTTCTGTTGTGGCTACTTATAATAAATTATAGACAGTAGTTTTACCTTTTACTGCTTTATTCAGTCACACCTACAGAAAAATAAGAGTATAATACCACAAAAACATAAGTCAAACTAAATGGTGACAGATGTGTACAGAGGAGTGGCTAGTTTTATGTTTTCATACGTTGTATTTGGGTTATTGTCTCGTCTGTTTTAGTTGTTCTTTTAGTTACTGTTGTATTATTCATATGCGTTTTGTAATATTTATATAAATGCTTCTCACTGAAGCTTTTCTGAACCGTATTATTTTTTTGCTTCAAACAACTTGCTGTAAAAAAAAAAAACTACTTTGTGTGTCAGTACATGTTTTGAAATTTATGATACCAAAAAAAAAATTTAGAAAGGAATGCCACTGTACAATGCCACCGTTCATTGATTACATATAACTTATAAGAGTATTTGGGCATGTATGTATTCCCTTATGATTATGTAATAATATAAACAGATCTGAAGCAGAGATTTACTTAAGGGACAAATACAAGGGTGCCCGGTCTGCAAAATGAGGATGTGAACTTAAAAAAACATGCACATCTCTACGAGTCATTAGCTGACCATCTACGCACTTTAAGGAATTACTTTGAAAGATTTGAAGCAGTTACAAAGGAAACACTACCAGATGTTGACTACAATGCAGCTCAACTTGCAAACGTGTCAGAAAGAAGGTACTCAATGACAAATATGCACAAGAAGTAGATCTGAATGCTAGAAATACATTTCGTATCACCACCTTTATACAATTGTTGACAAACTAGAATCCCAGATGAGAAGAAGAGGAGAGGTGTACAAAGAAATAGCAAACTGATTTTCTTTCCTAAGTGATGTACCAAATGATTTCACTTCATCTGCTGAAATTGAAAGGTAATTTCAGTGTTCCCAAAAGCTAATTGATGTTTACCAAGAGGGCTTGGACACTAATCTCTCTGTCGAACTTTAACAGTTTCACTCATTTGTGCACCATAAGTTCAGTGCAAGAAAAACTGTAAAACCCAAATTCAGTCATGCTGAGCTTTATAAACTAATTTCAGAAGATAAAATTTAGTATGCGTTTTCAAAAGTAGATATTGCATTGCGTATAGTTTTAACATTAACGGTCACAAATTGCACAGCCGAGCGTTCATTTTCTCAATTCAAGCATATTAAAAATCCCAATAGAATAATTACGCGACAAGACAGGCTGAATGCATTGTCTCTGCTGAGTATAAAAGCAGATTTGTTACGCCAAATTAGTTTTGAGGACTTGATAAAAGACTTTGCAATTAAAAAATCTAGATGAAAACTTTTTTAAAATTTAAATAAATATTAAGGTATAAGTAAATAATTTGTTTATAGGGTTTTAAGTTCAAAGTGAGAAATTATTATCATCAAAGTGAAAATATTTTTGAATAAAAAGGCTTTGAGTAAATTTTTCATTTTTGTTAACATCAAAGTGTGAATTTGTGAACATCAAAATGAGAACGTTTAACATCAAAGTGGGAATTATTAACTCAGAGTGAAAACAAATATACATTAAAAATAATTATTTTTAATTATCATTAATCAAAGAAGTGATTTCCCTAATCATTTCTAAATAAAAGGCCTCAGTCATTGTTTGACTTTGACCCATGTACAATCTGTTAAATAAATAAAAGAAAAAGGTTTTTATTTAATATAGTTGTGGGGTCTGGCCTGGAAAAAAAAACTGAAGAATGGTTATAAATTTTCAAGCTTTATTTCACTTCAGCACTTATTGAGTCTTAATGTCTTGTCAGTTAGACAGTGGAGGGGCCGAGGGGAGCACCATTGTTGGGCAGTGCTTAGGGCATAAATTGCCCTTAATCCGGCCCTGACTTTATTAATAAAACAAGAAAATGACTTCTTGGGCAACAGCCCTTCATTAGGTTACCAGTGTCAATGAAGCTGTTAACATAAGGTATAGGTTGAAAGACCAAATAAGACGAAGCTCGAGTGCTTAACAATATGTTCCTAAAACTAGAAATGAGATAAAGTAACATGTAAAAAATAGAAATAATAATATATATAAAAGTATAAAAATGTATAAATACAGTTAATCTCAGTAAATAAATTAAATAAAAAATAGACATGTAGAATGAAAACAGACAACAATGAAGAAAAATGAATGAATACGTGTGACAGGTAATATTGTTCAATGTGTATGTAAAGTTAATAGGAATGAAAAACGAATATAAAGGTAACTAAAGGGAACGGGCGAAAGAAGGAAAATTGTGCAAGCCTTGAAGGAAGAGGTTGTAGGTACTAAATGTCAGTGTGAGAAAGTAACGAAAAAGTATAGAGAAGGGAAATGAAAATGATAAAGTTAAAGAAAAGAGAACTCTTCATTCATTCATATATTATCTAAAAATTGAGAATTTTTTCCAGACGTTTTTTGTTTTTTTGCATTACAGTAGATAAAGCAAATATGAGTTTAAGTATGGAAAAGTCGTACATGTAATGTGAAGGGTTACTAAGTGACTACCTGCGGATTTTGTAGCGTCATTATTTCTTATGTAAGAGGGATGTTCACGTGAACGATTCCCTAAGCAATGACCCATTTGACCAACGTATCACCCGTTACACTTTTCACAGCATACAATGGATATTGGGCTTGTTGAAAGGCAGGTGAATGATTTTTGCATTTGGAATTTTACATTGGGACCAGTTATGGATGTTGTGGAGTAAACATCTGGGCAGATGATGTTTTCTTTTTCTGTAACAACACATTATATCAGAGTCCACACTAGGGGTAGATTTCTGGATGACACTGCACACTAAATTTTTTTTATTTACTGTAATCTTGTACATAACTGTAAAAAAGAGGGGTTCTTTATAAATTTTGGAAGTTATAGGGCTGTTAATAAAGATGTTGAAGTTTTGTTTGATGATCTGAGTTTTCAGACTTTAGTTTAAGTGTTAGGGTGCATTGTCGAGTTACAGGATGGGCACCTTGAGTGGCTTTTTCTATTAAAAACTTGGAGTAAGATCAAATTATAAAGAAATATTCCATATCTTCAGACATCGGCTGGTAATAAGTTTGTTCACTACAGAGCCTATACAATCTTAAGAATTGGGAACATGGAAGAGACTGAAAGGAAAGAATGGGTTTGTTTTTAATTTACCACAAAGCTACACCAGGGCTATCTGTACTAGCCGTCCCTAATTTAGCAGTGTAACACAAGAGGGAAGTCAGCTAGTTATCACCACCCACCGCCAACTCTTAGGCTACTCTTTTATCAACGAATAGTAGGATTGACCGTCACTTTATAACGCCACTACGGTTGAAAGGACAAACATGTTTGGTGTGATAGGAATTTGATCATAAATGCTACAATCATATAGTTCTTCTAGAAACAGTTGGTGTCTTCTTCAAATCTGTTACCTCAGGTGAATCAGATGACAATGATTCAGCTTAATATCATAATTAAAGCGGACTGTAAAACTGCTGAAGCAAAAGTGAGAGTGAATTTGTTGATAAACCTACGAAGAAATTGCCTAAGTTGAAAGAATATCTTCAATTTTGCTGAAGAAAATGCAAAATATGATAAAGATTTTCAGAACTCCCCAGTCTGAAATTCAGTTCTCCAAAAATATGTGACATCTACTCATATAAAGGAATTGAAGCGTGCTATTAGATTGAAAAAAAAAAGGTGAAACAGCGTCGAATCAGTAAACTAATCTTTTTAAGTGTTAAATATTATATAATTGCTACAATGAAAATTTTTCAATCATCCAGTTTGTGAGTTGAGGGAAACAAAGTAACGCTGCATGAACTGCTATCATTACTACAACTAATAAAAGTGACTGTAGCAGCTCTTGGGGAAAGAAATGCAACACTATTGGAAGAGAAGGCGCTTCGAAATTCCTCTTCAATAAGCTGGAAGAAGCAAACACCAATCTGGCTATAGAGTTTTCAATTGTTGTTCGAACACGAATCGGACAAAGAAAAATAAAAAGTTTATATCGTTAATTAAATTTATTTACGGCCCATAAATGGATAAAAAAGTCACCTTCATTGTCGTGTCTTTTAAGTCTAAAATTACAAAGATGGCGGAAAATCTTTTATTACCATGTTTTCCAGTCAAGGAAAATCTTCAAATTAAATTGATTGAAGAAAAAATAAAAAAAGTGTTACAGACAAATCTGATAGTGATTTCTCACTGTGCAAAATAAAATCAATGCTGCCAAGAAAACTAAGGCCTTAACTTCAGATTACAATAACATTTTAAACAAGGAAATTGGAATGTATGAATTTATTGTAAAGCCAACAGCTGATCTCAGAATCTCTAATATGGATTATAAACAATCAAACCAACTTCAACAGAAAGTGAACAAGTATTTCCAGTCTTAGGAAACTTTAATTACGCAGCGATCATCTCTTAAGGATAAAGTTATTAATGCCCTATGCTTCTTAAAATACTATTTTTTAAAGAAAACAAAAAATAATTTTGACTAATTATAGTGTTTTTTATGTCGTAAAATGAAAATATAGTTTCTTTTTCTATATTTATTTTGAGTGAATTTATACCACACATGATTTTAATAATCACTTTGAAAATATAGTTTTAAAAAGTATTTAAATCAACTTTCATTGGGAATTCCCAGTATCCAAGGTGTAACCGGGAATATGTTTGTAGACTTACAACACTAAAAGCCGGGTTTTGATACCCGTGGCGGGCGGAGCACAGATAGGCCATTGTGTAGCTTTGAGCTTAACTACAAACAATACAATTAGCGAGAATGAAAAAAAAATGTCTAGGAACGAGGCCCTCTACTACAACATCAACTGAATTTGCTACATTTAATCATCTAACTTTCGCTTACACATTTGATTAGTTTTGATTAGGTTATAACATTCCTTAACGTTAAATCCTCATGTCTTTTATACATGTATATAAACCCTACATGCTTGAGATCGTGCTTGGAGAAGACAGACCAATGTTTAGTCGAAACGCATAATACGTTTCACTGTAATGAAACCGCTTCATTATGCTTATAAATCATTTTTACCAATTTATTATTATATTATAACAACGTGCTTCTATACACAGAATACTATAATTAGCATATGGCATATGATAATAGTCTGGGCTGCTATATTAGTCTGCGTTTGTCAACATGAGCAAGGGGGTTATTTTTATTTATGTATGTTAAAGCACGGCCTATAACGTTAGAAGTGTATGATTAGGCCTGCTACGCTAGGTATAAACATTACATGACATTCTTCCACCAGTTTCTAACGAAAATGCGTTTTACCTAATTTCAGCTTGTAGTACGAAAACTAAGACGTCAGCAGATTAAAATAATAGTTTATTATGTTTATTTTCATGCCATGAATCAATAAAGCTTGTATTTTTGTTAATATTAACTTGTTTATTATCAGTTTCTTGTGTTTGGTTTTTCTGTTGTGCTTGCTTTATTCTATTTGTGATATATAAAAGTAAAATAGTATCCAAAAGTATGATACTCAACATAATACGTTTGTAGACGTATAACATAAACACAAATAGAAAAAAATAAAACATACATTCTAACATTAAACATATTTATTTACATTCACAAAGATTGGTGTCTCCCTTTGATACTTACTATTGTTGTGATGTGTTCTTTTGTTGGGCAGGTTATTTTGGGTTATCTAGTAAAATCCAGTCCATGTAAAAACAAATGAGTTGATTTTTTCCTGAATGTTTGCAACAGACTATTTTTACTTATAGCTGTAGGCAAAAGTACACAAACAATATTGCAACAGAAGTTTCTAAACTATGGTAAATAAGCTTAACTCACAAATAAGTGCAGAATGTTTTTGATGATAGAGGTGATATCTTTCACTTTTAGCATTAAAATATGAACAGTTTTTCTGACTTTGAACTCACAAGCTCACAGAATAGTTCACTAATTTCAATAGCTTTTCATGTATTGTTCACTTATCATTAATAACTGGTTGCTTATATTTATAAACAATGTAATATTGTTTTTAGATACCACCCAAAACTACTAGATTCTTTATATAATTGAAATTATAAGTTCTCTCTTGAAAACATCTCAAATAAAATGTCAAAGTATAGCATATAACATTATGTTACACAGCCAATAGATAAGCTGGATAGCTCATACTACTGTTTTATATAGCGTATTTCTGTAAGTTGGATAATGGAGAGGGATTGTGATGTTCAGATCCACTGATGTTCAACATACAAGTATTAAGATGCATCCTGGTGCCCCGGAAATCTCATTTTACACTATTACTGACTGTACTCTAAGTTCATACGTTAATTGGTCTGAATGCTGGAGCAAGTAGAAAGAGCGATAATATTCACTTTCAAAACGAGGGAAGAATTGCATCTTCTCTGAATGGACGTCTATAGCATACTATAATGTTAGATAAAAATATTTAATTACCCATGTCGATAGTCATTTTTATTTAATATATTGAAGGGAGACTAACTCCCATGGTAGTCAGTGTTTCTACAATATGAAGCAAATTACAGATGTGTTAAGAAGAAATAAAATTAGCATGGATATGAAATACAGAGAAGTAAACACAAGTTAATGAATGAAAACACTAAATCTTTCTTTTCATAAATCATGTCGTAAAACATTAGGGTCCTTTTCACTGCTAGCCATTTTCTGACAACTGGAGTATATCGGGAACGTAGTTAACACAAGACGAAGAAAGGAGGAAACATCGTCATGTACTGTTAAACCAAAATTTCCTGCAGTATCTACCTCAGTGATTATTATCTTTATATATTTTCATGAAAGATAAACTTAGAGTTTATAGAAATATTTGTACCACTCCTTTAAATGAGCACCAACTTTTCCAAAAAAAGGCTGGAAGATTAACACAAGTTTATGATCTTTCTACATGATATTTACAAAAACTGCATACAATTAACTGTACACAAAACAATTGAACACAATTTTAGGAAAAAAATACTTGAATATGCTTAAATAAGCATATACATTTTGTTATTTATGAAAAAGTAAAATCTAGCAATTTTTTTCTGCTCTCTCGTTCCTACCTTGAGCAAACTTGAACACACTCATGCACTATAAGACATTAGAAAAATTCATGCCCCAGGTAGGTAATCAAACAGAAGCATGTCAAAACAAGTATAAGTTCAATGAAATGTTTCAAACCTTAAAAGTATTATTAAAATATCCTTTGACCGCATACAAGTTACTGTGATTCATATGCGTGCACAAATAAAGAGTGAGTTTATTTGACTTAAAGATATCAACAGCTATAATGAGGTAAATTAAACGGAATTAAGAAAAAATAAACTGTGTAAAAGCTGAATATGAAGTAAAATAACACAAAACTAGAAAAAAAGATAAAACTGAAAGAAGATTGAAATAAAAATAATATAACAGAATAGTTTACAGACTTAAAACTGTTTAGTTTTGAACAGTTTAGTTTAGTTTTATATTTAAAATGAAAATTTTAATAAAGCACTGATTTGTTTGTTTGTTTGGAGCACAACACCTCCAAGCACAACAACCAATCGTTTTTTATGGAAAAGACGTTTTGTTAACATTGACAGTTGATTACTTTCACCATTTATTATATACGATTCGAGTCCCAGCATTTCAGCCTAGGGATATAAAATGGCACCCATAACACATGTGACCATCATTTTCTGGGACCCCATGTCACAACTTTCAATATGCCGGGGTCTGTCCGTCCCTAATTTACCAGAGATGGATAAGAAGTAAGGCAGCTATTCAACACCACCCACTGCCAAATCTTGAGCTACTCTTTTACCAACACATAGTGGAATTGGCTGTAAAATCATAACGTCTCTACAGCTGAAAGGACGAACATGTTCAGTGTAACAGGGATTCGAATTCGCAACCCTTAGATTGCGAGTCAAGTGACCCAACCACCAGGCCATGGCAGGCCGCATTCAAATGGAAATTTCCTATTAACAATATACGATCACATAAAAATTCACTTACTTGTGGAATTTCACTGTTAATCGATCAAGTAGCTGAATAATTAACAATAACTCAAAAATTTTACTAAAATTAAATACTTCACTCTAAAATGACTAACCTACTGCTTGTCAATTCTTGTACTTATAATGAAGCCGTCCCTCTCTCGTACAGCGGTAAGTCTTCGGAGTTCAAAGCTAAAATCAGGGGTTCGATTCCCCTCGGTGGACACAGCACATAATCCGATGTGGCTTTGCTGTAAAAAAACACACACACTTAATGAAGCCTCATTTCTAGACACTTTACATATATAACGGAGTAATGGCAAAAAAAATTTAAACTTAATTCAGCAAATATTTAAAGTCATGAGATCTGGACTTTTATTTCCGTTTGCACGAGTTTGTGATAACGTTTTATTTTATTTTATTTTTTTGCATGCTGAAAGTGTTTTATATAAACTCGCAAGTTTTGACTAGACCTTTTTTATGACTTTTGCTTGTCTTATATACAATCCCACTATTCCTTGGTAAAAGAGTACCCCAAGAGTTGGCGGTTGGTGGTAATGACTAGTTGCCTACCCTCTAGTCTTACACTGCTAAATTATGGACGGCTAGCGCAGATAACCCTCGTGTAGCTTTGCACGAAATCCAAAACAAAGCAAACAAAAACTTACATTCAGTGAAATTCTTGAATTCCAATCGGTAAAATTTGTTTCAACTAGGTTAATAAGAAGGATATTATTGTTAAGCTTGAAACAAATTACGTAAAAAATAGTGAAGAAGACACATACACTATACATGCAGCTTCCAACTAGCATAGTATTCTTAAACCTACCATATAATTTAATCTAAAATTAATATTAAGTTTATTTGTTTATAATTAAGCACAAAGCTTCACGATAGGCTTTCAAAACTCGGATTACAGTGTTGTAAGTCCGAAACATGCCGCTGTTCCCCTGGAAGGTATGAAAGCTAAGAGACAGCTTGGTGAGTGGATTATTTCATTATTTTAGCTTGACCGAAGCATTGTTATAAAGTTAAATAATAATAATTCAGTTTGGTTCGAATCCCCGTCGCACCAAACATGCTCGCCCTTTCAGCCGTGGGGGCGTTACAAGAGGTACTGCCCAAGAGTTGGCTGTGGGTGGCGATAACTAGCTGCCTTCCCTCTAGTCTTACACTGCTAAATTAGGGATGGCTAGCGCAGATAGCCTTCGTGTAGCTTTGCGCGAAATTCAAAAAACAAACAATCATTACTCTGGCATTTTAGGAGCCTGATTTTTTCTCTTTTACCCACATATCAACTTTAATTTGTTTTTAAGCATTATAATATAATGTGGAGTTAGTTTTAATTAGTTGCTAATATGTTGTCACTGTAAGTGGATTCATAGACGTTTTTTTTTTCTCCATCTGACCAGGAAAAGCTAATTTGGTATTGGCCCTTGAGGTGAATTAATGGGGTAAGTAAATATTGAAAAAAATTCATTTAAGAAATGCAGTCCCAACTAATATATTTTTAACATAAAAAATTTATTCGTCTTATTACAAACTAACAAAGTTGGATTTACATATTGAAAAAAATTCATTTAAGAAATGCAGTCCTAACTAATATATTTTTAACATAAAAAATTTACTCGTCTTATTACAAACTAACAAAGTTGGATTTACATACCTTTAGTAGTAGTATACAAATTATAGCCAGTAATTATAGTAAGTAGCTATGTCGACTGGTGCAGTTCTTCGAAATTATATTGTGATCATTGAAGCATTCATTTTCCTCAATATGCGATGAAATTAGGTTTTTAATATCAATGTCAGTATGTGGATGGGAATTTCGAAAGTTTTTCCTCCTAGTAACAACGTACAAATTGTAACATAGGAATAACTAATGTAAGTATCTCAAATTAGTCTGTAGTTATAATATTACACTTACGAGTTACAAAAAATATATTCAACCTATGATTTGCACGAATTTATAATTTAACTTTTAAGTTGTGTTTAACTTTAAAATGTACAATCTTGTAAATTACGTTAATTTTAACTTGTTAAAAATTCTAAACCAACATTAAATTGTAATAGTAATAATAATAGGCCTAACTATTCCATTATTTAATGTCACAGTTTTAACAATTTAGTATTAAAATAATGAACTTCGTTTTGTAGTAGTAGTAGAACTAGACAATTTATCATAGATGTAAATTTCAAATGGAATAGCCCCAGCAACATATCAAGAGTAGAATACCTTTTTAAGATAAAATATCCTCATGCTGCCTTATATGCAGAAAGTGCTCCCTCTCACTTTTGCAACTAAGATTCTATCACTAAGGCATGAATTTAATCTACACATCATAATTTCAACAAGGCTAAAATAAATTGGAGTTTCATTTGATTATTAATAACAGTGAAATTATACAGTTTCCTTCAGAATTTAGGGTAGACTGAAAAAATTATTGTTTTTTTATTTTTTTTTGCTTTGGAGTTCAGCTTAGGAAAGAAGTGAAACTTAGTTTATTCAGTGGTACAGTAAATGAATGTATTTTATTTTAATAGACTATATATATAACATATGTTAAAAAGTTACAATTTATCGAGTTAAAGCACTATAATTAATTAACACAGCTTACATTGGAATTGATTGATTACCTAGGATATTCATTTGAGTAAGGTAGAATAACAGATTAATCAATATTACAATTAAATTGATTAATATCACAAAATAATCAACTAATTAAAATTAATGTTTCTGTTTATTTCAAATACTCAAAATACTGCCACTATGATTTCTCTATCACTTTCTATTCAGTGTTTTCAGTTTAATTGATTTGTGTCACCACTCATGAAAATAATCAATTAATTGAAATTAACATTTCTGATTATTACTATTCTCATTTATTCTAACTCTCCAAGACTCATGGGAATAATTAATTTGTTGGATATAAATGATTAATAAGCCTGGTGATTAATCAACTGGCAAGGCTGAATTTATGTATATATAGTAAAAATGTAAATTACTATGTTATTTTTTTCATTTATTTCAGTTTCTTGAAAATGTGATACAAAAATTATTTCCATTACTATTGTTGGTTGATATAGCTGTGATATAAGTTTGAAATATCTAATTTTTTATGTGATAAAATTATTAATAGGGTTTTCCTCCATTACTTGTTCATCAAAGTTTCTACCTATTTTGCATGAGGAAACTTGGTTGATGTTGTATATATTAAGGTTAGTTATTCAGTTATAAGGTTACACAAAAATATTGATTAGAAGATTTGATTATTAGTAGTATATATTGTGAAAGAGTTTGAAATAGTAACGTTTATTGAAAGTAGCAGGTGATGATAATAAGTATTCGTTTGTTTGGAAGAAAGCCCCTTGAGGGGCTCCTCTGTGATCTGTTTGGGGAGTATTTGTTTTAAGTTTTTGTATCAGTAGTTTTGATAATTTCTGTATTGTAATGTTTTCCAAATTTCCTGATAGAACTAGCATCTAGGTGAGCCTGATGATGATGGAAATATTTTATTGTAAAGGACTTGATAATCTTAGTCAGTGAATAAGAACTTTGACAATTTTTAACAGGGAGAAGCACAGAGTGATACACTTGGAGTATAGAAACTTGGAATGAAGTTTTATGTAAGAGGAACATAAGAGTTGAGGAGAAAAAAAATATATATATATATATATATATATATATGACTTCATAAAGGAATATAACATCCTGCCTGTGGTTAGGTGTGGTAAAAATAGAAATTAATGAATTTTTTCAGATCTGTTTATCTACAATGTCATAGGTGAGACCTTATTTAGAAAATGTTATGCAGCTTTAGTTACATTATTATGAAAGGATATACAAAGAATGAATTGATGTTGCTTAAGCTTTGAACTACAATGAACTTTTAGTATGCAAAAACAATAATACTTTCATACTAAGCTATATGTACATATAGACATACCTTTTTACAAAAATAAACACAAAAAACATTGTATAAATATTTTAGAAACTATACATGCAATTATTTCAGAAGAAACTGACAGCAAAATACCCTGTAGGATTATCCAGTATTCAGTTTTGTAATATATTTTACCTAAATATCTGGTGTATTAGTTTGGGGAGATTAATAACACATTCTTAAGAATAGTGTTGTATACATTTTGAAGGTTCTAGAAGACTACAAAATAATAACCATCAAACACAAAGAGATACTCTATTTCTGCAATAGGTTAATATTTCACAAAACCTATTAAAACTGTAGTTGATTTCTTTGTTTGGTAACCTGAATGGATCATTTAACCTTCTGTTACTTAGTTTTATGTTCTTATAAAGCACATCACTATTAGGATATACTTGTTTCTAGTATTAAATTGTTAGGACTATAGATTGTTTCAGTGGAGGATGAAAATGTTAGAATTACAAACTTTAATATTAGTAATTATGGGTTTAAACTTTGAAAGCTTAGTTACACCCTTTCTTTGACATAATGCCTTGTTTTTGGTATATAATCATAAATTTGCTAATGGTTTAATGGTTTGCATGACAAATTGTTTGTTCAGTTAGTTTTATAATTTCATTCTATAGGTCACTGGTTAGGTCACATTTGGAGTATTGTATTCAGTTATGGGCTCCTTATCTTAGGAAGGACATTCTATTGTTGGAAACATTCAGAGGAAGGCTACATGGATACCTGTCTAGAGAAAAATATATGGGATCTGATCGAGATGTATATTGTTGTTAAGGTCATTGATAGTGTTCATCCATCTTTTTTTGTGGTCACCGGTGAGAACAGCAAGACTAGGTGACAAAAATATAAGCTTGAATGATAAGAACAGGCTTTGAAGATTTGTGTTTCTTAAAGTTTCTTGGATGGGGTGGCTCAGATGAACCAACAGATCTCTTGACCATAAAATTTGTTTATGTATTTTGAATTATTTCAAAATTTTGTTGAGTACTGTGTATGTGAAGAACTAGGTTTAAATAGGATTAACAAAAACTGGGGTTGTTTTTTGTTTTACCTGAGGATGTGACTTTGAAAGACTAAATGCACTTTTGTTTTATATTTACATAATTCACTTCTTAAATATTTTGTTGTAAAAAATTCATTAAATGTAATTTAGTTAAAATGTAAAAATATTCTCACAAATAGACAACAGTTTATGAGTTATTATAAAGTTTTTTTTATGTACTCATTTGCTGAGGTTATACAGGGTGTTCGGAAAGTCACTGTGCACTTATATATTTATTAACAGACATGTTTCAATATAGAATACAGGAGGTAAATATGAATGACAATTATAAACAATGTTGAAAGTGACCCCTGTTGGCATCAATACAGCCCTGGATCCTTCATATTTTGTTTCTAAACACTGCTATCAGTTGCTGACTTGAAACAGACTGAATGAATGCTGTTATTGCTGCTTTCGAAACTGCACAGTGACTTTCCGAACACCCTGTTGTTTTTATTCCAGAACTTTAGCAAGAATTGATAAAAACACTTTCAATACTTTTTATTTCAGTCTGATTAAATATAGTTACATGCTAATATATTTTATTTCCTCTATTTGATATTTTTTTTGTACAGCCATGCATATGTATGGTTTCTGATGCATATACATTATTTATATAATATTTCAAAATGCTCTTGAGTTTTCTCATTTACTCTAACAAAACAAAATGTTGCTTGGGTATTTCCTGAGCATATGTAACAATAATTCATAGCTTCCATATTTGTGCTCAGCAGGATGATGCTTTGTCAATCATGAAGAAATGAATTTTGTGATAATGACTTGAAATTGATATTTATTGTTCATCACTAAGTCTTGGAAAATGCTTCAGAATTTCAGGTAAGTCAAAGAACAGTTTATAATAATATAAATAATCTGTACAGTGATTAAAGCTGAATAATTAACTGGATTGATTGATGTAATTATTATCTGTTGGTGTTTATTTGTATCTTATAAAATAAGTGATTAATCACAATTACAATTTAAATCAATTAATATTGAAAAAATAAAGTAATTGAAGTTAGTATTACTGAATATTATTGTTTTTAATTATTCCAACTGTCCAGTAATTGAAGTACTGTCATTATATTCGTTTTCAAGAGCAAAATTACTCAATAGGCTACGTTCTTCCTACCACTGTTATTTAAACCTGATTTTTAGCCCTTTTTTTTTAGCGATCTCATGGGAGTAATTATAATATTAATGAGCCTCAAACCTAGTTAGCAAATTTCAATAACCAACCCTGTCTGTTCTTTGCATGTATCTGACAAGCATCCTTGCTGTGTGTATGTGAACAGCATACAAGCTCTCTGAATATCTGAATGGTACCTCTTTTCTTTATGCATCTAAAAGCATCCATACTCTGTGTCAGTCTGAATAGCACCCTAGCTCTGCATATAACTGAAAAGTTTCATTATCTTTCTGTTATTACTGACTGTGATACTTGAATTGTAAATATACTTCACTTTTAAAATAGCTTAATTGTTCTGATTTTATTAAACATGTAAATTACACATTTTTTCAATTCAAAAAATGTTTTTTTCACCTGTAATTTTAAAGTTTATGTATATTCAGCTATGTTAATAGTATTTTCATATGTTAGTTTCATACTTGACTATAATAATTTTGTTTTTTTATCTATATTCTATACTTTCAAATCATTCAATTGTTTCATAATTTTCTTAAACTTGTTCACAAGGGATACAAGTTGCATTATTAAATATGTTAACTTTTTCAAGTATAAATTAGCTAATTGTAGGTTATACTTAAATTTTAATATTTTTTATATATGTAATGGTTGTCTAATAATCCATTAAACCTTTGTTCCTTTTTGCTTTATGAAATTATTTCTTATTATATATTACTTTATTTTCAAATGTTGTCGTCTTTGGTATGTATAAGCATAAAAAATAAAAAATCGAACTACACCTGTATTTGAAGTCAAATAAATGTGCTGACAAACTACAGGTTGTGAAACCTCTGTAATGAGTGCAAAGTAGGCATAACTTAATATTAAGCTCATTTGTTGCTGTTTTCTTATAAAACATCATGCAAAAGTTTATTCATTCTTAGGAGTACAGTTTCAAAAATGCATGTATTTTTGTAGCTGATTGATATTCATTGTGGAGTGTTTGATGTTATATTCACAAGTTTTCTTCCTCAGTAACTTTTTTCTTAGGATACTTTTTGTTCTAAAGTATCCATTTCAATCTGGTGTAGAGTGTACCTGTTAACATGGAATGTTGTTGGGCGACAACCAATTGAAGATCTTCAGCTTGCACTAGGATTAGAAGATCCCATTGACCCACTAACACTTCCAGATGTTTATATTGTTGGGTTTGTAGATCTTATATTTGAGAATAAATTTTGTTATTATACAGTAAAATTTATTAAGTTTCATATGCAATAAATTACTTCATCCACACTAGCAGAACATTTGAAGAGTAGGATCATTGAGTTTGAATACAGTGATTCAAAGTAGTAACAGTGGGAATGCAACTAGTAAACAAAAAGCAGCCATGTGGCCAATAAATGTATGAGATTGTTATTCTGTATATCATTCAGTAATTATACAAATTGCATAATTGAAGTGGCATTTCTGTATCTTAATACAAAGTACTCCTCGAAGTGGATTCCTGTACATGGTGAAGGGACCTCCCAGAGAAGGTTTTGTATTTTTAGTTTACCTTCTCTTGGATCTAAAAATCTACCCATGTGTTTGCCGCGTGTGGCAACCCGTGTAAGAGAGGAGAGAATCCTTATGGTTACTTGAATTTCTATAGACAGGTGGCTTTGTGGTGCCCCACCCCAGTCATTCGGGTGGTCCAGTGTTGGATTCACTCAACAGGTGTTGTGGACATTGTGACTGATGCTGGTGTTAGGGTATGGTGCTCACGAAACCCTTGTACCCATAGGAAAGTGATCATTTTCCTATCATTTTGAAGAAGACAGGTCATAGTCAATGCTTGGCTACTCATTGATTACAGTTTATAACTCATTGTTTTCTTTTATCTGGGACTAATGCACCAATGTGCAATCTTTGTGACACTGAAGCCACAATATTCTATGTTTTACTATCATTCTGTTATTACAACTGTAAATAACAGCATCATTTTAAACATGTTTTTACCAAAGGTTTATCCCTGGCATAGGAAAATGTCATTGGCAATGGTGACACTGTCTACCTTACTAATGTTTTTAAATTTTTAAGGGCCATTGGTCTTTTTTAACTTTACTAAAGTTTTTACAAGCTATTTCAAATTTGTTTAGTTGTACTTTGATCATTTTTACATTTTATAATGATTTTACTTTTATTTTTTTTACTGACTGTTTAGCACAAATAGTAAAAAAAAAAAAACCAACCAACCAACCAACCAATTATTTGAAACATTATTTTGTTCATGATGACAAGAAATCCACTCAAAAGAAAAACTTGTAACAAAACATAACATTCCAATAAATACTAAATTCATTCAAAAACCAGGTACAAAACTACAATGACAAACATAGCACCAACATTATTTATAAAACACAATGCAACAACTACCACAACTTCTGTATAAGAGAAACAAGCAGAGAAATGGAAACCAGATTCAAAGAACATAAAAAAATATACGTTTGTACATTTGTGAACCTGCAAATCCAATAAGCACAACATAACCATAGAAAATACCAGCATACTAAGTAGGGAAACAAAATGCAGAATCAAAGAAGCCCTACTTATGCAAGCAATATAAAGGATACTTTTTTACCTATATTAATTAATAACCTAACATATAACTGCAATGCCCCCTAAAATCTCATCCCTAAGACATGCCCAGCAATGGTCAGTTGGAAACTCTCTTTGTTAATGTGAAGATGACCCAAATAAGTCAAAATGTTGTTCTCTATTTTAATTAAAGTTTTATTCCCATATTATCTCTCTAGAATACATCATTTTGTTCAAATCCATGACTTACAGAAAACAAATGTACAGCATATCATTGGTGTTAATAACTTTGAATGACCTATTTATACAAGTATTCAATGGCTGTATTACTGGTATGGTGTTTGGTAATACATGGTACAGTTTTATTTATTTACTTACTTTTTTTTGCTGTGAAGGACTCAGTTATGGTTGACTTGCTCTTGAAACATTTCTTTCTACACTGAAATGCCATGGTGGTATCAAGGCATACATTTGGATTTGCTTTCTTGTGTAAATAAACATCATATTTTAATGATACTTATATTTCTAATTATGTTTGTTTTGGAGTACAATGACTTGACATAACTGTAGCATAAACCATTCTGATGACCTCCCTATCTATTATAGTTTATATGTTCATAAATACCTTGAAGTTTATTCTCAGAAAAACTGTTGTAAACTGGCATCCACAAGTTTGTGTTTTATGTTAGTAATCAACACCTTGCTTCCTGTTCTGATCAACCCAATTTGACTTTTATGGATTCATTTACAAAGTACTCAGTGGTATATTCCATAAGAATTGCATGTATATTTTAAGTAATAGCTATTGAGATCCATAACAAAATATACAGATTACTGGTTAAATTTCCTGTTATAAAGATCTTCTATAGCAAAATTGTCTAACCTTGAGAATAATCTCGATTGTCAATCTCCATACTAACCAGGGATCACTCTTGTTTCTGAAATACTTTTATTCACTGACTCTACAGTTTAACAAGGCATTATAGAATATTGTGCACCCTGAAATACTAGAAAAAAAAAAAAAAAAAGTAGTTCTAAGTGAATAACTTAAATATTACAATTTGTTTTATACTTTCACAAAAATACCCAGTAAACAACAGAAAAGAAAGAACAAAATATTTCATTTGCAAGACTGTATCATTATGAAATGTTGTAAAAGTATTAAAACATCTCTACTAGAAGAGCTTAAGTTTATTTATTAATTTATAAAATATATATTCATTGATATACACTGACATTTGCTTGCTTTCTTTTATTGTATTATAAGCTGGAATTATAATGTATTTGGGCCTATTCTAGTTGATGCAATTTCATTTATCTCAGGTTTTAATCTATAGCTTATAAGATCAAAGAATGTTGTAGAAAAGTGGTAACTTATTCACTACAGCCTTCAAGAAGTGAGTTCCAAGCCTTATGACCGTGTAATTGATTTATTATTTGATGATCCTTGGGCAAATGCTATAAAACAAATTCTTCATCCATGGGACTATGTGAAGGTAATATTCATTTTTTTCCTGCTTGCAAGTATCTTAATGTAATTTGTGTATATTGTTATTACATAAATTTTGTCTGTTTAAAGTTACCAGGAGTACATTAAGAAATATATATACTATTTTACTGAATCACCATGAAGAATTTGTTTCTTGGAGAGAGAGTTGATTTTTTTTATTCATCCATCTTTTGATATTTAAGAAGTAAATATTTATTTGGTTGTTACATACTCTAGATATGGTCTAAAGGTATTTTTTGTGATTATTACAGGTGAAACAAGTCCGTCTTCAAGGAATTATTTTGTTATTTTTCTGCAAACGAACTCATTTAGTTCACTTAAGAAGAACTCAGACTGCTTATACTCGAACTGGATTTGGAGGTGTTTGGGTAGGTGGTTTAATTGTTTATAGAAGTAAGAATTTGCAAGATCTACAAGTAGTTAATCCAAAAGGATTTTTCGTTTCTTATTAAAGTACATCTAATGATTTTGTTCACATGCATTCTGTGATTATATTTCAAAGAAATGTTATCAGGGAAAAGATTTATGCACAGTGATCTTTCAACCTAACTATATATACATGTACATACATACACAAGTCATCCTTGTTGTTGCTTTCTAATTCAAGATTGTTATTATTGTTTGTTTAGTTGTTTTTCCTTTTCATAATTCTTCACATTTCAGAATTGAAGAAAAAATGTAATTTACTAATTAAAAGAATTTTTAGCAACACAGTAAATTTATGGCATCTGGAAGTAATCATATTCTTGACCGTAGAAAAATATTAAGAACTGAATATAAGGAGGATTTACCTTTTTTTTTTTTTCATAACAGGGTAACAAAGGAGGTGTTAGTATACGATTTAATGTATATAGCTGCTCCGTATGTGTTGTCAACTGCCATTTTGCACCTCATGATAAAGAACTTCAACAAAGAATATATGTAAGTTTAGTTAAATTCTTTACACATCATAGTTCTATATATATATATATATGCTTATTTTTGTTGAAAAATTTCTTTATCATATACATTTTTGTATTTAATTCAGAGAGAACTATGCCAATATCTAAATCTATTGTTATTAACTGTGGCTGAAAATGATGGAGCTAATAAGAGTACAAAATGCAACATCATTGGTTAGTGTTAGTTTATTAACATTACCAGACAAGGTTCCTGTAAATTCAGCAGCACCAGGCAGTTCATGTTAATTCAACAATACCAGTCATTTGGCATCACCAGGCATGGTTCAAATTAATTCATCACCACCAGACACATAATAAATTTGGCTCAGCATTAACTGACACAAGATGAACTTTACTCATCATTACAAGACAAAAGTTGGAATTAACCTATCATAACTAGGTACAGGTTGAAGGTAGTGTAACATTACCAGGAAGAATGGGAGCTTTAGGTCTATGACAAGTAGCAATTTTTTTTTTTTTTAACTGGAATTGTTATGCACAACCACAAATCATTTTCATATTGTAGATAAAGCTGTATATAGATACTTGGAGTAAACTAGCTCCATTAATGTCTTTGGTATCCTTTGATTTTTATTTTTTCTAATTGAAAATATATTAATTAAATATTTATGTTGTTCTGTAGATACTCCTTGTAGTAGTATGTGTTTAATATACCAAATATTGCTGGTATTAATACCTAACTTCCTTCTCAGGAATATAACACTATTGTTGACAGCCAAACTTTTGATGACCCTCAAAGTAAGAACATCTTAATGCATGAGTAAGTCATTTGTCATTAGCTGTAATACTTTTTTGACTTAAGAGTTGGAATATCATGACAATTAGGTTTCTTTTCATATTATTTTTATGTGCGACTTCATGTATCTATACAACTATTACTGATTTCTCTGTTATATCAGTAAAAGGAAAGTGATTCTGAAACATGATGGGTTTTGATTCATATATTTCTGCACATGTAAGTGACAAATTGTTCTGAATTTTTTTACCAAAAATTATTTCTTTATAAGTATATATATTGACTTTTGTAGCAAGTTGTATAATTGACTCCTTTATTTTCTGTTCAAGGTGACTCAAGAACTGTCTCACACTGATTATAAATAAATGTTATAATTGCATAATATTTTGAGGAATATTAGTGAAGAAACAATGAAATAAGCCACTCACACTTTTCAAAATCACTTCAGAATACACTTTTCAAACTCTTTTTTAGATCACATCTGAAGAGTGTTGTTTATTGTACATTATTTACAGATTAAATGTACAAATAAACATGGTACTGTAGAAAATATATACCATAAATTCTTGAGTGCTTTACCAATTTTTTTTTTATCTGTAGATAATCGTAATACAGAACATCATATCTATAGTATATCCCCTTTATGACTAAAGGAAATGCTAAAACAGAGGATATTTTGATATTTTCTGGACTAGCCTGGCCATTTTAATTTTCTTTTTTTATAGAATGTTGATAAATTTTCAAATTGAAAACCAACTCAGAACATTAAGTCTATACAACTTAATATGTTAAACTACTATCTTGCAAACTTCACTATACAACTAAAGATCTATTTGTAACGCATGTTCTGTAAACTGTTTATTGCTTTGAGATTGCTGATGAATATAAATTTAACAATACAGAAAAAAAATATCTTGGCCACCTTTTGTGGGATATTATGTATTTGAAATGCTTAGTATACACTGTAAATTTAGTTATGGTAAACAGTTTAAGATAAGTAATTTAAAATATACAAACATTTGTTTGTACTTAATTTGTTCAATTAAGTAGGTGTTAAATTTGTATCATGATTTTGCCTGATGAAATGTAACTTAATAGTTGTATTATGTTTTAACAATAAATATCTAGTAACAAACATAATTTGATTATGAATGAAGAAATTACAGAAAATGTTTGAGATGTTTTTAACAAGGAACAGACTTTTGCTTAACATAAATAGAACTGGTGATGAAAACTTTATAAATGTAAACCCATTATATAGCAATATCATAATATAGTTATGAAATTGACTAAGTATAATATATCATTTTTTTAAAACCTGTTTTAGAAGTATGTTTTATAGGTACACCAGTCCAAATTTCAATGTGATTACCACAAATATTACTTAATCTTGCAAATTTCTTTTGAGACATGGAAAGAATTCTCATAAATTTAAAGCTGATATCCCTTTAATTCAGAATTAAAATTAGTTATAAATATTAATCAGTTAAAATAATCATATTAAGATGTAAAATGTGGTAACATCACCTAGATACATAAGTTAAATTTTAAATTGACAATTTTCTTTTCCACTGCTTTAGTTATGTGTTCTGGATGGGTGATCTAAACTTTAGAATTGATGATATGTTGACTGAGGAAATGAAATTAATGATTGAAAGAGAAGAGTTTGCACCTTTGTTGGCAAAGGACCAGGTAACCTGGAAATCATTTAATTTTTTGTTACATGAGAAGTTTTTAATGATCAAGAACTTTTGGATAAATAGCATGCCATGTGAAGGTTGATTGTAATGTTATAATGATATAATATTTAGAAAAGTTGAGCAATACTTATATTCGTTGATTGGGTTAAAGGTTTGTGGTGATTGTTCTGGAATAATAATTATTATTATACTTGTTATTCACTTTGTTTGTAAGGTTGTAAAATATGTCAGCTAGAATGACTGGTTTAGTAAAGAAGAGTGGCTATAATATGTGACTTGAAGTTATAAATCTGCTTTCAAGTATTTTATTTCACTGTTTGCATGATTTCTTCATTTTCCTTAGAGTAATAAGAACTTGTATTTCAGCTGTGAAGAATATTAACCTTACCTAAGAAACTTGACTCTTAAACCTTTGTCTTAAGGTGTTAAATTTGTATATAAGGACAATATTGTACATTGTCAGTAATATATTTAATCTATAAGGAATATAGATTATACTTCAGTTATTAAGGGGTTGAGATGGTGTTTAAGGACTGTGTATTGTACTTCTGCTATCAGCTTATTAAGAAGTAATAGATTGCTATGTTTTCTTTTTACATATTTTAATCATTTTATATTTGTTTTTAAATTGTTTTAACAGTTGTTTGATGTAGAAAGCTTGGTTGCTTTGCACCAATAAATGCCAACCAAGAGAAACAAGCAAACAATGTTTGATAATGAAAAATCCCCATATTGTTATTTTGAGGAAATAGCTATTTTTGTGCAAGTCATTTAATAAGGCATGAAGGAAAGTTCACATTTGATATTTTATTACATTATTGATTACATAACAGTACTTATAAGTAAACATCTACAACTTCAAGAATCATTTATTTTATGTATAAAATTGTATAAAATTATTAACTGAAAGTAACTGTAGTATGTCTGAAGAGAGCACAGACAACTCATTGTATAGCTTTCTGCTTTACAACAAACAAGAAATACTAATTGTTAAAACACAATACAGAAAATTTATGGATTTTTAGAAGCTTATCCTTCCATGATATTGTATAAATTTATGCTCTTTGTAATAAAAAAAAATTATTTTTTTTGCATGCCTACTCTACTAATTCAGAAACAATAAGACAAAATAATTTTCATCTGAGAAATGTCTGCATATTATAGAGGATTATAGAACAAGATATTAATATCTCAAAAGGGTCATAAGAACTGCTCAGTAAGGGTTTTATTTAATTAAGTGCAAAGTTTTGCCCAGATCTGTACACAAATTGTGTTGTGTGACGATAAAGTATTAATGAATCTATTTGTGAACTCAAATTAAGAAATGTTTATTATTCTGAAACCATTAATCACTATTATGCTTATTACTCATTATATAAGTTACTAATTTCAATAATGTAAAATGTTCTGAACAGTCACTATATTGCATACACATTTAAATTTATTATTAGACTCAAAAATTGAATTAAAGCAAGAATATTTTTTAGTTTGTGATATCATTCATAATACTTGGTTATTATTAATCATACCAAATTTTACATAAAACTGCTTGTTAACTGTATTCTTTTGTGCCCTGATTAAGTATTTGTAATCAGCTTATTTTACTGGATGAACTTCATTCGTCTATACAAATTATTTTAAATTAGTTTATTTCTAATCCGTATAAACTTCATTCATCTATACAAATTATTTTAAATTAACTTATTTCTAATTGGTATAGTTAGCTTACTTCAGGCCATAAGCTATTGGTGAATGTATTATTGTAATCAAGGTATTTATAAATAAAGATTGTGTATCACACTTATACTGCAGGATCATTAACTTGTAAGTTATTTATGTTTGTATATGTGTGTTGGCAGTCTTTTTAATCATCTAACAATTCAAAAGTTGTTTTATTATTGTCATTAAAAATTATCATGTGCTATAACTAGGTGATTAATTGACATAACTAATTGTCTATAAGCATCAATTAGTACAAGGTAAAATAACTGGTTAATCCAAATTACAGTTAGATAGATTAGTGTTAGAAAATAATCCACTAATCAAAATTAGTGTTTCTGACTATTACTGTTTTTTATTATTCCAACTACCCAAGTCTCGTTTGAGGATTAATCATATTTCTCAGGGCAGCTGGTATGGGTATTAACACTTTTACTAATAATGCAGAGAACAACGTTTCAATCTACTTTGGTCATCTTCAGGTTACAAAGAAATAATTTTGGTATTCACTAATAACTTATGGCCAGAAGTGAGCTAACTATACTGAGTAGAAATAAATTAATTTAAAATAATTTGTATAGATGAATGAAGTTCATCCAGTATAATAAGGTGATTAGAAATACTTAATCTGGACACAAAAGAATATAGTTAACAAGCAGTTTTATGAAAAATTAAATATAATTAATAACAATCACAATTTATGAGTGATATCAAAAACTCTTTCTTTGTTAACCTGAAGATGACCTAAGAAGGTTGAAACAATTGTTCTGTGGTTTATTAGTAAATGTGTTAATACCCATACCTGTTGTCCTCAGATATATTTTTACTTCATGTGGGTTTCTCATCATCACAAATTACTTCAACACTAAGGAGTAATGAGTTTTGACTATTTTAATATAATCGATAAATATGCTTTGCAGTTGATCAGTTAGCAAGTGCCACTAATCCCAGCTTTAAAAAAAACATATAACCTGTTTATTTTAATGACTGCTCTTGGCAACCCTAAAAATAATCACGTTGTGGATGGATGTTAAATGTGAAGTATATAAGTATTTGATATGTTTTGTGACTACATACATATTTTACTAATTAAAAGGTAACTTCAAACTTTACACTTCTATAATGTTTTAATTTACCTCACAAAAAATGTTGAATTTCCAAATCATGCATACTTCCTCTCCCACTTACAGCTGTTACTCAACTGTCAGGGTTTCTTCCTTTGCCCATCTAAGCATTTATCTGATTTTTTTCACATGCTTTAGTCTTTTATACCATACTCAATTGCCTTTGTTGATATTTATCTCATGATACTTTCCACCTGTGTTGGTGAACCCTCTATCCTGGTACTGTATATAAGCACCTCCTTTAGATAATGTTATCACATTTTCTCAACAAAACATTTAGGAATGAATTTCTATATATGTATTTGGTCTGTGTGGGAATGTTTCTACCCACAGTTTTGAGGCTGCTTTTTCCAACAACCAAGATATTCTGGAAAGAATTTAGAATTGCTTTTTTCTGGTACCTGCATTTAATATTTCAGGTTTTCATGAGGTCAATCTGAATCAGCCATCTTCTGTGCCTATTCTTCAGTTAGTAAATTGGGTGTATGAGGTTCTGGGGCTTTCACCTATTGCTTTTGAATCTACTTTTTCCTTGATTGTGGAAAGTTCTGAGGACAAGTTTACTCATCTACATCATATGTGTTCTGCAGAATTATATGAACTTTTCTCATCACCTTATTCTTTGGCTCTATGCTATGGAGCAAGCAATCAAACTTTTACTCATGGCTTCTTCTATTGTATAGATGGTTCTCACTCTTTTGGAGAAATGTGAGCATCCTTCAAATCACTACTTCCTTTAGAATGAGTACATATGCGATCCCTTCAGTAGTGACTGCATGACTAATGGATTATGAACAATGATTCAATGGATTACTCAGTCTCCTTACTCAAGAACAATATCTTAGATCTCAAGTGGTGGTTAGATTGGAACTATACTACAATAAGTATTTCTCTACCACCCCCTCATTCCAAGATTCATCTCTTCACAGATGTTTCACTTCAGGGGTTAGATGCATATATCAAAGATCACAAATTCCAGAGTCTATTGACAGATGATGAATCTTCTTTCCAAGTAAATATTTTAGGGCTTCTTGCTATCCAAAGGGGAAAATTGTTGTGCTTTACTTTGACAATTCCACAGTGGTATCATACATTTCCTGTCAAGTGGACACTTGTTATTGAGATCTTTATTTTCAAACTGCATATTCTGTATTGGGCTCACTCCCATTGTATCAGCTTCCTTGCTTGCTTGGTATATTCTATTCTGGGAGTGATTAATTTGATAGCAGGTCATCTGTTTTGACCAAATTGGTACTACATCATGAGGTTTTCCAGTGGACTTGCTCTCAATTCAGGACATTGATGATCAGTGCATTTGCCTTTCATTGGAATTCTTAACTACAGGAATTTTGTTCCATGGTATCCCATCCTCAAGCATTGGCAATAGATGCATTCGGTCAGGACTGGACAGGATTGCACCTCTGTGCCTTCTTACCGATTTGTCTATTACTCTAAAGTTCTGAATATGGTTTGATCCACCCTTTGTTAAATATTGTTGGTAGCTCCAAATTTGCTGGATCAACCTTGGTTTCCTTTTCTTTGGTATCTTCAAGAGTGCTCACCTCTGCCACTTTTGTTTTGACCACCTTTTCTGAGGCAACCTCAATCTGATATTATACACCCAGACATTCCACAGTTCAAACTTCCTAAATGGAAGTTACATGGTTCTTCACAGGGCATTGGGATTTAACTTTTAAAATTGCCTTGTATTTTTCTCAATCTTTCTGTAGATTCATGATGGACATTTATCAAAGGAAATGGCACACTTATCACTAATGCAGAGATGCTAACCATTAAGATTTGAATGTAATCATTACGATTTTAGTGTATACATTACGACTATACGCTCATACAGACAAATATTACAACTTGTTGCAACTCTCAAATTATTATATATGATATAGGCTTATACAATAAAGTGATAAATTGTTCCCCCAGGGCTTGAAAGGGGTGAAAAGAAAATTTCTAGTGAGATACAAATAAATTTTGATAATAAATAAAAGACATAGTCCAAATGGCTACTTGCGATAATCATGTTTATGCTTGAAATGATAAAAAATATTTGTATCTCTGACGTCTACCAATAGTTTGAGTGGGGTGCTTCTCCATACTGGGTACGTGGGGAATCCATAGTTCTGTCATCAGTGCTTGTCAGCCAATCAGCGTTCGTGTAGATGGGTATTTCTCATTTTCTAAGTGGCATAGAAACACTGATGCAATTGTTCACAAGATGTAAAAAAGAGGTCTCGTTCACCAGATTGTCTTGTTTCTGGCAAATCTAAAAGGACTAAAACTGTGAATCAAAAATATGGGAAATAGTATAGTGCAAAATATCTGGTGATTGCATCCAAAGTCAGTGACAGTCATGCATTTTGTACAGTTTGTCACATCGATTTTTCTGTGGCACATGGTAGGATAAACGATTGTTCCAGACATACAAAAGCTGCATCTCACCAACAAAAGGCTGAGGCGAAGACAAAAACAATGCAGATAACAACATTTGTGAGTAAGAATTCAGAATATGAAACCATAAATGCAGAAGTGATGTTCATTCAATTCATCATTGCTCATAACTTACCCTTAGTTGTAGCTGATCATGCAGGATATCTATTCAGAAAAATGTTCCCAGACTCTGATATAGCAAAAAAATATGGCTGTGCTAGAACCAAAACTACACCCATTGTACAGATGTTGGGTTGTGAAGATGACATAATGATTTCAAGCATACTTACTAACAGCGTTTATAGTTTAGCCACAGATGGATCCACAGACATGGATGACTTAAAGCTGTATCCAGTGGTTGTATGATATCTTGACCCTTTGCTTGGAAAAATTGTTTGTTCTCTTTTGACAATGGTGGAATGGAAAGAAGCTTCAACAGGAGAGAATATTTTCAAGCCTTTGGACCATGAACTGACAAAGAGGAAAATTCCATGGGAAAACTGTCTTTGTTTTTCTTCAGACAATGCCTCAGTTATGTCTGATATAGGTAAAGGTGTGATGGGACACATCTCAAGACAACAGCCTAGCATTTACTTCATGGACTGTGCCTGTTACCTCATGAATATTGCTGCCCAGAAAGCTTCCAGAGAACTGCCCTGCCCAGTTTCTGATATATTGATAGATATCTACTATTTTTTGGATGAAATTTCTAGCAGAAAACAACATTTCAAAGAGTTTCAAGGATTGTATGACAAAGAAACAAGAAAAATTCTACAACTTGTTAGCACAAGATGGCTATCACTTGGGGTGTGTCTCAACAGAATATTGGACATGTGGAAGCCATTGAAGAAGTATTTTCACTGTGAAAAGGAAAAACTAGAATCAAAAGGATCCAAATGTGCAGCTCAGTCAAGCAGCAAGACTTCAACAGTTAGGATATCCTCTCAGCCACACAGGGACACAGTCAAGACATCCTCTCAGTTGCACAGGGACACAAGACAACGGTCTCCAAAAGCAGACAAAGAAACATTTGATATAACTCAATATATGTTTAGGCAGTCTGACCTTGAACTAAAGAATAGACAATCAATGAAAAAAGAGAAGAAAATGAAAGCTAGCAAGGAAGTAATCAAGGAAAGTTATGCACAGAACAAGTTAGATAAGTTAACAGTTTTCTTGGACAACAAAATGAACTTGTTATTTTGTCTTTTACTTCAGTCTGCAATTCCTCTATTTGCGCAAGCCAATTTGATATTGCAAAGAGAAGAACTTTGCATACACATTATGCATAGAACTCTGATTACACAATTTAAAAATATACTTATCAGATACATCAAACCAGAATATCTTGAAAGCAACATCACTGAACTTGACTACAACAATGAATCCTTACACAAATCTGATGAGGCAATTTCTATTGGAAATGCTGCCAAGGAATACATTGTTAAATATGAAATGGACCTGGGCCTGATCACCTTCTACACCAGTGTCAAGAAATTCCATATTGCAGCTACAAATTATATGATGAAACATTAAATGATAAACTTTGATTCACGCAGAGGTTGTTGATCCAAAACTGAAAGTCAGCAAAGATTTATCTTCTCTACGCTTCTTCACAGAAGGGTATCCTGTCCTTGTCAATGCACATGAGCAAGACACTATTGACAAATTGATAGGGCAATATTTGAATGATCAAATTGATACTTTTTCAGAAACTGTCCTTCAGTTGAATGTTGACAAGTTTTGGGTTCAGCTGCCTAGAGTTAAGGATGGAAATGGCAACCAGAAGTATGACATTCTGTGTAGGGTTATGCTTGGAATTCTTATAATCTTCCATTCTAATGCTGACAGTGAAAGGATATTTAGTTTAGGGACTAAAAACAAAAGCAAGGTCAGACCAAACTTGAGTGCCTCAGTTTTGAGCAGTATTATAACACACAAGATGTGTATGCAGTCAAATGGACAAATTTGTTATAACTTCCAACCATCCAGAGACATTCTCATGAAAGCAAAGGCTGCAACAGCTGCCAAACTATTACAATAAATATCATAAACATGATATAAACTAGTCCTTATCCAAAGACTTTTTCTGCTTACTGTTTGTGCATGTTCAATGTTGTTTTACCAGTATGTTTGTTACTCTGAACTAAATAAAAGACATAATTTCAAAAGAATTTTTTAAATTTATTTATTAAATACACAAAACACAGTCATAAATGAGCAATCTATAGCAGTAATAAATAATAAATTATAATAATAATAATAATAATATAATAATAAACAGCTTAGAGACATTGGTCAGGCGTAGCAACCGCAAATGATAAAGGGTTCTGTCTACAGTCATTGCACTCAGTCATTTGAAATAGTTGGCATCTCTGCTAATGATGTTTTATGAGGAAATTGACCCCACTTCACCCAGATGTGTCAACCATATTTCATTTTTTTGATGTAGCTGTTTGACAAAGGTCTAACACTGTCTACTATTGCTTTGTATAAAAAAGCTTTATCAACTACATTTCTATAATCTAAACATTGAAAATTATTTGAGTCCCCAGTTCTATCTAGCCTTCTCAAATAGTTTTGCATCTTTTGTCCCAAAAAGACTTTTTTTTCGAATTACAAAACTGATATATTAAGATGGTGTTATGTGCTTTCTCTTGACATTGATTTGAGCCATTAGTCTTGTATACTTCCTTTCTCTTAAAGTGTATTTTTTGCTGTTACTGGCCTGTGGACATAATCACTCAGAGTTGCTTGCACTGCATGTGCACAGAATTCTGTTACTCTACTTATGTCTTCTTGTACCCTAATGGGTCCTTCCTACATATCTTACTGGCAACCAGGGAGGGGGATAAATCATTTTCACCAATTTATTTGCCATATATTTCTCACCATTACGACCACTTGGACCCTGATTGCTTGTTATGTCAAGTCAGGGTCCCTAGGATGTGGCTTGCAGTAACACCTTTTGAGGTAATACACATGGACGTTTTATTCACTGGAACTCTCCAGGTTCCTGTAATTTATCTCTGATTACCTTGACAAGATGGATTTGCAAATCAATCCATATTGCTTACTCTTATGAGTCACATCTGATCAAATATGTCACAATCTTATGTATTTAGCTGCTTAATTGAATTGCTTGCTATAAAAATTATGTAGACTGGTATGTGGTCTTCTCCCAGTACTTTTCTCTCACATTATTTATGTGATCTGGCAGTTTCTTCCTCTGAGGGTTTTTGCCTACCCTCTATGGCCACATCAGCTAGACTATAAGGAAGGAAGGGGAGTATTTTTTTATGTACTTTTACTTTACAAGGTCACTTGCCTCTTCTTATTCTCTCTCTTTTTTCTTTTTTTTTACTAGATCCTGCTCTTTGGTGAGTGATATACAGGCAATTACACTTTTATCAAACCAATTCCATGCTAGCAACCACTATTTCAGTATACTTTTTACAGGTTACAAGAGGCTTTGTAGAAATGAGGCATTCTATAAGACCACCTAGGAGCTGACCAGGTGATATCATTTTACTATGCTTGACTGCCCATCACTGTTGATAATGTGATTAACTAAATTGGGGTTAATGTGATTAACTAAATTGGGGTAAGTTTGTTTTTAAATATTTGTAGAAGTTGGTTCACCTATTGCACTGTTTTGTAGGACACCCCAGTGCACATTACCCATCAGATTCTGCTAATGAAGCTAGGAAGTCCTTACCACACCCAGTTTCCAGTCACTGGAGTGATGGATAGAAGCGTATCCTTCAAAGCACTAGAGTGAATTCCATCACTCTTGGAAAATAGAGCAAAATTTAGGTTCCTCCTAACCAGGTCCTTGGATGTTTCACCCAGATATCAGTATGAGTGACACTTGCCTACATGGGAGCCTACTCATAAAACCAGTTCAGATTTGACACCTCTTTATCCAGTTGGAATATGCGTAGCCCTTCTGTTTGATCGATATAGATTGAGTATGTTGTTAACAAAAGATGGTCCATTATCTTCTCATAATTTCAATTGCAGAGTGGTCCTACACTGAGTCCTTGTTTGAGCACAGTTGTTATGCATCCTCCCCATAATTCTAGGGGCACACAGAATGTATTATGTCCATATTGTTGGAGAGTGAGGATGAATGTTTGTAATTCCAGACCAAATGAATTCTGTTTGCTTTGGTTGAGAACAGCATACACAATCTCATCATTTCAAGCCTGCGGTTCTTCAGGTGGAGAAGAAGATTTATCCACTTCATTGTTGCTTCCTTTTTCATTGCAGTTTCAGTGGTGTGAAATGTATTACTGTGTGGCTACAGGTTGGGATCCACTCATATATAACATTGCAGTACAGTTGCCCTAGCCACAGACCTGAGATATATGGATCAGGACACCTTAATTCCAAGTATTGCAACCTGGTATCTGTTTAGGGCTGGCTTATAGTTTTGATCACTTGTACAGTTCTACCCACAGTAGAGGAATTGCATTCAGATTGAAGAGCATAACTGTTCAGGATGTAACACAACTCCTCAACTTGGGTGCCAATCTTCTTTTGACACATCCTTGATCTATGCAGATGAGTTCTGTATGGATAATGCCCTCTCTGGCCCCTACAACTTCTCAGTATGGGATTCTGTCTACAAGTGGGAGTGGAGGTACCCATGTTTTGAAAGTTAACATTTTCTTAAATTGAAAATATATTTCCAATAATACTTACCTCCTATCTCTCTCCATTCATCCCACTAAGAGCCAGTGTTAGATTGAAATGGAGTCAGTCTCAAAAGTGATAATATTATCTGAATGAGGTGCTAATATACAGTACAAATATAAAGGGTGCATTGACATACATTGAATGTATCACAAAATAAATATCTTAGAGCATTTTAGTGGGGTACAAAAGACTGTAGCAAGTGAGAAAAAGTCAAACCAATGCTTAGATGGGCAAAGAAAGAATCCCTGGCAGTCACATAGCAACTGTAAGTGTGAGTGGAGATAAGTGCAGTTTGGAAATGCATTTTGCAGAAAAAAGGTTTCTAATAATATTAAAATTCTGTGACCAGTTAGTTTATATGTGAATATAAAACTGAATTTGATTTTCAACAGTTGTGTCAGATAAGAAAAACAGGTGAGGCGTTCAGTGAATTCACAGAAGAAACTCCCACGTTTCCACCTACTTACCGGTTCATCATTGATAGTGATGAATATGATTACTTGTGAGTTTTTATACTCTAGATGAGTTCATATTGTATTAAAGTAAAAATAATTTAAGCTCCAGATAAATCTGGAATTAGTCAATACGTAAATATTGTTTAATCAAAATTACAATTAAATCAATTAATGTCATGAAAATCACCAACTAATTAATATTAACAATTATAATATTCAATTATCCTAGCTCTCTGAGTAATCAAAATATTGCTATTATGGTTTCTCATCATTTTCCACTAATTAAAGGCTGTTTGGCTTTACCAGTTATTGTCACAATTCATGAAAATAATAAATTAATTGAAATTGCTGATTGTTACTAGTATTTATTAGTTGAATCATCTAAATTTCATGTAAGGATTGATTAGTTGAATGTAATCAATTAATAAGCCCAACAATTAATTTATTGTCATGAAAATTCCAATAATTGCTTATTTCTAATAACTAGGTACACATTTTTATTTCATGTCAGTGTTAGCATAATTTTATTTTATGAGAAGTTAATATTAACCAATGTACTGTGAGTATTTTGAAAATGTGATGTATGTTGCAGTTACAAAACTATTTCATGGTTCTATGACTCAATCACTGTACGAGTGTAGATCACTCAAGAGAGTTTTTTGTAACAAATAGAGATAAATGTAACTGACTGTAATTACAGCATTTCAATAAGCTCACATTTATAAAACTAGTTTAATCTAAGATTTTAGAAATTGTGATAGTGCACTTCTTACAGTTAGAGAAGAAAAATACTTTTTTTATTTTTAACTATTCTGGTTATTTCCTTCTCTTTTTGTTGATCTGTTTTACTTGTATTTTTAATGATTGTATGAACAATAATTACATACACAATTGTATAGAAACATTTAAAACTGAAACTTTCAAGAGGAGAAAAGTAGCAAGTACAAAAAGTTGACTGCTCATTGCTATAATCCATTGTCCCTGAAACTTCTAAAATACTGTGGAAATATAGGTGGGAGGGAGGGGCAGTAGGAAGACTGACTGGTTTAAAACTTGGGAATGTGGGAGGGGTTATAGTATGGCACACAGAAAAAATGGAATGATCTGGTTTTTCAAGGCTGTTCTTGCATATCCATCCTTGAAAAAATTTAAATCTTCATTGTTCAGAGAATCCTTGATTCTCATCTTAACCTTATGTACATTAGTGAGTCAAACTAAGCACTGAAATATATTCTGTTTATCATGGATACCCCCATCCATGAAAACTAGGAAAAAAAACATTATTGGAAAATGACCACACAAGGATGACTGTTATATAGTCACCATCACAGTCAGACTCAACACCTCAGTTTCTCATTCTGCAATCATTGTCTGAGAAATCCTTAGGGTAGATGACTCCCGGTTTTATTCAAAAGGGATTAGAGGGGCTTGCTGGCTCCCTTAAGTTAATAAGGAAGTTATGTTCAGGAGACATTTTAGTGGAAACACCTTCATCATCACATACTAAGCTCCTTACTTCCCATCCAGAGGAGTTATAGCAGAGACAGATTCATTTCTACGTAATGCCGAATCTCCACTTGCAAAGACAGAATTATGCTGCCTACCAATGTTCTGATTTTGACTTTTACATCACCGACCACCTACCACCATCAAGGCAGGTTGTCTGAACTGTGTCAGCAGTTCAATCACTTGAAGACATCATGTTGTGGTGTTTTAACATGTGCTCATTGTGGTGGCAAAAATCAGGATGCTTATGAGTGCAAACTAGAAACACCCTGTGTTAACTGCAGTGTTTCATACCCCTCATACTTTCAATCTTGCCCTAAATGAGTGGAGGAGAAAGAGATGCAACACATAAAGACTGTGAACAATACCTCCTATTCAGAGGCATTAAAGTTATTGTCCCCCACTCCATCTCAGATATTATACTTCTGCATTCCATTCCACTGCTACAGTGGGAGTGCAGACAGAGTTATTTTCAAACCACATGTAAAGTCTTTTGCCCTCAGTGGTTAAGAAAGTTTATGAATCAGCATCAACACCCATCTCTGTTCCCACCATTCCTTCTAGTGGCTCCCCAGATCCACTTCCTTAAGTTCTGGGTTCGGCATTTCTTTGGGTCCATTTTCTTCTCCAGCCTTGAGATTCACAATGATTATTCATTCATGCCCTCAGTTGCAGGAATCTTCTTTCAATGACAGAGACATGCTCACTTGACCCAGTCATGGTCCTTGGAGGTTGATAGACCTCCTTCAAGTAAAGAAAAAAAAGCGTAATCTTCCTAATTTTCTTCCATCTAAATAAAAATGACCACATTGGTACAGTGGAACCGTTGAGGTTTTTGTTCTAATTTAGATGAAATCGAGGTGCTAATTGATTCTTATCATCTTGTTTGTCTTTCCTTACAGAAAACATTTTTGAAACCTGCTGATATAGTCACCTTACGACAGTTTTTTTTATACAACAGTGACAGGTTGTGTGATGAAAGAGTGCATGAAGATGTGACACTGCTGGTTGACCAGTACTTGCCAGCCCTATCTATGCCACTTTTTAGGCCCTTAGAAGCCATAGCCATCTATGTTTCCTTGGGTCATACTATCACGGTCTGTTCTTTCTACCTGTATCCTGGAGAGATCTATGATCAGTTATACCTTGATGCTCTTATTGAACAGATGGCATTTCCCTTTTTAATCCTGGGGGACTGTAATAGACATAATCCTTTCTGGGGAGGTGCTGATATTGATGGGATGGATCCCTTCTTAGAGCGTATGCTCTCGGATAACAACCGTTCTCTCCTCACTACTGGTGTTTATACTTATTTTCATGCAACTAGTCAAACTTTTACTGCTGTTGATCTCTCTGTCTGCTCCCCTTCACTTTTCTCTCACTTTTCATGGGGGTTGATAGTGACCCATGGGGCAGTGATCATTTTTCTATCATTTTGAGAGAGACTGGCCGTGATCGATGACATAAGATCCAGGTGAGCTGGTGAAAGCTGGACCAAGCCAACTGGCCCTCTTTCACTGCTCTCTCTGAACTTGATCCTGCTGTCATCTGTAAGCCATCGATAGATAACTGTGTAGCAGCAGTACCTGACTGTATTGTCCAAGCAGCTGCTCAATCTACACTTAAAATCTTGACTTGTTTTCCATAGTAACCTCATCCATGGTGGAATCCTGCCTGCCACATTGCATGGAAGGCTCAAAATTGCTTGGATACCTTTCATAGATATCCCACAATTTTGAACTGCATCACTTTTCAGCAGGCCCATGCACATGCTCAGCAGGTAAGATGTCAAAGCCAGAAAGAATTGTAAATGAAATTCACAACCAGCATCTCTTCTACTACCCATTCCAAAGTCATATGGGACAAGATTCAGAAGGTCAGTGGGCAATATATTTCTGTCTCCCTTTTCAATCTTACTCTCTGATGACCAGGAAGTTGCTGATGCCTAGAGCATCGCCAATACTCTCGGCAGAAGCTTTTGCTACATATCTAGCACTTTTACTTCTTAGCCATCAACACTTGGGCAGAGTGATCACCTATTTCCTTTTGTGCTGATCATCTCTGTGATTATAATTGCCCTTTTACACCAGTTCAACTCAAGCTTGTTCTTCATCAGTCTAACAGTATGTTGGTCAGACCTGATGATATACATTGTAAGGAACTGTGCCATCTCTCTCCTGCTTCTCTTGCTATTCTTATGGTTGTTTTTAACTGGATCAGGCAGGAAAATGCTTTTCTTGATGCTTGGTGCTAAGCTATTGTCTCCCTCTTTCTAAGCCTTGAAAGGATCCCAAGATTCCTTCAAACTACTGTCCAGTTGCTTTGACAAGCTGTCTCTATAAGTCCTTAGAGAGGATGATTAACGCTCATCTTGTTTGGTTCCTTGAATCAAAGAACCTTCTCTTGTCCATCCAGTGTTAATTCCAATGACAGCACTCCACTGTGGACCATTTAATTTGACTTGAAACATTGATCAGAGAAGTCTTTCTCCAGGGACAGCATCTTCTGTCAGTATTCTCTGACCTTGAAGAGGCTTGCATTACTATGTGGAGGTACAGTATTGTGGAAGACCTCCACTCATGTTACATGGCAAGTTGCCCATTTATTATTACAAAAAAGTTGTTTTGAACCTGTGATTCCAAGTTTGTGTGGGTTTGACATTTTCCCATTCTTTCTTACAGAGACTTGGAGTTCCTCAGGGCTGTGTCTTGAGTGTTACACTTTTTAATATAAAGATCAATATCGTCATTGGACAATTCCATCCTATCATTGCAAACTGTCTCTATGTCAACTACTTCTACATCTCTCTCGTGTCAGTCATCAAACATAGAAGTGTATTGAGTGACAGCTACATACTGCTCTCAGTCATTTACTGAAGTAGACCACAGCAAATGGTTTTGCCTTTGCTCTCTACAACTGTTTGCATGCACTTTTGCTGCCAATGAAGTATTCATCCCAATCACAAACTTCGTGTCGGTGAATTTGTGCTTCCCGTGGTCCCTGAAGCAAAGTTCTTGGGGTTTATCTTTGATCATAAGCTGACCTTTATACCACATATCAATCAGCTATGAGTCAAGTGTACCAATGCACTGAATGTTCTCTTTGTCCTCTCTTCCACCTCTTGGGGAGTAGGTTGAAGTTCTATGCTAAAGATCTATCATGCCTTCTTTCAATGAAAACTAGACTATGGATCTCTGATCTATGGCTCTGCCAGGACCTCGGCCTTGAAGATGCTGGACCTCATTCACCATCTGGGGCTTTCTGCACTTCTCCAGTCCAGGGTTTGTACCCCGAATCTCATGAAATTTCTCTAAACATTCACCGTTTTCAATTTTATTTTCTCTTTGCTTCAAAACTTTTGTCCTTACCACATCATCCAACATTCCTCAGTGGGCCATGTTTTTCCAGGATAGATGGTCTGCCATTGATCCTTTTGGCCTTCATATTCAGATGCAGTTGGCTAAATTGTTTCTGTCCTTAGATGATGTTGCTGTCTCCACTGGTTGACCCCTCCCACCATGGCTTATTACTCTTCCCAAGTGTGACATTTCTTTGAGTTATCTGAGGAAGACAAATACTCCCAATTAGAAGTACCATCTTTTATTTGCTAAATATCTTTTAAAGTACCCTTTCATTCCCCTTTATACAGATAATTCAAAATCAGGTGATGACTCTGTTGGCTCCGCCATGGTTTATTGTGGTTTGGTGGTTGGACTCAAAATCCCCTCTACAAATTCAGTGTTCATTGTCAAATTGTATGCCATTTCTCTTGCCCTGGATCACATAGAAGCTAAGCAGCATTCAAGCTGTATTATTTACACCGACTCCCTTAGCTCTGTACTGGCCCTGGAATTACTTCACATTAGTTCCCACCCTATTCTCTTTGATATTCAAAACCAACTGGCTCATTTCTCTTTAACATCTATTTCTCTACAGTTTTTTTAGATACCAGGCAAATACATTGGTATTTGCAGGAATGAGCTCACTAACACCACAGCTTATTATGTCTGCTCTGGTCCTGTCACTGCCATTCCTGTTCCAAGGCTCGGTTCCAGTTGGCAATTGACTTGGAGTGAGTAACATGATAACAAGCTTTTCCAGATAACACCCTCTATCGGACTTTGGCCATCTTGTTTCCATAAGGATCAGAAATAAAAAGTTGTTATAACTAAACTACACATTGATCACGGTTTTAAGTAATTGTTTTCTTTTATGTGGGACTGATGCACCAATGTGTGGCCTTTATGACACTCAAGTCACAACAGTCCACATTTTACTGTTGTGTTATCATTACGATTCTGTACAACGGCACCATTTTATACATGTTTTGTCCACAGGTTTACCCTGATGCTGAACAGTGTCATTGGCAATGGTGACACTGTCAATCTTACAAATGTTTTTAATTTTTTAAGGGCCATTGGCCTTTTTAACTTTATTTAAGTTTTTATCTGACATTGGGCCACTGTTTCAACATTATTTCCTTTTACACTTTAAAATAATTTTACTGTTATTTTAGTTTTTACTGGTTGTTTGGCACAGAAGGCCAAGTTGCTTTGTGCCATAAAAAGCCAACCAACCAACAAGCCATATATGTTAGCATGTAATCCAAATTATGATAATTCAAATGCACTAGTTCAACACACTGTACACAGGCTTGGTCAATTTGACTAACCATAAAACTATGAAATTTCATAAGTTTTAAATAAAATTTGCAACTTTGTCACATACAAACTCTCAATTTTTAAAAATATTTTTACTAAATGTTTGCCTGAGAATTTACAAAACTATTACTGAATCAGTCTGAGTGAAAGATAATGTTCATGCTCTAAATTAAACATTTTTCTTCTCATCTTACAGTTTTCATAGCTTATTTGCATAACCTCTAGAACCTATCAAATGAATATCAAAAGTTTTTCTTTTTTTGAGAGTTAGAACTTTATATTTTTTCTCATGTTTTCTCTACTCCAACATTACATTTTTTTTCTAGAATGACTGCAGGTTATTAAAGATAATAAAAATTATTTATCCTTAACAACCTCAGGCTTATGACACTTTCACATCTGCTTTTTCCTTTTATTTTATTTTTATTGCTTTTTTCAACTCGTGTGTGCATGGTACTCAGGTTTTATTTTTTCACTGTGTTAAATTGACCAAAAATAATACATGTGGTTTTCAAATATGCATTTTAAATTGAAAAAAAACATATCAGACACTAGGTAAAACATTCCAAAACTACTGAAGTTTATTTAGCTTTCTAACTAATTCTTAAATTAGTTAAAACTTTTTCCTGATGATGAGAGAACCCACTTGAAGAGAAAAATATATATGTGAAAATGGCAGGTATGGGTAGAGAAAACTCCATGTACAGAAACAAACAATGTTTCGACCTTCTTCGGTCATCATCATGTTCACAAAGAAAAAAAAGAGGTAACTGATTGATAGCTGACCACATGTTTGAAGGTGGTTGTGTAATTGAGTGTAGGAATGTAGAGGGCATGCTTTGATGTTTGATTATATTTATTAATATAGGTATAAAGGTGTTCCTTTGCATTGTTTATTTTGGGCTTGAGTTGTTGCATAAGGCTTCTTTAATTTTGCATTTGTTTATGTTTGTTTCTTTATTTAGTAGTTGGGTGTTTTTTATGGTTATGTTGTGTTTATTTGATTTGCAGTGTTTGAAAATGTGTGAAGGTGACTTTTTGTGTTATTTGAATCTGGTTTCCATTTTTCTACTTGTTTCTTCAATATAGAAGTCGTGGCAATTATCACATTGTATTTTATAAATGATGTTGGTGTGGTGTTTGTCAGTGTAATTTTTACATGGTGTAGGCCTTAGTTTTGTGTCTGGTTTTTGAATAAATTTGGTATTAACTGGAATGTCTTATTTTGTTACTAGTTTTTGCCAAATGTTGGTTATATTTCTGCTGATGTCAGGGAATATATGGTATGCAGTAGTATATGGTTTTGTGATTTTTTAAATTGTGGGGAATATTTACTTTTAGTTGATTTTGCTTTTTGTCTAGGTGTGTGCATATAATGTTTTCTATGGGTTATGGAGGAAACTTATTGATGTTGATGAAGTATTGTTTTATTTTGTCTAATTTGTCATTAATTTGTCTGGTGAGCATAGGTTTATGGCTGTGTTTATTTGATTTCTTAGTGTGTTGTGTTTTTGTTTTGTTTCATGTGCTGAATCCCAAGGAATGTATAGTCCAGTATGGGTGAATTTTTTGGTGGATTTCTGTTTTAAGTTGTGTATTGGTTCTTGTAATTTTGAGGTTAAGAAATTATATTTGATTGCTTTCTTCTGGTTCACATGTGAAGTTAATGTTGGGATGTATAATGTGATTGAAAAAAATTAAGTGTATATTCTGTAGATCTGAATCCCACAGTCTTGTCTACATATCTGTACCAATATAATGGTGGATGTAATGCTGTGTTAATTGCTTGTGTTTCAACTTGTGTCATAAAAATATTGGCTAGAACTGGTGATACTGGATTGCCCATGCTTAGGCCATTTGTTTTATATAGTTGTGGTTATTGAACATGAAGTTCGTCTTCATCGTGGAGAATTGTATGAGGGTTGTTAATTGGTTACTGGGAATGTCTATAGTTGGGTTAGGGTTTCGGATATAGAGTTCTAAGGCTATCTTGCAGGCTTCAGTGGTTGGGATTTCTGTAAAGAGGAATATGACATTGAAACTGGTCACTAAGGCTTTATGTTTAAGTTGATTAAGGTTGGACTTGAAATTAAAAGTCTTTGATGAATGAGCTGGCTGATGTTACATATTTAGAGAATGCCCATGTTATGTATTTACCAAGATTGTAATCAAACGATATATATGTGGACATTATTGGTCGTAATGGACAATCAGGTTTATGAGGTTTAGGGATGCCATATATTTGTGGTATATTGGAGAAACAAGTAGAAAAATGGAAACCAGATTCAAAGAACATAAAATGTCACCTTCACACGTTTTTGAACACTGTAAATCAAATAAACACAACATAACCATAGAAAATACCCAAATACTAAATAAAGAAACAAACATAAACAAATGCAAAATTAAAGAAGCCTTACTTATACAACAACTCAAGCCCAAAATAAACCAATACAAAGGAAGACCTTTATACCCATATTAATAAATATAATCAAACATCTAAGCATGTGCTCTACATTCCTACACTCAAATACACAACCTCCTTCAAACACATGGTCAGCTATCAGTCAGTTTCCTCTTTCTTTCTTTGTGAACCTGATGATGACTGAAGAAGGTCAAAACACTGTTTGCTCCTCTACATAGAGTTTTCTCTATCCATACCAGCCATTTTTACATATACAGTTAAAACATTTTTGTTTGGATTGAAACAGTATTTTCTTTCTAATATGCTAAATTACATTGCTAAAAAATAAGAGTTCTGATGCTTATGGTGGGCAGAGCACAGAAGGCCATTTTGTAGCTTAATGCTTACCAATCAAACCAAATACATCAAACTGTCATGGCAAATTATTGACTTCCACTGCTAAAATAAAAAGTAGAACTTGCTCTGACTATTGGATATAGACATGTACAATAGCAATATCAGAGGGAATTATAGACACTTTTTTAAAAATGATTAAAGCATAATTCTCATGATTAATAAACCAAAATTGCAATGGAAAAACCAGAAGTCACTTTTTGATACAAATGGAAGAGCATAAATAATGCACAAGACTGATAAAAATGGAGAATTCTGCCCTACCAAGACATCCATGTTGACTGGACATAAAATAGACTGGGAAAGCAACAAATACCTTAACTCAGATAAGTTCTGGCTGGAAAATGAAAAATTCAGACCTGGAAATAGCAGTTTGTGGCTACTATTGGTTGAATCAGCATTTGGTTCATCATTCATGTTATTAGAATCACTAATCAAACAACACTTCACATCACATATGATGATATTTAAGTAAACCAAGAAAGTAAGCATTTTAAAATTTATACTCTAACTTGTAAGTATTTATAATTTGTTCATAATTAATTGAACAAGTTTAAACCTTTGTAAGGAAAGAGAAAAAATACAAATGAGAAGTTGCAGTGCCTATAAGTCATGGACTCTGAAAGATGCAAGTTGAAAACTTAAATAAGTATTTCGTTTTGAATTAAAATTTAAAATATAGAAATTTAATATTTTTATGCCAAATATATTGACATGCTTTGACAATCAAGTAGTTTAATCAATATAACTCTGTAAAAGAAAGAAATAAAAAAAGGTCAGGATATGCACAGTTTGACCCCCCCCCATCCCATATGTAGAACGTTAATAATCTGCATTTACCGTAATTGATGACTTTGCCAAATACTTGTCCAACTTGCCAGTTGATTCAGTTCATTGTAGAAATGCACAAGAATTTAATGTTATCAGCAAACATTAATATTTTACAAATTATACTAGTATCAATAGCATTAACATAGATAAGAAAAAAAGGCCCAATCATAAACAGTCTTGGGGCTTTCCACTAGTAACAAGGATCTAGTTTTACTGGACTTCATTAATAAGTTGTGATTTTCTGAATTTAATCTTCTTCAGTCTTCCCCTTCATCCAGCTGACAAGTAATGTACACAAAAAAAAAAGTTCAAACATCAGTAACGTAAGATTTCTCCTACAGTGAATCCATATCAGCTTTCTTAAAACATTCAGTGTCGAATGTCAGAATAGAATTTGTTTTCACTGCAGATATAAGATTAACTGGCATGTTATTTCTAACATAACTTATCATTTCTTAAAAAACAAAAACAAGAAGCAATCTTTGCAACTCTCCTATCGAAAGGCATCCACCTGGCCACTGTCTATTGATTTATCGAAAATGAAAGAAAGAGAAGCTGGAATATCTAATCTAATCAAAAACACTTTAGGTGTGGAAAAAAAAGTGCAGTCAAAAAGGATTCGCTATGCAATTTAAATGAAATTAAAATTTGAGGCCAGACTGGTAGCTACACTTACAGCATTGATAAAACTTTTAAAACCAATATTCATTTCTTAATTTGCCAGGCTGTGTTTTTTCTAAACTTGGGGCATGAGGTAATTTAAATTAACAGTTTCTTGTCATCACCTTGACACACTCTAAATTAGGATAATTTCATAAAATTTAGTAAATTTGTGCCAAAAAGTTTGCAATGAATAATCAATAACCATCTACCTATACAATTGTTTTGAAAACTTGAGCTACAAACTTCTAATTTAGTTTGTTTGGCCCAAGTAATACCTATGTATTTCCATGCCCTTGCATCTTATAGTTTTGCTGCTGTAAATCAGCCCACTTTAATGAAAACAAACAAAAATGGCCCACTTGAACTCTTAAGTGAAGCTGTAATAAAAATGTTAGACTACTACCTGACATTACTTTTTGCATTGGCATGTACAGAAAGTTTGGTCAAATTTGAGATGTTTTGGTTGAATAGCTTTGCACATGTGGCTTATATAGTGACACAAAATGAGACACCTAACTATAGGGTGAAAAATACATAAAAGCTAAGTATGTCTTAATATAAAATAAAATTTCTATACTTAGGTGTGAACAGAAAAATTAAAATTGGAGATACCTTGGGTATTTCTTATTGGATTACCCTAAAATTTGGTATGTGAAGTAACAGTTCAGTATTGCACATCAACTGAAAATATATCATAATTTGGATTTCTGCAGTTTAAGGTATATAAGATGGACAATACCTAAACTGTCACTTCTATTAACCCTCTTACCTTGGGTATCCTTTATTGGACATGACAAAATTTTATTAAACTTTTTGTTTCTGTTATGTCAATTACTATAGCATAATATCTGAGCTAATACATATTTTAATAGTATATAAGTTTTGAGTTCCTAAATACAAGACAGTATTTAAAGAATTCCAGAATTTATCACTAGTGTGACACATTTTCTAGGCATCTTCTCTCCTCTGTTTTTATCCACCACCTCACAAAATAATATGAAATTAAACTTAATTACTATAAAATCATCATTGCTCAGAGAGACCATAATTTTTAGCCTTCAATTTTGTTTGGTTACAGAGCTATTGAATAGAAAATTAAGTCCTTCTGCACACTCACCTGTGACATCCTCTCTTTCAGGATTTATTGATAGTTATTTTTATGTTTAAATATATATTACCTATAACTAGTAGAAACTTAGGGTTTTTCATCTTTTAAATGACATATTGTATGGTGTGTTCTGAACAGAAAAACATCAGTTTCACACAGAGTACAAGCTTCATTCCTCTGCAGAGACTAATGACTAGGTGAACAAAGTTTTAGTGGCTCTTGTCACATAATTAGAAAGCAAGAAACATTTACAGAGTTAGGGAGAATTGTCATTTTTTTGCATGTTATTAATCTGTGTGCTTTATTGCATTATTCAGTTGAAATTATTTAGTGTATTACTACCATTAGTATAAAGAAAAGGGTTAAGTGATATTGACAGGAGAAGATTGGATTAATCCCTTATTTCTTGTTTCTCATGTTTATTCTTTATTTATTGTTTGAATAATAACTAAAATGTAAAAATAGGGATCTTTCTGGGTGAGTTAAGATCCATTAAAATAAATAATAATAATATAAAATTGTTTCATGAAGCACACATGTGAACAGCTTATAGTAGCTTGTAGGTAATGTAATTTGATAGAGTAACATGAACGTCCTGTGCCCTGAATGATTTACAACTAATAATAACAAGGATAGTAGACATGGCTCAAATGACAATAACACTGTATACTGTTATGAGCTTAAACTACTTGCAAGAAACAGATATAGTTTCATGTTACAACTGAAATCATTCTAGAAAGAAAAAGGTGTAATTTAGATTTACTTCATTTTTTGGTGGTATGAGGTTAGTGAAATTGTGTGATCCCATTTTGAGATAGGGCAGAGAAAATAACAGATAAAATATAAAGTTTCACTGAAAATAAAATGGTTTAAATGTATTTCAGGATTACATGAAGGAACTATGAGATTTTTGAGATAAGAAAAAACATTTTTAATCTTTAAATGAAAATGATTTTGCACACAGAGTATTCAAAGTAAATACTCAGTATTTTCATGGACAAATCTTTAGTTTATTAAAATACTTCACTAAAAATATGACTTTTTCCTATGTGAAAGGGTTGCAGTGTTAACTGAAAGACTGTCAAATGTTGTGAAGATATACACACCATACTGAAGGTCAGAAGCATTAAATATATAAAGAATTTAAATTAGTATAAAGAGGCCAAATGGTCTGTCAAATTGACCAAGCTCATATTTGAGAGAGTTAATAACACAGTGTGTCTTGCAGCAGATTGTTTTGACCATACTACCATGTATCTTGATCTATGAATTCCTATAAAATCATTGACCAGACTTTTTCTGATCTTAATTCATCATCTGTTTTTAATCTTCAGTCTGTATACTGACCATCAGAGCTGACTGTTCAATCACTTTCCTGCAAGCATTGATCACATTGATCAGTATCACATAAAATAATCATTTAATTAAAATTAAGACTAGATTGAGAAATATCATGAAAATAATTCACTAAACAAAATTATTGTTTCCAATTATTACTGATTTTGATTATTCAGATAATCTGATGATTTAAAATATTGTGATTATTATTTAAAATTCAAGGTTATTCAGCATAAATGTTTAGGTTCACAACTCACAAAAGTAATCTATTAATTGAAATTAGTGTTTGCTTTTTAACTGTGGCATAGAAACATGTAGAATGGCTCTGAGTTTGTTTTTTTCAATTACAAACTTTTAGCTCATAACTGCATCATCTCTTGATTGATATGAGATTTAATAACAGTTTTGGACTTGGGAAGTTAAACACTTTTAATTTTTGTACTTGACCTTGCCCAAGGTCCTGTAAATTAATTTACTCTAATCCTGCTTAAAAGAATTTTAATTTTAGAATAAACTGGTAGAGATTCTAATGGCTAATAAAATTTAATCATGGTTTTTCATGGTTATCCTAACTATGGAGATTTGATATCTTTGTTAGTAACAAGCTACACTCTTGATGTAAATGAGATTGTTGCAAACTCTACATCCTGTGTAAATCTAATTCAGTGATGAGCATGTATAGTCTCTTATGTAATCTATTTCATTGTTGTTTTTGTTTGGATGTTTAAAGCATTTTGTATGTTTATACACTACACTAGGAATCGGAGGCCTGCATGGACAGACAGGATTTTATATCATTTCACTCAGAATGCTTATGATCAGGTTTCATTAGATCTGGAACAGCATCATTATAAGAGCTATCCATACTACCTTCAGAGTGATCACAAGCCTGTATCATCTGCTTTTAGTATTAAGGTAAGACAAAATTATCTTAATTTATTTTCTTGTAGCATTAAAATAAGATTAATATATATTGTACTCTTCCTCAGTTGATTTCCAAATTTTAGAGGTAAATAAGCTATTCTGTGTGAAGAGATATGTATTAGAAATATACTTTCAAGTTTAGAAAAATGTTAACATTTAATATTTTTTATCTTTAATACTTTTTTTAGAAATGTATGTCATTAAATTTATTAACCTCAACTTAAGTACTTGGGCATTAACATTCCAGGTATTTTCTGAACCCAAAGAAGATTTGATAATTTTCCTTCCTATCCAGAACTGGAAAATTAACACAGATGGAATTGCCTGCTACAAAACTGTTGGAGCAGATATTAACTCCTGGGACTGGATAGCCTTGTATCGGGTACACTGCACCACTCTAAACTATAAATATTTTAACTTTTTTAATTGTGACAAACATGGTTTAAAATTTTTTTCAGTAAATGAGACTTCAAAAAATTTCAAATTTATCAGGTTTTATAAATTGTACTAGCATTTTAAGGTTTCATATACAATTTTATAGATATTTTAAGTTTTTTATTTGCTTTATATCTATCTGTTTTTCAGTGTTATACGTTGTATTGAAATTTTAGTAGTTTGTGTTCTGTATTCATATTCTTGTTTTTGTGTTGTATTCATAATTAAATCTGTATATTGTTTTCAGATTTACTACTCCTGACTTATTTATTCATTATAACTTATTTCTAGTTTTCCATGTTTTATGGTATAAGCAAGTTTAATTTTTCTTACTTTTATAATTTGGCTACTTTTCTTCCAGGTACATTTTAGCAGTATTGATGAGTATCTTTGTTATGTCTGGGCTTCCACTAAGCCACTTGTCATCCCATCATCAACACCAGAAAGTGAGGACCTGATTGTGTCAACTCAAGAAAACTTTACTAGAGCCCATTGTGCATGGCTACAATATCAAGTCACTTTTGCTGACCATAATATTCTTCTTCCTGGAACATACCAACTGTTGTATATCAGCAGTAGTTTTGATAATGTTCTGGGAATGAGTGAACCCTTTGAAGTAAGAAAATGCTATCAGTACAACTTTCTTTATTGCACAGTATTTGTATCATGTTCATTACAGGTCTTAGGCATAGCTTTCCATTAAAAGTGAAATTTCTTTGAAAACTTTAATACATGTATTAATAAATTAGTCCAAAATTCAATGTATTTTATTTTTCAAAAACAATGATTGTAGAATACCTATCAACTTGTACAGAAAAAACACAGAAAACCATGTTTTTACATGTAGAATTAACATCATCTATTAATATTCCTTATTTAGATTCTCAGAGGATGACAAAGTCATGTGATGAAGCACCAGGTTAAAAATAATACTGTTAAGAAGTCCTGAACAGAATAATTTATGACTACATAAGAGACTTGAGGGAGTATGGTGGAAATTATTTATAACTCTGAATACAAGCAAACTAACACAAATTACAACTAACAACTACAATAATTTTAAAAATAAAGGCACTATGATAGTGATAATTAACCACATATTGAATTTATGTAATTATAATCAGTTCAGTTTAGTTTGAAAGAGAGAGAGTTAAGTATTACCTGAAAGTGACCATAATATGTACAATTATAAACTGCAAGTATAATTTGATATTTTTAGAGATTAGATTGTTTTCATTTTGCATCTAGTTTCTTCACTGTTATCAGTTTGTTTTCATAATTCCATTTAAATTAGGTCAGTGTAATTCACTAAATACATGAATAATGAAAAATTTATTTTTATATAAAAATAATTATAAATTGTTCAAATTATCCATGAAATTTAAGTATACAGAAATGTATTTATTTAACTATAATAAAATGGAAAACTGAATGTTAGTTACTGCAAGATATAAATATTTATTTTAATTCCTGCAGATATTTTATACTTAAGAACTTATGAGAGTCATAGATACCAAATAGTTTTCTATACAATAAATAGGTACCTTCATACAGTATTCAAAAATCAAACTAACATGTGTTAAAACTGTAATTTTTAGCCATGGCACAGTGGCTCATAGAAGAGCTCCAAGTTTTTCTTTCTTAAGTACAAACCTTTAACTCATAGCTCTGTCATCTGTTGGCAAATATGAAATGTAATTACAGTCTTGGCCTTAGGAGATCAAACCATTTTATTGATGTATTTGACCACACCCATTGTTTCAGAGGTTAATTTATTCCAATTCTGACTAAAAGAATTTCAATTTGATAGTAGATTTGTAGAGATTCTAATGAGTAATAAAAAATGAATCAGGTATACAAGCTTCCCATGATTAGTATTGCTGGCACACTAAAATACAGCCAACAAATAGGAAAAAAAGGGCTTGTAATTTAATTTATTCTAATCCTACCTAAAAAATCTCAGCTGTTGAGGATTCCCTCTTGTTAAATATATTCTTTATCATTATGACAAATCCATTGAGAATGCATGTATACATTAAAATGTTCAGTTACAAACTCAGCATCTTAAAGATTTAAAATAACTAATGGCTAAATAGATGTAATACAAATCATTAAAGTTGTACAAAAAAATAAACACCAAGGTTTGTGATATGTAAATTCTCAAAGTAAAAACAGGTTCTTATATCTAATTTATTAGAAATTAACCATTATTATCAGCACATACATAATCCCTAGTTCTTAATATAAAAGATTTTCAATATGAATTAGAAGAATATTTCTGTGGATAGTGATTGCATATATGTATTATTATTATGCATTTATAAAATAGATAAACCCATTTAATCCAACATATCTACTGTTGGATAAATGTACTCCTTAGAGAATCCATGATATTGTTAACTTTTATTGTATACACAAACATCAAATGTATTTTAGTTATTAGTTAGTTTATATATATTATTTAATGCTTTAGGTATATATTTAATACCATTGAGAATCAACATGTAAAGTAAAAACAAAACATTAAGGATATTTTAAGTGCCACTGGAGAAACAAAAACTTCATAAGCAATACAGAGTATATTTGTCTCGTATTATTAGGTTTAGTAAGTAGAGTTTAACTGGGAAGAAAACTAAATTTATTTGATGTGATTAATGAGATTTGGTTTCAATGAATTCCAATTAGTTAATATTCAAAAAAGGATTTTTTTTATAAACCACAAAAACATAATATTAACAAGTATAAAGTAGACTTAAATGTCATTTAGCCACTCTTCTACTTACCAATATTGTGTCACTAGTAAAAAACTATATATGTATTTATATACAATAACATGGTAATACTGAAAAAAATATCTTGAATTATGGATGGGTTGAAACTGCTTGAAATTCCATCAACAATGTTAAAACCTCGAAAGGTTAGTTCACAATATTCTAACTACGAGAAATAGCATTAGCTATTGAATGAGCAGTTTTTTCATATTCAATTGGAAACTTAGGACAGATTTAAATAGTAACAATATAATGGGATATGTGATAAAATGTGGCATACACATTTTTATTAAGTAATATTGTTAAGAGAAAATATTATAAAGAAGGGCTTAATTATAAGTATACACTGTGCATATTTAAAATGTCAATTATTGAATAAACACACTGAGAATCTGAAATTGATTAAATTAATGACAACAGGGGGAGTTGATGTTATTATTTAGTGTTAGACGATAATTGAAAAAGGAGAGACATTCTTTAATAAATAATTTGTAATCTATGTTCCAGAGTAGAGAATTTTAAAGTTTTCTAGAAGTATGAGGTAGTTACTATTCTCATTGTGCAATTGGATATAAGACTCAGGTGGATTAGTTTGCTTATATCCACTTCTAGCTGGAATTCCTGTGTGCTCCTGTGCACATACTTGTAGGTAATGTGTTTTCACCAATATATGTTGCTTTGCAACTACCATAGGTGTATTTATATACAGCCCATAAGTACATAGGAATGGATAATGTCTTTGGTTCTAAACATATGTTTAATTATAAGCATTGATGCAAATACCAAACATAGCTTAATTTGTGGATAGTATGTCTTGGGTATTTATTTGAATTAGAGATTTGTTTGCCTATGAGAGGAGTGATGAGAACTAGTGGGTTTTTTTGAGAGATGTGTGTGGCATTTTGTTAGGTTCTGTTTTATTTGTTTAATATTATATAGTGATAGAATGTAAGACACTTAAGGGATAACAATTACTTTGTAACATGCCATGACATTTTGTAATTTATGAATAAAGACAGAGGTAATCTGAACAGATATTATATGCTCTGTTTAGAAGAGTGAGAACAAGGTTATACGTGAATGGGTTTGATGTTAAACTGTTGAAGTGAGTGTATAAGCCAGTAATTGTTTTCTTACTGTAAACAGATATGGCAAAGAGATTGTTTATTTTGTTTACTTGAATGTCTAAAGAAGCTAAGTTATTGTTTTCCATCTCACATGTAAAGTTTATACATGAATGTTGTGAATTTAGATATTCTAAAAACATTTTTTGCATGATTATTGTTGTAAAAGAGTAGAAAAATATAATTCACGTACTTTCTATATAATAGTGGTCAATTATCCAACCATTACCATATATATAATAGAGAAAATATCTGCAAGAGTCGGACCTAGAAGTGATCCCATCTGGTCCTATCTGGTCATAAAGATGACAATTAAAAATGAAGTGATTATTCTTAAGGGCCAATTCAAGAAGCTTTTTGAATTTTTGTTGGTTAAAGTTAGATTGTTTGTTTGTTTTTCAATTTCACGCAAAGCTACACAAGGGCTATCTGTACTAGCCATCCCTAATTTAGCAGTGTAAGACTAGTGGAAGAGCAGTTAGTTACCATCATCCATCACAATCTCTTTTAACAACAAATAGTGGGATTGAATATCACATTATAACACCCTCATGGCTGAATGAGTAAGCACGTTTGACGTGATAGGGATTTAAACCTTGAACTCTCAGCTGGGCCAGGTTAGAGTGCAGATCACTTTTGTTTGAGAATAAATAAATTAAATAAATGATTTAATTGTTTTCTCAAACAGGATGTTAGTGAATGAAGAATGAATATCAAAGCTGGCCATAATGAATTTGTTAGCATATTTAGTTATCTCTTGAACTAAAGAAAAAACAGTAAATTCATTCTTAGTTAATTAGCTTAATTCAGGTACAAGATTTTTAGCAAGTGTGTAGAGCTGGGAACCAAGAGTAGGTAGAATAAGTCTGAGGAGTAATATTGTGAATATTAGAATATTGTGGACTAACTTTTTGGGGTTTTATTGCTGATGATGGAATTTGAAGCAATCCCAAACTGTTTGTGATTTAAAATATATTTTTTAATATTTATGTTATATATACACATCTGGCAGTTTTCTGTTGCCATTTAATTTGCATTGTTTTGCATGGATTTTGTGTACATGTGTGAAGTAAAGCAGTTTAGTTTAGTGATAGTACTGAATAAAATGTTAAAACATTTACAAGAAACTTTAAGGTGCAAAAGGGAATCTAGCAAAGATGTAATGAAGTTGTGAAATTGACATTTTTTTTAATAATGTTGTGTTTATTCTAAAGACTAGAAAATTCAGTTGATATAAGAAATGATGCTTAAAAGAAGTTGTGCTTTTGGTTGATAGTACAAAAATCAATTTATTATTTTTGAATGATAGATCATTTTTTTTACTTTTGACTTTTGTTATTAGCTTTTAAAAAATTGTAATTTAACTGAATTGGTAGTGGGTTTACAATGCACCGATAATTGATGTGATTTGGGAAGATGCAGTTCTCAAATTTTTTTAAATTTTGGTTTTGTTATGCAAAATAAATTGAAAAAAATTATGAAAATTCTTGTTTTTCTTGAAAAGTGCCTTAGTGTTCAAAAAAGGTGTGTACTATTTTTTGTTTTTCCAGTACCAAATAAAACAGTCTCTTGATGTAAAATAACTAGTTTTGTATTAATGAAATCACAATCCTATGTGATTTTTTTTTATAGCTAAAGCAGGTTTTTTTGCTGAAAAAAATTTAGGCTTTCAAACACTTTATACTTTAAATGTAATGTGATATAACACACCTTTATATAGAAGTTATTGAGCTTTTGTATTTATGTGCAAGTTGTTATATAACCTAACTTTTGTAATGTGTTCACTAAATTTAAGTTTTTTTGTTGTCATCATACTTCAGTATATTGCAGTTTTGTTTTTGTCCTGAAATTATTTTAATTTTCTTTACACATTATTGTATACATTTACAAAATGCACTATTACATTTTAATTGTTTGATATTTTCTTAACGTCTTAAGCATACTTGAGCAATGTTTATGTTTTGTTCATATTAATTTTTCATCACTTGAATTAAGTTTCATGTGGTTCCGATACATTTATTGATTAAAAATTGATTTTTTGTAAAATTATACAAAACTAAAATTTGAATTTGTATAACTTATGCAGTGTGCAAATTTAACTGTAAACTTGTACAGTATGAAAAAGGTTCTATCCACACTTTGTTATATTACTGAACATTTAGCGTGTAAGAGTAAAAAAATCAAGAGTAGTAGCGAAAGGTGTGAGTGTGGTTTACTTAAAAGTCTCACGTAAAACTTGAAGTTGTATTATACTGTCTTCAGTAGTTCTATATCATTAAAACTTCTTTGGAAGAGACAGTTTTGTCACTCGAAATATTGTTCTTTCATGAAACAGTATATAAAATAAAAGAACTAACGCAGAAGTTACCAGAATAAACTTTATATTGTTCTTATCCTAAAAATTGAATTATATTTTTTAACATAATTCGTTGAGGGAGGCATTCTTCTTCACTCCTTTAACACAGTAACCAGTTTTTATCACAAAGCTTGTGTAAGTATGGAAAGCTACTTCCAACACTATACATCAATGTGTTCATGCATGCGTTGCGTCAGACAGACCATTCAGTGTGAACACGTTTGAAGTCATGCTTTAATTACTCTGTAGAAGATTATTGTAATATGCATGCAAAAGTTTAGGTTCCTGCTTTAAAAGTGTCTTAAAATAATAACTCTCACGTCTACGGAAACACGATAATTTCAAGTTTGTCAGTTTACAAAAATTAATGTACATTAAATAAAGTGTAAGGAGACTGAAATCCTTATCCTAAATTTAGGTAGTGTCATTTATAATCCTTATTTCCCAAATTCAAGTAGAATAATATCGTTATATGCGAGTCACACTCAAAGCCATTTATTACGATAAAAGATATATAAGCAGAAAAAAACTATATTTGAAGTGAGAATTTAGTCACTGCTAACTACATTTTCCTCAGTTTAAATATTTCGTATCACATGGTATTTTATCGTGTTTCATAAGTGCTGAAAATCAAGCGAGATTTACAGACAGTGCTTCGTACTTTAATAATGATTAAATTCTACTAATCAGTTAGACAACAATTGAATGAGTGCTGTTGACTAATGTATCGATTTAAAATTAGATCTAGCTATGGGCAAAGTATCAAAATTGTGAAACAAAAACTGCGAACCATAGCCCAAGAGTTAGCGGTGGGTGGTAATGATTAACTGCCTTCCCTCTAACCTTACGCTGCTAAATTAGGGGTGACTAGCGCAGATAGCCCTCGTGTGGCTTTGCGCAAAATTCAAAACAAGGAAGCAAACGAAAACCATAGCATATTTAAAAAGAATAAATGTACACAAATTGTGTTTAAAAAAATAGTCAACCGGATTAGACGGAGCCCACCTTTATTATGTTACATTTACATCATTGTACCGTGATTTTACCACTTCGGTAAAGTCCAATAGTCGTTATTATGTTTCATGACATCATCGTTACGTTATTTTTCCAGTTCGGTAAAATGCAAGAGTCATTATTATTTTGCCTTAACATCGTCGTTTTGTGATTTTTACCAATTCGATAAAATGCAAGTGTTATTATTTTGCGTTAACTTCGTGGTTCGTGCAAATGGTGTTACGAATTTATTCAATTCAACTGTTTTAAAATATCACTTTTTGTTGTTGTTGTTTAGGCAGACGTAATTAGAAAAGCCATAAAGATGGAATTTACAGGGTTTTGGAGGAGTGTATGCGAAACGAGGAAGAACTACCTATCTGGACTTCACAGATATATTTGTTATAGCACTCTATTAAAAATTTGATAAACCTACCATTTTTTTCACGTGTGTTGATAACATTAGCGAAAATGTAATAACCTATTAATACTGTCATTCGTCGGCCTATATTAAAAAGAAGGATTGGGCGGTGGAGATTGCGATAGGTGGAACTGCTATTGACCAAGTTATGATACATGTTAACGACGTAAATATTTAGTAAAACTTGCATCTGTGTACGAACTAAGAAATCACTTTTTATGCACACCTATGAAGTTATTGTATCGATTAATCAGACACTGTTTTATTTTCCGGTGGAAGATCCATTGCGAACATAACAGGTTCACTGGCAAATAACCACAAAAACTACGTTGTTGAGTATCCAGGACATATATAACCGAGATTGGAGTTTAGGCAGGATTTCTGTTTACACCTATCACAAAATGAAGCGTATCTCCTTCCTCACAACACTAGACACGTTTAGATTGTCAACATTTAACTGTATATGTAGGCCCATATGTATTCACACAACAAATACTTTCAAATTCACTCCGTCACCTATGATTTATTAAATTGTTTACCCGCCTTTTATCCCCAAGAAAGTAAAACTATTAACAGATGTCTAATGGGCCCGGCATGGCCAGGGGGTTAAGGCGTTCGTTTCGTAATTTGAGGGTCGCGAGTTCGAATCCCCGTTACCAACATGCTCCTTCTTTCAGCCATTATAGCGTTATAATATTACGGTTAGTCCTACTATTCGTTGGTAAAAGAGTTGGCGGTGAGTGGTGATGACTAGCTGCCTTCCCTCTAGTCTTACACTGCTAAATTAGAGACGGGTAGCGCAGATAGCCCTTGAGTAGCTTTGCGCGAAAAACAAATATTTAATCTTCCCTCCAACACACACAAATAAAACCTCACAGCTATAGATTGCATATAAATATAGTCACAAAGGCCAAGATATTTGTTTAAGACCTGCGCCTAATTAATGGCTTTACTTTGGAAGTCGGGAGCATAATTACAAGTTAGCACAACGATTTCTTTATTTATTGTTCGTTTTCTAAAGTATATAGCGCAAGATTCCAAGATGTAAAGTTAAATATCCTTACGAGTACGAAGAGTTATACTGGTGCAGCAAGATATTGGTTTCACATTGCGTATACTCTGACATGGGTATCATCACTACTCAACCTAGAGTTTTAACTTTGTTCTAGTCGCCATTGAGCTGTATACCTCAACACATAGTGCTAGATAGTGTTCAGTAACACTACATCAGTCCTACATATCCCTCTGGCAGTAACCATATATATATATATACATGGGCCTAGTGCTATACAATACATTAACTGTTCATGAGCAATTAAAATAAGCACCACAAAACAATAATGAACTTACCGTCAACAATAAAAATTGAGATTCAAAATTACATTTCCATTATAATTCTTATTGTCATCCTTAAGTAATAATGAATAATGCCTATGGTCATAGCACCCAAATGGGGTGGGAATATTCCACCTATCAGGCAAAATTCAAACGACTACGTTAAACTGGATAGCAACTAAGGATAATCAGTTAAGGGTTAGAAGTTGAATGCTTGAACCTACAACATCTCATCTCCAACTGTTTGCATATAGTTGAGGAAAGGCGGTTATTTAGAAATTGCTTTAATCTAGAATTAAACCAACCCTATAAAACATTTTAAAAAATAAAACTCCCAGCTTTCAGCTGATGTTACAAAAATTGATACTAATATTCCTATAATAGAAATAAGCTATCCTTAGTTTCTACGCCAAACAAGATTTTCAATTGGAAATATAAATGTTTAGCTCACTCAGTAAAGGAATGTAATTCGTTGTTTTTTTTAATCGAAAGAAAACTATAACTTTAATAATTGTAATATGTAACTATTTCTGTGTTGTGCAAATTCTCAGATTTGTTATTGATAGCATGGTTTAATAATAAGATATGAATGCAAAAAGTGCTAACGCTTTTAAAGTGATGTAAAATAAAACAATATTTTAACCCTTCCCCTGAATTAACTTTGGACCCCTGGTCTATTATTGTGTTTATGCCACAATTGTGGACGTAGAAAAACCGTAAGTTTCACGAGTTGTAAGATGCAGCCCAAAAAGAACATCCTCACTTGTCTGAACATACGCATTGATAGATCGACAGCTTCTGCCTTTCTACAACAAACGAAATACTATCATCAGTTTGTAGAGGTTGCAATACTGGTATCTCTCCCCCCCCCCTACGCTAATTTGGCTTCCCAAATCCCAAGATTTATAGAAAAGAAACATTTTCCATCTAGTATTAACCACTTTCTAGACTGGATAAGTGTGACTGATATCCCTTGATTTTCCTTCTTACAATAGCTATGCTTCACAAAGTTGCATGAAATTTTGGACAAACTTATTAAATAATATTTCATTTGGCCCGGCATGGCCAGGTGGGTTAAGGCATTCGACTCGTAATCTAAGGGTCGCGGGTTGGAATCCCCCTCGCACCAAATATGCTCGCCCTTTCACCCGTGGGGACTCTATATGTCACGGTCAATCTCACTATTCGTTGGTAAAAGAGTAGCCCAAGAGTTGGCGGTGGGTGGTGATAACTAGCTGCCTTCCCTCTAGTCTTATACTGCCAAATTAGGAACGGCTAGCGCAGATAGCCTTCGTGTAGCTTTGCGCGAAATTCAAAAACAGTATTTCATTTTGGCTTTAAAAAATCGCATAGTCTTTATTTAATATATCTACCATTTTTTTAGGTTGCGAAATTACCATAGGTAACGGTTTATTCCTACAAGTTCAACCAATTATATCCAGTAATTCACAGAATGTTTTTTCTATTCTTAATTTTCTACAAACTCCATAACACTTATTTTTCTTTAATATTTATTGATCTTCGTACATTTAAATAGATTTTTAACCAATGCGGTTTCTTGATTAATCTTCATTTTAAGCTAGTAGAAAGCTAAATTGTTTACACTGTGGCTACCTTGCCCCCCCCCCCCATCAAGTACAGCGGTAAGTCTACGGATTTACAACGTTAAAATCAGGGGTGCGATTCCACTTGGTGGGCTCAGCAGATAGCCTGATGTGGCTTTGCTATAAGAAAACACACACCACACGTGGATACTCCTCTTGCTGAATGATGTTGGAGCAGTCAGACTATACACAAAAAGGGTATAATTGAAGCGTTCATAAGGTAAAATTATTTTAAAAATAAAGCCCTTCCTGCAGATGCTTGAAGTTTTGCCAGTCAGCTAAGTGTGTTTATTAAAGTTAAATAAGGAATGGAAACATTTACCTTTCATTATTGTGAAATATAACCTAAATACATGAAATATTTATGATCCTACTATAAATTTAAACAACTAAAATCCTGGGATTCAGAAAAAAAGTTTTGGGGCTCTAGCCCCACTTTTATAATTTATTTATATTTGTCTTCACAGAGAGAAATAAAATTTATAAATCTTCCTCTTAAATGGGTATCCCACATCTTTTGAAAACCATCAATGAATATTTTTCAAATAGAAAAACAATTTACCCTCTTACTGGGTTACTGTACTTAAATAGCCTCTACACTTGTGTCTTCCTAAGAAAATATATCTTAATTCTTAAAAGAAACAAAAAACTCGTTAAATTGTTAGATCTACAAATCATCTAAATTCAGTTTAGAATATTCTTTAAATCATCATATAAAATATATATTCGCCGGACTCAAATCGCTAGAAACCGATCTTCGATAGCCCATTGTGTAGCTTTGTGCTTAATTCCGAACAAATAAAAAATATATATTTCTCTTTGAAGTACTGCGCCCCCCAGTGGCACAGTGATGTGTCTGCGGACTTATAACGCTAAAACTTTAGTTTCGGTAACCGTAATGGACAGAGCACTGCTAGCCCTTTGTGTAGCTTTGTGCTTAATTTCAAACAACAAAAATCGAAGGACTGCATAGAGACCTCATCTCGTTCACGTGTCATGTATTCATCGCATAATAGCTGCAAAGCTACTATCAAAGAGTTTATTAAGCTTATGTAGCTGTACTTACCCATGAACACACGGAAATTTCCTACAACTGCTCACATTTTTTTATCTCCCTGTGTATCTACTATCTATCTATACACAGTCTTCAAAGGTTTAGCTAAGGACAGCATAGATTTGAAATATATCGTTAGCCCATTAATTACTGATTCGCTGTGTTCAGCACGATCCGCCTCTGACAGTTGAATGTGAGTGTGCGTTTAGGGTGCACGGTTAATACACTTAATATTTAAAGCAGCCGCAGTCAATGAGTTTGTTTGTTTTTAATTTCGCACAAATCTACACGAAGCTTATTTGCGTTAGCCGTCCCTAATTTAGCAGTGTAAGACTAAAGGGAAGGCAGCTAGTCATCACCACCCACCGCCAACTCTTGGGCTACTCTTTTATCAACAAATAGGGGATTGACTGTCACATTAAAACGCCCCCACAGCTGAAAGGGTAAGCATATTTGGTGCGACGAGGATTCGAACCCACGACCGTCGGATTGGGAGTCAAGTGCCTTAACTACCTAGCCATGCTGGGCCAATGAGTGAAATAGAATCTAATTATTTAAAAAAAAAAATTATCCCTTGCTTCAATAATAACGTCGATTGATTTAATCTTATTTTATTACTTTTCATTAAATATATAGGTAAATTCATTTGTTGTGATGGTGTTCAAAATTCCTCCCAGTGACACTGCAGTGTGTCTACAGACTTACACACTAAACACCGATTTTCGATACCCGTAGTGTGTAGCTTTGTATTTAATTATGAACAAACCTATTCAAGTTATTTACTGTTCTTTTCTTTATGCATCCCCCATTTTAAGTACCAACATTCTTATTATAAATGTTTATGATTTTTTCAATGACGTGTCTTTGTCTTCGGTGATGTTATTTGTAATAATTGTTTTGCATGTACTGCGTCAATTTTATGAAGATTGGATGTATTTATTCCTAAACGTTCTATAATAACTTTTATCTGTCACTTCTGTTAGTTGTAGTAATATCATTATACCGTGTTTTCAGGTTCTAGAATATGTTGCTATTATATGCTTTTCTCTTGAACTTCAGAAACATTTCTTAAAACCAGAACAAGTTGTTTCAAATAATTAGGATGCATTTAAAATAGACTCTAGTATACACCTATCATAATACGAATGGTTGTTACATATAGAAAATCTGTGCAGATGTGAATTTTGTGAGTAGTGTGAGAATGTGTCCGATATCACAAGGAAATGCGTATAAAAAGAAACTTTATACATTGATATTAGACTTATAATTTTAATGCTAAATTCCTTTTTTGAGTTCATTACGATTTTTTGAGAAAAAGGCATACCGTTATACACTCGTCTTCTTCCTACAAAACAAATCTCTAACGATAAAGAATGTAATGTTGAAAATATAGCACTGATACTACCGCCTTATGCAAAATATACTCTTCAAAACAAGAAACGCAAAAGGGATATTTTTGTTATTTTAAAGAGAAATATATGTAATAACGTTACAAGCTCAGAGTATGTGATGTTACACGTGTTAAGGCACTGATTGTCAGACCAAAATTACAATAAAAGTTGTGCACTTTGAAAACGGAGGAAAACATCGGATTTTTCGTCAAAACGCATGCGTGTCCAATAAATTTGTTTGAGAGATCTGCATGTTCTGCAAGTGCAACATGTGCAAAATCCCTATAAAAGTGACGGGTTCTCGGTTTCCATAGCTCAGTTTTAAGCTACCGAAACGCAATACAGTTACGCCAAGACTGACTGAAGCAAAACGCAACAACGCCATTGGTCGCTTGGAAGTAAGCGAATCTCGATCAAATGTTGCCAGAGCTGTGAATGTCCACCCAAGTACCATCACAAGGCTATGGAATCGTCACCAACAACATGGATCAACTCGTGACAGTCCACGATCTGGCAGACCTCGTGTGACCACGCCTGCACAAGATCGCAACATCCGGTTACGTCACCTTCGGGATAGGACAACCACTGCGACGTCTACTGCCTCAACCATACCAGGGCTGCGTAGGATTTCCGATCAGACCGTACGCAACCGTCTACGAGATGCAGGAATCCGACCTCGACGTCCAGTCAAAGGCGTCATCCTCACCCAGCAACATCGTCAAGCACGGCTGCAGTGGACTCGGGCACATCGGGTATGGCCTCATCGACGTTGGAGGCATGTTTGGTTCAGCGACGAATCACGTTTTATGCTTCGTAGGCAGGATGGAAGGACCCGTGTTTACCGTCGCCGAGGTGAACGTTTTGCAGCAAACTGTGTGCAGGATGTTGACAGATTTGGTGGTGGCAGCGTCATGATGTGGGCTGCCATCGCCTACAATGCCAGAACAGACCTTTTGCACATTCGAGGGATTCTTACGGCTCAACGATACGTCGACGAGATTCTTAGGCCCCATGTGCAACCCATCATGGTGAACGTCAACGACGTTTTTCAACATGACAACGCCCGTCCTCACACAGCCCGACTCACCACTGTCTTCTTGAGATACCACAACATCATCGTTCTTCCCTGGCCCTCCATATGACCAGATTTAAACCCCATCGAACATCTTTGGGACGAGTTGGACCGACGTCTGTGACGGCGACAACCTCAACAGCTTTGCAGGCTGAATGGACAGCCATTCCACAGGATATGATTCGTCATCTCATCGCTTCCATGGGCAGGAGATGCCAAGCAGTTATTGATGCTCAGGGGGGGGCACACTCGTTATTGACGTTGAGTGACGTTAAACTTCACCTAGTGAGCGTGGACTTCGCCTTTGCAGACTTTGGATGTTCAGCAGTGAATGTGCAAAGTTTCACACATGTCATACAGAACTACCCGGAATAAACGTGTTAACAATTTGTCTCATATTTTGCCTTTTGCGTTTCTTTTTTTGAAGAGTATATATGATAGTCGTGCCGTGCCAGCTTAGAAAAGGCTTTCATATCACAATAAATATCCAAGTCTTTCGTGAATTTTTAATTAGTTCTCCCACAGTGTGTGTGTGTGTGTGTACATAAACGCCATTGCTAAAAAGTTTTCTCCGGCTAAGATAGATTAAACTTCATTTGATGGAACTTTGACTTGAAACTTTTTATGACACCTTCTACGTACAATTAGAAATTAGAAGATCAAGGTAGGTTGGAGTTGTGAATTTTTATTACAATAACTAAATGATCGTACACAGCGGTATGTCTGCGGACTTATAACACTATAAACCGAATTTTGATACCCGTGTTGGGCAGAGCACGGATAGTTCTTGTGTAGCTTTGTGCTTAATTTCAAACAAACAAACAAACAAAATCAATATATAACGAGATTGCGTATGTCTAACCTGTAATATATATGTGTGTTATACATTGAATAATCTAATTGGCGGACTCAGTTCGAGACCACAACTAACAGGATATGGTAAACATAGTCATTACCGCGAAAATGTTACTTGATGAGAATAATGAACTATATTAATATAATTCTGGTAAACTATGTTTTAAATCTGAAACACTACCAGGCTTTATAAATATGATAAGGCTCGTATCACAGTGAAAATTAATATGCTCTTACCTAACCATATACGATCGTTATTCCCCACCAGACGAGGTTAACTCACTGAAAGTTGACTACTCACTTAACATATTTGCTATAAAAGGCTGATAAGAGAGAAATATAAGAAACAGTAAATCTCATTATAGGAAGTTTATATAGTTTTCTCTGGAAACGTGTACATCAGTCAATAAGAAAATAATGATAATGATAAATAGGAAGTAAGAGCCCTCAAAAACTCTTTTTAAGTCAAGATAATTAATTACATCTAATATATCAATATAAAACTATTTGAAATTAGATAAAGTACTGGTATTATATGTGATTACAAAAATTAACGTTGTTTTTACATTAATCACATGCATGCGCTTTTTATTATTTAAAGATATATACAAAACATCTTAGAATAACGTTATACTGTAATATTGTTGGCATGTTAGACCATGTTTTCTTTGCCACACTGGGGCTAATAGTAAAGGAGTTTAATTTTAAATTACATATAGTTTATATTCTTGTAATAAGTCCCTCTCTTTCATCATTTTAATTGGAAACTTATCTAGTGATTATCAAGTAAAAGCACAATTTTAATGTAGAAATCACTGTTGAACAACCATATTTTACAAAATGTTTTTAACCACGTCTTGTTCGTTTTTATTATTCTCCTCCTCAGTGGTTAAGGTCACCGAAAAATGGACACCTTTCGAAATACATGTAACATTTGAAAGTTATTTTCTTAATATGAAGTTCATTTTGACGAACGTTTCAATTGGTACTTTAACGACTGTTGCGTACAACTACACTAACATCACATTCATAAACCACAGAGTTTACATTGGGGAAAACCATTCAATAAATGTTTCTTGAAATTTGATTACTAAAGAGATATAAAACTAAATGAAATTTTAATATTGTTTACATTTCTCTCTTTCAGTCATAGTTTAACTAATTACATTATAAAAAACAGTATTATCAATAAATGTTCCTTTAGTCAATGTTACTCATTGACCACCCTATGTTAATTGTACCTAATATTGTTAGAAATAACTTGACATCCTAAGAGCTAAGATTAAATCTTAAAACTCTGTGTTTTTCATTCTCAAATATTAATAATGCAATGAAAAATTTAAAAATATTTAATTACTGGCAGTCTAACTTTGAATAATATATGTATATATAATTTTCATATTTGTAGAGTACACATTGTAAAAATTAACAAAATAGGCTTATGTGCGAAAAGTGATGTACATTTTCTCAAAACTTTCCACTGAAGATAAGTATCTAGTATACCATTCCTGTCATTTCAATACAGAGGTGCCCTGAAAAACGTTACGTTAGGGTTAAATGATGCTTTGCTTTCAAAGACATTATGTCTATGTTTAGTTCCTTCTCCTGGATAAAAGTACCTGTCCTCTGGTGACGATTTTGCTGAATGTGGAAATACTGGATAACTATATCTCCATATTCGTCCTGGAGGGGGCGGTAGATAGAAACTTCGTCCTGAAAATAATTATATACATTAAACATGTGTTAGTTTTAATTATACGAAGTATGTTCTAATGACCGTTTTATTAGCTCCAGTAATATTTTTTTTCGTTCTGATGCATTATACACCATTAAGTTTTCAAACAAGGTATCAGTAATCCAAAAATATACTTAAACAACAGTTGTATAATGTTCCTTAAATTGTTTAAGACATATTCGTCAGTGAGTATAACTGTATGACCACATCACTATTTCAAAACATTGTTTGTTTCCTAGTGGTTTTTAATGACGTCTGAAAATGCCTTTAAAACAAGCATTTCAATACTTTTCGACCGACATTCTAGAAAACGTAAAACTATTTTTAAATCAGTCAATAGTTAAAAATAAGCTTATTTTTCACTGTTTTTTGCATCATTTATTCCTTGACCCACTCCTCACTGCACTTTAATGGTTAAACGACTTTCCTGTCAGCAAACAAGTAAACAAACAAATATACACTCAGTGGCCACTTTATTAGGTGCACATGCTCTATAATACAAATAGCCAAACAATGAATCACGTGGCTGCAACTCAGTATATAAAACAGAAGTTTCCAACCGGTGGGTCGCGACCCCCCAGAGGGTCGCGAAGCCTTGGCAGGAGAATCGCGTAGCCTTGTTAGAAGTAGCTTGGGATAACATTAATTTTATTTCATCAATTACATTTTCATGCTCTTACATTTTTTTTGTTTCGGTGCAAAGCAAAACGTGTGCTACGTTAGTTCAATGTAATTAGGTGATATTATGTGTATGTATGCGTGCCTGTGTGAATGTGCATGTGTCTGCAAATGTATGTATGTGTGTACTAGTGAGTAGCGAGTATGTGAGTGCACGCGCATGTACGTATGCTTGTGTGTTTATTTAGCTGTGATTAAGTGTGTGTTTGCTCACTTTCGACACGTGAGTCACATGTCCGTTGCTGATTGGTGGATGACGAATCGCGCGACTGGCCACGCTCCCTTTCCTCCCAATACTTACCCCATCATTACTCTACCTGCACCCCCCACAAGTAGTCAGTGTAAGATCTACAGTTGCCAAAGCGTTCATTATTCAACATTTTTATTTTATTTTAACAAGGAGATAAGTAAGCAGTAGAGGTGAGTTGTGTTCATGGCTAAACGGCGCAAATACTCAGAATGCTACCTCAACATTGGCTTCACCACTGTGCTCGCCAACGACGGCATCGAGAAACCACAGTGTGTTTTGAAACATCCAGAACACGCAAAGAAGGGTTTGGATTTCTTCAAACGGCATTAACGGTGTCTTAAAAGCCAAAGAATCGATAGAAGTGGGTCGTTTCAGCAGTAGAGTGCAGCCGTAGTGGAAGCTTCATATGAGATTGCATTCGAAATTGCTAAACAAAAAAAGCCTCACACGATTGGAGAAACACTTCTTAAACCCTGCATGATGAAAGCAGTAAATCTTATTCTTGGAGAAGCCAGTGCAAAGAAGATGCAGCAAGTATCCCTATCAAATAATACTCTACAGAGGCTCATTTCTAAAATGTCTATGGATGTGAAGGAACAGGTTTTAACTGAAACCAAGGGTTCCCCTTTGTTCTCCTTTCAGCTCGACGAGTCAACAGAGTTCATGTTCTCAGTTGCTTGTCTTCGCGAGATACATTAATTCAAGTGACATCAAAGACGAATTCTTATTCTGCAGTGCACTAGAAACCACAACAAATGCTGATGATGTCATGGAAAAAGTTTCAACTGTTTTTCAAGACGACGATCTTCAATGGGAAAACGTGTGTGGGATTTGTACGGATGGGGCACCGGCTATGCTGGGATCGAAATCGGGATTCCAGTCGAGAGTGAAGAAGCTAGCACTTCAAGCAAAGGGCATCCACTGCATGATTCACCGATATGCTCTCGCCAGTAAGACTCTCCCTGCCTCTCTGCAGGAAGTGCTTGAATCTGTAATCAAAATTGTAAATTATGTAAAGACTCAAGCACTCAACACTCGCCTATTCAACGAACTATGCAAAGACATGAATGCTGACCACGAAGTCCTTCTCTTCTACACAGCAGTACGTTGGTTGTCGAAAGGAAACATTATTAATCGTGTCTTTGAAATGAAAGATGAAATAAAGCAATTCCTGGAGACTCAAGAAAGGAAAGATCTTGTAGCTCACTTCGAAGATGAAGCATGGAATAAAAGGGTTGCGTACCTAGCCGACATTTTTGACCAGCTGAACAAGCTCAATTTGAAGCTTCAAGGAAGGGAAACACATGTTCTCCTTTTTCAAGATAGTCTTCGGGCCTTTGTTTCCAAACTGCAGAACTGGCGTCGGAAAACCAATCTTGGAAACATCGCTATGTTTGAAAAACTTTGTGGAGTGATGGATGAGTCTCAGATTCAACTGGATCAGTTCCTCAAGGATGAGATTACCGAACATCTTCAGTCTCTAGAAAAGGAAGTCGAGCGTTACTTCCCTGAGCTATCACAGGAACAGGAGGCCCTGGTAAGGAACCCATTTTGTACTGAACTTGATGTATCCAGCATCCCAGATGGTATCCAAGATGAATTTCTGGATCTAATGAACGACTCTTCAGCTCGTGATCTCTTCAAGGTGAAATCCGTGACTCAGTTCTGGTGCGCTATGTATCAGTCATACTCCAAAGTCAGCATGATAGCTTTACGTGTCCTTGTTCCATTTGCTTCTACCTACTTGTGTGAGGCAGGATTTTCCACTCTTGTCAATATAAAAACAAAGAATAGGAGCAGATTGGATGTTGGAGATGACATGAGACTGGCTCTAACAAACGCTCGGCCACGAATTTCAAAGCTTGCTGCTGAAATGCAACATCAGGCATCTCACTAGCTGGGTTGGATAGCTGTTCAAACCTATGTTAATATTATTTTAAGAAATATATGTTCTTTTTGTGAATTCAGGTTGGACCAATGTGATTTAATTTGCTAATATATAATTACAGAATTTTTAAATATTTTTTTAGATGTTTCTTTCCCTCTCCTTCACAGAAAATAAAAGAAAAATTAAGCTGCTGATAGTAAGCCCTAAGTAGGGGGTCACATGGGTTTCAAACTTTTAGATAAGGGTTGCGAGTGCCAAAAGGTTGGGAACTTTGATATAAAGCATGCAGACATGGTCAAGAGGCTCAACTGTTGTTCGACCGAACGTTAGAGACGGGAAGATGCGTGACCTAAGCGACTTTGACCGTGGAATGATTGTGGGTTCCAGCATCACAGAAGCTGCTGATCTCCTGGGATTTTAACGCACTAGAGTCTCTGGAGTTTACATAAAATGGTGTGAAAACAAAAAAACATTCAGTGAGCGGCAGTTCTGTGAGCGAAAAAAAACCTTGTCAATGACAGAAGTCAGAGGAGAATGGCCAGATTTGTTCAAGCTGATAGGAAGGCACAAATACTCAAACAACAACTCTTTACAACAGTGGTATTCAAGCATCTCTGAACGCACGGCGCATCGAACCTAAAAGTGTATGGGCTACAGTAGCAGAAGACCACGCCGGGTTCTACTCCTGTCAGCTGTGAACAGGAAGATGAGGCTACAGTGGACACGGAACCACCAAACTGGATGATTGAAGATTGAAAATTGTCACCTAGTCTGCGACATGCAGATGGTAAGGTCAGACTTTGGCGTAAACAGTATGAATCCAATGATCCATCCTGCCTTGTGTCAGCGGTACAGGCTGCTGATGGTGGTGTAATGGTGTGGAGAATGTTTTCTTGGCATACATTACGCTCCCTTAATACCCACTGAGCATCAGTTGAATGTCACAGCGTACCTGAGCACTGTTGCTGACCATGTACATCCCTTTATGGTCACAGTCTACCCGTTTTCCAACAGCTAATTCCAGAAATATAATACACCATGTCACGAAGCACACATCATCTCAAGCTGGTTCCGTGAACATGACAGTGACTTCGGTGTACTCCAGTTGCATACATAGTCCCCAGATCTCAATCCAACATTGCACCTTTGAAATGAGGTGGAACAGGAGGTTCGCAGTATGAATGTATGGCCGACAAATCTTCAGGGACTGCGTAATGCTATCGAATCAGCATGGACCAAAATCCCTAAGGAATGTTTCCAGCACCTTGTCGAGTTCGTGCCGCAAAGAATTCAGGCTGTTATACCCGGTACTGGACAGGTGTACCTAATAAAGTGGTCACTGAATGTTTACATCCTTCGCCAAAATTCCACAAGAAAACGAGTTTTGTATCGTAGCCTAATGGCAATAGCTAAGGCAAGGAGTGGAGCAAACTGGAAAAAAATAAACATAAAAAGACGCCAGTAGTCCTCTTTTTCGCTTTATTTACCATGGCCGAAAATAACTAAAATGTAAAACAAAAGACTGCCTTTAGCGCAAAATTATTTTATCACTGCACCAGCAAATATATATTTGATCAAATGAAATAAGATTGAACTGTAAAGTTATGGTATGCGTGAAGCACCTACGGATATATTGAATTAGAATTACAATTTAAGAGCTTACAAACTAAATCATCGTTTATTTGTTGATTTTAGCGCAAAACAACATTAAGTTTAAAAATAAGGGACTTAGAGGGTGGTATATTGGTATTCATGCATTTCTAAAATAACCGATACTGACATACTGTACACTATTAGAATGTAGACTAGTTTTAAACACATAATATATAGAGGGCAAAGAGAGAAAATAGTCCAATTCAGAGCTACTTATAGAAACAAAAGGGAGAAAGGGGGCATTGTTTCTCATAATATTAATTTAATTAAATATTTGTTATGGGTTGTGACACTGAATTATAAACAGTCTGTTTGTTACATTTTGCGCATAACTACACGGCAGCTATGTGTGCTAACTGTCCCTAATCTTATATGTTTAAAAACGGCTGATATGAGTATGGAAAGGACTAGTAAAGGAGTGAACAACGTTTCGACCTTCTTCAGTCATCGTCAGGTTCACTAGTGCTTTCTCTACCCAAACCAGACGTTTTTAAATATATAATTCTCTACAAGTGGGTTTTCTCGTCATCACGGATTATTGTTCCTAATCTCAAAGGAATTACAGTCAATCAACATTATCCATCGCTAACTCTAAGGTTACTCTTTACCAACGAATAGAGAATTGATCGTCAAATTATAACGCCTTTACAACTGCAGAGATGAACATATTCGACGACGGATTTTGACTCCACGACAGAGACATACTGTTTTTCTACTGTTTCTTCTTCTTTATTTCTTTCATTCTTCTTACTTTAAACAGTTTCAGATTGATCGTTATTCTTTTATTTATTGGCAGATTGACTTGAGCCCACCGCTAGTACTGCTCCCGATTTACGATGCTAAAAGCAGCGGTTCGATTCCCCTCAGTGAGCTCAGCAGATAGCCCGATGTGGCTTTGCCATAAAAACACGAGTTGGGTTATACCTTTTGTTCAATACGCCGAGAAACTTATTTCAGATTTTATTTAATTCCTTTAAAGAATTATATGGATGTCAAAAGTCAATCAACCCAAAAATGTATATTTTGGGCTCCTATGCAGTCATATTTACAGCAATTAAGATACAAAATAACACAGATATAAATTGTGACGCTGTAAGCGCATTGATTTACAAAAAAGTTGGATTTGTCCATTTGAGTCTTTGTGTGAGTGGAGATCATAGCTCACAAAATATCATAATCTTGGGGTTTTGGATCAATCACTCAGCTGTATTTTGACATGGGATTTGGTACAAAGGTAGTTTTCTATAGTCCTCACAGACTGACAACGATAATGGTGGACTTGGTCATTTTTAGTAATTATAGGGGGTCAAGATGCCGCAAAAAGCAAAATTTTACGATCTTTTGAATTACTCTGCCGTATTTCGGTCAATTTGCATGGGGTTTGGACAAAGATGCTTATTTACAGATTTCACACACACACATATATATATATATATACACATAAAATATATATTTTGCTCATTTTTGGGGAGGATCAAAAGGTGAAATAAATCTATAAGTCAATGACTTAGACTTGCTTCGACCAATTTACATACAATTCGGTACAAAGATACTTTTTGTAGATCCAAAACATAGATATAGGCAGGTTTTGAAATTTCTTATACTGCTCAATGTTTCAACGAGGAAAGTAAAATTTCTGGTTTTCGTCAACCAACTTACGTGGAACTTGGGTACAAAAACAGCTTCTTGCAAGCCCTAAATAGTGATAAGACAGTTTTCAATTTTTCTGTTTTTTATGATTTTTCTGATGTCAAACGTGGTTATGTTGGGATTGCGTGGTGAAGACTTGCATTCGCCCACGAATGTTGGCATTTTTAATTAATATAATAAATACACATTACTACCAAACAGTTGTTCGCGTAAGAGATAGTACTTTCGAAAAAGAGTTTGAAATCATTGGCTATTCCCTGTCTTCGTGACAAAACAACAATATTTCAGAAAGTTGCACATGATTACAGCCCAACAGTACTGTTTGAAATAATGAAAAATGTAGCATTTACAAAATTTACGAATCTATTTTAATGATAATACATAATCTTTGCCAGAGGTGAATCACTAAACTCTTTAACTCGACATGTATTACTTCTGTTATGGAACCTGGTATGGCCAGATGATTAGGGTACAACACTCGCAATATGAGGATCTAAAGTTCAAATTCCATCAAACATGCTCGCCATTTCAGCCACAGGGTCGTTATTATGTGACAATCAATCCTACCATTCATTGTTAAAAAGTAGTCCAAAAATTGATGGTGGGTCTTTCACTGCTATATTAAGGCAAATTCAAAACAAACTGAACTGCTATTACGTCCGAGTATGTTTTTAATACGTTTGACGAAAAGACCCGGTTGATAAGAGTTTATCTTGTTCTTCGAATCACTTACAATTTTAACGATATTATTCCGGAATTTACACTATTTTTATATTGTATTTTAAATTTTCATATCCCTAGAACAAAAGACAACTGATGTTTGCTTGAGGAGTTATAACGTTTAAGTTAGGCCTGGTACACCACAAAAGCTATAGTATGATATCCAATTCACCCCTAAAGGTCTACCTCACTGAAGTTTCTTGTTTAGTTACAAACATCTTCCCATATCTAAGTATGTTGCAGTTCATTAAGCACCAAAAATTGTTTACTCCCATTCAAGTTTACATAAACCCTCCTCCCTCAATAAAGAATAATATAACGACGTTCTATGGTTTATCTTACGTCACGTACTATAAATATAAGGGATGTTAACAGGATGTTTAAGTTTTATACATTCAACCTATTAAAAGCTATAATGAATTAAAGAAAATAAAGTTTTTTTCAGTCAGGTCAAGTTCAGTATTTAAAAATAGATACTAGGTAATATCTAAAAACTACTCTATAGAAGGCACACTAGTTTATAATACCTACCTGGAGTTGCTGGTTTGGTGATGGTAGTTGGTTGGAAGAGCGTAAAATTTTTGTTTAATGGAATTGTTGGTGGTTCAATATGAAGAAAGGAAGGAGTACAAACTAAAGAACTCTGTGAAGATAATGCATTTCGGTCTTCTGAGTAAAGACCTTCCCGTCCCATGGCTGCCAATTGACGTCCTTTGGGGAGGAACATTACCAGGAATATTATGGTGGCATTCAAAATGATCCCAAATCCTATCGAAGCATCATGATAATATGGTTCGGTCGCTATGGCAACTAATATCCAGATAATCCAAACTGGAATTGTGAAACCAACTGCAATTGCAATAAACATGGCTTCTCGGTGATTCTCGCGGTTTCTTCTGGTTTTAAATGACAAAATTGTAACACAGAAAATTAAAAACATAGGGTAAATAAGAGTCAGCATCATTTTAACAACACTAATGTCACAAGTGAGCAAAGCGGTTTGGCTTATAACAACTCCTGGAAGACGTTGCACGACCCATTGCACATTAATCACCACTTGCACAATAACAATGAAGAAGAGCAATAGTCCTTGGTAAGAGGCTGGAAGATAAATACCAGCTTGAAGACTGAGAAGAAATACAAGTTTCACGAGTAAAGTAGCAAAAACCAAAGTGTAAGCTAGTCCTAGCAATATACAAATCAAAGTACAAGTAACTGTGTGGGCTGTCGGTACAAAAGCAAAGCCAGTGATTGAACAAAGAAACAAACCTAGAAGCAACATCTGCCCAAGAAACAAGTGTCTTCGACTTGGTGCCGTTCCATGGGCTTTGTATAACACATATGCCTCGAAACAAGCTATAACAACAATATTTAAAGAAGACAGAATAATAAGTGGTACAATCCATAAATCACCTCGCAGACGCAAGGGGCCACTTACTGACGAGTTTCTAATTTCACACCATTCCGCTAAACATAGATCATTATTTTTTTCCAATATCGTTGTTGGATTTTCAATGACAATGTCAGGTAAAATGAGACCTGAGACTGATGACTTGGCAATCGAAGTCTGGATGATATTTATAATGTTTGCAGCAAACAAAAGCGCCCCCGCTTGAGAGGCGATGAGACTTGATATCATTTTCTTATGATGAGTTTTGCTTCTAGTATTCTTAATAATCCCACTCTGAAAATAAAGAATAATACTATTGAAGTATGTTAAACTAATGACATTTTATACATTCAGACAAGTATAAGAATAAAACAACAAGTTATACAACTATAATCATAATATACATGAATCAAGGAAAACTCGTGACTGATGGACAAAAGGTAAAAATATAGCGAAATGGGTGACACTATTTTAAAAACTATTTTGATTTTCAAAGATAACTATCAATATTTGAAATATCGATAAAAACAAGTAGTTGACAGAAAAAGAGCAATGTTTTTCGTTTACCTTGTAGAGCTTAAGACAAAATTTCTTTCAACTAGCAACTGTTAACTCAATAGGAAGCTAACACTGAATTATTTTGGCGTGTTTTTCTTTTTTTGCTTGATAAATTTTAAATATATATATATATATATATATATATATGCTTTAGTTTGTTATAACCAAATCAGGCCTAAACAAAAATAAAATTAAAATAAACGATGCACTAATTGAAAGGATCCCAGGGTACAAGCTATAATGTGAGACATAAAATGTACCCTAGGTTTTGGAAGTGCCTGAGGAAGAAGGGCCCATATTGTGGTGGGGATAAATCGTCTATCAGCCTTAACCTGAATTCGTCAGTCTCACATAAATAAATAAAATAAAGTGAAAGAATAGCAATAAAAATTAAAATAATATATATAGAAATAGAAGTTAGGAGAGCGAAATGTGGCTGTTCAAGCCCACAACATCCCACATCTATATCACCCTTCACTGCTTGCCCAGCATGGCCAGGTTGTTAAGGCACTCGACTCGTACTCCGAGAGTCGCAGGTTTGAATCCCCGTCACACCAAACATGCTCGCCCTTTCAACCGTGAAACATTTTCCATCTAGTGTCAACCACTTAGTGTGACTGATATCCCTTCATTTTTCCTTCTTACAATAGCGATGCTTCACAAAGTTGCATGAACTTTTGGACAAACTTATTAAATAGTATTTCATTTGGTCCGGCATGGCCAGGTGGGTTAAGGCGTTCGACTCGTAATTTGAGGGTCGCAGGTTGGAATCCCCCTCGCACCAAATATGCTCGCCCTTTCACCCGTGGGGACTCTATATGTCACGGTCAATCTCACTATTCGTTGGTAAAAGAGTAGCCCAAGAGTTGGCGGTGGGTGGTGATGACTAGCTGCCTTCCCTCTAGTCTTATACTGCTAAATTACGAACGGCTAGCGCAGATAGCCCTCGTGTAGCTTTGCGCGAAATTCAAAACAAACCAAACCATTTGGGGGTAAATAAGTTAAATAAATTTACCTCTTGAGGTTAGCATTACAGCCCCCATTATGGTAGAAAGTCACTAACTGGTAGCCTAGTAAACGAATTATACTAGTATGAAGGGTCCCGGCTTGGCATGGCCAAGCGCGTAAGGCGTGCGACTCGTAATTCGAGGGCCGCGGGTTCGCGCCCGCGTCGCGCCAAACATGCTCGCCCTTTCAGCCGTGAGGGCGTTATAAAGTTGCGGTCAATCTCACTATTCGTTGGTAAAAGAGTAGCTTAAGAGTTGGCGGTGGGTGGTTATGACTAGCTGCCTTTCCTCTAGTCTTACGCTGCTAAATTAGGGACGGCTCGGTGCAGTAGGCTAACAACCTACTCACTTAAATACTTGTTGAAGAATCCGCAAGCGATTGCGGCCCTATGTTCCTTGATGGAATCTAATGGTGCTAACTAACTAATGAAAGGTCCCATCCAGTTATCTAAATTAATTAGTATAACTTCCAACCACCATCCTTTAAGTCCACTGTAACTATCATGCTCTAAACAAGCTTTTATATGCAGTAAGGTGTACATCCACATAAAGTAGTGGCAATGTGTTAAATGACCAAAGTTTTCAGTAAAATTTCTTTAATTTTCATTTCTTTATATTTATTTAATACAGTCTTATATTTGTTAGAGAACTGTTTAATAATTTTACTTAATTTTTTTTTATTAAATCCTTTAACCATTAAATTGTGTATCAGCATTTTAACAATTACTGGTAAAATATTGTAATTTATTACAAATAACTATCAGTATTAATATTCTCTAGGAATATATACACTGCTGGCCAAAATCTTTAGACCAATGAACATAAAGAAAAAATATGCATTTTGCATTGTCAGACTCAACCACTTATTTGAGTAGAGCTTCGCAAGATGAAAATAAGAAAAGGGAAAATAAAAATAAAATATTATTTAATAGGGAAAGTGTGAACACTATGAAATTAGCCTAATTACTAGTTGGTCTAAAGTTTAAGACCATACCAAAAATTAGAACTAAACAGGGTAGGAAATGTCCAACAAGAGGTATCAGGAGTGAGTTCCACGACCGTCATTGCAAATAACTTCAAACATTTGCTCTGGCATGGTCGATATAAGCGTTTGCTGAAGGCTGGCTGGAATGTAATTCCAAGTGGTGAAGATGGCTTCACGGAGATCATGCACTGTTTGGAATTGGCGTTCATTTCTACAGACTTCCATTGCCATCCACCGCCAAAAATTTTCAATGGGGTTCAGTTCGGGCGAACACGCTGGATGGTCCAAAAGAATCACGTTATTCGCCAAGAAAAAGTCTTTTTTCCTGCGGGCATTGTGAATTGCTGCGTTGTCCTGCTGAAAGATTCAGTCAATTCCACTCAAACGAAGACCTTCAGTCAATAAGGATGCTCTCATGCCAATGTAGCTAGTTGCTGTTTGACGCCCCTGTATAACCTGAAGCTCCATTGTTCCATGGAAGGAGAAAGCACCCCAGATCATGATGGAACCTCCTCCACTGTGTCATGTAGAATATGTCTTTGGTGGGATACCCTTATAATGCCAGTAACGTTGGAAGCCATCTGGACCATCCAGGTTACATTTTTTCTCATCAGAGAACAAAACCTTCGTCCACTTTTCTATGTCCCACGTTTGGTGCTTCTCAGCAAAGTTTAACCGAGTTGTTTCGTGGTGTGGAACGAGGCGTGGCCTTTGAATACGTTTACGGTTTTCAAGGCCTTTTGCTCGTAGATGCTGTCTTATTGTTCTTGAGCTGCATTTTGCGTCCATAAGGGCCTTAACCTGGTTCCACAATCGGCTGGTGTCTTGCCGGACAACGCGTCGAATCCTCCTGCTCAACGCCGGCAAAATTTTCTTGGGCCAACCCCTTGAAATTCTTGTTCCGTATCCCTTAGGGTGTTTTGAAAAATTTACAACAGCAGTTTTACTACGCCCAATCTCACCAGCGGTGGCACACTGAGAGAGACCTTGCTTTTGCAGCTCGACAATTCTGCCACGTTCAAACTCTGTCAACTTGTTAGCCTTTGCCATGTTTTTACCCAATGTAGCACAGGAGATGTCAGTGGGAGATGTTGACAACGCTAATGGTTGAACACAAATGACTAAATTTCGTTACGTGTTTACCGATTAACGCTTCGTTTCAGTATGGTCTTAAACTTTTGACCAGCTAGTATTTAGGCTAATTTCATAGTGTTCACATTTTCTCTATTAAATGCTAAAAAAGTTTTTTTTCTTATTTTCATCTTTCGAAGCTCTACTCAAATAAGTGGTTGAGTCTAACAATGCAAAATGCATGTTTTTTCTTTATGTTCATTAGCCTTAAGATTTTGGCCAGCAGTGTATATATATGCACACATTTATTATGGCCAACATACCTCAAGGAATAAAACGGCTCACGTAAAATGTTTTACAATCTTTTGGTGAAAGTCGTTATGCATGAATAAAAATATGCTTAACATTTTCATGAAATGTGTTTATCTTAATAACGAAGTTATGTTTATGTACTCTTAAGTATTAAAAGAAGTGTGGTGAGTCTTGCGCGGACAACGAAATAATTGTCACTAGACAAGAGCAACGAATAATAGTAAGGAGTTCGGTGTACTTCTATAAACCATGTACAATTGACTGGACGTCCTGACAGGCAGTTGGTTCTGTCAGAAACCGTACAACTGATTTGCCATCTTGACAAGAAGCTGATTATGTTACAAACTGTATAGCTGGTTGCACGTCCCGCTAGGCAGTTAGTTCTGTTAAAAACTGTACAACTGATTAGATATCTTGAGATGCAGCTGGTTCTGTTAGAAGCTGTACAATTGATTGAACGTCCCGACAGGAAGCTGGTTCTGGACATTCCAAAAGTCAGTTCGTTCTTTTACAAACTATACGAGTGACTGGACATCCCTATAGCCAACTAATTCTTTACGAAACTGTACAACTGATTGGACATCCCGATAGGCAGCTGGTTCTATTAGAAACTGTACAAGTGATTGGGCATCCCGAAAGAGAGCTGATTCTGTTACAAACTGTATGACTGATTGAACGTCCCGATAAGCAGCTGGTTCTTTAAAAAACTATGACTGATTGGACATCTTGATAGGCAGCTAGTTCTGCCAGAAACTGTATAACTGCCTGAAAATCCCGATAAGCAAATGTTTCTGTAAGAAACTGTCTAACTGATTGTTCAAATTGGTGCATGATTGGGGGTTAAACAAAATATGCGACTTGGCTAGTTAATTAACGAATATTTGCTGTAAAATTATTATAAAAGCTATAAATGTACCAATTTGACCGCCAATTTTAACTTCATTCCTTCAAGTCGCACTTTCAGTCTTTTTCTGGTCGCACCTGTTGTTTAACACCTAAGATGTTTTTGATTATATATCACGACTTTTTGTCAGTACACACCAGCATACCACAGTAAGAAAGTTATACTCGATAGTAACCAACATTAGTGTTAGAATCGCAATCCTATTATTCGGAAAAAAACTATACTTTACAGAACCAACCAGGTTCTTTGAGATATATGGTGATAGTTTTCCTCTTTAAAACAATGTTAATAACTTACTTTAAAGTGAAATCATGAAATACAGATTAACAGTTTCATGTCATCATCCACATATACTCGGTAAAAACGTATCAAGCACCATTATTTACGTGGATTGCTTAAAATAATCTCACGTGATGCTAAATCACTTTAATTAACGTAATTTCAAAAACTGAACAGATATTTGCTTCAAGGTTGGCAATAAAGAATAAATAATAATAGCCATCCACCAGTATGATTCTTTTGAAAACTTAAACTACAAACTCTTAATCTACTTTGCTTGGCCTAACCAATACTTGTGTGTTGACGCGTGGTTTCACCCCACAGTTTTGCTACTCTAAATCAACCGTATTTAACCGTAATGACAAAAAAATTAAAAAGGGTCCACCTTTACTCTTAGGTGAAACTGTATAAAGAAATTGAGACCGATAGTTCGTGTGACTTTTTGCATAGGCGTGCCCAAACGTTTTGGTCAAATATGAGCCGCTGTTGTTAAATAACTTTGCATATGTGACTTATATTTACACCACATGAAACTCCTAATTCTAGGCTGTAAAGATTTATAAGTGTACCATATTTGAAAAAAAAAATCATAAATATAAACCGAGGTTTTTCTATTAACTACATTTCCGTACTTTCGATGCAAATAAAATAATAAAAAAAATTCCAAGTTGGAGATTTTACATCTCGTGTACGTCTCAGTGGTTTACTTTGAAATAAAAGTCCAGTATAGCATAGCCTCTGAAAGTATACGATAGTTTGGACTACCACAGTCCGAGCTAGTAAAAGTGGAAAGCTCCTAAACTATTACTTTTGTTCATAACACACATTGTGTCTTGCAGGTCGTTTCGGCAGCACAACACACTATTGTGTGTCTTGATGAAACAAAAAAAGAATAAATAGAATTCCTGCCTAGAAGTTTCATTATCATGCATTCGAACAGTTAGCTTAAACACGTAATAAAATATTTACTGAAATGCGAAAAAATAATATACATACCACTTTTACCGGTTCTTATGAAAAACGAACTTCAGACTTTACGACCTTATTATCCATATCAGTCAAGTGTTAGTTCACTGTTTATGGTTGGGCTGGTCGTTTACGAGTAACATTATACATTATTTACTTTCAAAAATATGTTCATATGAAACCACGTTTAATTCTATAGTTGCAGGTTCGTAAGGGGTAGAACACCTTTGGCAGTAGTATTTATATTAATTATAGTAAGCTACATTAACAGTTTATAACTTTACCCTTCAGCTTTTTTTCTTACCTTTTTACTACCACGAGACAGCTGTCTCTATATGGATCTCTGTCAAAATGTTTTTGCTGCTTTTTTTTTCATACCTTCTCATGTGTATATAACCTTGACTGCTCAGCTGCAGTCTTAAGGGCTTACATCACAGCCTTACAATAAAACAAGGTTTGTTTGTTTCTTATTGGAAGGGGGGGGGGCAAATAGCAGCCACAAATAAAGATGAAAATTATTCTTGTTAATTACAACTAAATGTTACAAATCGGTCATGAAGCACCGTTAACAACGGATTTGTATTTTTATGCCTCTCTAAAACTATTTTTACCGACTTCCAAACAAATATATTTAATTTAAAGCTACTCACACACTTTACAGAATGTCTTTTGTCAAACTGTCAATTTACTTTTCACCTCTGCCTTTCAGACACTTTGGATTATAATGAAAATGGGAGAAGAAAAACTGTCTTTAATTTTGTATTATGCACAATCTTATTATAATGAACGACAAACAAATGTCCTATATCGAGAGACCACGATCTAAAAATAACATACCGTGCTGTACAAAAGTGTTAAGACAATGTCAAAAAATTAGATTTCAGGCTCCTATCAGAGAACAGTAGAAAGTAAATCACAGGTAAAACATCAACATTTTATTAATCTTCATATTTAGTATAACAGAAACTCGGTGGGAGTACTCGAGTTCAGCAAACAGTTAATATTTTGTGTCCCCCTGCTTGTTTTAATAACTGCAGACAGTCAAGCATTGTTATAACATACTTAATCAGTGTTCTTTGGGGTTTTACTTCAAATGTCTCTAATACATTCCCATGACGATTCTTTGGAAGTAACTTTTAATTTGTCAAGCTTTTGATATATCAAATCCCAGATCTGCTAAATTTGGCTGCGATCGGGACTCTAGGGGGCCATTGCATTATTGAAATAACTCCAGGAGTTTCTTTCTAAGCTAACTAATTTCTACACAGGTCGGATGAATATTTGGGGTCATTGCTTCTTGGTAGTAGAATCCTTTACCAATCATAAACAAACCACTGGGTACACCATGACAGATCAGTATTTGATGGTAGTTTAACTGGTCCATTATTCCATCTGTTTTGCAAATATCTCCTGTCGCCTCAGCAGAAAAACACCCCAAAACCATCACATTGCATCACCCTTGCTTCACGGTAGGTGCTATGCACTGAAGTATTTTTTTACCTTTCTTTAGTCGGACATACAACCTAAGCTTTGAACCAAATATTTCAAACTTGGACTCATCCGTCCATAACACCCTTTTCCAATCGTCAACAGTCCAGTTTTGTACTTTTTAGCATATTTCCGTCTCTTGACATTATTTCTAGATTGAAGTAAGGGTTCTTAACCATTACACGACCAAATATGCCATTCTCGTTGAGTCTTCGTGATACTGTACATCTAGACACGTTTCTGTCATTTAGTACGTGGTTGTTTATCTCATGCTTGAGATCAATGATAGTCTTCCTTCTGTCCAGAAGGCTGCATTAACGCAGATTTTTTAACATCAGTATCATTGAAGTGTTCTGCCTTTTCCTTTTCTATATTTAAATATACCTGTCTCGGCCTCACGATCTGGGGTGTACTTGACAGTGTATGGGTAGCATTTCAAGTCTGCAGCAATTTGTTGGAGAGTCCAACCAGTTGATGTACAGCTTTTACGCAAACCCTTTGCTCTACTGACAATTCTCTAAGTGGACGTGGCATGACAACAAAATTTATTGTTTTTCTCGAGGTTTAATTGTGGACTGCTATTAAATTTAACATATATTGGTACCATATGCTAGCTTCTTTCTATATAGTTAATATATTGCATGGGATACGATGACAGTTATTTCGGACCCTAAGTTTGATCAGTATGTTCATTCAAGCAAGACACTTATGACATGCCTTTGGCACAAGTATACGGGAATTCTAAAGAGTGATAAATATTCTCATCTTGGCTCATTCAGTTGTTAACAGGAATCAGTGAAACATTACTATAGGGTTAAAATTTACATTTTGTAATAAAATTGAAAGAATAACAAAATATTATCTTGTCTTAATACTTTTGCTTAATACTGTATATATTTTAAACAAGTAGATGGAATACGTAGAATAACAGATCACTTTGCTTTGTACAAGCCAAGATACCATATAATATGGTGCTAAAGTTTCGACGAAATATTCATTAATTAAAACCAAAAAGAGATCACAGAATAACAGTTCGTACTTTAGTAAAACAAATGAGAAATATACCTACGGTGTTAAAATCAAGGATAATAAGCTTTATTTCTAAACTTTACATAAAGTTTTTGAGCCACCTCTGTTCTTCAACGTCACAGTTTTCACACGTTAAGCAGTATAGATTTATACGTCCTTATATAAATAAACGGTTTCTAACTGGCACATTCAATTTGTTAGGTATTACGAGAACTACTATTAGAATACTATATCATTTATATAACATCACCCAAAGAAACCAGAACACTTTAAACTGATTAATACTATTCTTAATAATAACGCATAAAGTTAGGTGTTGAAGTTGCACCATCGTTTTCAGCAAGTGCTGTTGCTAAAGTACAAGTTACGTATAATACATAAAACAAATATTTAAAATGTAAAATTATTTAAATTAACTGTAAAAAACGTATAAATAAATAAATTATTCTTAAACAAACTAGTATTATCCTTACTTAATGGGTACAAACACATAAGGAATCCCTTATTATTCATAATATATTTACATTTTAAAAAACAACTCACACAACACTATACCAATCGCCTCAGTCAGAGAACGACAAATTTTGGTCATTGTGCCGCTCAGACACACTGCCACCACCTCAACATGATTTTATATCATCCCATTGCATGTTAGTTCAGTAAATAACGCGGCTATCAACTGAAACAGCGTATTTTCACTATTACTTTGATCCTTTCCTAACCCAGCAGGTGTCGCGTTGGCATACTGCATGCGAGCTTGAAAACCACCGTTTCAAAACCATAGCGTTACCTGTGTGTGTCTCAGTTAGACTGAAAGGAAGATAATGGAAATTACTCTAAAAATAATGGAGGAAAACAATTCTTTAAAGTTGTAAAAAACCCACAAATTTCAGAGGCTTATTTTTATATAGGAATATATATATATATAGTTTCTAAAGATATTATTATAACTATGGTAACTGGTAGAAACACAGAAGGTTACTTGAATTTAAAATGATTGATATTTACGCCAAATATGAAAAGAAAACTTTATATACGCACACATGCACACACACACACACACATATATGGTATTTAGGATCCGTGTCTTTTAAAACATGTTAATTGCGATATAATTGAGCTATTCTGATATCTAACTTATACTTCCAGCTACGAATAACGCCATTATTTCCTATACCAGACTACCGTCTTTTAAGTTGTCTGTTTCATATCAGATTACCAATACACCTTGAAGCAGATATTTAAATCTGCCATAGCAGATTATGGCTTGCATAAGTCGTACTTTGTTTTGTTTTGTGCTAGACTACAGAATAAAGATTTCTAACTCTGTCCAAATCACCTGCGTTATCTCTAAACTGCTTACAGAAAAGGGATGATTATTAACACTTATCTGAATAATGACCGTTTTACTCGGATCGCTAATTAGTAACGTCAAATAAAATCGTTTAATATCAACTTTCGATTTTCCAGTCAGATCAGTTTTGATAAAATAGGTTAGGTCAGGTGTAACTAACAATTATAAACTCAAGAGTAACAAATTGTGCTCAATAAGCAGATAGCTTTCAATACAGTGCAGAGAGTAAAAGTGATATCGTTGAATGTCAGATCATTTGGTAATCATTTCAAGAGTCCTCTAAGTTCATCTGATATTATTTACTAATCACATCCAATTATTTTTGATGATTCTGAAACTTAACTCAGGCAGTTTAATCTGCAATATTTTAATCTGGAATTACATTGTTGATGTAATTAGTTTGTTGATGTAATTAGTTTAACCGTTTCCCTTTGAGGCATTTTTGAACATAGCCATAAGATCATGCTAATCACCTCGATCTCCGGAATAGAAAAAGAGTAAGGTCAGTGCACAACAAATCAAAGTGCGTGAAATAACACTCTAACAAAGGACACGCTGTGACGTAAATACTTGTTAGTGGAGTTACTGATGCAACAACAGGATCGGAACTGATACTAAGACCTCCAGTTTCGCCTCAAGCGGTAATATATGGAATTAATAGGAATAAAACGCATAATGTCGAACTAGCAACAGTGAAAAAAACATCTTTCTTTGTCGTCGTTGCTGCCCCATTAAAAATAAAACAAACAATAACATTCGAGCTACGATATTTCTTTTTCGTGATCTAACCCTAATTATTATTTTATGTATTCAGGAAAACACCCTGGACACGAATTATTAGTTATATCGCTCATTCAAACGCTTTTTGAACAACTCGACATTAGTTTAGGTTCCTGTCAAATGCTGTATTAGCGTGTAGTTCATTACATATTGTGTAATTATAATAAGTTTAGATATAAAAGTAGTACATGTTATGGGTGGCTAAAAAGAAATTATATATCACAGAGCTCCCGTTGTGAATCATTTTGGCTCTGGGTGGAGTCTCCCGATGAAAACATTGCTCAGAAATTTTTCAGTACCAATCACAGCACGTAATAGAAATCTTAATGGCAAGAAAACATCATGCAAACATGTTAATATAGTCCAGCTTTCGTTTGTATCGAGTTTTGATACGCTGTAACGTACGTCATGAAATCGAAATTTTAGGTTCTGAACCTTCTGTGGTACGTATACTGTCTTAACTATACATATATGATATGTCATTCTTCTCAAAATTATGCTTACCCATTGCTGAATAATTTTCTTTTATAATTCCATTCCGTGTAACATAAATGTTGATTCCATCCATTTTGTTTAGTATCTCCAGATTAAACCAACTATGTGAAATCGTGGTTTTAATTTGAACAAATCAGGTTTTATTCAGTACTCGTTACTTGTTTGTTATATTTAAAAACACATTCTGAAATTTACTTTTTAATAAACGTTAATCATCCGAACCTTTTTATTAAAGTAAGCAAGCACTTTATGTTGCAACAAAATGAACAACAACCACACAAGAAGTTGCCATACACGTCATAGAGTAAATTATTGAATACCTCTACGTTATAACAATATGAACACGCACTAAATTGGCAGTCATTATCTTACATGGGTCACCAAGAGAACTACTTCAATGTTATAACAATATGAACACGAACCACAAAAGTAGTCGTTATCTTCCACGGGTCACTAAAAAAACTGGTGTTGCATGAACTAGTCTTCATAATAGAAGAACAGGACTACCAAACATACTTCTTTACGTAAAATTTTCTATCTCATCGTACACAGGAATACTGGATATAAAAAAAAAATGACAAAATCGTAAGCATCTTCAGAGGAAACTTAGAACTCAGTGGTGATTCAAGCTGGAAAGAAGGTAAAGTTAATGCAGAGATCGTGCATAATTATCTTCCAAAATTTACTTGGAGCGAAGTTAGAAGAATCCTCCAACCCTGGCACGTTATTATTCTACAGACTAATCACGTGTGAAAGAAAATTTGAATGACAAAACTAAGAATCGGAACTGATGCTGAGACCGTCAGTTTCGTCTTGTGAAAGAAAATCCAAATGACAAAACTAAGAAAAGGAGTAAAATGAACAGATACAGCCGTTAAAACAAAAAGGTGATGGAAGAATTTCTCATGTTAAATCAAAGTGGTAAAGTTTTAAATTCACACACTACGGAAACATACTAACTTATTTTTCTTGTTTGTATGTCACAAAGATGTGAAACTTCAAATAACTATATATGTATATGTACACCTATATACAGGGTGGCCCATAAGTCCCTACCCATCCATATATCTTATGTATCCAGTGTATCTATATGCTGTCCCTCATTCTCGCTGCATAATATTATGCGACGCCATGTTCTATGAGACATTTTCAAGTGTAAATGGGCTCACACCGACCACATTTCTCTGAAAAAACGAAACAACTTTATAATACATGCGTAATTGAATATAACATAATAACATATGGATGGGTAGGGACTTATGGGCCACCCTGTATATACATACAATATATACAATAATAAATTGTGAATATGTATTGATAGAGAACAAATACAGGTGAAAAGTAAAACATAATCTATGCCAACAGATGCGGGGTGTTTTAAACTAATTTAGAAATTACTGTTCGTTATGGTTTGAAGAAGTCGCCCGGCATGGCCAGGTGACTAAGGTGCTCGACTCACAACTTAAGAGTTGCGTGTACGAATCCCTGTCTCACCAAGTATGCTGTACCTTTCTTACCTCTGGCAGCATTATAATGTAACGGTCAATCCCACTATTCGTTGGTAAAAGAGTAACCCAAGAGTTAGCGATGGGCGGTGATGACTATTAAATTAGAGACGGTTAGCGTAAATCGCCCTCGCATAGTTTTGTGCAAAATTCAATTCAAAGTCACTGAGAAAACCCCCTTCAATGTGGTATTTTCACCTGTATTATTTTTACAGGTCAAATTCTTGCGGAATGATGACAAAATTTTATCAAGTATTTATGTTTGAAAATATGTTCACGTTTTCTCTTCAGTGGTCGTCAGTTTGTTATATGAAAGATCAACATGTTATTCATGATCAATGTCCCCGAATGTTGATAAAAGGGAAACTATGGCACTTAATTGAAAGCAAAAACGTCAGTAAAATATCGTTTTATTCATTCACTCCAAATAATTCAACTATTATTTATTTATTACTCTCAGCCTCAAAACGACACAACTTCAATCGCATTTGTTACAGCAAGAAGCCCTCAACAACTGACAATCGTACTCCCCTACTTCATTCAGTGAACTTAGGGTTAACTAAATTCAAACATTCAAATTATCAGTAGGTGGAATTTTATAGAAAACAGAAAATCAAGACATGCTCACAAAAAACCGGCACTAATGGAGGTTTTCCAAGCAACAAATTATCTTGTTTCACTTAAGGCGAGACCAGTAAATGTTTTTTTATGGTTAACCGAGTAAATCAAACCAGGTAATAAGCAACTAAAACAGAAAGGTGATGAATTAAAAGACAGAAGTCAAACACAATTCCGACAGGCTAAATAAACAAATAATGAATTACCAAACAAGGTTCTAGTTTAATGCTGGGGAAAGAAAATTAATCACTGAACAATGTTCTTATAGTCTAATTGAGATTTAGTGGATGATAAACTAACCCTTCAAAAAAAGAGCAACAATCAAGCAGGTTATGTATTACAAAACGAGCTAATGAGCTTAAGTATGGAAATAATGTATTATCAAAGAAACGTCCATCCAATTAAGCTTATATCTCTTGAAATGGAAAGATTATGCCTAGATTGCGAATAATACAATATACAAGGTGGCCCGTAAGTCCCTACCCATCCATATATCTTATGTATCCAGTGTACCTATGTGCTGTCCCTCATTCTCGCCGCATAATATTATGCACAATACGCTTTTCAACTGTAAATGGACTTACATCGGCCATATTTCTCTGCAAAAAAAGAAACAAATTTATAATACATGTGCAATTGAATATAACATAATAACATATGGATGGGAAGGGACTTACGGGCCACCCTGTACAACATTTACTTTTAGATACACAATAAAAACAAAATGTCGTATTTGTTAATATTTTTCATTATTTATCTAAAACTACACACCGGTACGTTTAGGGTTACGATCTTTATTCTTGATAATATAAAATTTTATATTCAAAGCTAAAACAATGTGTTTCTGGCAGTGTTCTAGAGGGGAAGGATATATATGGGTTAATATGAGCGAAAGAGTTAAAAGTAACTAAAATTAAGTTCTGTAAACAGTGAGCTATTAAAGATACAGTGCTCCCCGTTTTAAAATGTAGAACCCGCTGGATGAAGTTTTCTTAAAATCAAAATATAAATCGTAACTTCATGTAGATAAAACGGAATGAAACTGAATTACACATATTTATTTCATTACATGCTTCAGACTGTATTAAATAACATAATAATCGTGACTTAAGAGCCTTATATGCCTAGAGAGAGCGCGTGTTATATATACATGCACACACTACACACTGAGGCTATGGAATGATCCAAGCCTTGCACCATCACACAGTATGCATATACATCCTTGAACGCGTTAAAATGCCACTCCAGTTATTTGATTCGAAGCCCTTGTGACAGTTGGTTGTGTTAACTGGCTAACTTTTCTCTGGTCAGTAGATAAAAACTAGTGAAGACTACAGTTGAACCCTAGAGCTCTCTTGACCTGGCCGTTTATTCCATGTGCTGCATAAAGTACTTCTAAAGGTGAAAACTGAGTTAGTATTCCTTGTTAACTACAAACGCAGGATGATTATCAACTCGAGTATTTCGAACACTATGTAAGAAGAACCAAATAAAATAAACTGGTGAAAGATTTTGCATACATGCGTAGGTAACCACGGAAGTAAAGTCCAGTGATTTCTAGAAATAGTAAAGAGGTATCACTATAGCAACTATTAAGTGTTAGTGTCGTTATTTTTATTGTTACCTATACTCTGTCAGTGGTATTCGATACTTGAGCACATAATATCAACTCAGGGATGGTCTATCCACAGAGATACAGAAGAAAGAATCCTCATCTGTCTGTAGGATTTCAAATATTACAAACTGTTTAACTTCAGTTAATTAACTTCGAACATTACTACTTCTACGAGCACATTAGATATTGTTGCCGGTAAAAATTTACGTGTTCTTCAAATTTAGCCAGCAGTCAAAACAAGTGTACAGGTGTATCAACAAGGAATTAATTTGCTCTTCGTGAACGTCGATAAAAGATTCAGTTCTCAGTGTTGTTTGTAAGTTTGTAAAACTATTATATATAAACCATCATTTGTAATAATTATTAGTAATAACCGTTATTATAAATTGTATTTTTTTTTGTTTGTTTATTAAACTATATTTATGTTGGCAAATATCATAAACTTGATACATATTAATATTTAATTAACGATTAAATTCAAATTCAAATCTCCGATTATTTGAAATAGTAATACGTTAACATATGTAACATAATAAATTAGACTCGTCCCAAATAAATAGTAATACGTAACAATAATTACCCTTATTGTATAATAGACACTTCAGTGTATGATTGTTTGTTTGTTTTGAATTTCGCACAAAGCTACTCGAGGGCTATCTGTGTTAGCCGTCCCTAATTTAGCAGTGTAAGACTAGAGGGAAGGCAGCTAGTCATCACCACCCACCGCCAACTCTTGAGCTACTCTTTTACCAACGAATAGTGGGATTGACTGTCACATTATAAAGCCCCCACGGCTGAAAGGGCGAGCATGTTTGGCGCGACGGGGATGCGAACCCGAGACCCTCAGACTACGAGTCGCACGCCTTAACACACTTGGCCATGCCGGGCCTCGGTGTATGATGCGCACATTTTGACTGATGTGTTACATTCTGGACATTGCTTTCACACAAGATGGATTCTGTAGTAAGGATTTCAATGATGTGCAATATCCGAACTGCTGTTATTTGTGCATGTTTTTACTTGTCTGTCCCAATTTCCAAACTAGTTTTTTGACAACTGTTGTACACAATTTATATCTTGTGTTTTTCCTGCAGCACTATACCACAAGTATTGCCTCAACGTTGCGTACCTTTTACTGTTTGAGCTCTAGCAACATGAACTGTTGTTCCAAACGTAATATTGTATTCAGCCTTCCATTACTCATGACAAAATAGTGACTATCTGTTCCATCCTGTTCTTTTATCCTGCTTAACTTGAATATAATCACTTGAAATCCCTTTAATGTTATTTCCAAAAACGACTGGAACGATTTCTTATGTATCTTTGAAAACTTGCTGACTTTATAACCAACCAGCACGTTTTTGTGATGAATGACTTCGTTTGGATTATTTAATGTTGTTTACATCTGTAAAAAAAATAACACACTTATAATCATACGATCATCTCAGCTAATAATATGTCAATATAAGGAATGTTTTTGTACCTTCAAAACAACAACATTCAAACCATAAATTCTGTTCAAACTATGAATTTTCAATAAAACCCTGTGTATACCAGAAAAATCATGAAATTTACTTTGTACTGAAAAATAAAACAAGGTTACACGAAGCTGTTACAACAACTCTAAGTACTGGACAAAACGTTTCACACAAAAATTCTGGAGTGAAACGTTCAACGTCAGATGTAACAACTGTACTTACACTAGTGTGCAGTTAAGAATGTACTTTGTAACTCCAGTCGACTGATGTGCAGCTGTATTTTACCTAATGATAAAATTTTATCTTCCTAACGAAAAACCAAATCAGTTAAAGTTTTGGTGGGTTAGGAAGGACGTGATATTCTCAAAGAGTTTTACACATACCATCTTCACTAAAAGCAATGAAACGGGTGGATCTCCCACCTAAAATGCCGTTTAGAATAGTTTTGCTCCCTTGTGGCTCACCGATAACTCTAAAGGGTTATAATAATAAAACCATGTTTCAGTAGCCGTGGTGAGCACAGCACAAATAGCCTGCTCTGTAGCTTTTAACTTAACTAAACACAAAGTTACAGCACAAACTATCCTTTTACTGAGTTTCAAAAACAAATATTCTTAATATAAGCTTTCATATTTAAACTGTATATATAATAAATGTTTGGAGTTAAAATTGATGTACATTCGCACGTTATTCAACAAAAGTATTTTATTTGCTTGTTTCTTGAATTTCACATAAAGTTACTCAACAGCTACTTACGCTAGCTGTCCCTAATTTTAAAGAGGTAAAAAGGAGGGAAGGCAGTTCATCAACACCATTTACAATCAACTCATGAGCTAATCTTTGTCAACGGATTGATCATCTCAGTATTATGTCTCCACAGCTGAAAAGACAATATGTTTGATGACGTGATTCAAACCTGCAACCCGCAGATTGTAAGTCGAGTGCTCTAACCCCATCAGGCCAAGGATGGCCTAAAAATATTTGAAAAGTCGATTAAATTACTTGGTGTAATAGCAGTTTTTGCCTCACTTTGCGGCAAATTTATGATGTATCATTTCGTAACAGAATGAATTCATAGATCAAGTAACTTTCTTGCAAACAGAATATCAATACAAATTAACATTGTTTATATTATTTGAGATAAGTAATATAAGTATAAAAAAGGCGAATAAAGTTTGTTAACTTGATTATATATACAAGGTGTCGTCCATGGCACCACACATTCATACATACGACGTCTACTATAATAAAACCTATGTCACGTACCTTCATAACTTCTCTTAGACGAAGCCTATACCACTGTGCCTGTGTAACTTTTCTTACCATAAATCCTATGCCATATATCACTGAAATTTCTCTTATAACAAAGCTCATTGCACAAGTCTCTCTAACTTTTCCCAAGAGAACTATGCCACGTATCTTTGCAATGTACTAACAAATCTCTGAATCTATTTCATGAGACATAAATATCCCTATAATCCTTCACTTTCCTACATTTCTTCATCATGTGCTTCTTAATTAATCAAAGATAAATGTTCTAAGATTCATTATGTATTTCTATTTGACTTCACGAACAAGAAAAAAAAATATTCCTATTTACCTTGCATGAAAAAAAAAAAAGAGCATTTATAATCTAATAAACCAAGCAGGAAAAACTTGAAGTAGTTCACCAACTTAGTTAATTCTAGGCTATCAGATAATTATCCACACATAAGGACTGCCGATATTTATAATATAATTTTCTTCGATTTTATTATTATCATCAGTAAGAAAGATTTCGCATTCAGTAACTCATAGGTAAAACTCAGAGCTTATAACGCTTAAATTATCACTTTGATCCCTGTGATAAGTAGCGCTTCATGCTTGATACAAATAGGAAGACAATGCGGACTTCTTCTAATGCCAATTAAAATAATTTTATTGAAACGATACATGATTGATTCTCTAACGACTCGCTAGGCAGTGACGGTGCTTAGTTCAAGTTGCTATAGGACATTATGAAGCTAAATTTACTGTTAAAGTAAGCCCTTTTTTAATATCTTATAATTTAAAAAAACTAAATCATATACTTTTATAATGGAACTACATTAAAATAAAATTATACTTTAAAATTACTTCAGCACGAGCGTCGTCATAGTTTGATTCACTAAAACATATACACCTTGTATTGCTCTAGTTTTTATCACATTCTCTCTTTATAACAATATTGCTGGCCAGGTGGTTAGGGCGCTCGCTTCATACAGTGAGGGGGGTGAGTTCAAATCTCCGTCACCCCCAAGTATGCTCGCCCTTTCAGTCGTTGGGGCGTTATAATGTGACGGTCAATCCCACCATTTATTGGTAAAAGAGTAGCCCAAGAGTTGGCGGTGGGTGGTGATGACTAGCTGCCTTCCCTCTAGTCTTACACTGCTAAATTAGGGACGGCTAGCACAGATAGCCCTCGAGTAGCTTTGTGCGAAATTCCAAAAACAACAAAAAACAACTTACCTGGTATGAAAGAAGTAAAATAACTGTTGTAAAATTCCGATAGTTGCAAAAACTTGTTACGTTTCACATTATAAGTTTGCAGTTGTTCATTAAATGTACATTTTTCAGCTTACATCAATTGTATTTTAAAATGTTTCTGTTTATTTTATAGGGTTGGTGGAGAGTGGAGTACCATTTTAGATGCTGGCTACTGAACCCAACTGTCATATTATAGTATACAAAGTCTAAATACCCACTACTCGAATTCTAACTATTTAACAAAAGTTTTAAGTTTGTTTAGAATTTCGCACAAAGCTACTCGAGGGCTATCGGTGCTAGCCGTCCCAAATTTAGCAGTGTAAGACTAGAGGGAAGGCAGCTAGTCATCACCACCCACCGCCAACTCTTGGGCTACTCTTTTACCAACGAAAAGTGGGATTGAACGTAACATTATAACGCCCCCACGGCTGGGAGGGCGAGTATATTTTGACGCGACTCGGCGCGAATCCGCGACCCTCAGATTACGAAGTGCACGCCTTAACGCGCTAGGCCATGCCAGGCCCCTTTAACAAAAGGAATGCCGTAATTAAAATAAAAGAAGTATACATCATACTGATATTGTGATACATTGAACGGTGAATTTAACTACCTCATTTATTACTTACCAATTAGTTAAAGAGTAAGAAATTAACAATAAAGTTCTGTAAAACAAACATCAGAAGCAAACTAAAAACTAACTTCACCAATGCAGAAATACCAACTATTTCAAATGACTGAGCGTAATGATTGTAGACAGAGCCTTTTATCATTTGCAGCTACTAGGCCTGACCAATGTCTCTAAGTTTATTATTATATTATTGTTATTATTATTATTATAACTATTATTATTTATTACTGCTACAAACTGCTCATTTATAAATGTGTTTTGTGTATTTAATAAATAAATTTGGCCAAGCGTGTTAAGGCGTGCGACTCGTAATCAGAAGGTCGCAGGTTCGCATCCCCGTCGCGCCAAACAGGCTCGCCCTTTCAGCCGTGGGGGCTTTATAATGTACGCTCAATCCCACTATTCGTTAGTAAAAGAGTAGCCCAAGAGTTGGCGGTGGGTGGTGATAACTAGCTGCCTTCCCTCTAGTCTTACACTGCTTAATTAGGGACAGCTAGCACAGATAGCCCAAGAGTAGCTTTGTGCGAAATTCAAAAAACAAACAAACAATAAATAAATTTTAAAAAATTCTTTTGGAATTCTTTTTCATATTCTGAATTCTTACTCATAAATGTCGTTATCTGCATCGTTTTTGTCTTCGCCTAAGCATTTTGTTGGCGAGATGCCGATTTTGTATTTCTGGAACAATCATTTATCCTGCCATGCGCTACAGAAAAATCGATGTGAAAAACTGTACAAAACGCATGATTGTCACTAGCATTTGATGTAATCATCAGATATTTTGCACTATACTCTTTCCTAAATTTTTGATTCACAGTTTCAGTCCTTTTAGATTTGCCAGAAACAAGACAATCTAGTGAACGAGACCTCTTTTTTACATCTTGTGAACGATCGCATTGGTGTTTCTATGTTGCTTAGAAAACGAGAAATACCCATCTACATGAGCGCTGATTGGTTGACAAGCACTGATGACGTAACTATGGATTTCCCCATGTACCCAGTATGTAGAAGCACCGCACTCAAACTATTGGTAGACGTCGGAGATACAAATATTTTTTATTATTTCAAGCTCAAACATGATTATCGCAAGTAGCCATTTGGACTGTATCTTTTATTTATAATCAAAATTTTTTTGTATCTCACTAGAAATTTTCTTTTCACCCCTTTCAAGCCATGGGGAACAATTTATCACTTTATTTTATAGGCCTATATCATATAATAATTTGAGAGTTGAAACAAGTCGTAATATTTGTCTGTATGAGCGTATAGTCGTAATGTATACACCAAAATCGTAATGGTTGGCATCTCTACCAATGGATAATGGGAATCATATTTGGTACACAGAAAGTCATTACGACTGTAGCTTCACATATTTCTGCACTGAGACTAAGTCGGTCAGAGAAGTTTCGCTCTCAGAACATTCTCCCTTATATATGATACTCTTAACAAGAAGGTAGGAATGGACAAAACTGACATCATTCTAACAAGAGTTAACGTTCACCAATTAATCATCTTATAGAAATTATTTTACAGAATATCATTTTTTTCCTAACAAACAATTTGGTGTGTGTGTGTGTGTGTGTGTTTATTTACACAACCGACAAATATACTGAATTTATGATTATTAACTGGCTGCTACAAAACACTTTCCTTACGATAGAATCATTTACATGTTATAGGAGTGATGGTCAAATCCTATTATTCGCTCAGACAAGAGTACCTCAAAAGTTAGCTGTGGGTGTTCTTGAATAATTGCCTTGCATCTGGAGTCTTATTTATCAATTCAAAACTATTAACGCCCATGTGAATAAAAGAATAATTGAGAGAAACAACTGTACCAGTTCCAAGTATACAGAATATAATATTAATGTCTTTGAAAGACCTGTATTCACTCCACAAGAGGTCTCTATAACAAAAATATTGTGACACATACATATCTGCTTCAAATAATGATTGAAGTTTGAGAGTAGTAGATAGAATGTAAAAAATGATACATAAAAATAGCAAACTCGGTAAATCAGAACTTCATCTTCTGTGCATCATAAAATTAGAACGAATCAGACTAAGTTAATAGCTGGGGACAATACATCATACGTACTTTTCACATATAAATAAGTGTCCTTCACGGATCTAAAATCTGAGAAATCAAATACGTCAAAGAACTAACGCATTAAATTATTTTGTTCAGACAACCAACGTAATTCTTCTACTCTTCTCCTCTGAAATTAACGAAAAAGAAACTCCTTAAACGAACTGAGAGAATAACCACTTGGACCAGAAAACAGCATAGATAATTATTTACACTAATCAGACAAAACTTTATCTTACTGATGGCTACTTTAGTAGTCAAAACAGACTACTGTCATATATTCGTAAAATCGGTATTTATAGGAATAAATCTCTTTGTGGTCATAACGTGTAAATAAATCTTATCTTATGTAAGGTAACTGAACAAAACAATTCATGATCACCAATGATTCCTAGCTATGCCAATAAATTAAATCATGGTTAATCTACAGTCATGTGAAAAAATTGGGACACCCTATGAAAGCCTGTGTATTTTTTATAACATTTTTGGATATATAGATATTTAATCTCAATTTTAACAATACTGAGAGATTATAGGAATATAACTAAGCAAATAAAACTGAAAAAAGACTTTTCAAGATCTTCTGTAAGTGTAATGCTAAAAAAATACATATTCTAACTGAGGAAATAGTTAGGATACCCTACCCCCTAATAGTTAGTGTTACCCCCTTTGGCTGAAATAACTGCAGTAAGACGCTTCTTGAAGCCATCTACCAGTCTCTGACATTAGTCTGAAAAACGTTTGCCCCACTCCTCAATGCAGAATTCTTTCAGCTGCGAGATGTTTGAGGGGTTTCTTGCATGTACAGCCCATTTCAAGTCACCCCACAGCATCTCAATGGGATTAAGACCTGTGCTTTGACTCGACCATTCCAGGACTCTTCATTTCTTAGTTTTCAGCCAGTCTTTGGTAAATTTACTGGTATGTTTTGGCTCATTGTCGTGTTGCATGATCCAGTTCCGCTTCAAGTTTAATTTTCGTAGAGATTGACTCACAAGTTCCTCAAGTACCCTCTTATACACAGTACAATTCATGATGGATTCTATGATTGTGAGCTGTCCAGATCCTGCTGCAGCAAAGCAGCCCCAAACCATAGCACTTCCACCTCCATGCTTCACAGTTGGTATGAGATTCTCTTCCTAGAATGCTGTATTTGGTTTATGCCAAACATGTCCTCTGTTCTGGTGTCCAAATAATTCAATTTTGGACTCATCTGTCCAAAAAACATTATTCTAGAAGTTCTGGTCTTTGCTTTGTCTACATTCTATCTGGCAACTTCAGTCTGGCCTTGATGTTTCTCTAAGAGAGCAAAGGTTTCCTCCTTGCACACCTCCCATGCAAGTTACACTTGTGCAGTCTTTCTGATAGTAGAGGCATGCACTTTCACATCAACAGTAGCCAGAGCCTGCTGTAGATCCCGTGATGACATTTTAGGGTGTTTGGAGACCTCTTTTAGCATCTTGTGGTCTGCTCTCGGGGTGAACTTCATTGGACGACAAGACCTGGTCATGTTGGCAGTTGTTGCGAAAGCCCTCCACTTGTTGACTATTTTCCGGACAGTGGAATAGCTGATTTCAAAATCTTTTTAAATCCCTTACCAGACTCATAAGCTGCTACAATTTTCTTTCTGAAGGCGTCAGACAGCTCTTTTGCTCTCATTTTGAATTTATTTACAACAAACAAAACAGGACAAAAAGGCAAGACATGAAATATAAACAAGCGAAAAACATGAATATATACAAACGAAAAAACAGTAAATAAAAACAAACATTAATATAAAAAACATTAAATAGATACAAACATGAATATTTACAAAAAACGAAATACATACAAACACTAATATGTACAAAAACACATGAAGCGAGAGTGAAAGCAGGGCGCCTCAGAAGCCGACCTTCACCCGAGCCCCCACCAATGCACAAAGGGGCAAGACGTCCAGCTGCCAGAAGTGGTAAAACGTCCCGGAACCCAAGCGCTGATAGTCCGCCTCAAGGTGGAGCAACAGCCGATATTTGGTCCTTCCCAGTAATGAAAAGTACGACACCGGCCCCTGCTCGAAAACCAATTTGTTTCGAGCAAGCCAAATGACGTACTTAAAGATAGTAAGCGTATACTGAAAGCACAAGGCCAGGTGGCTGGGAACAAGGACTGGGACATGGTACAGGATGGTCTCCGTCGAGAGCGATGGGACCCAGAAAAAGCCCGCAACCCTTTCCCAGATCTCTGCCGACGTCAGACAGAGAACCAACCTGTGCAAGACAGACTCCACCTGGGTGTGACACACGAGACACAACTCAGTTGTACATGAGTTCCACAGGTAGGTATGCTCCCTCACTGGCAGAATGTTATGCACCACACATCAGTTGAAAGCCTGGAGGTAGCAATCAACATGGTGCAGTGCAACGCAACCCCAAACAACGTCCCACAGCACAGCAGGGTGGTATTGCTCGATACTGTGCGTACATGCAGGGAGCAGCAGCCAGTTGAGAGAACGGGAGTCCGTCGGTACATTAGCAGACACAATACGACACCGCCGGATCGCCGCAGCAGCGTCAACATACCAAGTAGGAGGGTCAAAACACATAGGTGTCTGCAGGCTCAAAGGAACACCAAAGAGCCTGTGCCTCGTGCCAACCAAGAATCTCGCGAGGTGGCAACAAGGGTGACCCTCCAAAGGAAAAGGTGGTAGACAGGAAAAGGGAAAGACACTGTGTACAGACACGTGGGATGCCTAGACCACCCCTGCGAGGCGGTAGCGTGAGGCTGATCCGAGACATGGCCTCAGGCTTGTCACCCCACAGGAAGGCATAGACACGGCACTCAATGGACCGTGCAGTGCAGTCATCCAGAGGAAGGGCAGCCCCCAGGCACCAGACCAAGGGGAGGATTCTACTCCTCACCACCTCATCCTATCAAACAGGGCAGAAGCGGTAATCGTGGACCGCCGAACCAACACGCTGAACCACCCCCAGGGCCCGCGAGAAAACGAACCCCAAAGCAAGTGATTGGGGAGAGGGTCCAATCCAGACCAAATGGGGAGTCGGCGGACGAGGCCCATTTGCCAAATCCCAGCGCACGAGACTTGGATATATTCAGCTGGGCGGTACTGGCCCGAGAGTAACGATGGACGACAGCCAGTGCTGAACCTAATAATGTGAGATTCTCGAGGAACAGGTTCACATCGTCCGCGTGCATGACGTATGTCGCGCACGAACCCCCCCATTATCTGGAGGCCACGCACCGAGACCGAGCAGTACAGATGAGAGAGCAGGCACTTGTTAACCAACACATAAAGCATTGGGGACAGCAGGCAGCCCTGACAAACCCTGACCAAGAGCCTGCTTGAAGCAGCTGCATACAAGGCTTGCATGTACCAGACAAAAACTGGAGGGAGGCCACACCTCTCCAGAACGTACCACAGAAATCCATGATGAACATGATCAAAAGCTTTGCTCTGAGTGAGGGACACAAAGACTGCCGGGACATCCCAATCCATGATGTAATTGAACAGGTCCCTGAGAAGCACCATATTTCATTGGATACTTCTGCCCCGCACGCTGCATGTGTGAGTGCAGTGGACCAAGGAAGGCATAACTGCACTCAAACAGGCACACAGGACCTTAGAAACAATCTTTGCACCCATATTCAGGAGAGAAACGGGCTGCCACGAGGAAAGATCTTCTGACTGGCTGGGATGCTTACAGATAAGTGTGGTCAGCCCATCCAGTGTTCCTGGTGGCAGAGACCCCGCCTCTTAAACAGCCTGACGAAAGAGGGTCCAACAACATGCCACACATGGTTGTAAAATTCCACCAGCAGCCCATCTGGCCCAGGGTACTTACCAAGTGGCATGGACCGTATGGCTGACCAACACTCATCCAAGCTGGTGGGTTTCACCAGCAGGTCGTGAAAGGAAGGGTCGAGGGAGGGCAAAAATCGAGTAATGTCATCCCACAACCCCTCGTCCACGGGTGAAGCCGAAAATAAACGGCGGTAGTAGCCGAGGCAGAATGTTGGAGATGTCAGATGACAGTTGACCATTCTCCAACACCAGAATGAAGATGTTTCTGGTCTTACCCATCTCCCGTGCCTTGCACAGCAGAACTCTAGTGGAGTTCTGAGATCGAGTGACTCGATCAGACTAGAGACGCTCGCTGCACAAAACAGTTTGGAATAATCCAAATTGATATCCCGATGGAGTGTCTCAATGTTCGAGAGGACCCAGCAATCCATCAGTCCACCACGAAGCAAGGCAGCCAAGGTGTCCTGTTTGCCTCGCAATGCCAGGCGGCGGGCCCGCGAAAGCCGCAGCAAGAAGGCACAGGCTTCCTTGAAACCCACCCACCAAGACCCAGTGACAGACTCGACAGAACAGAGCTCCCAAACAAAAGCAAGTAAAGCGTCTCCAACCTCATCCTCTGCAAGGAGGGATACATTGAGCCTCCACACACTGGGACCCCAATAAACAGGAACAAAATCCTGGAATGTGGTGATAAAGCCTGATGGTCAGACACGTAAAACGAGACATCCCCAACACAATGAACAGCAGCCCCACCGAGGCTCTGCCGAAAGCCAGGTGTCACATAGAACCTGTTAAGGCAACAAGGAATGCCCTGATCAGTCCAGCTAGCCACGAAAGCAGACCCATGCAGTGCACACCAGACATCGGAAAAGCTGAAATCCTATGGCACTGCACACAGAGATCATGTACACTGATCACCAGAAATAGGTTCACCCCAATCTTGTCGAGGTGAGGATTCAAAATGCAGTTGAAGTCACCACAAAGGACGATATCGGCCTGTGTAAACATGAACCTGTCCAAGCCCGAGAAGAAGGCATCCTGCTTCCCAGTCCAGGCAAGCACATAGATATTGACGAGCCGAATCTTACAACCCCCAGCAACAACATCAACGTATACTACCTACCCCTCAGCATCATAATGTGATGCGAAGATGGTCCCATTAAAATGCGGGTGGAAGAGGATCCCCACCCCACGCGAACGTGTAGTGCCAAACGACCAGAAAGCACGGACAAGGTAACAGGAGGAAGAGGAAAATGGTTCCTCCAAGAGGCAAAATGAGTCTCCTGCAAAGCAAAAATATGGCATCAACTGCAAAGCGGTTGAACAAGGAGAATGCGTAGAATTACTTAGCAATGCTATGTATCCCTTGGATGTTTAAAGTAAGGCAGGAAAAACCCATCAACCAATCAGAGGGGAGAAATCAGTGATGCTGCTGCTTTGACCAAGTTGACGGGGACAGGGGGCGTGCGGCCTCTTGAGGCTACCCAACCCCAACCCCTTTTCGCAGTAGCAGCCACCCACATCCGACCACCGCCACTGCACATGAGGGATATCTGGACCGAAGTCTGGTAACAAAACGGGGCTGCAAGGCCCCTGCACCTCCCCACTGTCCTCACTCAGTCCAGAGATACAGGAAAAAGTGGAGAAGTCCAGGAAACTAGCAAACGAGCTGGGTGACAGCAGCTCGTCCAGTGTTGGGGTCTGCACCTCGGGGAGGGGAAGAACAACCACCAACCCCAGAGCTAGTGCCAAGGGTCCCTCAGAAACCCCAGCCTCAGCTGCGCTAGCAGGGGAAGCCAGGGACTCCTCAGAGCCTCCAACAACCCCACTGACCCAACCTGAACAGGGGGCAGGGCCCTCCTCAGAGGGATCCTCCCTAACACTGACAGGGGTTGCAGGATCGTGGGTGCCCACACAGCTTCCAATCCCCACACCACCTGACAGGGAAGCCTGAGCCTCCAGGGAGACAGGGGATGGCTCAGGGCCACCTGGGCTAGCTAGAACCCCCACAGGTGCCCTGTCCAAACCAATGGATGGGCTGAAGCCTCCTCAGAGGCCCCCTCCACCCGAACGGCACCCAAAGCACCACACACCTCCCTATAGGATGCAGCCTCCACGATCCAGGCGGGCGAGACGCAGTCCTCCTCAGGGGACTGTGACACACCCTCCCCAAACATAGCAGCTGCCGGTACAGGCACCCCCTCAGGGACCCCACCCACAGCCGCAGTGGATGACTCAAGAGGAGGAGCAGCCACCCCCGCCCGCTTGAGCCGCGCAACCGTCGGCGGTCCCGCAGCCACTGAGGCATACATTGCCACACGCCTCGGGCAACGCGAGGGCGTGTGGCCACCACTACAAATACTACAAGTGACATTACACGACTCATCGACATGTCCATATACCAGACATATCCCGCACCGCGGGGTTTGGCATTCTGCCAACAGGTGGCCCTCCTGGTCGCAGCGGCGACACAGACGACGCATACCCGGGTAATTGCACATTACCAAGAACCCGTTCACGACAATAAAGTTCGGGACCGGCGTCCTCATGTTCATGCAGACACGCCTATTCCCTGTGCACACGTTCGGGCACGACTGCTGCGTCTCATACTATATTTTACGCACGGCCCGATACACCATCAACACGTCCTGGGGCATTTCGAAGGGGGCCGACTAGAGGGTGATCCACTTAATGTTTTGCCCAGCTGGCTGCACGTGCACATGCTGGTCCCTTAAGGGAAAGCTGCCTGGTCCAGTAGGCAACGGGCGTGTGAGGCCGACGCCAGCGTCGCCACATACCATCCGTTGCCAAAATGCTGGATGCATTCAGTTCGGCTACCCCGACAGCAGCGCTCACGGCGTTAATGACCGCCGAGGGTAGCGTGGCACCACGAAGCGGGCAGACTGCGGCCGAACAGAGTATGGCCGGATGGCCGTAGCCATACCGACCTACACCGCACTGAACACACACACACGAAACAGCGCGGACATGACACAACACATGGCTAAGATTTACAGTGAGCCGAACACAAAACTGTACACGGTCAAAGACAACACAAACACCCGTTCCATCTCTCCCAGTTCGTTACATCATAACTCACCTGTGTCAGTAATTTATACCCTGCGTCTATCTACCAATAAATTATATTGTGAATCATCTGCAATACGATTTTCATCCCGTTCCACATCTCCCAGTTCGTTACATCATAACTCATCTGGGTCAGTAATTTATACCCTGTGTCTTTCTACCAATAAATTATATTGTGAATCATCTGCAATACGATTTTCATCCCGTTCCACATCTCCCAGTTCGTTACATCATAACTCATCTGGGTCAGTAATTTATACCCTGTGTCTTTCTACCAATAAATTATATTGTGACTCATCTTTCCCAAAATATTATATCGTATTTCATCTGCACCAAAATTTACATTGTGATTATCTCTATCAAAAGTCGCAATTTGAATAACCTTTCCAAAAAGAAATCGTAAATCACCTGAATCAGTTATCGATGCTCATATATTAAAGATACGTCTGTGTCAACTACACAAACACAAAAACCTGTAATGTATTAAATAAATTAATTTTTTCATTAAAATATGTTCATACATTTGGTTTTAACTAAAAAATGTTTTTTTTCCAAGCGTTATTTATGTAATTTAAAAGATGTAATAAATGTGTCATGTGTGTATGAAATTAGAAAGGTTAACAAGCAGTACTTGTACGAAAATAAAAAATAATTTTTATTCAGTTACGCCTGAAAAAGGCTGCAGATTACTCATGAAATAAAACTAGTATGATATTCAAGTTTTTCTTCATAAGTATTTTGCCACGTTATAAATGTTTAAGTAATACATATTATAACAATGTTCTATTAAAAAACAAGATATCACACTACATTGATACCACATGTATTTTATTTACTTCATCCAACAGGTTTTAACAAGGTCGTAGCAAAGTTACTTTGTAAGTGTGAGGTAATTTACTATAATTATTCCATATTAAGATTACATTTCAACATGTTCTTTTCAAATACAACCAGTATCGTATGGGGCATTTGGGTTCATGGTTTTAATCCTCTTTAAATGTTTAAATCAAGGATTATTGCTATAAAAATATAAGTAATCGTAAAAAGTAAAACATTTCCTACTTACGTACTTGACGATGAAATAAGAACAGCCTCGTTGCCACGACTTTACCTTGTCACTTCTAATAGCAATACCCAAAACAAATATGTTTAGATTCTATCTCAGATCACCGTTAACCTGAAACGTAATCAATAACAGATTATGCAAATTTTTGAAGATAAGCTGCATTATGTTGAAAAAAACTATTCTGATTTTTATTAAATACAGAAACGATCTTTATGCACTTGAACTACTACCTCGTGCTTGCTTGGCGGTTTGTGATTATCATTGCGTTATATTTCTGGCAGAAAGCCAGATCACCTGCTCGTGAATTATAAAGTAACCAATCAGACAACAACATGCTACTGAGACAGATTATAATTTTGCTCACATTTTTACTCAAAACTCTCCACCGCAGGATACATCACTTTTTCCGGTATTTCACAAAAATATGAAGTTAATTTTTTGTCATAAAATCATCACGATCCAAGTCTTGAATCCAAAATGTCTATATTTATTCTTCTTCGGCTACTTTTTCTAGTTATTGCTATTCTACCTACATATTTTCACGTCCGATTTGAGTTGTTTATTGTCGTTGCATAATTGTTTATTTGTTTTTCAATTTCGCGCAAAACTACATGAGGACTATCTGCGCTAGGTATCTCTAATTTAGCAATGAAAAACTAAAGGGAAAGCAGTTAGTCATCATCACCCACAGGCAACTCTTGGGCTTCTCTTTTATCAAAGAATAGTAAGAACAACTGCCAAATTAAAATGCTCCTACAGTGGAAAGGGCAAGCATGTTTGATAGGACAGGAAATTCAAACTTCGCGATCCACAACTTGTGAGTAGAGCTCCCTAACTACATGGCCATGCATAATAGAATTCCTTTATTTTATGTGTTCAAACCTTTTCGTTTTCGAGTACTCCACCATTTTTTTTCCACGTTGACTGGCTTTTCATCCAGTTTTCTTATCATTCTACTACAATAATTATTAATTATGTTTAATCAAATCAAGTCTCATTGTCCTTCACTGCATCTGAATTCCACCTGAATAATTACTTTGTCAAAAATAATAAAAGCTGTCACCACGTTATTATGTTGTCTTTATGTGTTTTCTCAATGAGGCTATGAATTTGTTTGTTTTTTTAATTTCGCGCAAAGCTACACGAGAGTTATTTGAGCTAGCCGTCTCTATCTAGCAGTGTAAGACTAGAGGGAAGGCAGCTAGTCATCACACACCGCCCACCGCCAACTCTTGGGCTACTCTTTTATCAACGAATGGTGGGATTGACCGTAACTTTATAACGCCCCGCGGCTGAAAGAGCGAGCATGTTTGGTGCGACGGGGATTTGAACCCGCGACCCTCAGATTACAAGTCGAACGCCTTAACTCACCTGGCCATGCTGGGCCCGAGGTTTTGAGACTTTTTTCCTATCGCCTATAAACATTAGAGTGACGCAACAGGGTGGTAAAGATAGCCAATAAAAGCTCCTGCCATGAAGTTGTACTTTGAGGTGTTGTACAAAGCGGTTTTACAATAATAAGAACAGTACTTTAAATAATCAAAAAATAAGAAGAAAAAACTGAAATATAATGTCTTTGACAGGGCAAACCATTGTTATTAAACAATTTCAATCGTTTTTCTGAGTCATTTGATGTTTAAATGAGACGTGAAGTCTGAAAGGCAAATAACCAATAATTTAACCTGTGTTTATATAGCTAGTCTCATACAGTCTTTTCTCTTTTATATGAATCACAAAGATTAAAGTGCTCCAAGTTTTCATGAACTGTAGCTAATGTAGTATGTGAAACATCCGGAGTGGTTCCTTTCCCTTTAGTTTAAACAGGTGAACATTTCATGATTATCGAAAATGTAATTTTTTTTCACACTTATGAGCGTTTAGGCGTTTGCGTAAAATTTATCTCGTAGAAATCTCAGCTAACTTGCTTGTGTCCTGTTTACATATTGTAATAGATCATTAATTTTTGGTGAACTCACCCATGGAAGGGATCATTTACAAAATGTATTAGTGCCGTAATATGTCCTTACTAGGTGGTGAAACTTAAGTGACCAGTGCACTATGAGACATTTAACCCTATTGTGGTATCTTTTTACTGGTAAGTTCTCTCATTGTAGTTCAGGATTTGTCAGATGATCTTCCTCTGATAACGAATTGTTTCCTGGTCATAGATCTGACTAGCATCTTGCACTCGTCATATTTAACTTATTACAGTACCGACATAAATATCCACTTTTTACTTTCTTAAACTTGTGCTAAGTCGCTTCTTAAACTTAAGCCAGATATCAGCTCTAATTCTGCATAATAGTTACTGCTGTTCTTCCTGCTACTAAAATTAACACTCTTACAATTAAAGTAATATGTAGGGATTGTGCGTGGCCTAGCGTGCCCAGACTGTGAATAAAAAATACCGAGTTTGCTGCCCAATGACACAAAAATTCGCTTCATACTTTCAGACAATGATTGCAATATAAGAATGACAGTCAAATTCCTTTAAGATGTTTTATATATGGACCAGATTCTTTACAGTGGGTGATTTTGATTTGTTGGCGATTAATTTCAACAATAAACAGACAGTACACAGTCCAATTGTTTTAAAATAATATATTAAAACAAGTCAAATGCATATACAAATGTTCACACATGTATTCAGAGCTTTAAGTAATTGTCTCTTTTTCATCAAAGCTCACACAGGCTCAATTAGTTACTTTAAAACATAATTCAACAAGACGAGGTATTCCTTCTGCTCTGTTATTGCAATGCAGTCTCTGACAATTTCCTTTTAAACTCACAACTGTAACTATTCGTTACCACATTTGTATCCAAGAGTTTTAAGTAACTGTCTCCTTTTTGTCAAAGTCCACACAAGCTGGTTCAATTACTTTAGAACACAACTGACAAGTTATTTCTCTCTACTCTGTTATTACAATACAATCTGTGATAATTTCAATTAAAAATTGCCTCCAAATGCTCTTTATAGTTAAACTTACAATCACGCAGTCTAGATTTAACTATGTATATTGAACTATATTTTCGACGAGTATTTATACCCCTTCAGAGATCTAGAGCGTTCCACACACTACTGGATATAAAAACAACGAAAAAACAACTCGAAAGGCTCTAGTGACGTGAAGCAATAATCAGGGGTTTCTCTAGTGTGAGGTGATTGCAAATTGTGCAGCTGTAAAAATCAGGGGCGTAGATCCTGGGAGGATGGGGTATACGTCCCCTTCATTTTAGGTGGGGGTATGATGCATACAGTCATCCCCCCTACAGTTTGGTGTGTTAAATTGTTTTATTGCATCATAGGCCTATAAATAGTGTGTTTGTTCTTGTGATTCTCGTGTTCTTACCAATCGAATTACATAAGTAGGCCTAAATGTAGGCTTTTTCAGTTGCCATAATGTAAATCTTTGATATAGGCGTGCTTCTAAGCTTTTTAAGCTTTTCGATCTAAGCGATAGTTCGTAAGTATCAGTCAGTAAGCCTAAGTGTACATGCAAGTATCGTAGCAACAAGATTACTCTGTGACTGCATGTTTACAGCTATCAGGTTCACGTAATCAGAGATTACCAACTTGCAAATTGAACATACCACGTAAGTGGTTGCAAAAATCACCCCCACCCTTCCTCTCATCGGGTGTAAAAAATCTACGCTCCTGGTAAAAATATTTGTGCAGTTCCAAATTCACCTATATAAGTAAGTTCAAGTGGATAAATATAAAACGTATTTAAGATTGTAAATTAACTTAAAATATTAGAATTAATTGAACGTTATAATTTTAAGTGAATAACTATATAACTGTAAGTTCTTATTTCTGTATTTCTCTAGAAATGTATTATTAAAAAGATATATGTTATATTTATCTTATACAACATGTGATACAATTAAACATCATTATCTGAAAATCAACATAAAATAGCATATTTTTGTTTTACCAATTTTCAACTTGGCATGGCCAAGCGCGTAAGGCGCGCGACTCGTAATCCGACGGTCACGGGTTCGCGCCCGCGTCGCGCTAAACATGCTCGCCCTCCCAGCCGTGGGGGCGTTATAATGTGACGGTCAATCCCACTTTTCGTTGGTAAAAGAGTAGCCCAAGAGTTGGCGGTGGGTGGTGATGACTAGCTGCCTTCCCTCTAGTCTTACACTGCTAAATTAGGGACGGCTAGCACAGATAGCCCTCGAGTAGCTTTGTGCGAAATTCCAAAAAAAAATATTAATCGTGTACAACTGATATTTATTTAGATACGTCTCTACATTTCCTACAGATTCCGCATATAGATAACATATTCCTAGGTTTGTTTTTTGCAAGGATGAAGGTTGCATATTACAACCATCCCATAAAATCCAAAAGAGGAAGGCTAGAGTTGGTACAGTGAAGAGAGTGTATGTGTGTTTTCTTAGAGCAAAGCCACATCAGGTTATCTGCTGAGTCCACCGGGGGGAATCGAACTCCTGATTTTAGAGCTGTAAATCCGGAGACATACCGCTGTACTAGTACTGGGGCGCATATGAAGAGAGAGACAACAGAAGTTTGGGAGAATGTTAGGCTTAGCAATTGAATAACTCAAATTACTTTTAACATTCTTTTCGTATTTAACGTATTAAAAATGCTTTTTGGTTTTCGAAATGTATAAGTTGAATTTCATCAACTAGTTTTTAACTACTAATATATTAATAGCGTCTCTGTAGAAAGCAAGAATCTTCTCTTTCCCAGAGTAGTATAAAGAACTATTTTAACTTAATTCTAAGATCCTATGAGAGAAAACGAAGAATATGCTGAAATATATCAGCCACAGTCCATTTTTGCCATATTCAGTGTCAATGAGGCCTTTCATTAATGACAGTGTTCATTAAACGAGGTTAGTTCTTTATTTTATTCGAATTCTAGTAAGCCTTTTTTGCGAGTTTGTAATTCACTTGTTTTAACGTATTTCTTTATTTTCTATATTTAGGGCCTTTTTTGTAGTTACTATTGGATATTCTAATACAAAAATTGATAAAACTGTCAAGTCGACCGTCCTAACCACTTCAAAGTACGGCGTTTTAGATAAGAAAATAAGACTAATGGGATATCTTGCCTAAAATAACAGAACCCAACTGTATCTCATTTTAGACAATCAACAGCGTAAATTATTTTTACAACATATTTTAATATTATATTGGTAACTAAATTCATATTTGACATTCTCTCTGATTACAAAATTGGTTTGTACATACAACTTTGAACTTCGTAAAATGAAATTAAACTTGAATCTGTTTTCCTGTACTATTTGTTATTATAAAATTATTTGTGAGAATGTATATTCAGTGTTTATTTAGGGATAACTATTTTATTTTCATAATAGAAAATGATACAGCATTTACAATTTTAGACTTTATATTATACATCGTTTATATTTTTATTTAGGAAACTGAATTCAATCATCAGAGGCGCATTTGTTACAATGGTTAAATAAATCATCATCTTCTTCTTCTTCATGTGTCAAATCTGCGGCAGACATCGACGACCATGGCATGCCAGACTTCTCTGTTGTCAATCCTCCTTATCAACTCCATGTTGCTCATCATCTACTGACTTTAATTAACTGCAAATACCTTCATTCATCCAAAAGATAATTCAATCAGTCTTCAAGTTACATTTTCAGAATCTGCTCTACCCTAAACTACATTAATTGATTTAACTACTACAGATGAAAGTGTAATGAGTCACGAACCAGCAACAGATTGTATTCAGTCACAACCAATATTGAATGAAAAATCTAATCTGTCAACAGCTATGTCAGAATCTACAGGATCACAGTACATACATTCATTCCAATAGGCACCATGATATTTTTTCTAGTTTCTGTTTAGCATTTTCAAATATTGTCTAACAACAGGCACACGAGGCAAAAACTTCCAGCAATTGCAACGGAAAAGAGAACTACATTTCGCAAAAGGTTCCTTGAAGAACATCTTAAGTCAATGTAATACAAGGAATGATGCAAAGCAATGTGTTTTTCACAGATGTTACGCTACAGTTTCATATATGTAATCAAAATGAAGAACTGGCTAACCTCATTGGGTCTTTGACGTTTACTGTTTACAACAAGTAGCACTTTCAGCATATACTTTTCCATCTAGACCAGTTGCACAAACATTGGCAGCCAGCTTCAAATTTAATGAAGATGCATCTTAAGATTATCTAAGCATTGAGAGATTAACACCAAAAATGCATCCTGAACTTTTACCAATAACTGTTTCCACAGAAATGAAGGGTTTCAAAGCAAAATTACTGAAGAACAATCGAGTTGTTCTTTTACTTCGATGTAACGGATTTCTTGACCGTATACAGGTTAGTAAAATTTTTGTTTTAGCAAAAAACAATTACTAAAAGTGCATCTGTTGAAAGGATTTTTCTTGGATGTTTTCACCGAATGAAAGAGGAGCAAATGTTTTTGTTTTATAAAACAGTGAGAGATGTCGTACTGCGGGCATTCGATGGTGATGAAAAATATATAAAACATTCATGATGACGAGAAACCCACTTGACGTAAACAAGTATTCTAAAGACGGCTGGTATGGGTATTAAAACTTTAATTAAAATAAAGTACAGAATATATATAAAACAGTTATTCTGTCATGTTTTCTCTTTGGCAACAGATAGAACAAGTTTTACCACAGGACAGAAAATAGTATTTGGACTTTATTAGGTAGCATTATTGATAACTTATGTCCCTCTACATAGATGAAACAATTCCTGTTATGAAAATTTGGTGTAGCGTTCAATGGGTTAGTCTTGCTTGGAAATCTGTGAGAAGGTCCATTCCAAAGTTTTCACACATATTTCAGTAGCTGATAAAACTATGCAATTTTCCTCATATCTGTGTAGCTTAGAGTATGGAGCCAAGAAATTTTGCCACTGAATCTGAGCTTCTTTCCTCTTCTTCTTCTGCCCAAATACCGTGAAATTCTCTGGTCTAAATTCGGCATTGCTTTATTTAATACAATACTAACATCATTGAACTCTCTAATTCTATATTTTGAAAAACACAACAATGAATGAGTCAACTTCCTCTTTTATCAATAAAAGTGCTTTTGTCAGATTAAATTGATGGTATTTCTGGCTGATATTCATTATTTATTTTCTCTATATCAGAAAAAAATACAACGTGACAGAATTACGTTGATGTTAACTAAAAGTGAAACAAATAAGTTAAAAGAGTTTGTGAAAGTATTGCTTGTTGCTCAATTACTTTTTAGATGGATCTCAGTAGTCGAAAGAAAAACTAAGCGTGAAGATGATTGCATTAATGTAAAAGGGATTTCAATGAATACTTCTAAACCCAGGTGTCGCAATGTTCACTATCTTTTTATAACTGACAAAAGAGATAAAGTAGTTACACAACATTAAAGTGTGGAAACATTACGTAATTTTCTGGCATGGAGTGTATTTTTCTTATAGCAAAGCCACTATGGTCTATCTGCTATGTCCACTGAGGAAATCTAACCCCTGATTTTAGCATTGTAAATCCACAGACTTACCGCTATCCCAGTGGTGGACTCTGAGGAAGATAAAGAATTGGTTTAAATCTTGAAACCATTCACAGAACTACAATCAACTGCAGGTGGATATACACAAATATTTTGAAACCATTAGTAATGATTTGATCCTTTCAGATGTGGTAACAGAGTATAAAAAGTTTATGGTATTTGAGAGAATTAATGGTATGCTTCTGAAAAAAATTATCTACATGTTGAATAAGTCAGTATACCAAAGTATTTTTATACTTTTGAATATAATACTCACTGCAAAGCCTCGTAGTGCTGACGTGGGGAGAACTATTACTTTTTTAAATCTTGTTTGTACAATTTGCAGAGAATCAATGGATCTAACCACTAAAAACGTATATATATATTTATTTTAACATGCCTGAATTAATAAAATTTGTTCCTCGAGACGTTGTGATGACGTGGATCAACAATGAACCAAGACACACAGTGATTTGTTTGTTTGTTTAGAATTAAGCACAAAGCTACACCATGGATTATCTGTATTCTGCCACTACGGGTACCGAAACCCGGTCTCTAGCAGTGGGGGTCCGAAGACATACTGTTCTGCCACTGGGAGGCGACATACAGAGGCACGTACTCAAGACATTTCATATAATCAACCATACTTTAAACATAAGTTTACTCAAAATGAATGAAAGGAAGATGATCATCCTGATGTTGTAATTAAAAAGCAACGCATTTGTAGCTCCATTTATATGACATGTGAATTTATAAAGCATTTTATAGATATTTTAAATTTAATTTCTATTATATACTTGATAAATATATTACTAGATCATTCTTCATTTTTCAAGGTGCAATTAGGCACCATGAATTAACAAAATGATAAAGATAAAATTCAGTTATGAGTTAAAAAAATCCTAAGGAGAAGGCCTGGCAATAATATAACAATCACTAATTCATAACTATTGGACTATACAATGTATGACTTGTAAACAGTAACGTAAACAAATCTGCAAGGAATTATCACTCCTAAAAATAATGTCCCCCCCCCGTTGGTATAAGAGTAAGTTTACGAATTTACAACGCTATAATCAGGGGTTCGATTTCCTTCGGTGGACTCAGCAGATAGTTTGATGTGGCTTTGCTATAAGAAAACGCACACACATTCTAAAAATAACTAGATTTAATTCTCATGTTACATAATTATCTAAATTATAGCTCTCGCATTGAACTTAGTGAAATCAGTATGTCTAACAATAAGCTTCTCTGCAATAAAAATATTTACAATATGTTTACACTATGTTCAAAGATTATTTTAAGTTCATGCACAAAGTCAGCTCATACAGTCTGCACCAGCACTTGCAGTCTTCTTAAAAGCCTCAATATGGAATTCGCAGTTCTAGAGGTACAACAACAATATATCGATTCTCACACTGTCGATTTTTGCATCTCTGGATGTATATCAGAAGCTGATGGTTCGTCCAAATGATGAATTCCTTCGTTTAGAGGGCAATTTCGAATTTATAGATAGCAAATATGATGGCCAGATGCTTGTTCAATTACAGAGTATTTCTTCTCTTAAAAGCCTTTTACTGATGTGCATCATAGAAAACAGTCAATCTGCATGCTCTTGCAGAGGTACTGCTCCAATTCCAACGTCTGATGAATTGACCTGAATGATGAATGGTTTTTTGAAGTCTGACATTCTAATTATTTGCGAACTTCAAACACGTTCAACTTCTGAAATGTGTTATGTATTATAATTTATTTCGAACGAGTCTCTAATTTATTATGTTACGTACTACTATTTCGAATACCCGGAAATTTGAATTCAAAAGTTAATTAAAATAATATGTATGAAATTTATCTTATTTGCCAACAAGATTGATACACACACAATTTTCTTTTTTAACACAAATAAATTTAATATGCAACGTTAAGAACAATAATATTTATAATAACTATTATTACTAATAGTTATTACAAATGATGGCTTATACGCAAGAGTTTTACAAACTTACGAGTCATACTGAGTCTTCTATCTGGTCTAGAACTGAATATTTTATCGACGAACCAGGTCCACGACGAACAAATTAATTCTGATTTAATATTTTCACACCTCTCTGAAACTAGTTAGCTTGGCTGTCCTTACACAGCTGTTTTTTTTTTTTTACCAGCGAAGATATTTAATGTTCTTCTAGAAATTCTAACGTTCGAAGTAATTTACTGAAGTTGAACGGTTTGTAATTTTTGAAATCTTTAAATGTTCCGGGTCCAATTCTGTAGTTTCCAATTAATAGACGGTTATCACAATTATAGCTTCCTAGGCTCCTATCACACTGACTGTAGCATTGTTTTTATAGAGATCACACGAGTTTCTCGAAAGTTCACTGTCAATCACTAGTATTATATACGCACTTAATACATTGTTGACTTTTACTTTCAAGAACGTTCTACAAATACTGAGAACAGGCATAACTTGCGTGATACAGTCAACATATACATCACAGGCAAAAAAGAAATATTATACAGACACAAGCGTAAGTATTGTAATAAATGTATAACGGTAAATCTGTTACAAATGACATCTCCCATGGTTGTTTCCACGTCAACTTGTTAGAGTGGCCTATTCTGGTCAGATTGGTCAGTGGTGTGGCGACTTCAGCATAGTGTGGGATGGACATTTTGTAATATCCCACTAACAGGAGAAAGGATCTGAATTGCTGCTCGATCGTCAAAACTGGTGCATCTTGTATGAGGATCTGCTTCTCCTCTTTCATGCCCATCTGTTGGACATTCACCTCGTGTTCAGCAAAATAGAGTATAGGGTAAATGATCTAGCACTTAGATTTCAGATGGTCAGACCTGCTGCCCTCACTCGCCTGAACAGCTCTCTGCAGTTAAATGTCACTACTGAATTGACCATCCCAAACGGTATCATCTTGAACCGGTAGCATCCTTCTGGTTTTACATAGGATGTATTTGTTCTCTTTATATTCTGTTTAAATTAGTATCTCCCAATACCCTTTACATAGGTCAATCTTGGTAAAGAATGTGGTTCTGTCTAGTTTTGCTATGACATCTTTTGGAATATCCATAGGTTTGAAGCCAAAATTTGTAAAGAGGTTAAGCTTCCGGAAATATATGCAGAAGTGGATTGAGCCATCCAACTTCTTCTTTATTATTATCACTGGTAAACAGTAGGTTGAATTCGAAAGCTCAATAATTTTGGCTTTTAACACTAACTTGACTTCTTGCTTGATTAGGTCTCTCATTTCATAAAGTATCTGGTAGAGATTCACTTTGACTGGATCAATGGTCGTGGTCTATATACTATTTTGCACAAGATTTCTCTTTTCTATGCTCTTTGTGAAGACATCTGCATATATCTTTTAACTTTTTCTTCTGCTTGCCAGTCAGTTCTTCACTGATGTTGATGTTTTTTTACATGTCATCTCCATGCAATGGTCTTAGGTGTAGTAGGTCTTCATCTTCCCTGAAAAAGTCACCATGTTCTGGTTCTGTGCCTATAACAACCACAGCTTCAAGATCCATTCCTGCTTCAATGGCTGTACTCATCAGGTCTTCTTCCCTTTCAGAGTACCTCTTTAAAAAATTGCCATGGTAGACCTTGATCTAGCCATTCACTTTCACCTCGTAATCTATTCTGCACTTCAAAAGGTTCTTCGCCTGCAGAGTGAGTTTGTTCTTATCTATGGGTAACAGAACCAAGACCTTCTGTTTAGCCTTCAGATGTTGATCTTTGTCCTTCTCTTCATAGAAGTGCTTCTGACTGCCTTGAGCTACATACAAACTTTTTCGAGGTCTCCTCCAGTCGGTTTCTGTGGTCTAACATATACTAATATGTGCTTCTCATTTCTAATTAGTCTTCTTCTATCCACAGTTCTTTCAATATCTGTATCAGGCCTCATACTGTTCTTTTATACATTGACACAAAGGACGAAAATCCTATACTTGCTTGAAGAACTTCTCAGTAAGGAAATATTTATATTAAAACAAGTCCAGTGCACATACAAATGTTCGATACCCTGTTGGTTATTACATTTGTACCCAGAGCTTTATATAATTGTATATTTTTTGTTAAAACTTTCACACTTTGTGAATGACGTCGTATTCTTTATTCAAGAGTCATGTTAGCAGAAGAGAACATGTGAAAGCATGAATCAGAACACTCACCATCGAAGACTATATATGAATTATGAAACTCGCTGATAGTCTAAAAATACAGCGCTGCGAAAAGTATATGAATGTTTTACAAAAACATGTTGATTGTTTTGTCACATTGGCAAGCAGATATTTAAACCTTATCTGCAGGTAAAAGTGAAAGTTTATAAAGAATCGCTACTCAAATACAAGACAGCTGTCACAGCTCACATTTTCCTCTTCATACTTTAATTGGCTTCACTGTTATTAAACTAAGTATAAATAAGCAGAAAGAAGAACCTAAAATTTCATCATGTGATGGTTGGAACAGAGAAAGGTTCAGAACATACAATATAACTTTTGATGATGTTAATGCAGATAATTATGTACAGTGGGCAAATAAAAAAAGTATAGAATTTAAAATATCACTGAAGACGAGTCTCTTCATAATAAACACGTATTTTATACTATTACAGCCTATAGGATTCAGATCCATAAGGTTATCTTCGACGCAGTTAAGGAGAGCATTAGTTGCTACTTTGTCTCAAGTGGAACAGTTTGCAGACCTTGCTTTCTTGGACCATGGGAATTTTTTTGACATAAGAGATCATTCGTTTGAGACACCGACACTGGATAAATTAAGCATATTATTGCTGAAATTTGATGAGGAAGCTATAGTGGTAAACTTACGATATGAGTTAACCAGTCTGTCGTTGAAATGCAACAAAATGAAAAATCAGTATCAAAGAAATACATGGTCAGGGAGGTAGAAGAAACATCTGGGTAGACGAAAATAATGAGTTCTATGAAGACATAGAAAAGGAGCTGGTGAATAAGCAATGATCGAAACATGAGATCTGCACTATTTGTGGAAATACCTTTTTTTACTGGTACCAATAAGGTATTTGGATGACTTACAAGTTTCTATTGTTTTTGTATTTCACACAAATTGGCTGTGAAAGAGTAGTGTAGAAAAAGACGTTCTCTTGAGTTTTGATTTGGATGGAGTGACTGAGAAAGATACGGAAAGGAGTGGAACTCCTGAGAACTCCGCTTATAAAGTAATTCATCAGCATTTTCTAATTTGTATGCTTATTACATAGAGGGATATGTGATCTTATACTGTTGTAGTCAGTCGTGTGGTAAGGAGATTGAGTTTACTACTACTCTGAATAATGAAGCGGATCCTATTCAAAATCTATTTATCTGTTTGAGTAATGAGCAATGATCCAAGTTATTAATTATAAAAACAAAATTAACTCACAAAAAGCATAAAAATCAGTGTTTTTCGTAATTCAAATTAAACGTTAGAATTGAGTCCCTCCAGCCACATTGCTCCCCGCTAGTACAGCAATATGTTTACCGATTTACACCGCTAAAATATGTGGTTCGTTTCCCCTCAGTGGGCTCAGTAGATAGTCCAATGTGGGTTTGCTATAAGAAAACACTCATACTCACCAGCCACATTAGAGCATATATCAGTTAAACCAAGTGTTTTTATTCACATATTTATTATTGTTAGCCTACCATTCCATCATCTAATAGGAAAAGTTTAAAGAAATTGGCTTACATAAATAAATTGAAATACAATAAATAAATGAATTAATCGTGCTTTGTATTTCATGTATATCTATATGCGTCTCTTGCAGTCTGTTTGCAGCATGCAGTAAAAAGGGAAAAATTTCGGGTACAAGAAGATAGTTTAGTTCCAATTCAACCTTTGTAATTTCTCTTTGTTTAAAGTCATGTTTTGTACACAAATATATATACACTATATTCAGTTTGCTTGTTTATGTAAAATTGAAGTGTATGCAACAATTATACGTAAAAGGATAACGTTGTGCAGAAATGACATTCATACATATGTTCTTTATTTCCGGAAATCAAGTATTCTTCCAGGGTAATGAATAAAGAAACCACAACCTTGACGTGACCGATATGTATTAAAATTTTCAAGGTCGATAATTAGTTCCAGTACATCGCTGAACCAAATATAATCAGACTTCAATTCCATGAAGCATATATGTGATGCTCTAAGGAAAGACGGCTCCAAATAGTAAAGACACCTAGGAACAGAACCTGATCAGTTCTCTTATTTTAAGCTCGCAATCGTTACTCAGTATTACGTGTAGCTACGTTTTTGGTGTCAAACTTTATAGTTCTTTAGTTGCTAAGCTCTGCCGTACTTTAATATAAGGTAATATTACAATACTTCCAATATTATTCAATAGAAGGGCTTAATTTTAATAACACAGGTCATGCATAAAGGGATTACTAGAAGTTTGGGTTTAATAACCAAAAGAAATGCTAGAAGGAAAAGAAAGTTTATCAAGACCTATTTTATTACGTTCATGATGTTAGAAAATACATAGGCTCAAGAAATCTTGATTGAAATAAAATAAAAGCTGTTTAACCCAAGCGCTATGGCCCGGCATGGCCTAGCGCATAAGGCGTGCGACTCGTAATCCGAGGGTCGCGGGTTCGCGCCCGCGTCGCGCTAAACATGCTCGCCCTCCCAGCCGTGGGGGCGTATAATGTTACGGTCAATCCCACTATTCGTTGGTAAAAGAGTAGCCCAAGAGTTGGCGGTGGGTGGTGATGACTAGCTGCCTTCCCTCTAGTCTTACACTGCTAAATTAGGGACGGCTAGCACAGATAGCCCTCGAGTAGCTTTGTGCGAAATTCCCAAAACAAACAAACAAACAAACCCAAGCGCTTTCGAAAGGTGGACATTTCTTCTTCAGGATCACACTTATTACTTCATTAACTACTACATACAAACATAATCTCTTTATAAATTGTCTCCAAACAATATGAAACTAAGGGGTGCTGAGGGCTCGAAATCAGAGTTTGTGGTTGGTTGTAGTCCTTGAACCGCCCATAATACACATTCGTCTCTTTGACTTGTCTATATTTGACCTACACTGTAAAAGTAATACTAAAAATGTGTTTTTCATTTTGATATGAGAATTATAATAAATATCATAAACTTATATCTGTCTCTGCAGAAATATGTAATTACAAATTCTGGCCGAACAATTGTAGTTTATATGTGTGTTTGTGTTTTTCATATAGCAAAGCCACAAAGGGCTATCTGCTCAGCCCACCGAGGGGAATCGAACCCCTGATTTTAGCGTTGTAAATCCGGAGACATACCGCTGTACTAGCGGGTGGCTGTAGTTTATATGCAGAATATGTTAAATGAGAAATGTGTTTAAATTGTTTCATTAAAGAAATTATTTCGATACAGAAATGTTTCTGAATTTTTATATTGCAGTGACAAGTTATGTAAATGTTAGTTTAACACACGATAACTTCAAAGTATAAACAAAAGGCGTTTGTTCACACTTGCAGAACCATCTAAGATCATTGTAGAGAACACATTAGACGTAGTAAGTGAGACGCTTGTGTGAATTTTTGTATTTATCTTTTGGACGATTAGTTTCAGAGGGTAAATATTTGCCTAAAATTTAAAATTACTGTGAACTTGAGCAAAAAGCACATGATTGGATTTTGTATATAAGATTTTGCGATTAAGTGCAACACTTGTTTGTAACAACTTTACACATGGATGATTTTTAAGTTAAATTTGATGTAACAATTTATTATATACATGGTCCGTTGGCTAGGAAAGCTAAAACTGTCTCAGTATTTAACATGCTTCAACTTTACGCGTGCCTAATGCGTATTGTAAAAAATACAAAAGCTACTGTTTCAAAGTTTTTCTAATGTGAGATGAGCCAACTGCACATTTATTTGATTGAAATAATAAAACGATTACTCGTTACCTAAAACGGAAGAAAAAACAGTTACGCTTTATTGCTTTACACTACCTGATTCCGTTTTTTATTGTTGTTGTTGAGTTATGTGCTTTTTATAGCAAAGTCACATCGTGCTTACTGCTATGTCTACCGAGGGGAATCAAACCTCTAATTTTAGTATCGTAAGTCCAAAGACTTACCGCTATACCAGCGGGGGACTCATTGAAGTGGCAGTACAAAGCAAACAAATTTTCTGTTTTTAAATAATAATTATACTTAAGGTATCTATTGTTAAAAAAAAGGTTAAAGTTCAATTTATTGAGGTGTTTTTTACGTTGTTTACCCATTGAAACATCTGATTAACTGTACCATTTTGCAGGAAACCAAAGGCGCTTTTATTACTTCAAACCGTACGATAAAAATATTTAGGGGATCCTTCCATACTGACCACCTACAGAAATTTATATAATTGTTTGTAGTACTTTGAGAGTTCACAATGTGAGGGGCTCGTCGCTGCATTGCCACGATTTCACCCACGTTAAATACGCCACTGCATGTAACGTAATTTTCATTATAAATTTCCTTCTCTCTGATATTTTTGGTATGTAATAAAGCCATGTCAGTATTTACAAAGAACTTTCAGACGTGGAGTAAAAAAAACAAAATAATGTGGTCATTTGGATTTTCTTTACTAAATGCAGAGGCTAAAACATTAGAAATATTTTGAATGAAAAAATAGTTATACAATAAACAGAAAGGCATACCAAGTACAAAGATCAAAGATGTGTGTGATTTGGTACAGCATTATGAAACCTTAATTATTAGCACATGTGCGATAAAACTACCATTTATCAAAATGTTATATCGCTGAACTACAGTCCAGGACAACTACTAACGCCAACATTGATGTTATTACATTCATACTTATAAGTATCAATACAAGCTAGTCTAGATTTTGTGCGTTAAAAACATAGTGTAGAGCACCCAGTAGCGTATTTGCATGTTATTAGCTGCATATATATGACTCACGTACAAGAAGAAAAGAGAGGACAACTGGTCACATCTGACTAGCCTTTAGTTTCCCGTCCCGTAATTGAGGCAGCTGGAATGTTTAGCTGGGTCTGCCTGCTTTAAACCACACAGCAGGTCTAAGGTTACTCCCTCCTTATGTGGTAACTAGTGGCATCACTCTTGGGAGGCAAAGGTACAGAATGTAGGTAATTCTGGCTCTGTCAGTATTAATTACATCTGAAGCATTGTAGATTCTACAAATAAACTTTCCACATTTGCTGTACTTGTTTCAGTCAATGATTATTATCTAAGACCTTTGAAATGTGTATTTTTACATTCACCAGATTAAAAGAATATGACTCCACACCCTGTGATTGCATGGAAAGACAGGAAAAGTTGCATTTGAAGAGTCTAGGTCATGTGCTTTTATTACCTCCTCTATTGCGATGTGATTTATCTTATTATTCGTCCTTGCTTTCATCTGTGTGTTGTTGCATATGATGCTGGCAACTTGTGCAATCAGCAACAGCAGAACATCTGTATCCCGAGCAGAAACAACAATCATATCTGTGCTCCCATTACTACAACGTAGTACAATCCTGGTATTTATATCTATGAAAAAACACACTGATCTTACAGATAAATCCATGAAAACATGAAAAACCGTGTTGTTTTAATATAATTGGATTCCATAGGGTCAAAATAGTAGGAAAGCAGCCCTTGATCATGAATTTAGCTCAATTACATGAGAAAATAATAAAAAAACGAAAATTAGTGGCCTTTGTTTTTCTAAATTTGAAATTATGAAATTCAAAATTTAGCATGTAAACAAGCAACTTTGAACTCAATCGAGATATTAAAGTACCAATATTTAATGAAAATAAAGTTAATAAATATATTCAACATTTTGAAAAGGTTGTCCAAACCAAGAAATGGTCCACCCAAAAATTGTCATTATGATTAGAAATTGTTTAAACTGGTAAATCACAAGAAGCTTATGTCGTTCACTCTCTCTCTAGAAGATTATTTCGATTATGATAAGGTCAAAGCAGCTATTTTCAAAGCATACGAGTTAGTATCAAAGGGTTATCACCAAAAGTTTTGTGGTTATCGCAAAAAAGATAGCCAAATTTATATGGAATTTGCCCACGAAGAAGAGGTTTATTTGATCAATGGTGTAATTCTATGTATGTTAGCAACAGTTTCGATAAACTAAGACAAATGTGCCTAATTAAGAAACGTAAACGCTGTACAAGTGCTTCCTGTAGTGTTTCAGCTGCTCTTTCCGATAATTACACTTTAACACATAAAACCACTTTTCATAAAAAGACATTCCCGCGATCTTAGTAAAAACTTGTAACTGTTCAATCCATTAAAATTCAGGATTCTTCTACAAATTTGGCTCCTCTAGTTCGAAATTTTCTCACAGTCATGATAAAATTTCATCACAACCATCAAGGCTTGTTTGGCATTTTTGTAAAAAACCTGGTTATGTTATGTCCCATTGTTGGTTATTTAAAAAAGGAAAAGGAAGCAATACGCAGTGCGTTCGGTCCACATAAGGACGCAGTTTTATCAGATCAACCAATGTTTTTGATTCAGTCGCTGATGTAGCCTCGGGGGAATTTAAACCTCTTCTGTCTGTTACTTCTGTATCTTTGACAAATGACACTACTAATCCCATACATATTCTATGGGACACTGTATGGAGAGTGGCTTTATGTTCTTTTTCATAACATTTATTTGGCATCATACCTAGTTTTGAGACCAGTTATAGTTGAAGTAAGACCTACTCTGAATATAAAGGGTATATCATTATTATTGGCTTGCCCAAAGAAATTCAGTCTGATCAGAGAATAAATTATATATAGTGGTTGTTTCAACAAATTATTTATCAACTCATTGCTAAGCAGATCAAATCTAGTGTGTATCACTCAGAATTTCAAGTGGTTCTTGAGAGATTCCATTCTATCTTCAAAAAGTATGATACGGGCTTAATGTATCGATAACGAGAGGGATCAGGATGAAGGAGTTAATTTATTATTATTTGTTGTTCAGGAGTCATTAGGATTTAGCTCGTTCTAGTTCGCGTTTGGCCATTTAGTCCTTTGGAGCTGCTGAGGAAACAATGGTTGGAAAAGGACTCGAAAGAAATACACTTACTGGGTTACGTTTTCAAGTTTCAGTCCAAACTCTTACGTGATTGTTATTGGATCGAGAAAACTTGAAATCATCCCAAGTTAGAATGAAAAACGTTCATGACTGCAAGGCTGAATTCTGTCCCAGTTACATAGTTTTATTGTTGTTGTACACTATGGGACATCCCCGCAAAGCTAAGTAAGTATCATGGTCCCTATGAGTTTGTTAAGAAAGTTGTTGATACGTACTACATTGTAAAAACACCTGATTTTTGAAAGGCTTCCCAACTGTTTCATGTAAATATGTTGAAACCGTCACGTCAAAGATTCATCTGAAAATATTTCTAATGTTGAATGTTCCTCTAATACTGATGACAATAACTTTGACTAAGATACCCGTAAATTTAAAAATATCAGAGATGAATGCAATAACATTCTAGCCAGACTTGATTTAAAACTTGATCACTTGCCCCCTTGCTAGTTTTGGCCCGGCATTGCCAGGTGGTTAAGTCACTCGACTCCTAATCCAAGAGTCGCGGGTTCGAATTCCGGTCACACCAAACATTCTCGCCCTTTCAGCCGTGAGGGCATTATAATGTTACGGTCAATTCCACTTTTCATTAGTAAAAGAATAGCCCAAAAGTTAGCGGTGGGTGGTGATGACTATCTGCCTTCCCTCTGGTCTTACACTGCTAAATTAGGGACGGCTAGCGCGGATAGCCCTTGTGTAGCTTTGCGCGAAATTTAAGACAAACCAAACCCTTGCTAGTTTATTGATTGAATACAAATGTATATTTATGGACTTTCTTAATCAAACCAACATTTGCTGTTGCTATAGATGACGCTTCTCCTGTGAAAAAACATTCATATCGTGCAAAACCAATCAAGGATGATGAAATACTTAAAGAAATATCTTATATGTTAGAAAACGACATTATAGATCCCAGTAAAATCACTGATCTTCACCTTGGGTACTGGTTCTTAAATCTGATGGTTTAATTAGATTCTGTACAGACTTTTACAAGGTAAATGCTTTGATGAAGACAGATTCCTGTCATATTCCAAGAATAGAGGATTCTATTGATAAAATTGGAAAAGCCAGATATATCACAAAGTGTAACCTACTAAAGGGATACCGAACTGTTCAGTACAATAGAATGCTTTTGAAGAGGAAAAAATCTCAAACAACGTTTCAGCGAATGCTATATCAACGTCTCAACAATTTGTCAGATGTTGGAATTTATGCTAATGATATTGTGATAGCTAGTGACACGTGTAAATAACATTTATGTGTATTACGTGATATTTTAAAGAGACTTAAGAAAGCTAATCTCACTGTAAATTTGGCAAACCGGATTTTGGTAAAGCTAAAGTTGTCTACTTAAATCATGTACCAGGCTATGACCAAGTTTCTCCAATTCAAGCCAGAATTAATTGTATTATGAATTATATAATTTCCACCAACAAGAATTTTTGGGAATGGCTGGTTATTACAGGTGTATTGTGAAAGGTTTACTGACATCACTGTCCCATTAATAAACCGATTGAAGAAAAAACATAAGTTCAAGTGGTCTTAAACATGTCAATCTGCTTTTGAAAAGGTCCAATCTTTATTGTTCACTTATCTTGTATTGAAGGTACCTATTGATGCCAGCAATTTTGGTGTTGGTATTATTATATTACAATCAGACGACGAAGGTATTGAACATCTTGTTTGCCATTTTTCTAAAAGCTTTAATTGTCACCAAAAGAATTACTCCACTGTGGAAACATTGATTTTTCTGTTAGCTTTAGAACATTTCAATGTCTATGTACCGCATCAAAACAACCTATTGTAATTTACAGTGATTATAATATGTTAAATTGAACTTTATAATTACAAGAGTATTTTTTGAAGATAATCCATGTCAGAGGAGTTAATAACATTTGTACTGGTGCACTTTCACGTGCTATGTAATTTTTATGGTAAAAGCTTATTTGTATTATTGTGCTGTATACTGTCATGATTATTGATTTTTGCCAATGTATTGTTGTCAATGTATATATAGAATATCTTAATTTAAAATTGTATAACACCAATTTTTAATTCTCTAAGAATGAATGTGTGACAGGTTTACAGTCAAATAGCTATTTTAACGTCGGTGTTTGTGTAAGTTAAATTTATATTTAAAAACGTATGTAATTTATACTCTTAAATCTATATTGCGAAATTTCCGCCCATCTACATACATTCATTCCAATAGGCACCAGGATATTTTTTCTAATTTCTGTTTAGCATTTTCAAATATTGTCTAACAACAGGCATACGAGGCAAAAACTTCCAACAATTGCAACGAAAAAGAGAACTACATTTTGCAAAAGGTTTCTTGAAGAACATCTTAAGTCAATGTAATACAAGGAATGATACAAAGCCATGTGTTTTTCACAAATGTTACCATCAAGTAGTGCTCAAGAACAATACACGCTACAGTTTCATATATGTAATCAAAATAAAGAACTAGCTAACCTCATTGGGTCTTTGACGTTTACTGTTTACAATGATGCTAAACAAGTAGCCCTTTCAGCATATACGTTTCCATCTAGACCAGTTGCACAAACATTGGCAGCCAGCTTCAAATTTAATGAAAATGCATCTGGAGATTATCTGAGCATTAAGAGATTAACACCAAAAATGCATCCTGAAGTTGTACCAATAACTGTTTCCACAGAAATGAAGGGTTTCAAAGCAAAATTACTGAAGAACTATCTGGTTGCTCTTTCATTTCGATGTAACGGATTTCTTGACCGTATACAGGTTAGTAAAATTTTTGTTTTAGCAAAAAACAATTACTAAAAGTGCATCTGTTGAAAGGATTTTTCTTGGATGTTTTCACCGAATGAAAGAGGAGCAAATGTTTTTGTTTTATAAAACAGTGAGAGATGTCGTACTGCGGGCATTCGATGGTGATGAAAAATATATAAAACATTCATGATGACGAGAAACCCACTTGACGTAAACAAGTATTCTAAAGACGGCTGGTATGGGTATTAAAACTTTAATTAAAATAAAGTACAGAATATATATAAAACAGTTATTCTGTCATGTTTTCTCTTTGGCAACAGATAGAACAGGTTTTACCACAAGACAGAAAATAGTATTTGGACTTTATTAGGTAGCATTATTGATAACTTATGTCCCTCTACATAGATGAAACAATTCCTGTTATGAAAATTTTGTGTAGCGTTCAATGGGTTAGTCTTGCTTGGAAATCTGTGAGTAGGTCCATTCCAAAGTTTTCACACATATTTCAGTAGCTGATAAAACTATGCAATTTTCCTCATATCTCTGTAGCTCAGAGTATGGAGCCAAGAGATTGTGCCACTGAAACTGAGCTTCCTTAAACTAAGCGTGAAGATGATTGCATTAATGTAAAAGTGATTTCAATGAATACTTCTAAACCCAGGTGTCGCACTGTTCACTATCTTTTTATAACTGACAAAAGAGATAAAGTAGTTACACAACATTAAAGTGTGGAAACATTACGTAATTTTCTGGCATGGAGTGTATTTTTCTTATAGCAAAGCCACTATGGTCTATTTGCTATGTCCACTGAGGAAATCTAACCCCTGATTTTAGCATTGTAAATCCACAGACTTACCGCTATTCCAGTGGTGGACTCTGAGAGGAGATAAATAATTGGTTTAAATCTTGAAACCATTCACAGAACTACAACCAACTGCAGGTGGATATACACAAATATTTTGAAACCATTAGTAATGATTTAATCCTTCCAGATGTGGCAACAGAGAATAAAAAGTTTATCTACTAAAATTGTAGAAGATTATCAAGCGTAAGAATCAGCAGTATGTGTGTTTACTTAAACACTAGTGTATCGTCTGCACTGTGTGGAAGCTGAAATATCTAGAAACATTCATCACGCCTCTAAACTTAAACAACGAGACGCGCAAAAAGACTATATATATATTATTGGTTTGCTGTAGTTGAGTTGCTATAAACATCAAAAGCTACATCTGTGATTGATATAACTCTTATTGATCGGGAACACCAAATATTTGACCAGTAATGTTCATTGATTTGGAACCTTACAAACCATTTAACTTCAGCGGGTTTACATCAGATATTAGTATTTTCATGAAGACGTTATATAACTTCAGCGTTAAAAAACTCGGTATATGACTGGCGAAGAAAGAAGAATACAGAGCTAGCTAACTTCCTGTTAAGTGAATTGTATTTACATAAATCAGAATTAATTAGGTCTTTGTGAATCTTCAATAAGATATCATGGAAGTTTCATTCCAGATAGAATACTCCATATTGCTTGTATGTTTGTAAAACTTTTGTACAGAGATCATTATTTATAATGATCTTCCTTGTAAATTGGGCAATTATATTTCTGTATTAAAATATATTTGTATTAGAAATGAAAACTGTGTGTATCAACCTTGTTGGTAAGTTTCATAAATTGGATACATATCGACATTTATTTAACTTCTAAAGTTAAATTAACATTTAACTCAACGTCAGGCTATTTGAACTTGAAATACGTTACGTACTACAGTCAGTAGATTAACCTCGATGATGGGTGTATGGTGCTGTTGACTGGTTGCCTCTCCTCTGGTCAGTATCTCAAAATTAAGGACGATAGCAGACAGCCTTAACATAAACACGAATGAATACACTAATTTTAACAAGTTCTTTAGTGTCTTGTTTTACTTTAAATCTTAAAAGCCATGCAACAGATACTTAAACTGTGAAATCATTCAGTACTCAGACCTACATTACCATATACATGTGAGCCCCAGTGGCACAGCGGTATGTCTGCACATTCATACCTCCAATAACCGGGTTTCGATGTCCATAGTTGGCAGAGCACAGATAACCCATTGTGTAGCTTTGTGCTTAATTCCAAACATAAATCCAATCCATATGCAGGTACACTGAAATAAAACTAGGTGTTTCTAAAGTAATACCTACAATAAATATGCGCTTTATCAACTAAAACACTACGTAAAACAAGAATATATATAACTAAAAAAAACAATGTTTTATCTTATTCAGCTGTCTACATGTAGAAAACAATTTGTCTATCATACCTAAAGTTGCAAACTTCTTTATATTGGTGTATCAGTCAACATTAACAAAAGGTGAGCAAGAAAACACGTGCCAAAACCCGATAAATGTAACACTGTGGCTCATCGGAGACCTGACATCATTTGAGTAACAGTGTTATAATTAATACTGTACCGTTCCTGAAAATCTTAATCTCAGAAAATCTTCTAGTTGCTTAGCAACTGTATGTCATTTAAATTACAATGTATAAAATATGGCTATACATATAAATGTATAAGTAAATAGCTTTTCATACTTTTATTTGTTTTGTTTAAGCGCAAAGCTGTTCAAGGTTTTCTCTGTTGAGCCCATTGCAAGGATCGAACCCCTATTTTAAGCGCTATTAACGCTCAATTAGTCGTATCGCTAAGCCATCGAGAGCCACATTTTTATAGAAGACTTTGTTAAATTCAACTGAAAATAATCCTTTGTCATGTTTCATCCACAGTATCTACTCGATTACTGAACATACAAAAACCTACCTTTGTTTGTGGGTACGTAAGTTGTGCAAATTTCCTACAAAACAACATTTCTCACAGTTAAGATGTTAAAATGTCTAAGACAACAACCTGAAAAGTTATATAAATTTACTGAGTACACAGTATCACGTTTTACTACAGTTGTTTGATCATAACACCTATATCTAAATCCATTACTAGTTTCAAACAAGAATTGTACATCAAATTAGAATTTGTTTGTCACAAGCCGCTGCAGAGACTCTTCGTTCAGTTTACGCAACACTGATTTTAAATCCTAAGATCACCTAAGCATAACTTCAAAAAAAAGTATCTTGAAATTATGTTTATTAACAGTCAATAAACTGAAATATCACAGTGCACTCTTCGAGCTTGGCTTAAAAGTAAAACAGTCGCTTTATTATGTTGTCTTATCGAACACATATATTTGGAGTAGGTTGTCTAAAATAAAACACATTAAAACCTTCAAAATTCAGAATGTTTAAAAATCAAGAAACACATGTTCTTTTTAACAGTCATATTTAATCGTATTTAGTATTAAGAATTTTAAAGACATTTGTAATTATTACACATTTTAGTATTCTCGTGACAAGTTGCATAAGTTGTCACATGTGTGTGTTTTTCTTGTCATACAAAAGCTTAATACGAGTAATAGAATATATATACATATATTTAAATTCTAAGTTTCATTTTCTCCAAAGCTCAATGTTTATTTCAGTTTCATCCATTTACAACTGGAAGGTCTATAAACAGCTCGAATGTTTAACAGTTTTCTTCAACGACTGGTAAGCTTCTATAGCTGACAATAAAATCGCGTTGATTGAAGAGATGCGGGTCAAAGGTTTCAAAATTTTGGAACACCTGAATTCAACATAACGCCCACTGTTCAGCGCTATTACGTCACGTTCAAATATTAGTATTCATTTCACATGAAGAGAATTTTAATGTTACATCTTATTCTATACTTACGACAATACATAGTCTCTATTTAGCAGATAAGTAAAACTTCTCGATCTTTGGCAAATGGTCAACCGCGAGTACTAATATGTCTATGGAAGAACTGATCTGTCATATATTTATATTAATTAGCGATTATAATATTACTGTAAAATATATGACTGGCTTACCTCCAGATGAATATTTGTAAAATATTCAAGAGTTTTCGCTTGTTTGTTTGTTTTTTTTTCCTTTAAACTAACTTCTTACGGCCGAACGTACACTGCTGGACAAAATCTTAAGGCCAATGAACAAAAAGAAAAATACAGTAAGTAAACTCTCATTGTTTCGAAGTCGCTAGAACCGAATATATCACTTGTATCGAAGTTGTTGACTGGTCCGGCCAACTGTCCATATAAATACATAGTAACAAAAAGCCCCTTGAACCGAACTGCATGTATCGAAGTGTCGGCTTGTAACGATATATAATTATAGTCCCTAGGGTGTGAAAAGCATCAATATTACATCCTTTATACCGAACCAGGTACGAAGATATTTATTTTTCTCTTCTTCCATAAATTAATTGTCACCGATACCGGCTGCCGACCACCCGCTACGCCGCTAGCAAGTGCAATTAGTCAGTCTCCGCGCAACAATGTGTGGTGCCACCATCAAATTCTTACACTTGAGAAATAGCGGACTGCAGATGGGGTAGTAGATTAGCCTAGCAATGTTTTTACAACAATTATGGTCAATAACACTTTAAACCCCTGCCCACCCCAACTCACCCGCCCTCCCATCAAAAATTAGCTTAGATATAAAATTTTCAGATTATGGCTTGAGTAGATTATGCCTGGGCAGCCTGCATGCTGTGGCCTATAAAAGGCTAATCACAGTCAAATTAAACAGATCATTAATCATTGATCATGGCGAAGCGCAAGCTTGTATCGATAAAAACTAAAATTGCAGCAATAGAAGAAGTTGAAAAAAAAGTTAAAACAAAAACAGAAATAGCAAAAGCATTTGATGTGCCTCTGAACACTTTGTCAACATGGTTGAAAAATAAAGAGGCCATATTGTCTTCTCGAGACAACTTTTGTCCCAATAGAAAACGCATGCGAACTGCAAAACATTCTGACCTAGAAGCGGCATTGCTTCTGTGGTTCAAAAATGCTAGATCAAAGAATGTTCCTATCTCTGGGCCTGTTATGCAAGCAAAGGCAAAAAAACTTGCTGATCAAATGGGAATCACTGACTTTTGCATGAGTGATGGGTGGTTAACCCGATTCAAAAAAAGACACGACATTCAATTTCGTACGATCTGTGGTGAGTCTGGTAGTGTAGAACCAGAGCAAACAAACCAGTGGATATCAACAACACTGCCACGCCTGCTAGAAAACTACAGCCCACGGGATGTCTTCAACGCAGATGAGTCTGGCTTATTCTTTAAACTTCTGCCAGGCAAGTCTCTTGTTATCAAGGGAGACTCCTGTCACGGCGGGAAGCGAGCGAAGGAGCGGCTGTCTGTTTTGGTATGCGCCAATATGGACGGCACCGAGAAGCTTCCTTTACTTGTCATAGGTGAGTGTCAAAAGCAGGTAAAAATATTTTCCTGTGTTTTCTATAGAAGTTGTTATTTTATGATTTTCTTCAGATTATTGACATGTAAATGTTTCATTTTTAATTTCAAGACATTAACCATGTACATTTTCTTTCTTTTTTTTTTAGGAATGGCAGCAAAACCGCGTTGCTTCAAAGACGTCAAAACCCTGCCAACACCATACAAAGCCAACAAGCGAGCTTGGATGACATCAGATATATTCACCGAGTGGCTGAGAGAACTTGACCGAAAGTTTGTGCTGCAGAAAAGAAAGGTCCTTATGATAATTGACAACTGCCCCGCCCACTCCAACCCCACTGGACTTAAGGCCATCAAGCTGGTGTTCCTGCCTCCCAATACCACAAGCAAAACACAGCCCATGGACCAAGGCATCATCGCCAATCTAAAACATCATTACCGCACTCTACTGCTACAGCGTCTTATTGATTCAATAGACAATAAAAGTGTTTTCACTGTGACTGTGCTTGAAGCCATGCGACTGCTATGCTCTGCCTGGTCATTGGTAAAGCAATCAACCATAGCCAATTGCTTCAGAACTTGTGGCTTCTCCTCTCCAGAGCCAGCAGAAAACAGTGAGGACCCCGAGGATGACATACCATTGGCCCAGCTCTTGACACGGCTGAATGACACTGGGTTTACGGTGGATGAGCAGAGGACTACGAGACTGCTGATAATGATCTGATCACTAGCACGCCCCTGACAGACAGTGATATTGGCCATGGTGCAAAATAAACAGACACCAGAAAATGACAGTGAAAGTGAAGATGACGACAATGAGGAACCCCCCATCCCAACACATTCTGCAGCTCGTGAGACGTGCCTGCAACTTCAGAGATATCTTGAACACCAGGCTAACGCAGGACAGTTTATCTCTCAATTAAACATGATGGAGCGTTTTGTGACCAAGTGCCAGAGGGACAGCAGTTCGCAAAAAAGCATTGTGCAATATTTCAAGTGACTCCAGTTAGATGTTCTTAGTGGTGTTTGTATCCTGTACATTATAATTACATATGTCTATATTATGAATGTTATTTTTTTTGTTGACATGTTTTTTTTACAAGTGCTGTTAATTGTCCTTTTGAATTTCATTAAATGTGTTTTAAGTGTTTACACACGTGTGACTTCTGAGTCTTTAATCCAATTACCGGTACTGCAACAGCCGTCAGTTATAGGGCCTACCATTACCAGACTTGGCTAGTGAATGAAAAAAAAAAAATCCTTTTAACGAACTTCTTTTGTAACGAACAATTCTCTTTGGTCCCTACGACTTCGTTACAACGAGAGTTTATTGTATGCATTTTGCGTTTGAGTAGAGCTTCGAAAGATGAAAATAAGTAAAGGGGAAATAAAAATAAAAAGTTTTTTTAGCATTTAATAGGGAAAATGTGAACACTGTGTAATAGCCTAAATACTGATTGGTCAAAAGTTTAAAACCATACCAAAAATAAGTCCTAAACAGGGTAGAAAATGTCCAACAAGAGGTCTCAATAGTGAATTGCTCGACCGTCATTGCGAATAACTGCAAATATTCGCTTTGGTATGGTCGATATAAGCGTTTGCAGAAGGCTGACTGGAATGTTATTCCAAGTGGTGAAGATGGCTTCACGAAGATCATGCACTGTTTGGAATTGACGTCCATTTCTACAGACTTCCATTGCCATCCACCGCCAAACATTTTTAATGGGGTTTAGTTCGGGTGAACACGCTGGATGGTCCAAAAGAATCACGTTATTCGCCAAGAAAAAGTCTTTTTTCTTGCGGGCATTGTGAATTGCTGCGTTGTCCTGCTGAAAGATTCAGTCAATTCCACTCAAACGAAGACCTTCACTCAATAAGGATGCTCTCATGCCAATGTAGCTAGTTGCTGTTTGACGCCCGTGTATAACCTGAAGCTCCATTGTTCCATGGAAGGAGAAAGCACCCCAGATCATGATGGAACCTCCTCCACTGTGTCATGTAGAATATGTCTTTGGTGGGATACCCTTATCATGCCAGTAACGTCGAAAGCCATCTGGACCATCCAGGTTAAAGTTTAACCTAGTTGTTTTTTGAAGACGTTTACGGTTTTTAAAGCCTTTCTCTCGTAGATGGTGTCTTATTGTTCTTGAGCTGCATTCTGCGTCCGTAAGGGCCTTAATCTCGTTCGACGATCGGCTGGTGTTTTGCCGGACAACCAGTCGAATCCTCTTGTTCAACGCCGGCGAAGTTTTCTTGGGCCGACCACTTGAAATTCTCGTTCCGTATCCCTCAAGGTCTTGTAAGAAATTTGCAACAGCAGTTTTACTACGCTCAATCTCACCAGCGATGACACGTTGAGAGATACCTTACTTTTGCAGCTCGACAATTCTGCCACGTTCAAACTCTGTCAACTTTTTAGCCTTTGTCATGTTTTTACCCAATGTAACACAGGAAATGTCAGTGGGAGATGTTGACAACGCCAATGCTTGAACGCAAATGACTAAATTTCGTTACGTGTTTACCAATTAACGCTTTGTTTCAGTATGGTCTTAAACTCTTTACCAGCTAGTATTTAGACTAATTTCATAGTGTTTTTTTATTTTTATTTTCCCTTTTCTTATTTTCATCTTTCGAAGCTTTACTCAAATAAATGGTTGAGTCTAACTTAACCATCAGTATACGCTAGGCTATCCAAAAAACAAGTCTAATAATTAAAATTAGGAGTGTGTAAAATTGACTAGCTTCTTTCCCTTTATGTACGAAATATTGGTTCAAAATTAGAGACGGCTATGCTCAGAAAATATCTGCATAGCATTGCCCAAACATTCTAAAACAAGAACAACATTTAATAGAAGATTTGTTTAACACTTGATAAAGTAACATAAAACAACTGACCAGTTACTTCATGTCTAACCTAATCACTTTGCATGCTAAAAGTAATCACACTGAGATTACTATTTCAATGATAAAAATTCTTTACGCATACACGTCTTAATAGTTAAGTAATTACAACTGTCTAATCTACTGAAATTCTTTCATACTTATAATGATGCATGTACTTGTAAATACAATAAATATTTAATGTTAATAGGTGTACTGCTCTCTCCCTATATACATACATATATATTAAAACTCTTATTACCCTACCAAAATTTGGTGAGCAATATTTTACTTTAAAGACACTTCCTAGAATTAGATATCTGTCTTTCTTTCATAATTTTTGTTCGTTTCAAAGCAAAGCCACATTGGGCCATCTACTGTGTCCATCGCGGGGAATTTAACCTCGATCTTTGTGTATGTATTTGTTATGTTACTAATAAAAATAAATTACACCCTAATAACACAGGCCTACGATTGTTTCATTGTCTTGCAATTTTTACATGTTCTACAGTCATTTTTGTACGTTGATTCTGAAAATGATACCCAGATTTTTCACAAAACAGTACAATGCAATATATAAAAAACAAATGCCACAAAACGTAGTTTTAAGATTAAAAGACGTAGATTTCACAAAACAAGATAAGTGAAGATAGGATACACATTCGTCTGACATCAATGTTCTTCCCTTTTCTTCAGTTTATATTTTCTTCAACAAACATAACAATAAAAAATGTTCATTGTAATAAACGAAATAATAATTTCATCTTTGCAAACGTTTTTTCTCCCCAATTTATAAAAACTCCTTACGTGATGCGACTTTGCTCTAAGACAAACAATCCATCCTTTTCTGCCTCATTCTATCGGTAATTTTGAATTTTATTTCTTGATATCAATATGATATCTCCCATTATTGGATAGGTTTTTTCACGTTACATCTGTATACCAGAATGATAATAAAAAATCTCATTTTTTACGATGTTAATTTATTTCCCCACGAGCCATCAGTTTTAAGATGAAAAGTAAACATTAATCAAACTTCTACGTTAATATATTACAATTCTTTAATTAAAGTATAAAAAGGGATTGGCTAATTAATTGGTTTGGCGTTTTATGGCGCAAAGCAGCTTGGCTATCTGCGCCATAAAAATAGAAACGTAATAAAACTTTTACTTCAAGATCTCCTCAATACTCAATTATCAGCTTGTAAATTCCCAAACATTTGGAGAAATTACGGCTTCTTTTTAGCACTAAACAATTAAATTCCATTATTCGGTTAGAATAGCCTATCAGTTGAGAGTGGGTGGTGTTGACTAGCTGCCTTCCATCTAATCTACGCTTCAAAATTAAATACGGCTAACGCACATAGCCTTCAAAGGGCTTTGCGTGAAAATTAAGAAACAATAGTACTTGGCTAACGATTTTTTTTTTTTTTTACTTTTACAAAGATAATTATGATCAACAACCACCATCGTCACGATTTAAGCTGATCACCGGTTTCCTAAACAGAGAAGAAAAACAAAGTTGAACATTTAGTAAGTAAAAAAAAGAAGATTTAACAATTACGTTTCTACGAATTCTCTTACCTGACAAGTATAAAGTTAATTAAAATCAAGCGTTATACATCGTCATCACAGAAATTAGCACGAATTTTGGAAGGTATAGCCTAAAAACTTGTTCTAATTATTCTATCTTCAGGCACGAGTAGGATAAACACTGTTTTGACACATAATCTGTAATGATGTAACTCATTATTTTAGAAAGAAGATTGTATAGTTGGTCTGGCATGGCCAGGTGAGTTAAGGCACTCGACTCAGAATCTGAGGATCGCGGGTTCGAATTCTCGTCGCACCAAACCTGCTCGCCCTTTCAGCCGAGGGAGCGTTATAATGGTACAATCAATTCCACTATTCATTAGTAAAAGAGTAGCTCAAGAGTTGGCGGTGGGTGGGGATGACTAGTTGCCTTCCCTCTAGTCTTACACTGCTAAATTAAGGACGGCTAATGTAGCTAACCCTCATGTAGCTTTGCGCGAAATTCCAAGCAAACAAACATGGTATAGTTATAAAATAACAGGTTTCTGCCAACAAAATTATCGTTTCAATATCATAAATAGTAGTTTTACCCCGTTATTTGATCAAACTTTTCAATTATAATAATTGATGGCATCTGGTATCATTAAGTTTGCTCCCGTAGTGGGCAGGCAGAGCGTAGACCATCTATTGTGCAGCATTGCGCTTAATTACAAAGTAAATGAATCAAAAAAGTTTTAGTGCTTCTATCTGTTGGTCATGATCATCAACACAATATTAGTAATTCGGAATTACATCCCACTAGAAAAATCTGTTCTTTTCTCTGTATAATATGTTATCACCAATAACTTCACCTTTCATGTGGTCTGATTTGAACTTATTAATCTGTACTAATTTTACATTAACGTAACTTGTCTATAAATTAAAACAAAACTTTTCCTTGCCTATGAGTTAAAATGAACAAAAAAATCAATGAAATAAAAATATATTTTGCTTATTAAGAAAAACTCTGTATTTAAATTAGTTGTACCTTAAAAACCGCTCTTTCAAATAATAGTCTGTTAAAGGAGGCGACTATTTATCAGATGAAATATAACACTAACTTAGCAATATACGTAAAATGAAATTTTTCACATATAGAAAACTTCCATTCTCAAAATAAGCATGCATATTAACAAACGTAATGCACATTTTAACCCACGATCACTTATTGTTACGAAACAAAGATGTGTTTCTACATATTTAAGTACATTTGTTAGGACATAATTAAAGCCTGATGATGACTCAACGAAAGTGGTGAAAACATGTAATAACATTTCTTCGTTCTGCAATAATAAGTAATAGTGATTTGAAGGTGTTTTACATTTATTAATTGAATACAACAAGATACACGAGTAAACCAATTAAGTATGAATATTGTATTCTCGAATAATCAAGAATATATTGTGAATCAAATTGTGATATCACATTATGTTACTTTGACTTCAACACGAAACAAACAAACCAATCTGTGAACATATGTCGACCGTAGTTTCATTTTTGGCGAACTATCCCTATATTATCATATAAAAACACAAACTATTTTATACTTAGTTAGTCTCTATTATATTTAATTACATATTTGCTTGATCATCAATTGTACTAATGCTTATGGTATGAAAGATTAAAAATATGCTATCATAATTTGCTTGTATAATATCGAGTATTATAGGTGGATGATTGGGTGTTTTACATCAAAGTTACATTTCTTTGACTGCTGTGTTCACTATGGAAAATCAAACCGCGAATTTCAGTAGCTTTGTCATAAATGCAATACAATACAATCGCACTCTGAATAAATTCTACCGACAGAGCTGGTGATTATGAAAGCTTTTGGAGAAGGAAGAATGCTGAGAAACAAAATTATATATATATTTATTTGAATGGTTCTCAACTAACTATAGATACATCTATTTTAAAAATAACAATAATCAGAAGGGTAACCATAGATTAAGTAAAATATATGTACACTTTCACAGTATGCACACATGACCCAGTCACATCGTATTATTAGTTTACACAATACAAATATAATAAAAAATAAATATTATTTTAAAATAAAACAACTAAAACAATTGGTTTTAGTGTGAACTTCAATACAGAAACTGATTGACTAGACGCTACATCTACTTTTATATGATTCAGTAATTGTGGGTGGGTTGGCATGTTTTTCTAAGAACGGCATTACTTTTGTCCGCAACAAGTTTGACGTCAGTGGAATGAGTAGCTTTGTATGTTACCAGGCGATCAACAATTTATCACGGAGATTAAGATACTAGATGTGTTCTTAATGAAAAGGCATTTAAAAATAAATTTATGATAGAGACATTCACGACACACATTATTATCACGATTAAGAACAGTAACTTAGACACAGTTATGTTTTATATACATTGGTTTGTTTTGTTTCTTTGTTTTTGAATTTCGCACAAAGCTACTCGAGGGCTATCTGTGCTAGCTGTCCCTAATTTAGTAGTGTAAGACTAGAGCGAAGCTAGTCATCACCACCCACCGCCAACTCTTGGGCTACTCTTTTACCAACGAATAGTGGGATTGACCGTCACATTATAACGCCACCACGGCTGAAAGGGCGAGCATGTTTGGCTCGACCGGGATGCTAACCCGCGACCCTCAGATTACGAGTCGCACGCCTTAACACGCTTGGCCATGCCGGGCCATATACATTGGTCAGACAAGATATGGCAAAATTAGTTGAGCTGGTATTTTCGCATGTGCCAAACTGTCTCCACCACACTACATGCATGGTTGTGTGTATTTTTTTACAGCAAAGACACATAGGGCTATCTATTAAGTCCACCGAGGGTTCTCAAACGCCTGATTTTAACGTTGTAAATCCGGAGACTAACCGATGTACTAGCGGGGGTAACATCCCTGGTTAAAAAAGGAGGGAGAAACTTAAGGATTTTGCGTAAAAAACAGTTGAATAATCCTAAAAAAGTATTACTTTACTTTTAGATACACTCATATTTCCGTTTTTTGTGCACTCATAAGTTATGAGTAATAGCAATATGTTAAGCAGAAATTTCAGAAAACTAGGTTGTGTTTTTTATCGTAATAATTGCTTTTTCAACAAAATGTTATTAATTACTGCAGATGAAACAATCGTTCTAGAGAATTTATCTATTGTATACTCCGATAATAACAACTGTTGGAAATTATAAGAGGATTCATGTTAGGGTGAAGTTTGTTTAAAGCCTAGACTATAGTGGAAAACAAAAACAGGTAAATGACACAGTCCAGACCGAACAACTCCCTTTTTTCCTTCTCTATTGATAACTATTCTGCTATCTACGTTCAAAGAATGGTAATTACGTCACTTGTTACAAAACTTCAAACAGCGACATCACCCTAACTCAGTTTCCGTCGTGCTCCTCCCCTTCACAGTAAAATACTTTTCGCAAGTAATAACAGCAAAATTAACATATTCTTTACCTGTTTTTAATGTTTTGGAATTTGGAATTTCGCACAAAGCTACTCGAGGGCTATCTGTGCTAGCCGTCCCTAATTTAGCAGTGTAAGACTAGAGGGAAGGCAGCTAGTGAGTAAATGTGCTGACAAAAAAATAAAGTTTAAAAGCAAACTGGGCCCGGTATGGCCAAGTGGTTAAGGCAATCGACTCGTAATTTGAGAGTCGCGAGTTCGAATCCCCGTCACACTAAACATGCTCGCCCTTTCAGCTATGGGGGCGTTATAATGTTAAGATCAATTCCATTATTCGTTGGTAAAAGATTAGCCCAAAAGTTGGCGGTGGGTGGTGATGGCTAGTGCCTCCCCTCTAATCTTACACTGCTAAATAAGATATGGTTAGTGCAGATAGCCCTAGAGTAGATTTGCGCGAATGTAAAACAAAAAAACAATATATATATATGACGTTATAATCAAGTATTTTGTTCTCAGTTTAATTATAAATAAATAAAAACTTATGGGTTTGTTTGCTTTGAATTTCGCGCAAAGCTGCTCGAGGGCTATCTGCGCTAGCCGTCCCTAATTTAGCAGTGCAAGACTAGAGGGGAGGCAACTAGTCATCACCACCTACCGCCAACTCTTGGGCTACTCTTTTACCAACGAATAGTGGGATTGATCATTACATTATAATGCTCCTTACGGCTGAAAGAGCAAGCATATTTGGTGTGACGGGGATTCGAACCCACGACCAGCGGATTACGAATTGAGTGCCTTAACCAGCTGGCCATGCCAAGGAGATTAGCATTGGAATTATGGAAAGAAGTTATTTATTCAGATGTATTCAGAAAAATTTCCGTTTCGTGGATGGTACATGAAAATGTACACGTAAATTAACACGTTATATGTTACGGTGAACTGAGTCAATTACTTGATGAAATTAGGTTATTACTTTTAGTGTTTTAAATATTATTTTTCTTTTGTAATGACAGTATTTCTGTTTCTAATCTAAAAATAATTATACTTTTATTTTTGTCCAATTAACTTATATTCATATTTATTTACACTATAGGTATTGACAAAACAATAAAAAATCATTGTTAGTCTCAACTTCAGTGAATTACAGATGCGTTGTCAAGTCACGTGACTACTGAGTAGTTACTACAGGTCTGGCTAGTTGCAGTGTTGGGACCAAGGGCGTTGTGGTATGTCTGAACATTTTAATTTATATCTGTATAAATTAAAAATTTACAATGTTGTGATGTACTACCAATTTGAATTGAGCTTAAGAGTAAAGTGATACTTCAAATACATCTCTGATTACTAGTACGTACGTATTATTAGTAGTACTTTTCCTCACTAGTAGTATAGCTGGTTTTACTCAAGACTTAAAATGAATATATTATGAATATAAATTCTAAACCAAAGTTAATTTTACCATTGTAAATCATAACAAAAAGTTGAGTTGCTCAGCGGCTGTTTTCAGGCTCTAGAAAGTAGTTTATTAGTATAGGTAGAAAAGTACTGGGACTGCAGGTAGTCCATAGTAGCTTGTTAGAAATCCAAAAACAAATTAAACGCTTAAATGGCCAATGAATTGATTGTTTTAGGCTTCACTGGGCTGTCAGTGAAATTTAAACTTGGAATAAGGACAGATATGCCTAAACTTTGAGAAGTGATTATTTTATTGCATCAGACTATACAGTTATAACTTACACCAGTTACATATTTGTGTATATATATTACACTACAGTGCAACAGTTTTTTACAAGCATTAAGCTCACATTTAAATTATAATAACATGGTGTTGTAGCAGTTAATATTAAAAATAAAGTAAAATGTATGTATGAAGTGCCAAGAATGTTGTAAGATTTTATTGATTAGTTTTTGTTATTGAGCTTCTAATTTGTTCTTTAATTTATTATGTATCAAGTATAACCTGTGTATATTTTTCATTACAATGTGAGTAGACATTAATGCTACTTTATATGCTAACTGGACTTCTAAAAGCTAAATTTGGACATAGATGCAAAGGAAAATATATTAAAAAAAATAGTATATGTATATAAATTGAGTAGAGATAACTAATACTATGTGTACATAATTAAAAACTGCTAAAATAAACCCAAAACTAAATACATTATGAATGCTTCTTTTGTTGACTTTAAATTGGATCTTACAGGCTGAAATATTTTTAAGGACATACAAAAACTGAGTAGTAATAGTTTTTGCATTGAATGCCTTTTAAGCAGTAATATATTTTGTAAAGTAAAACAACTTTTGATTGTGTTGAATTTATTGAAAATAAAAAAAAATTGTTACACATAGTATGTAATGTATTTAAATAATATTTGAATCTCTGATCTTGTCAGATTTCAGTTGTTACCTATTAAAATTGAAATATGATTGTTGAAACATAACTGAAACTCAACACAGTGATTTAAATTTCAGCTCAACAGAACAGAGATATAGTCTTAAATCTGACTTTGCACCAAACTATTTCCTTTCGTAAATATTTGGATAAATTATAAGGCAATTAAAGTATTGGTAAGAATTGTAGAACCAGGAAAGTGAAGAAAGGTATCATTACCAAATGTTTTCATAAACCCTGCAGAATTGTATTTCAAACCTGTAGGGGTTTTTTAAACAGCTGATTGGGAAATGCTATTTCAGATAATTATTAACTTTAGCAACTTTATTGTGAAGGCAGTTAATTGTGCAAAATATATTTTACAACCAAAATTTCATTAATATATATTTCATTTTTACAGATAAGTAGTTTTTAATTAGTATCTTTTTAAATTTCTAAGATGCTTAACATTTTGTTAATATTTGGGAAATCTCAGGAATAGAAACATCGAGATGAAAGAGTGTTAAACAAGAAGGTATTCTTGTTGGTGCAAATCACATTTTTATAAGTATTTATTATAATAACTTTAAAGTAGGAATTACAATTATTTAGCATTATTTCAAGTTATTCTCACACATTTTGTTTTCTGATAACACTTTTTATGTGGGCTTTTCAAAAATGATGCATCATGTGAAGTGTAATCTTTGTGAATATTGCATTTTCTGCAGTATTAAGTATTTTAAGGAAAATTGTATAAGATCTTTTAATTTAGTTTAATAATTAAATTAAAGCCTTCATCGAAATCAGTCCTGTGAAATTGGTAGACAATGCTAACTAAAAGAATGTGTTGTGTGAGAAAATAATACATATATTAATGTTCAGCTCGTTGTGTATGTGCATAATAACTAAATGTCTGGTCTAATTTTTATCTCCTGAACACTATATAAGAAAGATGTTTATGTCCAAATTCTTCGTATAAAGGGTAAATTATAGTAAAATTATTCATTTTTTGTAGTTGAAATTTCATATAAATATTGACATCAACCCATTAGTTTTTGCATGTACTATACAGTCAAACTAGGAAAACTTATGGACCAAAATGTTTCTTTTTGTGAGGATATTTCATAAAAGAAATGGGTCTTTTACATGGGTTAGTTAAAAGAAATATCTTGAAGGTAACAGCATAAAAGGAAAAAATATATAAAGAGAAGAACATGTTTGAGTACACATCATTGTTCAATTTATATATTTTGTCTATTTTTCATGTCAGTATTATGTATATGTTTGATTTTATTGTACCCATGTCAAATGAATTGAACTGACTATCTCCTTTTTGATACTTATAGAAATGATAACTGTAAGAAATGTTTATTTTTGGTAATGTTGATGTTATTTTTTAACCAATTCTAAGCGTGTTAATTGTTATACAGATGTTTTTAAACTCGTATTTTGATATTTAAAACTTACAGCAAAGTTAACATCTTCCTTACCTGAAAGAATACTGTGGTGATTATGCATCATAGTTATTTAGAATTGGTCTCAACTTTGTAAAGTAATTTTTTTCAAATGAATGAACTCCAAATATCAATTATTTAAAATTCTATATTTTATTTTCTTTAATCCTATCAAGATAGCAAATAGATTAAGGGTCATGTCATCTCATTTATTGACTTGCATTCAAAATTTTATCGAACTACTATTTTATGAACTCATGAGCATATTTGGTATCAAAGTGTATATTATAAATGAAATGTTAGTATTATGCATTAGTTAATTTCTTAATTTAAAAGTAAGAAAGAAAATAATACATCTAAATATTGATTTTTGTGAGTCATGAATTATGTTAAATGCTGCAGTGGCTCAAATTACAATTTTTTTTTATGTCAAAATGCTAAGTCTATAATCTTTTATTTTGCTGAGATATGGCCTATGTACTGAATCAAACCCATTGATCTTGTTCACATCTTTAGAAATGGTCTCTTATATATACTTCAATATGTGTCATGAATTACCAATTGACAGCTTAAAATGTTCTAGTGGTTTTCTCAGCCATTTTAGTCTGTTAAAAAAGCCACCTTGTTTTTTCGAACCAAGATTTCAAGGTGGTTGGTTGTATCTTTAGTCTGTTTAAAATTTCGTATCTTTTATGTCTAAATACAACTTAGTTAGCTTCATAAATTATAGTGGAATGCTATAGTATCGACAGAATAGTTTGATATTTTTCGTTGTTTAACTATATATATATATATATAACATTAAAAAAAAAATTTCATTTGATATCCTCCATGTGCAAAAATTTCAAAAGGATTTACAACTTGCATCCAGGAGCAACTAAGTTGAAAGGTCATAGCTAGAAGAGATAATTGCTTGCTTTACTTCTTTATTTATTGTTCTATATTTTTAAAAAAGTTTAATATATCATATCAAAATAGTATGATCTATATACATGTGTATAATAATTGTAAAGGCCAAGTGTCATTTTTTTTATTGGATCCAGTAACGTGAGTGCACATGCACCACATCGATGCAAGTTATGTAATGTTAGCCAAGCACAACTGGAAGATAGATATATTTTAGTGAAGATTAATACATTTTGATAAAATTAAGTGAATTTTAAAATTAAGTTAAAAAAATCATAAGGAAGGACTGCATTAAAAACAGCAAATTCAAACCTCTGACTAATTTTATTAGTTTGTTATAACTTAAAATAACAAGCCAAAATAAATAAAGCAAAGAACACTGCACTAACTGAAAGATCCAAGGGTACAAACTATAATGTGGGATTATAAAATGTGCTATAGGTTTTGTAGGTGACTGCAGAAGTAGGGCCCACATTGAGGTGGGGATGCACCATCTATCAGTCTCACATATGAAATAAGAGTAGCAACAGATATAGAAATTAGGAACTCAAGATGTGGGTGCTAAAGCCCATAACATCCCACATATATATCACCCTTCACTGCCTGCAGACAGTTGTGTGAAGGTGACTGCTCTCCAAAGTAAAGAAAAATTAATTGAAATATTTCAATTCATTTTTCTTCTTTACTTTACTATTTTATTTTTATGTGAGACTGGTGAATGGAGATTAAGACTGATAGACAGTGTATCCCTACTGGGTCCTAATTCTGCTGTAACCTCCAAAACCTAGAGGACATTTTATAATTTCACATTATAGTTTGTTAATCATATGAAAATCACTTTGCACTCAAGCTAGTAATGAAACACTCAATATTTTCACACACAAGTCTTTTATTAAAAATACTTTATTATAAAGAGTTTGTTATTTTTTTTGTGTACAAAGCTCTTGCAAACTTTATAAAAAATCTACCAGATATTGTGGATATACACATATGACATCAAAGGTTATAGTATAAATATGTAACATATGCAAATGTGAATGCAAACTAATATGTTGTGAAAGGGTTAAATTGTAACTATTTTCAGTGTTATATTTTGTATATTTATATTTTAAACTTCCTGTAATAATTGGCCATGGTTAGTCACTTTTATTCCTGTTATTTTTTATGTTTTTGGCCAGAAACAGTAGTACTTCATTTTGTTGTCATAAATTGTTTCATTAAGAAATGATGAATACAAATGTTTTAATCATTTATTTGAAATATGCTGTATCATTAACAGGTATAGAATTTTGTTTATTTTAGTTATATACAATAATTCCAAATTTGTTAATAAATATCAAAACTTTTATTTCAATTAATAGTTTTCATTTTTGTTATTGCCATATTAATTTAAAAAAAAAAGGATTATTTTATATTAAAGTAAATTTTAAAAAATCGAAGGAGAAACATTTTGTTGTAATTCACATATATTGAATTGCCACCCTTTTCTATAATCTCTAAATTAGGCTAATTTACAAAAATAATCTGTGTACTTCATTTTTGGACTGTGAATATTCCAGTTGATTAAATAAAACATTTTGTGTATATGTTGTTATGGCTATAAAAGGAGAAAATTAACAAATATTAATTTTTCTTCACAAGTTGAAAGTTTAAAGTTACAGGATGGGGGACTGCAGTGACCTTGACAGACAAATTGAACAACTAAGACGATGTGAAATAATCAAAGAAAGTGAAGTAAAAGCTCTTTGTACAAAAGCCAGAGAAATCTTAGTAGAAGAAAGTAATGTTCAACGTGTTGACTCGCCAGTAACAGTATGTTATCACAATAAATTCATTTATTTGTTTCACAGTTCAGTTATGATGAAATAATGCAATAAAAAGTCTTTATTAAAAAAGGTCTGTGATGTTTTTTAAGTACGCACAATTCATGTTTTATCTAACACGTATACTGTGGACATAAGATCTTTGATTTTACCTTTATTGCTTTATGTTAATGTGCATTAGATTATGGATGTAAGAATAAGTAGTTTTTACTCAAAATAATTTTCTGAATGCTAAAAAGTACATATTATTTGAATTTTTTTTTTAAGTTTATGTAACATCTTCCATGGATTGTTCAATAGTACCCACCAAATGTAGCTTTCATCTTCTGTATATGCAAGTATAAAATAATTGTAAATGAGCAAATAAAAAATATAAGTTGTGAAAAAAATTTTAAAATGAAAAATAATACATCAAAAAAGGAATTGATATACCTGATGTCCATTATTTAAATTTAAAGGAATATCCCAAGTGAGACTTGTTAAATAACCTGAACAGTCAAGAAGGATTAAATAAAATGTTTTAGGCTTCAAATATTTTGCATCATTAAACTTTGATTATTTAGTCAAATATGTTTTGCTCTACAAATGGCACTGTTGTTATTGAATTTAAAATATGTGATTGTGCATATATATAAAGGCTTTTATCTGTTAATTAAAGAAAAAATATTTTTTTATATTGTGATGTTCATGTGCTGTATTGAATATGATTTCCTTGTTCAGTTTTATTATGACATACACTTGTGTGTATATGATCCACCAGTTATTTATTCCAATGCTAATGTTATATCAGTGATAAAAGGTTTAACAAAGTAAAGCTGAAATGATATACTTTGTGCACTTATTACCAACTTTAATGGTGTCACTGTCAGTATCTTGAAACATGAACAGTAAAACTCACTACAATTTCTTTAAAGAATCTTCTTTAATTTGCATCTAATTTTATCATAAAAATACCAAAACCACCTTAGTTGTAGTGTAAAAATATCAGTAACCTTAAAGTTCAAAATGTATGAAAAGAGCAACCTTATTTTTTGAAGTTTTGTTTTGAATATAACACAAAATATCCTATTAAATCATTTTGAGATTAACATTCTAACTTATGGGTTAGTAAATGAAAAAAAGAGGTATTGTGTAAAAAAAAAAATTATCTTTAATTGTTTAATATGAAATAACAAAACTTTGATAAATAATTTCACCTTCCCCTTGAGGTGGATTCTTATACATGGTGAGGGGACCTCTCGGGGAAGGTTCTGTACTTTCAATTTACCTTCTCTGGGACCTAAACATTCACTTGTATTTGCTGTGCATGGCAACCCATGAAGGCAAGGATCCTGATGGTTGAGGGGTCCACACTCCAACACACCACTTTGGTCTTGAATTCCTATGGACTGGCAGCCTTATGAAGGGTCCCACCCAGGGTCAGTCAACTGGTCCACTTGGTCTATGATCAACCAAGTACCAGTATTGGACATTCTCGATGGGTGTTGTGGACATTGTCTGATACTGCTGTTCATGTATAGTGCTCACGAAATCCTTGCATTACTGCAGTGTCCTTGTTTGGCATTGTAGTGCATTCTCTCATAGGGCTCCATGGTGGGTGGGGTCAGTGGGCACTGAAATGTAGCATTTTTATTATGGATACCTCCATTTATGAAAAAATTAGATAAAAATTTAAAAAAAAATAATAGGATGATGACCATGTATGGACAACTCTGCTGTGCAGTTAACATCACAGTCAGATTCTCTACCTTAATTTCTAATTATCCATTCCTTACTCAAGAAATCCTTAGAGCAGATGTCCTTCTTTTTTTATTCAAAAGGGATTAGAAGGGCTTGCTGGCTCCCTTAAGTCAGTAAAGATGTGCTCTGGAGACGTTTTGGTGGAAACATCTTCACCACAACATACCAAACTCTCTTGAAAGCAAAAGCCATTGGGGATATACCCATCGAGGTTACTCCCCATCAAACTTTAATTCTTCTAGAGGAGTTATAGTTGAGAGGGATTTAAAGAATATTCCTGAGTCAGAGATTCTTGCTGGTTTCCCCTGCCAAGGCATTTCTGTAGTGTGCTGAATCTCCAAGCACAGAAACAGAATAATGGAACCTACTAATGTTCTGATATTGATGTTTTCATCATCACAACTTCCTGCCACAGTCAAAGAAGGTTATCTGAACTGTAAGGTACAGCCATACATTCCCAACCCTCTCCGATGTTTTCAGTGTTAACTGTTCAGTCACTTAAAAACATAATGTTGTGGTTCTTTAACATGGGTTTGTTGTGGTGGCAAACACCACAACACATACGAGTGTAAACTAGAACTACCTTGTGTAAACTGTAGTGGTCCACATCCCTCTTACTCTTTTTTTTTCTCCTAAATGGGTGGAGGAGAAAGAGGTGAAATGCTTGAAGACTATAAATAATATCTTCTACCCAGAGGCTCAGAAATTATTGTCCCTATCTCCATCTTGGAAATATGCTGCTGCACTCTGTTCCACTGCCACAGTGAGAATGCAGATAGACCTCTCTGTGCCTTCAGCAGAGTTGTGTCCAGAACATCTGAAGAATCTCTTGCCCTCCGTGATTAAGAGTTGACGAATCTCTGAACCTGGCAATCGTTCCAGTGACTGCCTGGTTCCACTTCCTTTTACTTTGGGTTTGGGCATTTTCTTGTGTCCATACTATTCTACAGCCCTGAGAAGTAAAAAGACCATTATTTCACACCCTCTCTCACTGGAATATTTGTCCACAGACAAAAACTTACCTACTTGACCCAGGGCAGAATCCATGGAGGTGGATAGATCTTTGTTCAATAAAGAAAAAAATGTGGTTGAAAACAGAAGGGTTCCTCCACTACATTCTCCTCCATATAAATAAAAATGCCCACTCTGATCTAGTGGAACTGTTGGAGTTTTCATTAAAATATAAATGACATTAAGAATTCCACCTGGAATTGTTTTGCTTCCTCAGTGCACCATGCTTTTTCAGAATAGATGGACTGCTGTTGTTCCTTTTGGCCTTTGTATCCAGGCACAGTTGGATGAATTGGATCTATATCCACTGATCAGCCCCATTAACATCCCCAAATGGATCTTTGTCCGAGTCATTTGAAAAGGTGGATACTCCCAGTTGAAAGTATCACTTTCTATTTACTGAACATCTCTTAAATCATCCTTCCATTTCCATTTATATAGATGGTTCAAAATCAGGTGATTCTGTGGGCTCTGCCATGGTTTGTTGTGATTCAGTTGTTACACACAGAATTCCCCTCTACAATTTCTGTGTTCACTGCCATTTTTCTTTCCCTAGATCACATAGCAGCTATGCAGTACACAAACTTTGTTATTTACACTGACTCAATTAGCTCTCTATTGGCCCTGGAATTACTTCACTTTAGTTCTCACCTTTTTCTCGTCAAAATACAAAACTGACTTGTCCATTTCTCTCTGTAATCTACTTCTATCCAGTTCTTCTAGACACCAGGCCATGTCGATATTCTTGGGAAGGAGCTCAGTGACATTGCAGCTAAGTCTGTCTGCTCTGGTACTATCACCCATACCTCTCCCATACATTGACTATGGTTCTGTATCCAAGGCTCAGCTCAGCCAGTTTTTCTGGTTAGGCAATGCATTGGTCACAGTTTAACTCATCGCTTTCTGTTATCTGATACTGCCCCTCAGTGTGCATTCCTGTATATGGTGAGGAGACCTCCCAGGAAGGTTCTGTTCTGTCTGGTTACCTTCTCTGGGATCTAAACATCCACCCACGTGTTTGCCGTGCGTGCTGACCCGTGAAGGGGAGGAGAGGATCCTGGTGGTTGAGGGGTTCAACCCTAACACACCACTTTGGCCTTGAATTCCTGAAGACGGGCAGCCTTTGGGTGGCCTCCTTGGGTCAGTTGGCTGGTCCACTTGGGCTAGAGGCAACCAAGTAGCTGAGTTGGAAGTTCTCAACTGGTGTTGTGGACATTGTGCCTGATGCTGGTGTTTGGGTATAGTGCTCACAAAACCCTGGCATTGCTGCATTGTCCTTGCATGACATTGTAGTGCATCCCCTCATAGGGCTCTATGGTGGGTGGGGTCAGTGGTTACCGAAATTTTTCTTTTTTTCCTATGGATCCTTCTTCAAAAAATTTAAATAAAATAGTGAAAAAACAGTCAATAGGTAAGCAACCACGTCTTGAAGACTCTGAGCAGCAATCTTCGACATCTGTAACACACGTACCTCATTTTCTTATATTACATTTTCTTTCAGAAAAATCTTTAGGGCAATTATCCCCTTTTTTTATTCAGAAGGGACGAGAGGGTCTTGCTGGCTCTCCAAAGTCAGTAAAGAAGCTTCGATCTGGAGACATATTAGTTGAAACATCCACAACCCACCACAGTGAACTCCTCTTGAATTCAACGGCAATTGGGGATATACCTATTGAGGTTACTCCTCATACTACCTTGAATTCGTCACGAGGAGTTATTGTTGAGAGGGATTTGAAGAATGTCGCTGAGTCAGATTCTTGCTGGTCTCTCCAATCAAGGAATTTCTGCAGTGAGGTGCATCTCCACTCGCAAAGATGGAGTTATGCTGCCATCAAATACCCTCGTTTTGACACTTACATCATCATGTGCACCCGCCACCATCAAGGCAGGTTATTTAATTTGCAGGGTACGGCCATACATTCCAAACCCTCTCCGATGTTTCCAATGTCAGAGGTTCAGCCATTCACAGACATCATGTCGTGGTTCCCTGACATGTGCTCGTTGAGGTGGCAAGGACCACAATGCCTATGAATGTGACATGGGCCCACATTGCATCAACTGCAATGGTTCTCACCCTTCCTACTTTCATTCTTGCCCAAAATGGTTGGAGGAAAAAGAGGTGCAGCGTTTGAAAACGACTCATAACATTAGTTATCCTGAGGCTTGGAAATTGCTACTCGCTGCACCTCAGACATATGCTGCTGCACTTCATTCCACAACTACAGTGGGAGTGCAGACAGATCTCTCTGTGCTTCCAATAGAATCATTTTCAAAACAAATGAAAAGCCTTTTGACCTCGATGGTTAAAAAGGTTGATGAATCGACTTCCACACCCATCTCTGTTCCTTCCATACATTCCAACAAACCTCAAGATCCACATCCTTCAGTTTAAAATACAGGAATTTCTTCTGATACATCTTTTCTCCCACCCCAAGAGGCAAAACAATCATTCGATCGCATCCTCAGTGACTGGAATCCCCTTCCAATAACAAAGACCTGCCCAATCAACCCAGGGCAGGATCAATGGAGGTTGATAGACCTCCTCCGACTAAGGACAGTAAGGAAAAAAGACGTGGTCGTACACAGAAGGGTTCTCCAGCCACTTCGCCTACCTGTCATTAAAAATGGCCACCTTTATACAATGGAACTGTCGAGGTTTACGTTCTAATCTGGATGATATCAAAACACTGATTGCTTCCTACCATCCCGTGTGTCTTTCCTTACAAGAAACATTTCTAAAACCTGCTGATACTGTCACCATTCGGCAGTTTTCTCTGTACAGAAATGACAGGCTGTGTGATGGACGAGTACATGGAAGAGTGGCACTATTGGTTGATCAGCATGTGCCCACCCTGCCTGTCACTCAACACATCCTTAGAGGCCATAGCCATCCATGTTTCCTTGGGTCATACCATCACTGTTTGTTCTCTTTACCTGTCCCCTGGAAGAGACATGATCAATCAGACCTTGATGCTCTCGTTGAACAGTTGCCGTCTCCCTTTCTACTCCTGGGGGACTTTAATGGACATCATCCCCTCTGGAGAAGTGCTGTTATTGATAGGAGGGGTCCCTCTGTAGAGCATATGCTCTCTGATCACAATCTTTCTCTTTTCAATACTGGTTTTTCCACTTATTTTCATGCTCCTAGTCAGTCCTTTACTGCTATTGATCTCTCAGTTTGCTCCCCTTCCTTATTCTCCCATTTTTCATGGAGGGTTGACAATTATCTGCTAGGCAGTGATAATTTTCCTATACCTTTGAGAGAGACTGGCTGTGGTCGATGCCACCCTACCTGCGTGCCCTGGTGGAAGCTGGATCAGGCAGACTGGTCCACTTTCACTGCTCTCGCAGAACTTGATCCTGCCATCGTGAATCAGCCATCAATAGAAGACTGTGTGGCAGCAGTAGCTGGCTGTATTATACAAGCAGCTGCTCAGTGTATTCCTAAAACCTCGACACGTTTTCCACGATATCCTCGTCCGTGGTGGAATCCTGCTTGCCACTTAGCACTGAAGGCTCAAAAATGGGCCTGGGATACTTTTCGTAGATATCCCACATTTTTGAACTGCGTCGCTTTCCAACGGGCCCGTACACATGCTAGGTGGGTAAGAGGTCAAAGCCAGAAGGAATCTTGGATTAAGTTTACAACTAGCATATCTTCTACCACCAGTTCCAAGGTCATATGGGACAGGATTCGGAAGGTCAGTTGACACTACAATTCTGCCCCCTCTCGATTTTACTCTCTGGTGGTCAGGAGGTGGCTGATGTCTGGAGCATTGCTGATACTCTTGGTGAAAACTTTTGCCAGGTATCTAGCACTTCTGCTTGTTCCTCCACCTTCTTGGCCATCAAGACTCGGGTAGAGTGTTCACCTCTTTCCTTTCGAACTGACTGTCTCTTTAACTATAATTATCCATTTACACTGGTGGAACTGAAAATGGCTCTTCATCGGTCTGGCAGTACATCTGTTTTACCTGATGATGTACACTATGACATACTGCACCATCTATTTCCTGCTTCTCTTGATGTCCTTCTAATTGTCTTTAACCGGATCTGGCAGGAGAATGTTTTTCCTGATGCCTGGTGCCAGGCTATTATTTTACCTTTCTCTAAGCCAGGGAAAGATCCCAAGATTCCTTCAAACAACCGTCCAATTGCTTTGATGAGCTGTCTCTGTAAGACCTTAGAAAGGATGGTTTAATGCTTGTCTTGTTTGGTTCCTCGAATCAAACAACTTCCTCTCTGCCACCCAGTGTGGGTTCCAATGACAGCACTCCACCACAGACCACCTAATTCGACTTGAAACGTCAATCAGAGAAGCATTTCTCAAACGCCAACATCTTGTATCAATATTCTTTGACATTGAGAAGGCTTATGACACAACATGGAGGTATGGCGTTTTGCGAGACCTCCATACATATGGGTTACATGGCCATTTACCCATGTTTATTAAAAATGTTTTAGTGGACAGGAGATTCCAAGTTCGTGTGGGTTTGATACTTTCCCATTCTTTTTGTACAGAAACATGGAGTCCTTCAGTGCTGTATTTTGAGTGCCATACTTTTCAGTGTAAAAATTAATGCCGTCATTGAACCAACTTCCTTTCACTGTTGCAAACAGGCTCCATGTCGACGACTTTCACATCTCGTGTCAGTCGTCGAACATGAGATATATTGAGCAGCAACTACAAACTGCCCTCATTCGTGTACTGAAGTGGACTATGGTGAACGGTTTTAATTTCTCTCTCTCTCTAAAACCATTTGCATGCACTTTTGCCGCCAACGGGGTATTCACCCTGATCCTGAACTTCTTATCGGTGAAGTTTCGCTGCCAGTGGTCCCTGAGACCAAGTTCTTGGGGCTTATCTTTGACCGTAAGCTGACCTTTATACCATACTTAGATCAGCTTCGGGTCAAATGCACAAGAGCACTGAACATCCTCCGTGTCCTCTCTACTACCAGTTGGGGAGCAGATCGATGTTCTATGTTAAAGGTATATCGTGCTTGTATTCGATCAAAACTCGACTATGGATCAATGGTCTATGGCTCTGCCAGACCCTCGGCCTTAAAGATGCTAGACCGCATTCATCACCAAGGACTTCGACTCTGCACTGGGGCTTTCCGCACCTCTCCAGTTCAAGGCTTATACGTTGAATCTCATGAACCTTCTCTGCACCTTCGCCGTTTGCAACTATCTTTACTATATTCTTCAAAACTTCGTTCCTTACCAAAGTATCCCACCTGGGGATGTGTTTTCCTTCCTTGGTGGGCTGTACTTTTTCAGAACAGACAATCTGCCATTGCTCCGTTTGGCCTTTGCATCCAGACCCAATTGGATGACTTGGGTCTGTCCTTGGATAACATTGCAGATTCCACAGGTCAGCCCATCCCACCATGGCTTATTACAGCCCCCAAATGTGACCTTTCTTTCAGTCATCTGAAAAAAGCAGATACTCCAGATTGGAAGTACCATCATTTATTTAATGAACATCTTTCAAATAATCATTCCGTTCCCATTTATACAAATGGTTCCAAATCAGGTAATTCAGTGGGCTCCGCTATGGTTTGCTGCGGTTCGGTGGTTGCTCGCAGAATCCCCTCTACAGCTTCGGTGTTCACTGCTGAACTGTATGCCATATCTCTTGCCATGGAGCATATTAAAGCTGAGCAGTACTCCAACTGCACTATTTATACTGACTCACTTAGTTCTATACTGGCCCTGGAATCGCTACACGTTGGTTCATACCCTGTTCTCACTGACATTCAAAACTGACTGGCCCATTTCTCATTAACTGCTACTTCTATCTAGTTTTTCTAGATACCAGGCCATGTTGGTATTCGCGGGAACTAACTTGCAGACACGGCAGCTAAATCTAATTCCACCTTAACTATCTAGAACAGAATAAGCCAACCTTTTAAAGCTTAACAACCAGGTAAAATAACTTGCAATAGAAAGAATACTACAACTTTCAAAGATTCTAGAAAGTAATGGGCATTTTAGTGATATTTTATTTTAACTACACCAGTACAACTGTTCAGTAATTGAGTGGTTGATTTAGAAAAGAAAAAAAAAAAGTACTGCTCTTCTACATAATATGTGTATGAATAAATAGAGACAACTTGATATTGGTACAGTCAAACATTCCATTTTATCAATGTTTTTATTCAAGACTTCTTTCTGAATTAACCTACCCTGAAATTCTGTTAATTTTACTTTTTTTTACTTCACTGCATTTTTTACATAAGTTTACAAAAAATTGTTAAAAAAATTTGGCATGCCAGTGTTTTGCCGTCCTTCGTTTAGAACATGGTTGACAATTAAATGCTTTAATTACATAAACATAAAATTATTTAGTTTAAAACATTTGTGTCGGTTGGGATATTATTTCTTTCACCCTTGTTTTGTGTTGTTATAACCTTTTTGAAATAAAAATACAGAAAAGCTGTACAATATACATAACTTTAAGTTTGTATAGTTTTTAATGTAATAGCAAGAATAATAATTTTTTTCTTTCTCATTTCTTAGGTGTGTGGAGACATCCATGGACAATTTTATGATTTGAAAGAACTTTTTAAGGTTGGGGGAGATGTACCTGAAACAAACTACCTGTTTATGGGAGATTTTGTTGACAGGGGATTTTATAGTGTTGAGACTTTTCTTCTTTTATTAGCTCTTAAGGTAAAAACAAATACGTGTATTGTGTTTGGTTGTTGTTTTATGCAATAATAGGAGACCAGAAAACATAAATTATAAAGGTTTTTATTAAACATGTTAGGGAAGTTTCATTACCCCACATAAATTTTTCTGTGTAAAATACTACAGTCATTTGTTATAAAACTGTTTTGTTCTTTTTTGTGTTTTTGTTTTTATTAAACAATTTAGGCATATATAAATTTCTCAGGAATTTTATGTTTTGTGAGTAGCTTAACCTGTATTTCAAGAACTTATCATTGTTACTGTTACTATTCATGTATGTCATACTTCATGATCTTATTTAATGATACTTCTGTGTCAGATAATGTTAAATATCATATAATGCTTTAATGTATAGTCAGAACTTCATAGAATTTATTATTTGTTCTGTCACCATTCCAAACTGGACCCTAATCACTGCATGTTCAGCCACTCAGCTATAGGAACATCATAAGGTGATGGTCAATCCCACATTTTTTTTATTAAGAGCAGCTCAAGAATTGGAAGTAAATGATACAAACTTGTTGCCTTCCCTTTAGTGTGTCATTTCAAAATAAGAAACAGTTAAAATAGATAATCCTTAAGCAACTAAGTAGCTTTGTATGATATTCTACAAAACAAACTGAATTGTATTTGTTGTAGTATAATATGATGACAAACTTCAATTTAATGTTTTTTTTTTATTTCTTAGAAACACTAAATTATTATTAATTTAATCTTCCTAAAACTTTTTGAGTAGCATTTTGATAAATTAGGAAACAAAATTTATGTAAAGTAAACTTACCTCTAAAATTGAACTACTTTTGTGTTGTAAAAAACCATATTACTTTAAATTCTGAATGTTTTTGATGCCATGCAGGGCAAACATCACCTTATCCAGATTTCTTTGCTCTCCCACCTTCCAAATGATTCACTGCACATGTGTCAGGAGAATGTACACAAGTCTTGCTTTTCCACAACAAGTCAGATTTTTTTTATGCTGTTTGTTTCATTTACTGTGATTATTGAAGTCAGTATTAATTCTGTAGTGGTAAACCTGGAAAATCAATTTGCTGAGAAAAATCCCTAGAATTACTTTAAAAAAAAAAAAATGTTAATTTTGAGCAAAATTATTAGTTGTTATTTCCATCCTAAATTTATGGAGATAGGTAGATAGGTTTAACTTCAGTTATTAACCTTGTGTGTTGATGTTGGTAAACACTGAAGGTTCAAATTATAGTAAAAATGGAATATATTATTGTAATTCTTGCAGTGTGAGTGTTCACTTTGTGTTGTCCCAGCAACTGGTGCTATTAACATGAAATAATTGCATGAAAACATATTGTGTGATTATACATCATACTTAGATTTAATACTTTTATAAACACCAGTGTGATTATACATCATACTTAGATTTAATACTTTTATAAACACTCACTTTTCCTTAATGAATCCATCTGTGAAGAATCACAACAAGGTTTTTTGCATATTACATAAGTTCAATTTGGTTGTGATAGTGATATGTTTTTAACATGGTAACCATTGTTTTTTCTGCATTACTCTTACATTATTAAAAGTGCAAAGTAAATATCAGAACATGCATATATAAACCTGCATAGCACAATATTAATTTGCATGCTGGCTGGCTGTTGCTAGACTTATGGAATACTAACCATTTGCAGTGTACACAACAAATGAAAGATTTTAACATCAGAAGCACAGGACACTCCTTGTTCAAGAGCCACAAAATGTCTATGAAATATTAAGCATCCAGCTGTGATAGCTAATGATGAAAAAGTCTAATACAGGAATTTTGCAGTCTGTAAGTAGCAGTAATCTGCATGGGTCTATAGCTGAAAGTTTTTTCTTTAACTCGCACATAGGGGTGGGGAAGATGCCAGGATGGCTATCAACTCTTTCCACAGAAGCATCTTTTTCTATGTGTGTCATAAGTGTTGCTGAGCTACTTTCAGAATTTAATTAAACTGCTTTATTATCGTATTATACAAATTAACTTTGCATAAAACATAGTTAATATATCAAATTTTAGTATTGTATAAGATTTACGTTTTTACTTGTATAAGGAAATATTTTAATAACTTCAATATCTCTTAGTATGAGAATTGTGACATTTGTTCTTTAGGTATCCATTCCTCTTTTATTTACCACCACTCTCAAAACTGCAAAATTTAATGTAAATTACTTATAAAATTGTTATAACTCAGGCAAAACATAATGGTTATTCTTCAATCTTGTTTTACGGCCCACTTCTCACATCCACTCTTTCATATACTGCTAACAGTTCTCTGTTTTGTATTGTATTATTTATAATCTATATGAAAAGCTGAGGTTTAATCTGTCAAATGGCATATTACATTGTTTTCTATATACAGAATTTTCTATTTTCCTTCCAGTTTAAACTTTGTTCCCATAGGAAGCACAGATTAGCTTACCTTAATTTTTAACATATTGCATAGTTAGAAAACTAAAAAATTGATAGTTATTAGAAAAAAGTAGGGTTAAATTTTATAAAAAAAAAATGATCTAGCTAAGTATTGTATTTCTTGTTTCTCGTGTATTCTTTATTATTATAAAAGTTACTGAAATTTAAAAATTGTAAATTATTTTTGTTAGATTAAGTAGAAACAGATTGAAGCTCTTACAAGATTTAAACTGTTTAGGTAAAACAAATGTTTCATGTTATTATTGAAAAACAGTAAGCTATAAAAAAAAATTTTTTTTATGGTAGTTATGAGGTCAATCAAATTGACCAACCTCACATAGCATTAGAAAAAATAACACAAAATATAAGATTTTACTGGGGTGGAAGTTGTCCAAAATTTACTTAGGAGGTTTCAGATATGATCTTTTTTTCTCTACTAAAGGTTTAATGCTTACTGAAAACTTGCAAAATTATGTGAAAAATTTAGAATATAGAAGTTACAGTGTGGAAACTATAAAGGTAAATTTGGAGTCACAAACTTGGACTATTCAACCAAGCTCAGAGTGAGAACATTAAAACACTTCAAAGAAGGCTCTTTCATATTAGAAGTAGAACCAAGAAAGCAAGAAAGGTGACACCTGAAAGATACTGTCTGTTATCTTTCAAGAAAGTTGGTGACTTCAGAATTATCAATAGATTCAAGGATACATATTGTTAACCTACTGAAGAATGAAGAAAGTATTGGACAAGAATCCCATCAAAGCCAGTTTTGTGTGGCTTGCTTCTTGCTTCAATCCATCTAAATCACCTTCAGAAAGGTGAGATAAGAAACTAAAGGAATTTTTTGGGTGAAAGTATTTTTCTGAGAAAAACTGGTAATACAGATAGGAAGTTTAAGCACTCTAAGATATAGCTACTTCCTTGATATGACAGTTATTCCATTAGGAAAGTTGCACGTTTTTTGCTGAACAACTCTCTCTGAATACAGGCTTGGTCAGTTTAACTGAAGGTATGACCTCTTTGTACTTAGTCTATATAGATTTGATATTCCTAACTTCCAGTATAGTGTGTGTGTATATCTTTGCAGAAGTTTGCAGTGTTTCAGTTAACATTATAAGTCTTTCATATATGTTCAGTAGATTTAAACTTGTAACAGTCTACATCTTTTTATAATTGCATTTTATTGTTTTATTGCTCTTTGAACCATGTCCAACTACTATCTGCTCAATTATAAGTTGTAACTTGCTTAGAGAATGTGCAGCTCACATTACTCTATTAAATTACATTTCCCACAACCTAGTATGAGCTGCTCATGTGCATGCCTCATAAAACATTTTTATAATACTATTATTATCTATTTTACCTGATTTTAACTAACCTAAAAATGTCTCATTTTAATTATTTTAATAATAATAATAAAGAAGTATAAACATCAGAAACAACAAATAAACTTTTTTTTTAATACACTAATGGTAGTAATACACTATGTAATTTTAATTAAATAATTCACCAAAGCGCATGCAAAAAGTAGACAATTTTCCCTAACTCTAAAACATTTTCTGGCTTTCCAACTACATGACAAGAGCCTTTATAAATCCATCCAAACTAGTCATTACCTTCTGCATGGGAATGTAGCTTGTACTCTGTTAGGCTCTGTCATCACGTTTTTTGACTTGCATTCAAACTTTTATTAAAATACCATTTTACAAATTTATATCAATAAGTTTGGTATCAAACTGTAGATTATAATCCAAACATTAATATTATAAGAATAATGTACACATAAATATGTAGCATTATGAGACTTAAGCTACTTAGACTAAACACTTGTATTTTAGTGTTATAATACATGGTCATCTTACCATGAAAAAAAGCATAAATTGTATTTATTTCCTAATATTTTTATGATAGTTATGAGGTTGGCCAATTTGCAGACCCCCACATAGTTAGGGTAGAGAAAATAACACAAACATAGTCTTACTGAAATCAAGTGTTTGAAATGTATTTAGGAGGTTTTAGAGATTATGCAAATACTGAGATTTTTCAAAATAGTATTTTTTATCATAACATGAAATCACCTTACACTCGGATTAATAATGAAGCAATCTTGATATTTTCACAAATTTTGTGAAGATGCACATGTGCAAATGTGTGGCAGTATGGGTCTGATTTTCATTTTGATACATCTGTAATAAAAAAAAAAAATAGAAGTCTATAAAAAGTATGGTGTATATGAGTAATGATGGTTTTATAGTGAGTATTTTATGTTTAATTTCATACTTTTTGAAGGGGTGGTGGAGAAAATGGAGAAATGAAGATGCCAAAAGAAAGTCACCTGTATTACACTGGGAAATTCAGGATTTTTCAAAATATTTTCACACAGGATTAAGAATTTAAAACTTTTATAGTATTAAAAAATGGATTATTATCTAAGATTTTATACTGTATTAATTGGCATGCCATAAACTAAAAGTAGTTTAATAAAACTTTTAATGTAAGATGCTAAAACTTTGTGTCAAATCACCCCAAACATTATTTCTTATTGCAGGTTTGTTGTGCAGAAAATACTAGCAATACTTAATGGAACAAGAAAGCAAAAGACAAGCAAACAGAATAATAACTTGCAAAAAAAAAATTCATATAAGTATCACGATTTTTCTGGCTTTCTAACTGTATAAGAGCCACTGAAAATTAGTCTAAGCTTGGTGATGTGTTTGAATAAAGTTTGAATTAGAAGCAAAATGAACAATTCTCTGTGCAAAAGAACAGCATGATGTAATATGTCCTTCGATAGATTAAAACTTTGACTTTCTATTATCAGAGAGAACTATCTGGCATCCTAACTGTTCAACAAAAACTTGCTAATTTCTCCAAACTAGTTAGTATCTTTTCCATGGGGATGAAGCTTGTAATAACTGAGAAATTGACAATCATCTCTTCAGTTAACATTATAATACAGTACACCTTTGATAAATAAAGAAATTTGGCTTTCTATTGGTTATATAAAATTAAATGTAAGATAAAACTATTAACAAATCATGAAAGAGGATGTGGCAGGAGGAGTATGGTTTGTCTGAGCAATGGTGATTTTTATATAAGTAATTTATTTTAAATATTGTATTTATTGGAGGAGTGGTGACTAAAATAAAGATAGGATACCTAGAGGAAATCTCGCATATTTAACACTATGGAAAAATTCAGGATATTTTAAATATTACCTAAAACAACTAAGAACTTAAAACTTGTATACTATTAAAATATGGTTTTATTTGCTATGATTTTATGCTGTACTAATTGGTATAACATAAAAAGTAATTAAGCTTTGAAAATACCTTGCTAAACGACCAGGAAATTCAGTTGGACCCATTCATTATTAAAGGGTTAAAATTAGATCATGATGTTTTTGAAAATTGAATTTTGGCATTTTATTATATTCTCTATGAACCCTGACTTTCATCTACATTTAGCATTCAAAACAATCCCATGACTACATTATCATCCCTTATTGATGATCATTTCATGCAGGTCATTATTTCTATTTTAATTTTTTTTCTTGCATCATTTTTCTCTACAAATTTTCTTTCATACTACTGTTTTGTTTAGGAGTAACATGCTTACAAGAACTTGTTAAGGTTTTTGCATTTCAGTTTACTTCATGTTATTCCTTTCATGAAAGCTAGCAAGTCATATTGCTTTGTGTTTCTCATCTCTTTGTCTGATTATGTCAGTTACTTCTATTTATTTCTTTGGACCATAATATGTGGCCCAGTATTGACATAAAAAAGCAGTTGAGGTCTCCTTGACCAACTAAATGACTCTCTTCTGTTCCAGATTAGTGTGCCATCTAAGTTGTTGGAGAAATTGTCTAGTACCATTGGTTCATCTGTTGGACCTTTAGGTTTGACAAATCCTTAAATCTGATATTAATGTATTTTTCCTTCCAGTCTAATAGCTGACACATCCAAAATGAGGAAGTCTGATCTTTTCAGAAAGAAGTCAGAATTCTTTATCTTATGTATTTGTGTTTTTACTGCCATCTCATTGTGGTTCCACAGAAATTAGAAAATTGAAGAACCCCTCTTATCTCATATTTTCTTGGAAACATTTTCAAATCTGAGTGTTGCAGCTTCAAATCCCTGTCCCACCAAACATGCTTGCCCTTTCAGCCATGGGGAGCCATTATATTGAGACAGTCAATCCCACTATTCATTGCTAAAATAGTAGTCTAAGAGTTCGTTGTGGGTGGTGGTGACTAACTGCCTTCCCTCTAGTCTTACAGTGCTAAATTAGGGATGTCTAGTGCAGATAGTCCTTGTGTAGGAAGTTCAGAAACAAGCAATCAAATCCTTGTGGTGTGCTCATAAATATTCTTTTAACCTAACATGCTATTCGGTGGATTATGACTTCAGACTTGTTGTCAGGTAGTTTCACTCTAGTGTTTCTTCAGGTTTGGTTAAACCAAGAATTTATATAAACAGGACCTTTTTCTTTTCTCATACCTTTGACTTTCTTGTTTTCACAGATGGGCCCTTTAGGTTTAGGTGCTGTGAATTGAATAAGCACCATTTTGGTTTGGACTATGGGAGCAGCAGCTCAGATCAACTTGTTATAACATTGGGTTGTTTTGCACATTTGTCTTGAATTCTGTCCCTTCCATACATCTGTTTGTGCTGCTTCACACAAACTTACTTCAACAACTAGTGCAGTACTTTCAACCTTTATTGTGCTGCAGTTTATCTGTTTCTTTGACTTCATTCTCAAATGTGTTTAACTTTGAGCTTGTCATGTTTCTAGTGTGAAGACATTTTGGTAAACTCTTTCTTGGATTTGTTGGCTTCTCTCCACGTTTTTTTTTCTTTTATTGGCTATGTGAATGTTGGGGTTATTGGAAGATTGATGCCTTCATAATAAGTCAACCATCTTTTTCCACTGGACCTGAAGACCAATACAATCTCCAACTGAGGACACACTTAAGTAATCATGGGAGAACTTTTTTTCTTTACAAGTAACTTCCTATCAACCTTGTTCTGCAAGCAGAATGTCAGGTTTTCGTCATCTCTTCACTTTGGCCAGATGATTTATGGTTTCCCTTCTTAAGTCAACATTCTTACAGGGAACCACTTCTATTACAGCCTTAGATGTTTATCATACTGGAATTTGATGTCTACAGTTTCATGACTTACTGTTATTAGATCCTTTGTCCAAGATGCTGTATTCTTTTCCAGAATGACTTGAATGTTAATCAGTATTGTTGACACACTATCCTCATCAAATATAAACTGCATTGGGTTATCATCAACTAAAGTTTATGTATTAAACAGTGTTTTCTTCACTATCTCCTAAAAATAGTTTCTTTCTTCCTGTGAATTTTTTATTACATCTCAGTGTCTGTAGCATCCTGATTACAGTACTTTTTAAAATATATCTTAGAATCCTGTATTTAGACAGATCTAAATGTATTTGTTAAATTTTTATTTATGTTGTTTGCTGGCTCAACTAATGATGCCTCAGTTGGGTACAAGATGCTTGTTTGTTGTATAACATCTAAAAGCTCCAACCAGGATTGGAAGCACCATATTTACTTTTTATTTTTTCCTTAACCTCAATTTGTCTTATCAGTACATTGATCAGAGATGTCGAGTCCACCATTTAGCTTACTTAGCTGTTTTTGATTCTCTCTGAATGCCAAATGACTAGCTAAGTGTTGTAACTTGACCTCTTTTGTCAAATTCAATGAAGGAGACCTTTAGCCCCAGGAGCATGGCCAGTCAAGTTGTTACTGGTCCATTCTAATAACCTTCTGTTAAAGGCTCAGAACAACAAGCACTTTCACCTTGCTTAACTGTGACCATATTTGAGAATCTGCATGCCTACATAGGTTCTGACATTACTCTCTGGATCATATTATATGTATAAATATTAATGAGAGTCCAGGATGAGAAGCTATCCTGCTGGTAAAAATGTCTTTATTGGGTGTCCTCAATTACTCCACTCTTTTCTCCCATGAATTCATTCCATTGACCTTTAAATTTCTGGTCTGTACTCAGACTCCACTTGATTGCTTAATATGTTTTTGTTGGCTACATTATTAACTTCTTCCCTAAGTGTTCTTCATATTACTTTAATTCCCTTCTTGTATTCATTATGAATATTCTAGCTTTTAGTACTTCAGTAATAAGTTTACCTTATATGAATTTTGCATTTTCAGAATTGAAATAATTAAAACAGGAATGAAATACATTCTCTCTTACTTCCTCAAAACTAGGAAGAATGTCTTCATAACTGTAAATAAGGGAATATGGTTTATGGTGGGAAAGGACTTATTTACTATGTACAAATCCATATTTAAAAGAGTGGAGAATTCTGAATAAGATGGCATATATTTTACATTACTTCAAGGATATTCATATTCTGAAGTCTTATGTCTGTTAATAGCATCAAAGCAGCTCAATAACAAAAAACCTTTTAGTATTTTGGAGTAAGTACCTGTTTGAAATTCATCATAATTCTAAACATGTAAAATTTTATGTAACTAGAGAAACTTCTATAAAACTTAACATCCACATTCATAGAATGTTATTAATATAAATGTATGAAAATTCCTCATTCCTATTGAAAATTTTTAGATTTACGTGAATGTATAAATATTTCCCATCATCATTGAAAAGTTTAAAATGAATGTTATGAATATTTTTGTTTTTCTGTTGTCTTCCTGTTTGTATTTGTTAGTGGAATGATGCAACTTGCATAAGTAGGTAAATTATTTATCAATATTGAGTAACAGTTGTGACTGCTATATAATTTCTAAGAGTTTCAGTCATGTTAATTAATATTAGCTGCATCATATTTCGAGAAATTTGTGCCACCATGTACAAAACTTATGAAAGATTAGTTTAACATAGTTTGATTTGAATATCAAGCCATGTTGCTAGAAGTTGTATTCCCTACACATCAGCAAGTTGTCACTGCAGTATTCTCAACTATTTATACAAGTGGCTGTTTAAAGTATAATTTTATCTTAGTGCTAATAAACTTGAAATCTGAATTGACTGTCCCTTTACAAAAATTAAATGAATTATATTTTATGCAGAAATTAGTTTTTATATTAATAATAAACATAGAATAAAAAAGTTAAACAGGTATTTATTGTCATTCTAAAGATGGCTGGTATAGGCATTAAAACTTTAATTAAAATAAAGTACAAAAAATATTTCAACCTTCTTAGGTTACCAAAGAGTTTAAAACTTACCATTTCTGGGCACATTTCTTACAGATGAGTGTGTGAATGTGTACAAGATTGTAGAGGGCATTGAGGTTTGATGTTAGGTTATTAATTAATATAGGTATAGAGGTGTACCTTTATATTGATTTGATTTTGGTTTGAATTCTTTTATAAGTAGGGCTTCTTTGATTTTGCATTTCTTTATATTTGTTTCCATACTTAGTATGTTGGTGTTTTCTATGGTTATGCTGTGCTTATTTGATTTGCAGTGTTCAAAAATGTGCAGTGTTTTCTTGTGTTTTTTGAATTTCGGTTCCATTTTCCTGCTTGTTTCTCTGATATAGAAGTTGTGGCAGTTGTTGCATTGTATTTTATAAATAGTGTTAGTGTTATGTTTGTCAGTGTAGGTTTTACATAATGTGGACTTTAGTTTTGTACTTGGTTTTTAAAAGAATTTTGTGTTTACTGGAATGTTATGTTTCGTTGTAAGTTTATACATATGTGGTATGTAACAATGTAAGGTTTTATAGTTGTTTCTTTGAGTTCTTTGCAATAACACCAAGAAGTATTCCATCTATCAAAATGAAAGCCTGTGTAGAAGACTTAACCAGAAGACTAGTGGTCCATTCTACACAAATAAAAACACCAATAAAACAATCACTAGAAAGAAAACAACTTCAACAGCAATTCCATTGATAGCCCATCTTTCCAGGTTGAACTGAAAATATCTATTTTCTCAAAACACCCCAAAACAATATCTTAAACAACTTTTTCAAAGAGTTCTCGCACAAAAGCATCAACATAATTTCATGGAAAAGAAAGCTAAAAACAACTACCTTGCACAGAAAGATACTAATTCTATAAACAACCTAAAAGAAGAAAATAATGTTGGTTCAATTTTGATGTGAGTTCTTAAAGAAGTAGGGCTTCTTTCATTTTATATTTGTTTGTATTTATTTCCCGACAACACCTTTATACATGTATTGATTAATAATGTAATATGTAACTGTAATGGTCTCTACAATCTTGTACCTGTTTACACACACTCATATCTAAGATGTGCCCAGTAACAGTCAGTTTTAAACTCTGTCAACCAGAAGATGACCTATGAAGGTCAGAAAATTGTTCTGTATTTTATTTTAAAGTTTCAATACCCATAACAGCTGTCTTTAGAATACATTTTCACTTCAAGTGGGTATCTCATCACCATAAGGTATTTTTTTATGGCAGGTTAGGTACCCTGATAGAATAACCCTCATCAGAGGCAACCATGAAAGTCGACAGATTACCCAGGTGTATGGGTTTTATGATGAGTGTTTACGGAAGTATGGGTCTATCACAGTTTGGAGATACTGTACTGAAATATTTGATTACTTGAGCCTGTCTGCTATCATCGATGGGAAAGTAAGATTGTAAAATTTCATTTGTATTTGTATGTTGTTAAACCATATGCAACATATCACCAACTAAAGCCATCTGGCCAACAATCGTCTTTGTTTATTGCTTCAGTAATTATTACCTTAAAAAGAAAACCTGTATAGTGATTTTATTTATGAATTTGTTTTATAAATATTTTAACTTTTTTTCACATAAAATTAAAACAAAACTGAACATCTCTGTTATGATATTCATGAAAACATTGTTACACCCAGAACTGCACTGTAATTCAAAACCCTGTAATGATAAGAAACAGCCCAGTGTCAGTTTGCTTAACTTTCATTTTTCATAAAAATTAGACATTGTCTGAAAAAGATACCATTTTTTCTAGCTTATGAAGGTTATTTTAGTACAGCTCAGTAGTAGTTGTTGAAGTGGTTAACAAGTTTTCAAAACACAGCAACATATTTAATTTTTTTTCATTTACAAAATATTTTAGTTCTCTTTGGAACTTCTGATTTATGATCACACTATTCCAACTACAGATATTCTGTGTTCATGGAGGTCTGTCCCCTTCAATTACAACTTTGGATCAGATTCGAACAATTGACCGAAAACAAGAAGTACCACATGATGGTCCCATGTGTGACCTACTGTGGTCTGACCCTGAAGGTGAGAAATTATTTAATAGTGTTTTCCCACATAAACTTGTGATATGTGTGAAACTTGAATTTTGTTCTGTGTTAGGCTTTCCTTGAAGAACACTAGTCTGGTTTTATGATACATCATATTTGTTGTGTTTTTTGTTGTTGTATTTTTAAGTTGTAAATTTGTGATACTTTGTTTAATATTTGTTCATTTAATCAAAATTACAAATTCACCCCTTGGCAAAGATAGAAAATGTTGAGTTTATTTCCAAATAAGAAAATATTTATTATCTTGAATAATATAATAGTGTTGTGTAATATAAAATTGTTCTGCATTTGCACCAGTTGTTGCAATAAACATGATCAAAAAGTAAACTTCACTTTTTGTTACAATCTTTGAGAACAACTTGATATGAAAAAGTATTTTTATGAGCATATATAGTTACTAACAGGTGGGTTAGCACTCATTACATGTATTTTTTAATTGCATTTTAACTTACCCCTTGGTGATACAGAGAGATAATGTCTTGCATTTGGTCTAATGCTTTTTTTCCTGTTGGCTTTGAGGCTGAGTTAGCTGGTGAGAAATCAAGAGTGAACTAGTGAGAATTTTAATTCTACTTTTCCAGCACCTTCCTGAACCTCAGGCAGACATTCTGTATCCTACAATCCTTTTACAACTAGTATGCCATCTTTATAATGTTTTGAGTATTTATCCTGTAACTTATGAATCTTCACTTTCTTTACTGGGAGAAACAAGTTTGTCAGATTACCTGGTCCTTCCACCTTTTCCACATACTGCTGTGTATGCAAGAAAGTTTGCAGATCACTTGAGAAAAGGTGCTGCCATGCCTTGTCCTCCTCATGTATTGGATCATCATGCCTTGGCTTTTCATTGCCTGGAAAACCTTGTTCATCTTAATCTGTTTTCCAGAATTTATCTCAGAACAGTTTTGCATTTTTTATCATTTCTTCAAATGTCATCTGAGGCAAGTCATAAATTTCTTGCTTAAATTTTGGAGGATCTTATTCAGTAATTAAATTGCACTTTGATCAAGTTATCAGCTTCTGCTCTCCCCTTGGTATCTTGGTTGGTTTGTTGCTAGAATCTCTCAGAGAGAGAGATGCCTTATTGTAAGGAGTTTGCCTAACTACTTTAGCTCTTAAAGACCTCAGACATTCTGTGGAAATTCCAAACTTTACGGAGTCTAGAGTAGATGTGGCCTGTGTACATTTTTAACTTTCTGCATTGGCATCTCAAATGTCTCAAAGTTCTTTCTCTACAAAACAGTTCACTGTATCTCCCATTCCAATTTCCGAACCTCTTGCTACAGTGCCATGATCTATTGGAACACACAGACAATTTTGACCTTACCAGCAGATATTCTACTTCAGGTGGAAAGCAGATTTTAGTGTTGGTGACTGTAGAGTCCTGTGGGGTCTCATGTCAGTGTGTGAGACATTATCTACAGATCAGTGTATCATGCAAGTACTCATAAGCAGTTGGTCAGTCATTTCACTTCTCTTTTGTCTTTTAGCAGTTGGAGTTCCACTTCTGAAAGACTCTCTTACTTCCAGCTGTCAAGCACAAGCCATCCAGGATCTTCTGCACAAAGTGGCAAGCATATCACCCCCTCTCTCAGGGATTGTTATTCTTGGCTATTTGTGGTATTGAAAAGATGAGCAATTGGCAACCAGTTATTGACCTTCCTCCCATTCATCACTTCTTCCTGCCTCCTTGGTTTACAATGGAGTAATTTCTTTTCCTTTATTGGCTCTTTTCAACCAGATTATGGATGACAAAATTTGGCATCACAGTTGCCTATCCTCACATCAAGTTTTTCTGTTTTATGCTCTACTGTTGACATCCCATCTGCACCATACATTTTTTTGCTGGATAGTCAGAATTTTTGCATGTCACCTTCATTCCTCCAGTATTCACACTCACTATTACATGAATGACTGGCATATTCTCATCCCTTTCCACTAATTGGTACGTGTTGTAATTTAACATTTAACAATTACTGCATTTTTGAATATGTATTAAATTGAAACAAACATGGATATTAAAATAAGTGTTTAACAGTAAATCTGTTACAGGATACTTAAAACTGTTATCAGAAGCTATGAGACCTGGGTTTCTTATCATAAAGCAGAAGTCTGTTCTTACTCCCTCGTAGTGCTTCATCCATTTAGAAGTTTTTCACTTCCAGATTAAGCCAGGCCCAAACTTCTATGCCTTCAGGCTGTGGAATGAGAAATTCTTCAAAGCCAGCTGTCTTCTTTAACAGCATGCACAGTTCTATTTCTTTTCAGGATGTGGGCATCCTTGGAATCACTCATTCCTTTAAGTCAGACCCATGAAGGCCTTACAACTGTCATTATGGGACTGATGGAAGATTTACACTGATTGTAACAAATTTAATATTGATTTATTTTAATATCTATGATTGTTTGTGAATCTGGATCTGAGTCAGACAAAATTTGGTCAAAAATAAAATTATAATTAAATTTATATTTATCAGTGTCAACAATATTTTATCAGGTGTGATTATCAAAGTTTTTTTGAGTTGTTCAAAATTGCCTAAATCTTAGAATTAGAGATTAAGAAATCAATGAGAAAAAATGAACTAAAGTGTATTATTGAAATGCTGGTCAATGATGATTTGTAGTCTGAGGAAGCTTCCGGGAAATACTCTGGTGTACCACTAGCCAATCAGAGTTAAGTAATAAAGGTAAGGTACAAATTGGCTAAAATTCTAACAGAGTTGGAACAAGCCTGCATTTAAGCTGAGAAAGAGCAAGTCTGTATCAAAGCTGAAAGATGCTTACTCTCTCAAGGCCAAACAAGCCAGTATCAAACCCAAGAAAGAAATTGAAATTAGACTCAACTCTGAGTGAGAGACAACTTTGTGTTCTATCAGTATATTAAACTACCACCATTTAATGATAATGAAGTTGATAAATATTTTCAACATTTTGAAAAAGTTGCTCAAACCATTGAAAGTCCTAAGAAGCTTACGCTGCTCTCTCTATACATGCATCTCTCACACAAAACACACAAAGTTTATAGGCTTTTAAATTTATAACATAAATGTCATAATTATTTTATGTTCAGTTAATTAAAGTAGCAGAAACAAAATAACATTAATGAGATAACCAAGATAATTTCTCATCTCAGTATGTATCAAGCCTCATTGCAAACAAACCTTTTAAACTGGCTTCATCTAATAGCATCTTTATATTGAGTAAACACTTGAGCTGAGAAATAGAAATGATCTTCATAATGCTGTAACGTTGTACTGCTTTGATGAAAGGCATTTTTGTGAGGTTATGAAATAAAATGCATGCGACTATTTATGGTTCATGCTTTCCATATGCAAGCTTTACAAAATGTAGTTCTCACACACACACACACACACACACACACACACACACACACACACACACACACACACACACACACACACAATCTTGTAGGCATCTGGATTTGTGTCCATGTCTTCATTGAGACCAGTCACTATCTGCTGTGACTGTAATGGATGTCACTATTGTTATCTGTATTATCTGCCTCTATGACTAATTTTATTTTATTTTTCTACAGTACATGGCATATATTGATAAAATTGTTCTTCCCACACCTGAAATACATGTTTTGTAAGTTCAGAATTATTTGTACAGTTATAACAATATTACTTATCAATGACATGGTAACTGCATTTTTTTTATATATACTCTTCAAAACAAGAAACGCAAAAGGGATATTTTTGTTATTTTAAAGAGAAATATATGTAATAACGTTACAAGCTCAGAGTATGTGATGTTACACGTGTTAAGACACTGATTGTCAGACCAAAATGACAATAAAATTTGTGCACTTTGAAAACGGAGAAAAACATCGGATTTTTCGCCAAAACGCATGCATGTCCAATATATTTGTTTAAGAGATATGCATGTTCTGCAAGTGCAACATGTGCAAAATCCCTATAAAAGTGACAGGTTCTCAATTTCCATAGCTCAGTGTTAAGCCACCGACACGCAATACAGTTACACCAAGACTGAGTGAAGCACAACGCAACAACGCCATTGGTCGCTTGGAAGCAGGCGAATCTCGATCAGGTGTTGCCAGAGCTGTGAATGTCCACCCAAGCACCATCACAAGGCTATGGAATCATCACCAACAACATGGATCAACTCGTGACCGTCCACGATCTGGCAGACCTCGTGTGACCACGCCCGCACAAGATCGCAACATCCGGTTACGTCACCTTCGGGATAGGACCACCACTGCGACGTCTACTGCCTCAACCATACCAGGGCTGCGTAGGATTTCCGATCAGACTGTATGCAACCGTCTACGAGATGCAAGAATCCGACCTCGACGTCCAGTCAGAGGCGTCATCCTCACCCAGCAACATCGTCAAGCACGGCTGCAGTGGACTTGGGCACATCGGGTATGGCCTCATCGACGATGGAGGCATGTTTGGATCAGCGACGAATCACGATTTATGCTTCGTAGGCAGGATGGAAAGACCCATGTTTACCATCGCCGAGGTGAACGTTTTGCAGCAAACTGTGTGCAGGATGTTGACAGATTTGGTGGTGGCAGCGTCATGATGTGGGCTGCCATCGCCTACAATGCCAAAACAGACCTTTTGCACATTTGAGGGATTCTTACGGCTCAACAATACGTCGACGAGATTCTTAGGCCCCATGGGCAACCCATCATGGTGAACATCAACGACGTTTTTCAATATGACAACGCCCGTCCTCACACAGCCCGACTCACCACTGTCTTCTTGAGACACCACAACATCAATGTTCTTCCCTGGCCCTCCAGATCACCAGATTTAAACCCCATCGAACATCTTTGGGACAAGTTGGACTGACGTCTGTGACGGCGACAACCTCAGCTTGCAGCAGCTTTGCAGAGTGAGTGGACAGCCATTCTACAGGATGTGATTCGTCATCTCATCGCTTCCATGGGCAGGAGATGCCAAGCAGTTATTGATGCTGACGGGGCGCATACTCATTATTCACGTTGAGTCACGTTAAACTTCACCTAGTGAGCGTGGACTTCGCCTTTGCAGACTTTGGATGTTCAGCAGTGAATGTGCAAAGTTTCACACATGTCATACAGAACTACCTGGAATAAACTTGTTAACAATTTGTCTCATATTTTGCCTTTTGCGTTTCTTTTTTTGAAGAGTATATTTACTTCATTCCCCTCTTGAAATGCAATGACACTAAAATTAAACATTCTTTAAACATCATGTCAAAAGAAAAATGTTTTATTTAAAAAAGTGGTCACTATAAAATCATGCATGAAACAGTTTTTAACAACTAATATTCCTAAATGTGATTTTTGTATTGCAATTTATTTTGGTAAGTGTTGTAAGTAATGTTCATGCTCTAATTTTTAGATATTCGGTTAATTGATATTTTTAAAATTTTACTAACCTGACATTCTTCATGTTGTACATATCTGAAGAAACGATTAGGAAGTGATAAGAGAAACTTTAATCCATGTGAACATGCCCACATCTTATTCTTGTAATTTCCAAAATAGTTGTCTCTTTGGCAGTCAATGTTGTTTTGTTGGTAAATTTTAAAGATGATTTAGCTGGCTCAGTTTTTACTTGTTTTGCATCTTCCACAGATGAAAGTAAACGTGGTGATCTGGCTACCTCAGGTTTCTTTCAGGAAATAAATTAACACAAAACTATCAGTATCTGATGGTCATATTTATAATGTTTTTGTTCTAAAAATATCCCTTTGTAATTGACTTTGTTTTGTTTTTTTTTAACTTTATTCAATTTGGTGTAATATACACAAGTTCATCTACACATTTTCACTGAAATAACGTGGTAGCCTTTTCAAAGATTAAAATGGGTGAGAAAAACCACTATGAGAACATTCTAAGCTGTTGATTGGTTATTCACATCATATATTGAAGTAAGTTTTATACAAGGGACAAGTTAAAAAAGTTGAACAGGGCTGCCATGTTTGATTCAATACATAAGCCATATCTCAGCAAATTAAAAAATAATGAGGTTCTCATCTTATATTCTACCTTGTCAATATTAGTAATTTGTACAAAATTATAGAATCACAGACATCTAATTTTAAACAGTGCTGCATTCAACATAGCACATGACTCACTTAAGATTTATGTAAGATTTCAAAAGGACTATAAATATCTGGGCATCTATGCACACACACACTAGAAAGTTGTCCTAGACTAATGACTTAGTCACTGAATTTAATTTTTGGTAGGTCAGAATGTGTCACAAACGTTTAAATTTTACTCAAAATAGAATTTTTGAACTAGTTTGTTATCAATGTGTGTAAATAAACTTATCAAACATAAGTAATAAACAAATTTTAATATTGTATAGGTTTTAAATTATTAATTTTATAATATTTTTACAAAATGCTCAAACTTTCTATTGTATGGAAATTGTGACATTTACTAACTAGGTTTTCCCTCTTCACTAAATTATTTACTAGTTCTTTGAGAAGTATAGAATTTATTATAAAAATACATGAAATATAAAAGTATGATACTTTGGTGAAGCATAATTATTGTGGTTTTTAATCTTACTCGTTTACAGAGCCATAAATGAGAAAATCGCTCGCCTGCCATGTCCACCTGTCATATTCTATATTTCACAAATTGCCAATAGTTCTCTCTCGTAGTTTATATTATATTATTTAAAGAAAATAGAAAGCCAAAATTTTAATTTGTTTAATGATGTATTACATTGTCTTCCATGTTAGGCATTATCTACTTGACATTGTTTCAAATTTTTGTTGATGACTAGAAACCCAGTTGAGGAAAAAATGTATCTCAGAACAGCTGGTGTGGGTATTAACACTTACAAATAAAGCAGAGAACAACATTTTGACCTTCCTAGGTAGAACTTTCATGTGAATAAAGAACTTGTGAATAAGAACAAATGCACCTTTATAATTATTCCATGATATTACTTGCTATCAGAAGATACAGAAAGAAATATTTGTGTATTTTTTCTTTATTTTTTAATTCTTTAGCCTCAGGAAAATGCCTTTCAAAACAACAACTCACTCTGGTTAACAGTGTTCTTCAGTATTTGTGCCAAAGAGATTTGCATGCCACTAACTTTGAGACAGTTTCCACCTAATTTTATATGAATTTTGCTAATGCATGAAGATGTCATCATGCAGTGAAAGCTCTCCACCAATAGAAGGGTAATGCATGCCTCCATTTGTTATTAATTCCCTCTGTGTGCTTGCATTTGTGAAACTTCATTCTTCTCAGCATTTTATTATACAGATGTGTTTAACTTTATCATTTGTTTGAAATACTTTTTTTTATCATGAATTTTTAACTAACAGTGGTTTATACTTACTCCTAAGTGTGTGATATGATTTAAGCTTAAGTCTCAAACTATTGTTGTGTTAGCAAGCCAGTTCATTGCAGCCATTGCTTAATGAGTTGTGGATTACTTCATGCTTCCTGAGTCTCTTCCTCCCATTCCATCAGCCAAATTTCTTTCTCGTCAGTTGAGAATGATCTGTTGGACTGTAACCTTACCAGTACTGTAGGTTGTTTCATACCATTCATGACACAATTTTAATCTTCCATTCTCTATTTTTCATTTTATCACTCCATGAGCCACATTTCTTAGACTTACCTTGTCTTTTATACTTGCATCTTAAGATATGTACTGTTTTCTTTCTCTAATAGCTCTTTTCTTATGCCTAAATTCCTATTCTCTCTGTCCTTAGTCCTTTTTTTTTGTCCTTTTTGTAGCCATTCTTTTATGTGATTCCCTGTCATTGGTGTCTATCTGTCAGCTTGGGGATTTTGTCCCCTACTTTCTATTTTATATTCCTGTTCCCTAGTTTCTCATTTTTATCAACTTTTTTCTACTTTCCTGTACTCTATCTTACATTTGCATTTAATTTGAAGCACATTTTCACATGGGCCTCTGCAGACATCCCTTTTTCTCTTCGACCTATGTCACTTGTTCTGTTTTATCTCTCTACTTTTTCCCATGCTGTTGGGACTCTTTGGGTCAGGTTTCATCCTTTCTTGTAGTACTTGTTTTTTCCCTTGTATACTTATATTACACTTTGGCTACATTTCTTTATCTGGATGTCTGCAATGATTTTGTTCTTCCTCTGGTAACCTAGAGTGATATTCTGTGACTTCTATCCTCAGTTTTTTTCTTTACTCTGATTCTTTGTCAAAATCAGTTTCATGATAACCCTAGAGTCCAGTTATCCTCTGTGATCCTATTCTATCCTCTAGTGTTTTCATCACTCTTCTTCTTAGTAACTATCACACACATGTGATGCCTGGGTATCCATCCTTTCTCTTCTTGGTGTAGATTCCTGTATGTGGCAAGGGGGACTTACCAGACAAAGTCCTGTTCTGTCAGTTTACCTCCTCTGTGATCTAAACATCCACCCATGTGTCTGCCATGTGTGGTGACCCATAAAGGGGAGGAGAGGATCCTGATGGTTGAGGGGTCCAACCCTAACACACCACTTTGGCCTTGAATTCCTATAGACAGGTGGCCTTTGGGTGTCTCCCCCCCAGGGTCAAACAGCTGGTCCACTTGGACTAGGGTCAACTAAGTACCAGTGTTGGATGTTTTCAGTCAGTGCTGTAGAAATTTTCTGATCCTGGTGTTTGGGTATAGTATTCATGAAACCCTGGCATTGCTGCAATGTTCTTGTTTGACATTGTACTGCATCCTCTCATAGGGCTTCATGATGATTTGGGTCAGTAGACACAGAAATACCTTATTATTAATCTCCCTAGTCAAAATCTAAATAAAATAGTGAAAAAACAGACCATTGGTAAACGACCACTTCTTGAAAATTCTGAACAGCAATATTCATCTTCTTCAACACCTGTATCTTTTTCTGATATTAAACTCTTTATCAAACAAATCTTTAGGGCAAATGTCTCCCCTTTTTTTATTCAGAATGGACTAGAGAGACTTTCTGGCTCTCTCAAGTCAGTCAAAAAGCTTTGTTCTGATGACATTGGTGGAAATACCCACTCCTAAACAAAGTGAACTCCTTTTACTTTCAAATGCCATTGAGGTAGCCATTCTACTTTGAATTCATTATGAGGAGTTATTGTTGAGAGGGATTTGAAGAACATCCCTGAGTCAGAGATCCTCACTGGTTTCTCCACCCAAGGAGTTTCTACAATGCAGCATATCTGCACTTGCAAAGATAAAATTATGAAGTCGACCAATGTCCTAATTTTAACATTTACATCACTACTTCCACCTGCCACCATCAAGGCAGGTTATCTTAATTGCAGAGTACAGCCATACATTCCAAACCTTCTCAGATGTTTCCAGTGTCAGCGATTCGGTCACTCAGAAACGTGTTACGATTCCTTGATTTGTGCTCATTGTGGTAGGAAGGATCACGATGCCTACAAGTGTGAAATAGATCCTCATTGTGTTAATTGTAGTGGCTCTTGCCCATCTCACTGTCATTCATGCCCTAGATGGGTGGAAGAAAAAGTTACAGCATTTGAAAATGGTTTACAACATTTCTTACCCCAAGGCTTGAAAGTTACTGTCCACCACTCTATCTCAGATGTATGCTGCTACACTTCATAACACTGCTATAGTGGAAGTGCGAATGGATCTCTCCATGCCTCTGAAAGAATCGTTCTCAAACCATGTGAAAAGTCTTTTGCCCTTCATGGTTAAGAAAGTTGATGAATCAATGTCAACACCCATATCTGTCCCTGCTATTCCTTCCAGCAGTTCCCCAGGTCCTGTTTCTTTGGTTCCAGGTTTGGGCATTTCCTCAGGTCCAGCTCTGAAATGCAGAATGATTATTTGGTCATGCCATCAGTTGCTGGAATCTTTTTCTAATGACAGAGACCAGCCACTCCGACCCAGGCTCTCTTTTACTACTCTCTCAGAACTTGATCCTGCCATCTTAGACGACTGTGTGGCAGCAGACACTGACTGTATTCTCCAAGCAGCTGCTCAATCTGTACCTAAAACCCCCAAGTTTTCTGTGGTATCCTTGTCCATGGTGGAATCCTGCCTGCCACATGGCACAGATGGCTCAGAAATGGGCCTAGGATACCTTTTATAAATGTCCCACACTTTCAAACCTCATCACTTTTCAGCGAGCCTGTACACATGCTTGGCAGGTAAGACGTCAAAGTCAGAAGGAATCTTGGATTAAATTCACAACCAGCATCTCTTCTACCACCAGTTCAAAATCATATGGGACAAGATTTGGAAGGTCAGTGGGCAGTACACTTCTATCCCCATTTTGATCTTGCTTTCTGAGGGCCAAGAAGTTGCTGATGCCCAATGCATTACTGATACTCTCAGCAAAAGCTTTTGCTGGATATCTAGCACTTCTGCTTTATCCTCCACCTTTTAGCCATCAAGACTTGGGCAGAGCAGTTACCTCTTTCCTTTCGAGCTAATCACCTCTTTACACTGGTAGAAGTCAAGCTTGTTCTTCATTGGTCTGGCAATACATTGGTCAGACCCAATAATATACACTACATGATGCTGCACTACCTCTCTTCTGCTTTTGCTTTTCTTCCCATTGTTTTTAAATGGATCTGGCAGGAGAATATTCTTCCTGATGTGTGGCATCCTACCTTTCTCTAAGCCTGGGAAGGATCTCAAGATTCCTTCAAAGCACCATTCAGTTGTTTTGACAAACTGTCTCTATAAGACGTTAGAGAGGATGGTTAACATTCACCTTGTTTGGTTCTTTGAATCACTCAACCTCTTCTCACCCACCCACTGTGGGTTCAGACAACACTGCTCCACTGTGTACCACCTAATTCGACTTGAAATGTCAATCATAGAAGCCTTTCTCAAGCAACAGCATGTTGTGTCAATATACTTTGACCTTGAGAAAGTTTACGATACTGCATGGAGGTGTGGCATTTTGCAAGAACTCCACTCATATAGGTTGCATGGCCATTTGCCCATTTTTATTAGAAATTTTATAATGAGCAGGTGATTCCAAGTTTGTATGGGTTGAACACTTTCCTGTTCTTTTCTACAGAAACTTGAAGTCCTTCAGGGCTATGTTTTGAGTGTCACTTTTCAGTATAAAGATCAATGCTATCATTTGACAACTCCTTCCTACTGTTGCAAATGGGCTCTATGTTGAAAACTTCCACATCTCATGTAGTTGTCAAACATGAGGTTGTTAGAGAGGCAGCTTCAGACTGCCCTCAATCATTTACTGAAGTGGACCACAGCAAAAGGTTTTAAATTTTCTCTCTCTAAAACCGTTCGTATGCCCTTTTGACACAAACAGGGTATTCACCCTGATTCTGAACAATGTTGGTGAAGTTGTGCTTCCTGTGGTCCCAGAGGTAAAGTTCTTGGGTCTTATCTTTAACCACACATCAAGTAGCTATGAGTCAAGTGTGAAAGGGCACTGAATATCTTCTGTGCTAAAGATCTATCATGCCTTCTTTTGATCAAAACTAGACTATGAGTCTCTAGTCTGTGGCTCTGCCAGGACCTTGACCTTGAAGATGCTAGACCCAGTTCATCATCAGGGGCTTTAGCTCTGAACAGGAGCTTTCCATGCTTCCCAATCCAGAGCTCTTATAGTCTCATGAACCTCCTCTACACCTCTGTCATTTGCAAGTGTCTTTACTGTATGCTTCAAAAGTTTGTTCCTTACCACAGCATCCTACGTGGGGTTATGTTTTCCTTCCTTGAAGGGCCTTTTTTTTCAGAACAGACTGATTGCCATTGTTCCTTTTGGTCTTTGTATCTAGGTACAGTTGGATGAATTGGGTCTGTCCTTTGATAACATTGCTGTATCCAGTGGTCAGCTTATTCCACCATGGATTATCATTCCCAAGTGTGATCTTTATTTCAGTCATTTGAGAAAGGCAGGTACTTCTGATTGGCAGTACCACCTTCTATTTGTCGAACATCTTTCAAACCATCCTTCCATTCCCATTTATATGAATGGTTCAAAATCAGGTGACTCTCTGTGGGCTATCCCATGGATTGTTGTGGTTCAGTGGTTGTGCACAGAATCCCCTCTGCAGTTTGTGTTCATTGCTGAATTGAACTCCATTTCTCTTGCCCTGGATCACATAAAAGCCAAACAGTACTCAAATTGTACTATTCATACCGACTTGCTCAGCTCTCTGTTGGCCCAGGAATTGCTTTACATTAGTTCTCACCAATATTCAAAACTAACTGTATCTGTTTCATACATGGATTATGGTCCTATATTTAAGGCTCAGCTTTGCACCAGTTGGCAGTTGACTTGGAGTGAGCAATGTAATAACAAGCTTTTCCAGATAAAACACTCTATTAGCCTTTGGCCTTCTTGTTTCTGTAATGATCGGAAAGAAGTTGTCCATTTGACAACTTAAAATGATGGCACCATTTTAGACGTAATTTTTCCACAGGTTTACTCCTGATGCTTGGCGGTGTCATTGGCGATGGTGAAGCTGTCCACCTTTACAAATGTTTTTAATTTTTTTAAAGGCCATTGGTCTTAATTTGTTCTAATATATTTCCTTTTTGCAAATTTTAATAATTTTATTTTAATTTTTTTTTACCAGTTTGGCACAGAGAACCAAGTTGCTTTGTCATAAAATGCCAAACAACCAATCAACAAACCTTTCTCCTGCTGTTGATTTCACTTTCTGCCATTAATTGTTTTCCATCTCTATACCTTGGTCTCTCTCCTCTCATCCAGTTTCTTATTTTCTCCTTATGAACCCCCCCCTCGGTGTGGATTCCTGTACGTGGTGAGGGGACCTCCCAGGGAAGGTTCTGTTTTATCTGGTTACCTTCTCTGGGATCTAAACATCCACCCACGTGTTTGCCGTGCGTGGCGAACCCTGAAGGGGAGGAGAGGATCCTGGTGGTTGAGGGGTCCAACCCAACACACCACTTTGGCCTCGAATTCCTGTAGACGGCTGCCTTTGGGTGGCCCCCCTTGGGTCAATCGGCTGGTCCACTTGGGCTAGAGTCAACCAAGTACCAGTGTTGGAAGTTCTCAATGGGTGCTGTGGACATTGTGCCTGATGCTGGTGTTTGAATATAGTGCTCATGAAACCCTGGCGTTGCTGCATTGTCCTTGCATGACTTTGTAGTGTGTCCCCTTGTAGGGCTCCATGGTGGGTGGGGTCAGTGGGTACCGAAATTTTTTTTCTTTTTCCTATGGATCCTCTAAAAAATTTAAATAAAATTGTAAAAAAACAGTCAATGGGTAAGCGACCACGCCTTGAATACTCAGAACAGCAATCTTCAACATCAGTAACACACGCACCTCATTTTCTTATATTACATTCTCTTCGAAAACCTTTAGGGCAAATGTCCCCTTTTTCTATTCAAAAGGGACTAGAGGGACTTGCTGGCTCTCCAAAATCAGTAAAGAAACTTCGATCTGGTGACATATTGGTTAAAACATCCACATCCCAACACAGTGAACTCCTCTTGAATTCAAAGGCATTTGGGGATATACCTATTGAGGTTACACCCCATGCTACCTTGAATTCTTCACGAGGAGTTATTGTTGAAAGGGATTTGAAGAACATTCCCGAGTCAGAGATTCTCGCTGGTCTCTCCACTCAAGGAGTTTCTGCAGTGAGGCGATCTCCACTGCAAAGATGGAATTACACTGCCAACAAGTACCCTCGTTTTGACATTTACTTCACCACGTGCACCTGCCACCATCAAGGCAGGTTATCTCATTTGCAGGGTTTGGCCATACATACCAAACCCTCTTCGATGTTTCCAATGTCAGAAATTCGGCCACTCAAAGACATCCTGTCGTGGTTCCCTGACATGTGCTCGTTGTGGAGGCAAGGACCACAATGCCTATGACTGTGACATGAACCCACATTGCGTAAACTGCAATGGTTCTCACCCCTCTTACTTTCATTCTTGCCCAAAATGGTTGGAGGAAAGAGAGGTGCAGCGTTTGAAAACGACACATAACATTAGTTATCCTGAGGCTCGGAAATTGTTGTCCACAACTCCATCTCGGACATATGCTGCTGCACTTCATTCCACAACTACAGTGGGAGTGCAGACAGATCTCTCTGTGCCTCCAAGAGAATCGTTTCCAAAACAAATGAAAAGCCTTTTGACCTCCATGGTTAAAAAGGTTGATGAATCAACTTCCACACCCATCTCTGTTCCTCCCATACCTTCCAACAAACCTCAAGATCCACGTCCTTCAGTTTCAAATACAGGCATTTCTTCTGATACATCTTTTTCTCCCACCACAAGAGACAAAACAATTATTCGCTTATGCCCTCAGTCACTGGATTCCCCTTCCAATAACAAAAACCTGCCCACCCGACACAGAGCAGGATCGATGGAGGTTGATAGACCTCCTCCGACTAAAGACAGTAAAGAAAAAAGACGTGGTCGTAAACCGAAGGGTTCTCCAGCCACTTCACCTACCCGTTCTTAAAAATGGCCACCTTGATACAATGGAACTGTCGAGGTTTACGTTCTAATCTGGATGATATCAAAACGCTGATTGCTTCCTACCATCCTGTTTGTCTTTCTTTACAAGAAACATTTCTCAAAACTGCTGATACTGTCTCCATTCGCAGTTTTCTCTGTACAGAAATGACAGGTTGTGTGATGGTCGAGTACATGGAGGGTGGCAATGTTGGTTGATCAACACGCGCCCACCCTGTCTTTGTCACTCAACACACCCTTGGAGGCTGTAGCCATCCATGTTTCCTTGGGTCATACCATCACTGTTTGTTCTCTGTACCTGTCCCCTGGAAAGACATATGATCAATCAGATCTTGATGCTTTCTTTGAACAATTGCCATCTCCATTTCTAATCCTAGGGGATTTTAATGGACATCATCCCTCTGGGAAGTGCTATTATTGATGGGAGGGCCGATCTGTAGAGCGGATGCTCTCTGATCACAATCTTTCTCTTTTCAATACTGGTTCTTCCACTTACTTTCATGCACCTAGTCAGTCCTTTACCGCTATTGATCTCTCAGTTTGCTCCCCTTCATTATTCTCCCATTTTTCATGGAGGGTTGACAGTAATCCACTAGGCAGTGATCATTTTCCGATCCTTTTGAGAGAGACTGGCCGTGGTCGATGCCACCCTACCCGCGTGCCCCGTGGAAGCTGGATCAGGCAGACTGGTCCACTTTCACTGCTCTCGCAGAACTTGATCCTGCCATCGTGAATCAGCCATCAATAGACGACTGTGTAGCAGCGGTAACTGACTGTATTATACAAGCAGCTGCTCAGTGTATTCCTAAAACCTCGACACATTTTCCACGATATTCTCCTCCGTGGTGGAATCCTGCTGGCCACTTAGCACGGAAGGCTCAAAAGCGGGCCTGGGATACTTTTCGTAGATATCCCACACTTTCAAACCGAAGTTGCTTTCCAACGGGCCCTGCACGCTAGGTGGGTAAGACGTCACAGCCAGAAGGAATCTTGGATTAAGTTCACAACCAGAATATCTTCTACCACCAGTTCCAAGATCATATGGGACAGGATTCGAAAGGTTAATGGACACTACAATTCTATCCCCCCTCTCGATCTTACTCTCTGATGGTCAGGAGGTGACTGATGTTCGGAACATCGCTAACACTCTAGGTGAAAGCTTTTGCCGGGTATCTAGCACTTCTGCTTGTACCTCCACCTTCCTGGCCATCAAGACTCGGGCAGAGCGATCACCTCTTTCCTTTCGAACTGACTGTTTCTTTGACTATAATTGTCCCTTTACCCTGGTGGAACTAAAAATGGCCCTTCATCGGTCTGCCAGTACGTCTGTTGGACCTGATGATATTCATTATGACATGCTGCACCATCTATCTCCTGCTTCTCTTGATGTCCTTCTGATTGTTTTCAACTGGATCTGGCAGGAGAATGTTTTTCCTGATGCCTGGCACCAGGCTATTATTTTACCTTTCTCTAAGCCAAGGAAAGATCCCAAGATTCCTTCAAACTACTGTCCAATTGCTTTGACGAGCTGTTTCTGTAAGACATTAGAAAGGATGGTTAATGCTCGTCTTGTTTGGTTCCTTGAATCAAACAACCTCCTCTTGCCCACCCAGTGTGGGTTCCGTCGACAGCACTCCACCACAGACCACCTAATTTGTCTTGAAACATCTATCAGAGAAGCCTTTCTCAACCGCCAACATCTTGTATCAATATTCTTTGACATAGAGAAGGCTTACGACACAACATGGAGGTATGGCGTTTTGCGAGACCTCCGTGCATATGGGTTACTTGGCCATCTACCCATGTTTATTAAAATTTTTTTAATGGACAGGAGATTCCAAGTTCATGCAGGTTCGACACTTTCCCGTTCTTTTGTACAGGAACTTGGAGTCCCTCAAGGCTGTGTATTGAGTGTTACACTCTTCAGTATAAAGATAAATGCCATCACTGAACAACTCCCTCTCACTGTTGTGAATGGGCTGTATGTCGACGACTTTCACATCTCATGTCAGTCATCAAACATGAGATATATTGAGCGGCAACTACAAACCGTCCTCAATTGTGTACGGAAGTGGACTCTGGCGAACAGCTTTAATTTCTCTCTCTCCAAAACTGTATGCCTGCACTTTTGCCGTTGACGGGGTATTCACCCTGATCCTGAACTTCATATCGGTGAAGTTTTGCTGCCAGTGGTCCCAGAGACCAAGTTCTTGGGGCTTATCTTTGATCGTAAACTGACCTTTATACCACACTTAAAGCAGCTTCGGGTCAAATGCACAAGAGCACTGAACATCCTCCGTGTTCTCTCTTCTACCAGTTGGGGGGCAGATCGCTGTTCAATGTTAAAGGTATGTCGTGCTCTTATTAGACCGAAACTCGATTATGGATCAATGGTCTATGGCTCTGCCAGACCCTCGGCCTTAAAGATGCTGGACCCCATTCATCACCAAGTACTTCGACTCTGCACTGGGGCTTTTTGTACCTCTCCAGTTCAAAGTATATACGTTGAATCTCATGAACCTTCTCTACACCTTCGCCGTTTGCAACTATCTTTACAATATACTTCTAAACTTCATTCCTTACCAAAGCATCCCACCTGGAAATGTGTTTTCCTTCCTCGGTGGGCAGTACTTTTCAGAACAGACGATCTGTCATTGCTCCGCTTGGCCTTCGTGATCCGGAGCAATTGGATGAATTGGGTCTGTCCTTGATAACATTGCAGATTCCACAGGTCGCCCATCCCACCATGGCTTATTACAGCCCCCAAATGTGACCTTTTTTCAGTCACCTAAAAAGGCAGATACTCCAGATTGGAAGTACCGTCTTTTATTCAATGAATATCTTTCAAATAATCATTCAGTTCTCATTTATACAGATGGTTCCAAATCAGGTAATTCAGTGGGCTCTGCTATGGTTTGCAATGGGTCAGTAGTTGCGCACAGAATCCCTTCTACAGCTTCTGTGTTCACTGCTGAACTGTATGCCATATCTCTTGCCCTGGATCATATTGCAGCTGAGCAGTACTCCAACTGCACTATTTATACTGATTCGCTTAGTTCTATACTTGCCTTGGAATCGCTACACGTTAGCTCACATCCTATTCTCGCTGATATTTGAAACCGACTGGCCCATTTCTCATTAGCAGCTACTTCAATCCAGTTTTTCTGGATACCAGGCCATGTTGGTATTCTCGGGAACGAGCTTGCAGACATGGCAGCTAAATATGTCTGCTTCAGCACCATCACTCCTATGCCTATTCCGTACATGGACTATGGTGTTGTCTTCAAGGCTCGGCTCCGTGCCAGCTGGCAGTCCACTTGGAATGAGCTACGTGACAACAAACTTTTTCAAATCAAACCCAAAATTGACTTTGGCCATCTAGCTTCCGTAGAAGTTCGAAGGAGGAAGTTGTTCTCACTAGGCTACGCGATTGGTCACAGTTTTTTAATTCATTATTTTCTTTTATCTGGAACTGATGCACCAATGTGTAGTTTGTGTAACACTCAAATCACTATCAGCCACGTTTTACTTTCTTGCTATCGTTACAATTCTCAACGACGGCAATATTTTAAACATATTTTTTCCCAGGGTCAATCTGTAACATTGGACAGAGTTATTGGTGATGGTGACTCTGTCCACCTTGAAAATGTTTTTAATTTTTTAATGGCCATTAACCTTTTTAATCTCATTTAAGTGTTGCATATTTATTCATTACACCTTTTTAATTGTGGTTCCTTTTTACAGTTTTAATCTCTCTCCTTCAATTTGACATTGGACAATGGCCAGAACATTAAATAACTCGACACCAGGACTGGAAAGGCCAACTTCAGGTGACTAACGCTCCTGTTTGAACTATTTGAACTACTCGTTAGTCAACCTGGCGAGTTGTTATTATACTTTTGCTGCATATCATTTCACACTTTTACTACTTAACTTTTCAGTACTGGCCATATTGACTCATAACCCAGAACCAGGACTGGAAAGACCAACTTCAGGTGACTGACGGTGGTTTTTATACTTACCTGTTAGTCTTCCTGGCGGGTTACAATCATTACCATTCTGCTACAGGTAGTTCTTTACAACTTTGTTGACTGGATGTCAACATTGGTTTTTACACCATTTTCTGTTTTAATTGCCATTTTGCTTTTATCTTCAATTACTTTTACAAATTTTACTCCATTTACTTGACTTTTATCTTTTTACTGGACATTTGGCTACTCATTATTACGATTTTATGGAGTGTCTTTTAAAACTTTTATTCTTTTACATTTTGATAATAGCTGCTATGACACATAACCCGGAACCAGGACTGGAAAGGCCAACTTCAGGTGATTGACGGTGGTTCTTGAACTTACCTGTTAGTCTTCCTTGTGGGTTACAATCATTACCATTCTGCTACAGGTAGTTCTTTACAACTTTGAAGACTGGATGTCACCATTGGTTTTTACACCATTTTCTGTTTTAATTGCTGTTTTGTTTTTACCTTCATTTACTTTTACAAATTTTACTCCATTTACTTAACTTTATCTTTTACTGGACATTTGGCTACTCATTATTACGATTTTATGGAGTGTCTTTTAAAACTTTTATTCTTTTACATTTTGATAATAGCTGCTATGACACATAACCCGGAACCAGGACTGGAAAGGCCAACTTCAGGTGATTGACGGTGGTTCTTGAACTTACCTGTTAGTCTTCCTTGTGGGTTATGATCATTAACATTTTGCTAGTGTAAATATTTTACAACTTTGAAGACTGGATGTCACCATTGGTTTTTACACCATTTTCTGTTTTAATTGCTGTTTTGTTTTACCTTCATTTACTTTTACAAATTTTACTCCATTTACTTAACTTTATCTTTTACTGGACATTTGGCTACTCATTATTACGATTTTATGGAGTGTCTTTTAAAACTTTTATTCTTTTACATTTTGATAATAGCTGCTATGACACATAACCCGGAACCAGGACTGGAAAGGCCAACTTCAGGTGATTGACGGTGGTTCTTGAACTTACCTGTTAGTCTTCCTTGTGGGTTATGATCATTAACATTTTGCTAGTGTAAATATTTTACAACTTTGAAGACTGGATGTCACCATTGGTTTTTACACCATTTTCTGTTTTAATTGCTGTTTTGTTTTTACCTTCATTTACTTTTACAAATTTTACTCCATTTACTTAACTTTATCTTTTTACTGGACATTTGGCTACTCATTATTACGATTTTGCGGAGTGTCTTTTAAAACTTTTATTCTTTTACATTTTGATAATAGCTGCTATGACACATAACCCGGAACCAGGACTGGAAAGGCCAACTTCAGGTGATTGACGGTGGTTCTTGAACTTACCTGTTAATCTTCCTGGCGGGTTATGATCATTACCTTTTTGCTAGAGTAAATACCTTACAACTTCTTATACTCTGCCTTCTATCTTAACATTGTAGACTAGGTGTCAACATTGGTTTTATACTTTTTTGTTTTACCTTCATTTCCATTTATGTCTATTACTACATTTATTTATTTTTTTTTTTTACATTTTTACCGAATGTCTGGCAGAGATAGCCTCGCTGCTTTGTGCCATAAAACACTAAATCAATCAATCAATCAACCTTATGAACCCATCTGTAGTCTTTTCTTCTTTCCCCCAGTCTGTGGATGGCCATAGTCAGTGCAAAAGAAACTTTATGCCATATCTTTATCTGTCTTTCCATCATCTCATTCCCTGCCCTTCCCTTCAACTCAGTTTCAGTTCCTTCTGTATGTTTTATTAAGGCCTTCACTTACCATATTCACAAACTCAGGGCTATGTTTCTTTCATTTGACTATTTATATCCATCAGTCCATTCTAAATTTTTCCTCTTTTTCTTCCCTCCTTTAACAATGAGTACTTGGTTAGAAAGGGGGACTTGTATTAGGATCTAAGTCCTTTCTCTCACACACTCAATTAGATACTTTGGGGCATTTTCTTCAACTTGTGTGTAAACCAAATTTAGCCTGTCATTCTTGCCTGCAAGCTATGGCATATTAAGTCACTGTTTTCCACTTCCACCTTCATTTGTCCCTTTTCTGGGACTCTTCTCCATTTTTTCTTACAGAATAGATCAGTTGACTCTTCCATTAACATGTGTCTGTGAATGTTTATGCTCCCAGACTATTTCATCTTTTTTTGCTGGGTCTTAACAGGCATTTTGACATTTCCAGATATTTATTGTATTTTCTACATCTTTTGGCTGTTTTCTTTCTTGATTGCTTTCATGCACTACAGGTCATCATTCTTCAAGCACACACTGTCACTGAGAAATGGAGGGCTTTTGTCACACAATGACATCATTATGCAGTGTTAGATGCAAGTTGTCTCAAGGGAAGTGCTGTGGAAGGTAGCTAAATTATGTGTATAGGTATAAATATCGTAAATACACTTTTGGGGAAGGAAAATTTTAATTTTCACTAAATCCATACACTATTAAAATGTGATATGAAGGCTATTTGTGTTTCTGTATTCTTGTGCTTTCTCTAATATAGGACGCAGTGTTGTGTCATACCTTTTTCAAAAAATTTTGTTTCCAATGAGGCAAGATACTTGGACATAAATTTTATAGGGATGAAACTGAAGATGGAAAAGAAATAAGTAGTGAACTGATGTGCCAGAGGTGTAGGATTTTGGAAATCTAGGAAAAGGATGTGCAAATAATTATTACATGGGTTATATCTTTAGATGCTCATTCACAACTATATTTTATTATTAAAATGCATCACTTACTTCTATTTTTATATATTAGACCCTCATACAGAAGAGAGTAGGGATATTTTCAGTTGTATCATTCACCATGATTCATTTTGTTTATTTAAAATAATAAATACCACCGAGGTTATTCAGTCAAAATGCTTATCCATTGAGCATAGTTTGTATTAACTAATTATTTTAATTGCTTCCCTGTACTGTTTTTATTGTTGATTGTACATGACTATAAAATAATAGTTTTAAGATGAGCGAACAGACACATTTTTAAATATAGTTTATGTGGTAAATGTTTATAGAATATCATGTTTATAACTGTATACTTAATGATGACTTACGTAATACACTAGCTTAAAATCTTTTTTTTTTTATTGTCAAGAATTTATTTATTTATAAGAATGTATCTACAATATGTGAACTCTGACTGCTGTATGGGGGAAAAAATTTCAGAACCTTAAAGTAAATGAAAATGTTCTCAGAATTCACGTGAAACAAAGTTACCTGTGTTTTATATTATCTGTAAGTGATTTTGAAGACATTTTTTTACAAAGAGGTACCTTGAAATAAAATATTTAAATAGTCAAATTAAAACAAACAACTTTGTGCTTATAACTTTAAGGTCAGTGTTATTGAAATGATAGTTATATATTAGTGACAATTAATACATTTTGATAAGTAAACAAACAAGCCTAACCAAAAAATCTGCACAAATTAAAAAGATCCTTAGCATACAGGCTGTAATGTGGGATATAAAATACACCTTTGGTTTTCGAGGTGACTGCTGAAGTAGGACCCAGAGTGCAGTGGGGATACACCATCTATTGGTCTTAACCTCTGTTTGCTAGTCTTGCATGAAGAAATTCATTAATAATAATAATTAAATAATCAAAAGAAATAAAAATTAGAATAGTTAAATGTGGGTGCTCAAGCCCACAAAGTCCCATGTCCATATCAATCTTCACTACCTGTGGACAGTTCTGGGAAGGTCACTGCTGTCCAAAGTAAAAAAATAAGAAAGAAAAGTAACACTTGGGGGTAAGTAATATAAACTTACCTCCTGAAGTTGGTATTCCAGACCCTATTATGGTGTTATGGCACTAATTAGCAGGTCAGTAGACAAATTATACTAGTATAAAAGATCCCAACCAGTTATTTAAACTAACTAGTATAACTCCCAACCATTAAGTCCACTGTAGCTATTAGTTTTCAAACTCTTAAAGAAGCCTTCATATGCAGTAAGGTGTTCATCCACATAAAGTGGTGCCAATTTGTCTAAATGACCTTATTAACAACTAAAAATACTTGTCAGATACTTTCAGTAGAACTTCCTTAATTTTTACTTTTTCTTAATTATTTAACGTGTTACCTCCCAAATCTATTTTGCCAATACTTTCCAGGGTCCCACTAGTCATTTTACAATTACATTTTTTAGGAAGAATGTATATGTAGCCATTATGTCCCAGCCAGTAAGTGGCCCTTTAAAAAGAAAATAGAACACAACTCACCAATGGGTCATGTGGGTTTTATTGAAAGATTGTCACAACCCACTGGTGGGTTATGTAGGACCCAACGTGTTACTACATTCTTATATTTTATATTTAATAATTTTATTAATAAAATTATTACTTTTAAAATGTAATATAAGTATATAAAAGCAGCATGGTAGAAAGGCACTACTTGACAGCACAGCAAACAAACCATACCAGCATGGAAGTATCCCATTCCAGCTATCCAAACAAACTAGTATAGGTCCCAACCACCACCCATTCACCAAGTCTAGTGTAACTATCATGTTTTAAACAAGCCTTTATATGTGGCAAGGTATATATCTACATAAAGTAGTGCCAAGTTGTTAAATGACCTTATTCATAACTAAAAATAGTCATTAGAAATTACATAAAATTTCCTCTATAATTTCCAAAAACATCCCACATCTGTAACACCCTTCAATGCCTGCAGACTGCTGTAAGATGGTACTTTTAAGAATGTTATATGAGTATATAAAAGCAGCATGGTAGAAAGGCACTACTTGACAGCACAGCAAACAAACTAGTACAGCTCCCAATCACCACCCATTCACCAAGTCTAGTGTGACTATCATGTTTTAAACAAGCCTTTATATGTGGCAAGGTATGTGTCCACATAAAGTAGTGCCGAGTTGTTAAATGACCTTATTCATAACTAAAAATAGTTATTAGAAGTGACGTAAAATTTCCTCTATAATTTTTATTTCTTTATATTAATTTAATACATTTGTATATTTGTTACAAAATAGTTTAATAATTTTATTTAAAGTTTCTTTATTAAATCCATTAACTATTAATTTTTGTACCAGTATTTCAACATTACTGGTAAAATATTGTAATTTATAACAAATTTTACAATATCTGAATAATTGCAAAATTATAATGCTTATAACAGAAGGGTGTGATACATTACTATTAGAAGAGTGTAAACCATAAATTGGAAAGGCAAAATATTTTCTTTTATCAAAAATATTTACATTGATATCCTTATCAGTTATTTTAATTTCTAAATCTAAATAATGAATTTCTGTTTTAGATTTGTAATTCTGCTGGATAAATGGTGTTAAGAATATTATTTATATTAATTATATGTCTGTAAGTTAAAGTAAAAATATCAGGATTTTTACAGTTTTCAATAAATATATTCTCATAATAGTAAAGGTGTAAATTTTCTACACAAGTGGAATGGTTAGCTCCCATTAGAAAACCTATTTATTGAAAAATATATAATTATTATAAATACAGAAACTTGTAACTTATATTTTTTGAGCTAAATTATCTTTTATCCAGTTCTATAAAAGGATAACAGAACTGTTCTGTTAGTGAATTTAAAGCAAAGACAATCTTTTAATTGAATTGTGGTGTACAAAGTGGTAAAATCAAATGTTTGAATATTATTTATTTGTTCACACTTTTTTAGATATTTTAAAATAGGTTGGTTATTTTTCTTTACCCAAAAGGTATGTTTGTTACTATTAACATATTTTTTATTTTATCAAGTAAAATATTGAGTAATTTTTTTAATAATATCTTTTCAATTAGTGCAGCATTTTTTGTTTGATGTATTTTTGTTTTGGCTTGTTTTTTTAACTTATAATTTCATTTTTCTTTTCCTTAGATACACAAGGTTGGGGAGTAAGTCCTCGAGGTGCAGGCTACTTGTTTGGAAGTGATGTTGTTAATCAGTTTAATGCTAATAATAATATTGATATGATCTGCAGAGCACATCAGTTAGTAATGGAAGGGTACAAGTGGCACTTTAATGAAACTGTTCTGACTGTCTGGTCAGCACCTAATTATTGTTACAGGTACACCTTTTATTCCTTTATTTGGTGGCTAGTGTTTTCATTTTCATTATACTTAGGACATTTGTAAATTTTTATATGAATTTTGTTACATAGTGCTTAGAACAATTCCAAATATTTTATCATTATTATTACAGATGTATCAGAAACTGATCTAATCTTTTATTTTAGTATTGTTACAGGATACTTAAAACAATTACAAACTTGACTGAATAGTTGTAGAGATATCTCACAATTTGTCAATAGACAACTTATTAATTTTTCAATTCTAGATTTCTGATTTGTGAAGTCAAGTTTCATAAAAAAGTGGTACATTTTCACATAATCAGATCCAGTAGATTTTTTTTTATCATTTGTACTTGGATATAAATAGCTCAAAACCAGTGCAAAATGGTGATATTTGATGTATTTCCAAAATGGTTTGCAAGGTTGACTTATTTTGGTATGGTACAATTTCTACTTTTGCAAAAGAAACAAAATCAGGCTTTTATTTTCACTTAGTTTTCATTGTATTCTTTTAATGGAAACACTCTAACTTCTTTTTCCTTGATAATTTTCTTTTACTGGATAATTCAACATATGTATATGCACATCAACTGCATTTATTAAAAATAACGGAAAGCATATTATCAACTTCTGAAGTTTCCATTTTGTACCCCCTCTGTGTGGATTCATGTACGTGGTGAGGGGACCTCCCAGGGAAAGTTCTGTTCTTTCAGTTTACTTCCCCATGAAGGAGAGGAGAGGATCCAAGTGGTTGAAGGGTCAACCCTAACACATCACTTTAGCCTTGAATTCCTGTAGATGGGTGCCCCTCCCGGGTCAATCAGCTGGTCCACTTGGGCTAGGGCCAACCAAGTACCAAGGTTAGGTGTTTTCAACAGGTGTTGTGGACATTGTATCTGATGCTGGAGTTTGGGTATTATACTCACAAAACCCTGGCATTGCTGCAGTGTTCTTGCTTGACATTGTAGTGCGTCCCCTTGTAGAGCTTCATGGTGGGTGGGGTAAGTGGGCACTGAAATTTCTTTATTTTATTATGGATCTTCCAAATAAAAACTTAACTAAAATAGTGAAAAAACAGTCCATAAGTAAACGTTCACATTTAAAAGATTCTGAGCAGCAATCTTCAACATCTGTAACACCTGTACCTCGTTTTCTGATACTACTTTCTCTTTCAGATGCACTATTAGGGCAAATGTCTCCCTTTTTGATTCAGAAGGAACTAGAAGGACTTGCTGGCTCTCCAAAGTCAGTAAAGAAGCTTCGATCTGGTGACATATTGGTGGAACATCCACATCTCAACACAATGAATTCCTCATGCATTCAAAGGTGATTGGGAACATACCTATTGAGATCATGCCTCATGCTGCTTTGAATTCATCATGAGTAGTTATTGTTGAGAGGGATTTGAAGAACATCCCCGAGTCAGAGATTCTTGCTGGTTTCTCCATTCAAGGAGTTTCTGCAGTGAGGCGTATCTCCACTTGCAAAGATGGAATTACAATGCCAACCAGTGTCCTTATCCTGACATTTACATCACCATGTCCATCTGCCACCATCAAAGCAGGTTATCTTAATTGCATGGTACAGCCATATATTCCAAACCCTCTCTGATGTTTCCAGTGTCAGCAGTTAGGTCACTTAAAGACGTCATGTTGTGGTTCCTTGACGTGTGCTCATTGCAATGGCAAGGACCATGATGCATATGAGTGTGAAACGGACCCTCATTGCATCAGTTACAATGGCTCTCACCCGTCACACTTTATTCTTGCCCTAAATGGTTGGAGGAAAAAGAGGTACAGCATTTGAAAATGATTCATAACATTACTTATACTGAGGCTCAAAAGTTGCTGTCCACCACTTCATTTTGTACGTATGCTGCTGCACTTTATTCCACTACTACAGTGGGAGTGCAGACAGATCTCTCTCTGCCTCCAAAAGAATCGTTATCAAAACAAATGAAAATTCTTTTGACCTCCATGGTTAAAAAAGTTGATGAATCAACTTCAACATCTATCTCTGTCCCTTACATATATTCCAACAAATCCCAAGATCCACTTCCTTCAGTTGCAGGTACAGGCACTTCCTTGGATACATCTTCTTTCACCCCAAGATACAAAACAATCATTTGTTCATGTCCTCATTCATTGGGATCCTCTTTCAACAGCAAAGACCTGCCCAAGCAACCCAGGGCAGTATCCATGGAGATCGATAGATCTCCCTCAAATAAAAACAGTAAAGAAAAAAGATGTGGTCGTAAAATGAAGGTATGCATAAATAAAAATGGCCACCTTGATATAATGGAACTGTTGAGGTTTATGTTCTAATCTGGATGACATCAAAACACTGATTGCTTCCTACCATCCTGTAGTCTTTCTTTACAGGAAATATTTCTGAAACCTGCCTATACAGTCACCTTTCAATGGTTTTCTTTGTGCAGAAATGACAGGCTGTGTGATGGACAAGTGCATGGAGGGGTGGCATTGTTGATTGATCAGCATATGCCCATCCTGTCTTTGCCACTTGATGCACACTTGGAGGCCGTAGCCATCAGTGTTTCTTTGGGTCATACCATCACTGTTTGTTTTCTCTACCTGTTGCCTGGAGAGACATATGATCAGTTAGATCTTGATATTCTCCTTGAACAGTTGCTGTCTCCCATTTTAGTCTTGGGAAACTTAAATGGTCATCATCCCCTCTGGGGAAGTCCCAATATTGACAGGAGGGGTCGCTGTGTAGAGAGTATGCTCACTGATCATAACCTTTCTCTTGTCAGTAGTGGTTCTTATACTTATTTTCATGCACCTTGGCAGCCCTGTACTGCTGTTTATCTCTCAATTTGCTCTTCTTCACTATTTTTCCATTTTTCTTGGAGGGTTGACAATAATCCGCGAGGCAGTAACCATTTTCCTATAATTTTGAGAGAGACTGGCCGAGTTACCCGGTGGAAGCTGGATCATGCAAACTGGCCCTCTTTCACTGCTCTCACAGAACTTGATTCTGCCATTGGCTGTAAGCCATCAATAGACAACTGTGTGGCAGCAGTAACTGACTGTATTATACAGGCAGATGCTCAATGTATTTTTAAAACCTCAACACGTTTCGTATGATATCCTCATCCGTGGTGGAATCCTGTCTGCCACATGGCATGGAAGGCACAAAAATGGGCCTGGGATACTTTTTGTAGATATCCCACATTCTTGAACCGCATAGCTTTCCAGCGAGCCCCTGCACGTGCTCGATGGGTAAGACATCAAAGCCAGAAGGAATCATGGATTGAGTTCACAACCGGCACATCTTCTACCACCAGTTTCAAAGTCATATGGAACAAGATTCAAAAGGTCAGTGGGCAATATAATTCTGTCCCCTTCTCAATCAGCCAGATGTAGCTGATACCTAGAACATTGCCAATACTCTAGGTGAAAGCTTTTGCCAGGTCTATAGCATTTCTGCTTCTTCCTCCACTTTCTTGGCCATCAAGACTCAGCCAGAGAGATCACTCCTTTCCTTTCAAGCTGATTGTCTTTATGAATATAATCTTCCCTTTACACTGGTGGAACTCAAACTGGCCCTTCATCAGTCTGGCAGTACATCGGTCGGACCTGATGATGTACAGTACGAGATGCTGCGCCATTTATCTTTTGCTTCTCTTGCTATTCTTTTGATTACTTTTAACTGGATCTGGCAGGAGAATGTTTTTCCTCATGCATGGTGCCAGGCTATTGTCCCTACCTTTCTCTAAGCTTGGGAAGGATCCCAAGATTCTTTCAAACTACCGTCCAATTGCTTTTGACGAGCTGTCTCTGTAAGACCTTAGAGATGATGGTTAATGCTCATCCTCTTTGGTTCCTTGAATCGCACAAGCACCTCTTGCCCACCCATTGGGGGTTCCTAAGTCCACCATGGACCATCTGATTCATCTTGAAACATCAATCAGAGAAGCCTTATGATACAACATGGAGGTATTACATTTTGCAAGACCTCCATATATGTGGCCATTAGCCAATTTTTATTATAAAGTTTGTGTGGGTTCGACTCTTTTCCATTTTTTTCTACAGGAACTTGGAGTCCTTCAGGGCTGTGCTTTGAGTGTCACTGTTGCAAATGGCCTCTATACCAACGACTTTCACATCTCATGTCAGTTGTCGAACATGAGGTATATTGAGCGGCAACTACAGACTGCTTTAAACAGTAAACGGCTTTAACTTCTCTCTCTCTCTAAAACCATTTGCATGCACTTTTGCTGCCAATGGGGTATTCATCCTGATCCTGAACTCCGTATCGGTGAAGTTGTGCTGCCCGTGGTGCCTGAGACAAAGTTCTTGGGGCGTATCTTTGACTGTTAGCTGACCTTTATACCACACATCAAGCAGCTACGGGTCATATGTACAAGAGCACTGAACATCCTTCGTGTCCTCTCTTCCACCACTTGGGGAGTAGATCAATGTTCTATGCTAAAGATATATTATGCTCTTATTCAATTGAAACCCAACTATGGATCACTGGTCTATGGCTATGCCAGGACCTCAGTCTTAAAGATGCTGGACCCCATTCATCATCAAGGACTTTGGCTCTGCACTGGAGCTGGAGCTTTCCGTACTTCCCCAGTTCAAAGCTTATACATTGAGTCTCATGAACCTCCTTTGCACCTCTGCCATTTGCAACTGTCTTTACTATATGCTTTGAAACTTTGTTCCTTACCAGAGCATCCAACCTGGGCCGTACTTTTTTCACAACAGACGATTTGCCATTGCTCCTTTTGGCCTTCATATCCAGGTGCTATTAGATAAATTGGGTCTGTCCTTGGATAACATTACTCTATCCACTGATCAGCCCGTCCCACCATGGCTTCTTACAGTCCCCAAATGTGACCTATCTTTAAGTCATCTGAGAAAAGCAGACTCTTCTGATTGGAAATACTATCTGTTATTTGCTGAACATCTTTTGAACCATCCTTCCATTCCTATTTATACAGATGGTTTGAAATCAGGTAGCTGAGTGGGCTGTGCCATGGTTTGATGTGGTTCAGTGGTTGCATGCAGAATCCCCTATACAACTTCTGTGTTCACTGCTTATATGTAAGCCATTTTTCTTACCCTGGATCACATGGAAGCTAAACAATACTCAAATTGCACTATTTATACTGACTCCCTTACTTCCCTGCTGGTCTTGGAATGGCTTCATGTGAGTTCACACCCTGTTCTCACCGATATTCAAAACTGACTGGCCTATTTCTCTTTAACATCTACTTCTCTCCTGCTTTTCTGGATACCAGACCACATTGGTATTTGTGGAAAAGAGCTCGCCGTCATCAAAGCTAAATCTATCTGTTCTGGCACTATCACCACTGTGCCTATTCCATACATGGACTATGGTCCTGTATTTAAGGCACAGCTCCTTGCCAGCTGGCAGTCAACTTGGAGTGAGCAACGTGAAAACAAACTTTTGTAAATAAAACCCTCTATTGAACTTTGCCCGTCTTGCTTTCATAAGGATTGGAAAGAGGAAGTTGTTCTAACTAGACTACACATTGGTCACAGTTTTTTAACTCATCGTTTTCTTTTATCTGAAACTGGTGCACCAATGTGTAGTCTGTGTAACACTCAGGTCACAATAAGCCACATATTACTTTCTTGCCCTCTGTATGACTCTCAATGATAGCACCATTTTGAATATGTTCTGTCCCAAGGTTTGTTCGTAACATTAGACATTGTTATTGGTGAGGGTGACACTGTCCACCTTGGAAATGTTTTTAGTTTTTTAAAGGCCATTAATCTTTTTAATACCATATAAGTTTTGTTTAATTTATACATTAGACCTTTTTTTAATGTGATTCCCTTTTAAGAGTCACAGTCCGTCTAGTTTGATTTCAGTTAGAAACTGGCTGTAATGTCAAATAACTCGAAACCAGGACTGGAAAGGCCAACTTCAGGTGACTAATGCTGTTGTTTGAACTACCCATTAGTCATCCTAGCGAGTTATTGTAATTTTGCCATACGTCTTTTAAAACCTTTTTCTTATTTTCCTTTTTTAAAATGGCCGTAACGTTAAATAACTCAAAACCAGGACTAGAAAGGCCAACTTCAGGTGACTGACAGTGGTTTTGTACTTACCTGTTAGTCTTCCTGGTGAGTTACAATAATTACAGTTACACTACAAAAAGTCAATTTCAACTTGTATTACTGTAGTTTTTCTCTTAACGTTGTAGACTAGATGTAAACATTGGTTTTATGCTATTTATGTTTTTTTAACTTTGTTTTGTTTTACCTTTATTTCCTTTTATGAATTTTACTAAATTTACTTCAATTTTAACTTTTTACCAGATGTTTGGCACAGATAACCTAGCTGCTTTGTGCCATAAAACACCAAATCAACCAACCAATCCATTTTGTACACATGAAAACAGAAAATATCACAAATGTTTGGTCAAAAAGTGTAAAATAGTCAAAGGAAGGGCAGAGCATGTTAAATAACTTCCCAGTAAAAACAGTCTCACCAAAATTTCATGTTCATACAATGGAATTGAAGTTCTAATTCACAGTTATCTAGAATACCTTTAACTAATTTGTAAATCTTCTAGATATTAGATACTCTAAAATTATCACCAGTCTATAATGAAATTATAGTTAATAATATTTACATTTATTTTATTTAATTGTTAGTACAGAAGCATCTTTGAAATTTACAAGCTACTTACTACTTTACATCAAAAATACTTATATAAAAATTCAGTTTAAAAATTTAAAAAAAAGGATTGTTAAATTAAAACAATCATTTGTCATTAGAATCCCTGCAAAAAATTCTAACTTAAAGTACTTTTAAATAAAACAAAATGAAGTTGCAGAAACCAAAATCATCAATAAAACAAAATTGGAATTTGCAATATGAAACTAAAGATAAACTGATAGATCAAAAATAGAAATTAGGAAATATAATATTAGAATAAAAAATTAAATTGACTTTTGTTTACAGGAAGTGTTGAAGAAAGTTTTCTTTTTATTTTATTATTTTCTGTTTATTGCACTAATTATTTCAGATACTTATGCTGGATTAATTTCATATGTACATAGTTTAGATTTATTTTATCAGTAAACTTTTCAGAATTTTAATTTTTAATCTGACAAGCCATGTTGTAATGTAACTACTACTTTTTTGCACATTTAAAATGCATAGAATATATAGCTTTAAAGTTTGAGATAAAACCTAATTTTTTATAGTGTAGGTTAAACTTCAGAAATATTCAGTTATGTTTTTGAAGCATAGGAAATAATTTTACTACCCATTTTTTTTAATAACACATTTCTGTGGCACTACTTTGGTATTAAAACTAGATAAAACTAAGTTTTGATTTATATATATATTTACCTTTTTTTTTCTCTCTCTTTGAGGTGTGGTAATGTTGCAGCAATTTTAGAATTAGATGAAAACCTTCAACGAGAATTTACAATATTTGAAGCAGCACCTCAGGTAATTAGAATAGTAATAAAAATAAGATAGTTTACCAAAAGCTCAGGAATGATTTTATCATTTTTGTGAAGAATAATTAACATTAGTCACATGAAAAAACTGAAATTTAAAATGTATCTTATCATTTTTATATATTTGTAAAAATTCATAATTTTCTGAAATATGGTGATGGTGTAGTCTATATTTTTTGTATATTAATATAAATGTGTAAGACTTTAGAAGTAATATGAAATTATATGAGATATTTCATTACATATTTTAGAATTAAGGGTACAAAACTTGGCTGTCATTTTATGTATAATAAGTATTTTATTTATATATTTTAAAATGTAATTCAAGGACACACAAAGACAAGATATTGTAGAAAGAAAAAATTGACAAAAATTCTATTCAGCTATGAATAGAGTATAAATGCATTCAAATAGAACTGAAAATAGTCTTATCTTTTCTGTTATACACTAATATGGTTAAGAATCTGCTGTACAACAACACTCATTTGTCGTAAGTAGAGGGGCTATATCTATTTACAAGCCCCATACAAAAAGTTAAAAATATACTAAGAGCAGATAGTGCTTGTGCCCACAATGTCTGATATCTAAGTATAATTTACTGGAAACATTATGAAACAGTATTATAAGAAGAAAATTAAAACAAGTGCTACAAAGAGGTTAATGGAGATGAAAGTTTATCTACTACAAATAGTAGATAAACAAAACTATTTCCATAATGGTCTAATGGTCGCACATTTATAAAAAAACATATAATAACTCATGGGTTCTACTTCTGTAGATATCCCTTAATACGTTTTATTGTATTTTTATATGCCTTGTTGAAATAATTGCATATTCATATTTTAAATCAACATATTTGTTCACTTATAAATTCACAATAGGTACAAGAGATTTAGTTCCAATAAAAAAGTGTTATTGATATATAGTACTGATAAACTTGTTTTTGAAAAAGAAAATTCTTGTGTGACAAAGATTTTTAAATATCTACTTGTAGTATAATGAGTATTATAATCTTTATGTATCAAAAAGTCTTAATAAAATTCTAACTTTTTTTTTTTGCAGGAAAGTCGAGGGATTCCCACAAAAAAACCACAACCTGACTATTTTCTTTAATTAAAAAAATATGGTTTTAGGTTGAACTATGACAGTGCTCATGATGGACTTTGAACCCTAGTATTAAGAAGTGGAAGAGATCTGCCAAATACAAAGTGTGTTGAAGCCTTATTGAACTTGTTTCGTTAAGGTTTGATTCAGATTCCCTTCTGTGAAGACTTGTACAAAATAGGACCACTTGTTTTTTGTGTGTGATGAAAGGGAAAAATTGCCAAAATGTTATGTACTGTATAGAAGTATTTTTATTGTGGTGAAGTCTTGTATTTTGATTTGTAAGAAAATCAATAATGTATTCAAGTCTGACCATAGAACTATTGAACACTATCATCAGACTTGGCATTTCAACTTTAATTTGTATAGTATAGGAATAAACGTTCATGTATTAACATGTGAGTCAGTTTTATTTGCTTCAGTTAAATAAAAATTTTTATTTTATCAAATGCATCACTAGGTTAAACTGACAATTAAACCTAATTTGACCAAATTAGCATAAAGATTTTTAATACAAATGGTAGTTGGTTATAAAATATTTGGTTTAGGATGAATAATATTTTTATGATTTCATTTTATTCAATGACTTAATAATGGAAAAAGAAATATTGTCACAATTAACAATAATAGATGTATAAAAGAAAATCAATGTTAAAAACAGTTCCTGAAACCATGAAGTTCTGTGACAAACTCTCCCATACAAAAGTTTTAGTTTTAATTCAGTTTCAAACAAAGCCTCAATTTGAAGTAATTATTAATAAACTTTCACTGTAAAGTTCCTAAATTAGAGTTTACATAATCATCAGCCTGAATTATAACTACATTGAATGATTAAGTAGCTTATGTTACTGATAAATTGTAACACGTTTCACTGTATGTTTCAATTATTAAGAAGTAAAACAAAATGATTTATTAATTTAAGTATGTGTGAAAGTTTAGGTGAGATTACTATAATCCCTTCCCATAAGACAGATGTTTTTTTGAAGGAAGTTTTCATTAATTGGCTGGGTGAGGTCTTATAAAACAGGTCAATCATTTGAGAAAATGTTCTTAGCCATTCTTGAAAAAGGCAGGGTGGTAAAACTTTTACCTGTTAAACTGAATGGTTCAAGGAAAATTATTTTGGTGGGATCTAGTGATTTAGTATTAAATATTGCACTTCTGGAAAAAAAAAAAAATGGACCACAAATTTAAGGTCATCTTATTAGGCAAGTCTCTCCTAAATGGTGTTTGACAAGAATCAGTTTTGTGATATGGTAATATGTAGTTTAGAAGTACAATTCTGATAAGGAAACTTCTGGCCCCGCATGGCCAGATGGTTAAGGCACTCAACTCGTAATCCAAGGGTTGAGGGTTCTAATTCCCATCACACCAAACATGCTTGCCCTTTCAGCCATGGGGGCATTATAATGTTATGGTCAATCTCATTTTTCGTTGGTAAAAGAGTAGCCCAAGAGTTGGCAGTGGGTGGTGATGACTAGCTGACTTCCCTCTAGTCTTATGCTGCTAAATTAGGGACAGCTAGTGCAGATAGCCCTCATGTAGCTTTATGGTAAATTCAAAAACAAACAAGGAAACTTCTTTAAAGTAGAATGTGAACTCCATTTAGTTTCACATAAATTTCTCATACAAGCTCTTAAAGAATATTTTTCTATATAGTTAAGGTTATTTTGATTAGAAAAATATAGTTTTTTTAAAGCTGAGCTGAACACAACTATTTTCCATTTCATTCCTTGATAAATAAATAAATAATAGAACTACTGTTTTCAATATTAGTTTTTCTTCTCCTGTAATACTAAATCAAATTTTAAGTGATGATAAATGTTTTGGGCATCATGATTGACTTTTATCTAGATGCAAGTTTGATTTATCATATTTTAGTAGTGTCCTGTCACAGACATTGTTTTAACGTAGCCAGACTGGTTTCTTTCATTTGGTTTTAGATGTTCTTTGACTTGTGCCAAGAGATGGCATATCATGAAACCAGGTATATGTGAACTTTTAAATGACATTCAACTGCCATAGCAATGGAATTGAATCTCTCACCTTGAAGAAATCCTCTGTGTACTTGAAATTTAACAATGATTCTGAACAGTATTTGTGTATATAATGTTTTTCAAATGTTCAAAACGTTTTTCTTTAATTTGAAACTCAAAGGAATCATAAAAGGTAACACAATAGGGAAGAGAAGTTCAGGCACATCAAACAATTTTACTAAGAGGTGGTTCAACTTTTACACTATCTTATTAATGTTTTTTAAGAGAAAATTCTTCTGAAAAAAGCATTTGATGTTACTAAGTTCTAAACTGAATCCAAATTCAGTGCTTTTATTGTAAAGGCCCTGTAAGCCAACATATATACCTAATTATTTCTGAAACAGAAAGAACAAAGCTACTGTAGTTGAAACCTAAACCTAAAAATGTTGGTTTATGGTAACATAATGTTTTTTTTCTCTTGTTAAAATTTAGTAGTCCCAAAGAAGGGTAATCTAGTTTGTTTCTTCCTGAACAGTGAACTTCGTTTTCTTAGATGTCACATTTGTTTTTGAAAAGTAAACAAGAATCATCTATATACCTTTTGTATAGAACTAGATTGAAATCATCAATATCATTACTAACCATAATTTATCTTGATAGCATAGAAAAACATTAGATAGGCATGGAGCTAATTTATATCCCATTGCTACACCAATGAGTTGGTTACAAGTTTTCCATTGAAACGGAAATTGTGATTCATTTGTCGGAAAATCAAGTTGCTCAAGCTATATATCTTTTATTAGACAATTTATGATGTCACAGTTTTCAAAAACCATAATCATTCACTTTTTTTAATAGGATATTAACATACTGTAATCCAATATCAAAATTAGAACTATCAGGTCATCTCCCTTAAGTAATGTCTGATCTTAGGTTCAGAAGAAGAGAAAGGATTTCAAATGCTTTTAATATAATTTAATGAATAATGTATGTTCCATTATTATTAATTATTTCCTGCCAATGATTCACAAGCTTCTGAATGCCACTTCTATAAAATTCTTGGGGTTTGGAGGAAAAGAATACAGAGAGAGTAGTTTGACATCTTTCTGTGTTCCAAGCTCTATTCTATCATGATAGTTCTGCAAACTTCAGAATAAATGATAATCAGATGGGGCAAGATTTGGAGAATAAGGAGGATGTGGAACTTTTTCCCAGCCTAGCTCTTCAATCTTTGCAGATGTGATCCTTGTTGTATGAAGCCATGCATTATCCTGGCATAACACAACACCTTTACGATTGATCAACTTACAAGCTACAGCTCCTTGGTTTGAATCCCCTATCACCAAAAGTCATTGCCAATTCAACCATTGGTTCATTATAATGTTACAGGCAACCCTGCTATTCATTTGTAAAAGAGTTGGTGGTGAGTAGTGTTGACTAGCTGCCTTTCCTCTTATTTACAAATGCTAAATTAATAACAGCTAGTGTAGATAGCTTTTGATTAGCTTTGTGTGAAATTCCAAACCAATTGAAAGTTTTTACTTTCATAATATATGTAAAATTCTATATTAAAGAAATGTTTGAGCTTTTTTGCATTGAAATATTTACTTCATTGAGTTTTGATTCTTTAATCTATAAGTGATAGAAAATCACGAGTTATTGCAAATTCATAAAATCAGGTGAACAGCTTTGTACATTTTATTTCATTTAATTTTAAATTGCATTATATACAACTTGGCTTCCTCTTTTAGATATTTTCTTAAAAGGAACGTCTTTAAAAATAGTGTGTACAAATTGTATACCACATGGTAAAGACAAAGAACTATTACCCCATAGTCGTTAACCTATTTGTCATGAGAAAATATGAACATTAATTAAAACTATTCTACAAGTGTCTGTGGTTTAAACTACTAGATATTTAAAACAAAATTTTTTTCTAGTTCAGGCATTTGTTATTTTATCATATGTATTTACCTAATACAGAAAGAATGTTGAGTTACAGTTTCACCTATCATTATCACTTCTACTCAGTAATATGCTGGATTATGTGAGCTGCTTCAATGATGACTGGTTGATGTTGTTCCAATTTCTGAGGACGTTCAAATTGTTCATTAATAACCAGAATTGGATTGATTGTTTGACCATCTTTATTGAGTCCCACAAAGTAATCACTTAGTTGTTTCTTTAAAAACTTGTTCTTGTTCTCATAATCTTGGCATTCCTTTTGCAAAGCTAAAGTCTCTAATAACACCTTATTATGTTTTCTCCAAAAATTTTCAAGCATTGGATAATCTGCAGCTTCATCCTTTATTATATGTTCTATTTGTTTGAATATATCTACTTCAGTTCCCTCTTCACTAGATTTATAAAATGGTAACACTTTTTCCTCTTCTGTTTCCAGTTTCCTACATCTCTCATATGACTTAAGGATGTTTTCAGCCTTAGATGAAATAATACCAAGTTTTTGTATTATGCCATCACTCTGAGTAACTGTCTTTTTGAGTGCATATTTCCCCATTTCTTGAATTTCCTTTATTTTCTCTTTCATCAGACAAGCAGAATTTTGAAGTTCAGTTATTTCTCTTTTTAAAACACTGTCTTCTTGATTGTCATCTTTAGCACACAGAGAAATTTTAAACTTTAACTGTAAAATTTTATCAGAGATTGACTGTAATTTCTTTTTTTGTATTTCTATCTGTTTTACATTTTGTTCATCCTTAGTTTTTAAGTCTTCCGTTACTTTTCTCCGGCTTTCTGTGCTTTCAGTATATCTTTGCAATGCTTCTTGAAATTGCTGCCAGAGGCCTTCTATGTGCCCTTCTAAAACAACTTGTAATGTCTGCCTTTCTTCTAAGATTTTATCCTTAAGGTCATCTTTTTTACTTTGAAATTCTGCTTTTCTTTCACCCTCAGCTTCTAAAAATTGTTGTTCCATAGCAAATGTTACATCAACTAAGTGTGACATGTCTTTTTGCTGACAAGTAATTATTCTGTCTTCTGCAGAATCAAATTCTTCTTTAAGCATTTTTTTCTTAGAGAGATAATCACCATAACAAATTTTTACTCTTTCTCTCTGTAATTCTATCAATTTCTCCAAATTCTGAAGATGGCCATTAACAATCTGTTCATGCTGAAGATCATAGTCCTGATGATCTTTCTGAAGTGATGCAATAACTGCTTCCTTTCTGTCAAGCACACGTTGAAAGGTCTGTTTTAAATTTTCTAATTCTTTCTTAAGCTCTTTTGATTTCACTTCTCGCAAAAGAAATCGCCATTGTTGGCTGATTTTAATATAATTTAAATTTGAAACTTTCCTTTCTTTTGTAATTTTTTGCTGTATAAACTGCTCTACTAATTTCTCCTTGATGTTTTGATTTTCATCTTTCATGGGAGTTTTTCTATGCATTTTTGTATTACGTTAAAGATCGGCTTCCAATTATTTTATGATAAGTTCGCAGTAATACGTATTACAAGTATGTCTTGTGGTTCACATAACAAGGCTTAAATTATCGTTCTCACTATGAAAACCTGTATCAGACTGTCTCCAAGATAACGCCGTTTTCACCTTTTTATAATTTACCATATTCTCAAATGCCGAAGTCTAAAGTTAGTGGCACAAATAAAAGCAACAAACAGGAAGGTAAATACTGCAAAAATTAATCGCGAGAAATATTCTTATCAATAACATGCGTGTTCCGATTATCATATTCTGTTTATTGACAGTTACCATAGAAACACTTATATCAACATTCAAAATTTATTCCGTTGGCGTATGGTGATTCTTTAATTTTCAAAATTATAACTAACTTTATTGATATAACGATGCAAAGTAGTATTTATAAAATAAGTTTATTATAATAACTTATTATCTATAAAATTAATATATGTAGTTTAAAACAATATTGTATTGTTTCAAAGAATGTAAATTACTTTAAACAAAATATCACTTTACGTCCTATCAAACTCAGAGCACATAAGTTTAATTTATAGAAAACGAAACTGTACTTTTTTATCGATACAGAAAATACGTGCTACATTAATCTAAACAAGCACGTAAAATAGTATATTCGACTTGCAATGCGACGAATTATGTCTAAGCAGGTAATCGAGTCGGCTATAAATTTAAAAAGTAACGATGTAATTACAAAGTACACCTGATTTAGCTTTTTCTTATTTTCAGAAAATAAAAATGTTATAATAAATGAATTTGCTGTATTTAAATTTCATCATTTCACCATTACTGTAACAAAAAGTTTTTTGTAATCATTAGTTCCATGTACTTTCATCTCACTGAAATAAACAACTTTTTATATGTATAATGCTTATATTAAATGTCTTAATATTATTACAACTACTGCTTCCCCGCTAGTACAGCGGTAAGTCTCCGGATTTACAACGCTAAAATTAGGGGTTGATTCCCCTCGGTGGGCTCAGCAGATAGCCCGATGTGGCTTTGCTATAAGAAAAGCACACACACTACAACTACTTACACTATTTCAGAAGACATCCAGCAAAAGTTACTTAAGTAATTGACAACTTTACTGCATTTTGGACTTCTAAAGCCGTTTTAGAGTATAGAGCCAGGAGAGTCTTTAAGGAATGTTCTTTCTTAAACATATGAAAATGAATATAATACATATATGTTTCATATTATTCAATTCTTGTTTGTTTTTGTTTTGAATTTTGCACAAAGCCACTCAAGTGCTATCTGCACTAGCCATCCCTAATTTAGTAGTGTAAGACTAGAGGGAAGGCAGCTAGTCATCACCACCCACCGCCAACTCTTGGGATACTCTTTTACTAACGAATAGTGGGATTGTCCATAACATTATAACGCCCCTACGGCTGAAAGGGCGAGCATGTTTGGTGAGACCGGGATTCGACCCCGCGACTCTCGGATTACGAGTCGAACGCCTTGCCGGGCCTTATTCAACTCTTACCTAACTGCTTCATTTTAAACACAATACGCTATTTGTGCTGTGTCCATCGCACTACAATTTATAATGTTATAATCCCGCAAACCGTTGTACGACGAAGTGGTTAATTCTCAACTACGTGAGTACACCAAAACCAGCAGAATTCTTTTTGTAACAGAAAATTATATTTTGTAAGGAGTATGTCATTGTTTTAAAATTTTCACTAAAAATGATAATACAAAAAAAAATCCCAATATAGTCACAAAATACAAAATTACTTATTAGCATAATTAAATAATTTAGAGGTCGTACAAAATATAAAACCATTCCAACAATGTTATCATAACCAGTTTAACGCGGAAACAGATAGGTTTGCTTTAGAAATAAATTTTTTATAGCACCAAATTTATTATTGTTCTTTAATTGGACATTCAACGTTTTACTTTACAGCTTTTTCAGATTATTTATTCCTAATATTAAAATGTGTTTTATACACCAATATACTCTACAAAAATTAAATAACCAGTTAACTTCTTATTTTAGACACTGCAAATAATACATCAACAAAAGTGTGTCTGTTTGTACTGGTTGACTATTGAGCTGATTAAGGTTAATATTAAAAGGGAAACTCTTCTTAGGCGGAAGTGTTTTGCAACTTGCGAACCGCTGAATTACTGAGTTACGTGTACAAGGAAAGGTTATATTTATGTTATAATTTACTGTGCAGTCCGTAGCCTGTATTATTTCTAAAATAAGTTACATTTAAATATGAGACTTGTGTATGATTTACGTGAAAATTTTATCTATGAACCATGGCAGAGGTTGATAATACTAGGAATCGCAAGGGATTGTACAAAACCCTAACGCTGATACTAATAGTAACAGAACATTTGGGTATAAAGCATCTTAATGGCTGCTAAGACTGTACACATATAAAAAAAGTACAAAAAAATATACGTGTTACACTTACAACAAAATACAGTGAAAACGGCCCGTCTGTAAATTTTTTTATTAATATTATCTCCTGCAACCTGACATTGTTACAAAAACAGCTTTGGTTATGTTGCATCCGAACATTTGAAGAATACTAAATCAGGTACTGTCGAGGTAATGGGGTATTGAAACTCAATTTCTTTATTATAAGTTATATAGTTATATAAGCGAGAAACATCATAATTTTAGTGTGAAATCAGCTTTCTTGCAAATATCTTGTGTTTCTTTAAAAAGCTTAAGTAGAGGGTAAAACAGGAATTACCAGCCATAATGGATGAACATCAGATACCTCTAACATGTAGATGCTTTGTACATTATACATTCCCTGTTATCTATGAAATGAGGGAGTTAAAAAAAAATCAATACATTTATAGTATGATTACTTTAAAATTACATGACTATTTATTTCAAGTGATATTTTAGTCATATATTTTATTTGAAAAGGCTGCTCTTCTACAAGTAAAATTTTTATATATGCTTTATCGGAGTTATTTTTTAGTCTTGGCATGATTTGCAAATTGCTGTGTATTATATATAGAGAATGTAGTTGCACCAAAACTATAAATGCATGCTATATTCTCAAAGAAATTTCTATGACAATATCTAGCTGCAGCTTAAAATTTAACATTTAAACTTATGTGATCAAGTAGTAAATATCAGCATTAAATCATTGTGAACTGTATCAGCCAACTACTAGCTATGCTTATTATTACAATGTATAAAGTTAGCTACCATATCAAGTAATCTGTTGCCCATAGTTGAGCAGGAAAAGCCAGTCAACAAAATAAATCAAAAATTGGGATTGTAAAAAAAAAGTAAGAAAACAAGCCTGGAGATACTGCAGACATTGTTTACTCAAACTTCAAACCAATATGTTGACTATACTGTTACCTAGAATTTCATTTAGTGGAGTCAAAACAGGGATTTGTGGTTTGAATAAATAATGTTTACAGTATCTCCAGCCTTGGTTCCATATTATTTTTTGTGATCCATATTTGCAAGATTTTAAATTCACAACATTTTTTATCTGTCTTACTTATAGTATGCAATATTGAAAATACAAAAATATATTGTTTTAATCAGTAAGAGAAAAGAAGTTTATAAAATATTAAAACAAAATAAAAAAATATTATAAAACATACACCCTATAACTTTCAGTATGAAAGTATAGTGTAAAAATATTTGTTTAGAATTTCACAGAATTTGCTTAAAAATTGATTAGGAATACCGAGATTTATATAATTTATAGTTTATAATAACCTGACTGTCAGTTATATTGTTAGCATAGTTTAATATGAGTTGAAAAACTGACAGAAGTGAATCATCTAATCAGAAAATTGTTGTTAAAAACATTCATTGGTGTTTTCATTGTTATGTTTCTTCTGTAATTTAAGTTCTGTTTTATTAGAAAAAAAACTCAAAACATTATACTTATAGGATAGTCAAGTATGTAAGGGTTTACAAGTTTCCAAACAAAGGATTGTGTACTAATTGTCAGATATAGAATGAAGAAATGTCTAGGTTTAAATACTCTTCACAAGACTGTTTCTAAACAGTGCAAAACATGGACATTTCAGAATGTATTTATTTTTTTTTGTTGAAATATATAAGAATTGAATTTAGCTAACTTAAAAGGGGCACTGACTCCCTGAAAAGTGAGAAACATAATTTTTATTCATTCAGCCAAGTTTTTTTTATATTAATTTCACACCACTTAATTTTCAATTTAAGAAAAGTTGCCAGATTTGTCAATAGCTCTACTTAAAGTTTGTAGATGTCTACCCTGTAGCTAAATATTGAAAAATGTTGCTATCACTATGGCTTCTTGAGTATTGGGTATGGCAATTCCCACTTAGGTCATCAAAGAAACCTATGAGGTCTTGTTGACATCTCCTGAGCCCCAGACCCAGCATGGCCAGGTGGGTTATGCGTTTGACTCATAATGAGAGGGTTGCGGGTTCGAATTCTGGTTGTGCCAAACATGCTTGCCCTTTCAGTCATGGGGACATTATAATGTGACGGTCAATCCCACTATTTGTTGGTAAAAGAATAGCCCAAGAGTTGGCAGTGGGTGATGACAACTAGCTGCCTTCCCTCTAGTCTTACACTGCTAAATTAGGGACAACTAGTGCACATAGCTCTTGAGTAGCTTTGTGCAAAATAAAAAAACCAAAAACCTGAGTCCCAAGACAATGTGATTTAGGTTAGCCTGTTGTTATCAGTTGGTCATACCCTCAGCAGGTTATCAAAGTGATTGAAGCAGTCTTGCAGACATTCCATGAAACAGCTTAATCAGGGTCAACTGAAACTGACTATGTAGTACAGTGGTTCCCAACCTGGGGTTTGCAAAGGTAATACTGGAGTCTTGTGGGCTATTAGCAATATCAACCATCTCATTAAACAAGTAAATTTTTAATACTGCTATTTTTCTACTGCATACTCAGTCATTATAAATCTTTTATTTGATTGTAAAAAAACTGAAAACTATTTTAATTATTAGTTCATAAAAACATTTTTTGTGTAGATTGAATCTTTCAAAAACATGGGGTCCAGTGGAGAAAAAAAAAATAGTAAAAGGGGTCCTTGGTGGTTAAAAGGTTGCAAACCACTGATATAGTATATATAGCTGCAAATCTGCAGTATGGTTTAAACACATCAGATCTAACTGTTGGAACTTACCTGTTCTCTTTACAATAATGGTTAAACCTTAAGATAGGTCTTTTGCCCCCTCCTCTGGAAAAATTCTCTGTTCATTAGAGCAAGTGATGCTTCTAGGGTCTAAGCTTCTTAAGTTATTTTATAATGGAATGTTCCAACTTGATATGCATGCCATGGGAATAAAGGTGCAGTTCTAATACTGGATAACTCTCTTTTTTTTTTTTTAATATTATTCTTAGCAGATTTAATGGGCATTTATTGTTATTCATTTACCGGCAACAGTAGTAAGTTAATTACATTTTAATCTTTCTTTACAAGGTTACTTTCATCATTGGTACTGCCTATTACATTTATTATAATAATTAACCTAATTTATGACTAGCACATCTATTAACCTGATCATGCCAAATATAATTCTTCTTAACATAGTGTCTTGTTTTGTCTTGGACATTGACCTAAACAAGCAATAATTTTACCAGTGTTAGTTACAGGATATGAACAATGTCTTGCCAGATTTTTGAGAAAAAAAAAAGGACAATGTCTCATCCAAAACATTTTTCATATAGTTTGCCTTTTTTATTTATTTTTCATTACTTTTTAAAGACATTTTGAAAGTTTGTTTGTTTCAAAGTGAGAATTTAATTATGTCAGGCAAATTGCTTCAAAAGAGTGTTTGTTTTCAAGTGAGAATCTAATCAGATAAATAATAGGGTAATTATAGCTTGTATTTTTCAAGATGAGAAATTACATATAGTTTCAAAAAAAATTTGGCACTTTGTTTCATAAAATTGGTGTCTCATCAGAAAGAAATGGTTCTATTTCAATAAAACTATTGTCAAACACATTTTTCAATTGAATACAAGAGAATAAAAATTTTCAAAAAATTAGTGGAAAATACAGAAGACATAAAAAAAAACAAATTTTGTCTGAACACAAAAAATATGGCATTTGATTTCCTGTAAGAAAAATTTACAACAATTGCCCACAATTGAAACATCATTAAAAAAATGTTCTTGAATATTTATAAAAAATTAGAGAATTTTGGTGGCCAACTTCATTCAAGTCTTAGTTATTATTTTTCACAAAGTGTGCATCTTATGCTTTATTGAAGTAACAACAACTTTTTGCAACAAAGTACCTGCCGTAAAGTATCAATTACCTCCTTGATACCCTCTGACTCTATAGAATGTTCATGCAATCACACTAGCTCAGGAAGACTACACAATGAATTCTGCAAAGCTTGGAATAACGTTAGGAGACATTGTTTGGCTTATAGCCAAAATTATTAACAGTAAAGGTACCCAAGTTAATATTTATCAATGTGCTTGTAATAGGATAAGTTTGGCTGTGTGCTTTAAAACCTCTGAAAAGTGGGAAGTTTAATAGTATAACATACAGACAACAAACAACTATTTGGTCCTTCCTATTATTTATAAAATATTTCGCACAAGGAAATCAGAGGCACTTACCCTTTCAATCCTATGGATAATATTGTAAATTTCAATTAAAATCATTTCATTTTAAACAGTGCTACATTCATTGTATCACTTGACTCACTGAAATCTATATTCAGGTGTGTTCTTTTAATATTTACTTTTAAATTAAGAAATGAACTTGTATATAATATTAAGGTTTGAATTATAATCTACAATTTGATTCAAAACGTGATGACATAAATTCATAGAAGAGTAATTTGATAAAATTTTGAATGCAAGTTAAACACCATGACATGGCCTTTGAACCGTAACCTGTCGAGAAAGGGTTAATCTTACAGTAAAATTACTTTGCATGTTGGAAAGGAAACATGCAAAAAGAAAAAAGGCATAATAAAATATTACTTAAAACCTTGAGACTTAATTTTAAAAAAGTGGTATTTTGAGAATGATAACATTGCAATGGTTACTAATAATCTTCCCAATTTTGCAATTATACACTTATTAATTTAAACAGTATAGCACAAAAACTATAACAAGTACAAAATCGTTAGGAGATCAGTCCCAGGGACCAAGCCACTACTTAAAGAGTTAAAACCCGTGAGAAAACTGTCTGATACTGGTGCAATATTTATTGTTATTTTCCCACTTTTTCAACTTATGACCAAGGTATATCTAAAAGATTTTGGCTATTCCTTGGTTTTCCACATAATTCTTAGGGTTAAGATTATTGCTAATTTTCTTATCTTATAAAAGCAGAAGAAAACACTTAAAAGTACACTTATCTCATTGTCTCAAACAAACATTTTACTATCAGCATGTTTTAAAGGACTGAACTTAATTTTATCATTTTGCTTCCCTTTAGTACTTTAAAGAATCCTTAATATTATATTTAGCATTATCATACAGTTGTTTTTTGCTTACTGCAGTAAATTTATATAGGATTTGAAAAATATATAGCATCACTGCTAACATTTTATTTTTCTGTATTTATTCAGAAAACAAGCAATGTAATACACTTAAAATAATAAATGCTCTATATTCTTCAAATCCTGTATAAATATAGTTTATGCTTGGTGAGTACAAGACAACTGGAAACACCATACATACAGTATACCACTACAAGAAGTCAAATATTGTTTTATCCAGTTTAGCTCAATGACAAGGAATGAGTTAAATGAGAGATTGGGCTTTATATTTATTGTAAGTGAAGTATTTCTCCGTAAGTCTTTTTTGATTCCATAATCCTTCCATGTTCCCAAATCCCTACCTTCTCTATAATGTTTCTTTCTTTCTCCATTATGTAATAAATTAATTTTGAAGTTCCCTCTTTTCCTCTTCTTAGGAATATGTTTATCTTCAATTAAGATCAATTTATTTTTTTCTAATTTCTGAACTCTGTTCCACATCACCTTTTAACTCATAGCAGTAAACAAAAAACATTGAGGTTAAAAAAATTATGACAAAATATGGCTTATGGTATAAAGTGATCAGGTTCTTCTGGTTAATCTGTGGTTGTAACAGTTTGTGGGAATCCCAAAAATATCAAACTCAGTAAATTTATTCCAAATCTGTCTGACATATATACAATAAATCATGAAGTCTACATTATTTAAGAAAAATGTGGACACATTCAACAATCACTAAATTGGGTTTTATTTCATTACACAGGAACAGAAATATGCAAAGCAAATTAAATACACACACACACGTCCAATATATTTAAGTAAGTCATGAAATCCATATTAAGGAAATTATGAAAATCTTTAACAAACATCAGACTCATTTTTACTTTATAACTTAACAGACTACTAATAGTTATTGAATTTGATTTTTTAAAGCAGTTTAGTCTCTGTATATAATATAGCCTTCATTAATATTTACATTGTTATTTGTTAGCCACATGTTCTCTGCTGTCAGAGCATACAGAGTGATGACCAAGTGACAGACAGCTGAAATTGAAATCATTGAACTAATGCAACCACATTTAAACACGATTTTGTTTTATATCAGATAGAACCATTACCTCTCAAGTCCTTTCCCAGATGATTTGGAGGTAATACAAAAACTATCATTAGATTTGTTATATAAATTCTGTTTCCATTGTTTTATTTTTTTCAATTCTTTGGAAACATCTATTATCTTAAAATAATGTTTGCCAAAATTAAAGCATATTAGAAATTATCAACATATTTACATATCCTAAATTGTAGTGTTACATAGGAGCAAAAAATGCAGTAAAAGTAATTATAATCAGAAATATTTACATAATAAAACTAATGAAAATCATGTAATTTCTGTACTTCTCCAGATAGAGCCAAAAAATATGATGATCATACATGCACAGTGAATTGGTCTCATGAAATGTTTGTCATAAAGTTTTTCATTTCTTTCTTTTTTTATTAAATATAACTGAATTAATCTGATATTATTTATTCTTTTTTATTTATTTTTCATTAGAATTTTGAGTTGGTGAACAAAGTTGTGAATCCTGAAACTGCTGAAGAATGTCAAGACAAATAGAACCTTCCCACAGGTTTAGAAGAGCTAATCTTCTTCATATACCTGAATCTGATCTGTTATGTAAAAATGGTTGTGGTTTCTATGGTAACCCAGCTTGGCAGGGATATTGCTCCAAATGTCATAAGGAGCTTTATCAAAAACCTAATCTTTCAAGTGTTTTGGAACAGAAGACCAAAATTTCCAGAAGGTTAGATTTTAATATCAAACCTGTTGTCACTTATATTAAGTATCAGATGTTTTTTGTAATATCTCTACAACCTTATTAGTTATTGCATCTTCCATAAATTATAGTTTATGGGCATTGCCTGTTTTATTGTCATATTTACAGGATATATAGTTATTGAGTTCATTGTTAGATTTGGTACTTTCGTGTAATGCCTTTTACATTGTTGCTTTAAAGTTACTAATTTTACTAATGAATAAAAATTTGTGTTAAACTCCTGTGCAAAAGATTTGTATACTATCCAAATTTTTACTTTTATTGTACAGGGTGCTCGGAAAGTCGCAGTGCACTAATATATTTATTAACAGACATGTTTCAATATAGAATACAGGAGGTAAATATGAATGACAATTATAAACAATGGTGAAAGTGACCCCTGTTGGCATCAATACAGGCCTGGATCCTTCTTATTTTGTTTCTAAACACTGCTATCAGTTGCTGGCTTGAAATAGACTGAATAAAATATTATTACGAAACTGCACAGTGACTTTCCGAACACCCTGTATATTAATCAAACTTACTAATATCACATTGCTTTTTTGCATTGAAGGGAAAGTACTTCTTTCATCAAGATAAAATTGCAGCACTTAAATCTTTTTTGTGTACAAGTATTATTAAAGAGATAGAATACAGATCATGGTACTTTCCAGAATAAGATGTTTCTTTTTAGTTCTATTACATCTAAAGGAAGACTTCTCTAAAAATCACAGTATTTTACCAAATATCCAGGTCCTTTTCTCAGAACAATGGAGAACCATCAGAAGGTTCTTTTCATGCTTTTACAAAATTTGAGAAAAAGAAAAGACATCACTCTGAAAAAAGAGCAAAGACTATAAAAAGTATTATCAAAAGAACCAACACCTTTAAAGGTAAATGAAAACTAAGTTATTTTTTACTTTTAGTATTAAATAAGAAGATCTACAGTATTTTCATACGTAATGCCATAGTGTTTAAAAATTATATTCAGTTCTTAGTGTTTAAAACTGTGATTGACATTTTTTAAAGCAATGTTCTTTTCACTAGCTGAAAAACATAATAACTAAAAGAATTGGTAAACGTTTTGAAAACCTAACACTCACACAATACTTTTACTTTTTTGTTATTGTTAAATATTTTTGAATATTGCTTTCCTAAGTTCTATAGAATTTGGAAATAGTAGCAAGAAATAAAACACCTTTTGAATTGATTTTGAGTAATTTAACTGTTTTATTTTAATAATATCACTCCTTTCAAACAATTAGCTTTAATATATTAGTACTAAATGAGTGTAATAATCGTTTATAAAACAAAACTTTATTATGCTCATTACTTCTACAGAAACAACAGCATACTCAGAATGGAAGGAGCAACATCAGCTGAGTTTTGAGAGTAAACAAATTGACAAAAATTTCTTAGAATTTCTGACAACACTTCCAGAACCTGCAGCTCATGATGTAAAAAAACACTCGCATGTCCTGATAGATCGGGTTCAAAAGTATTCAGATTGGACTATAAGTGAAGTATCAGAGTTAATTCAGGACTTTTATCAGGCAATAAGAGAACGATTTGAAGCACACACAATTTTTAAAGGTAGCTCAAGTCTTTTTAAGTTTATACTCAATGTGATTTTAAAAATATTCTAAGTTAATAGTAATAACAGATTTTGAAACATCAAGAGGTCTTTTGCCCCATAGAGGGTATCTTTACTCTCACTCTTCCTCAACAAACAGAAAACTAATTACTGAACCCAGCCCTGGCCCAAAAATATTTATTAGCTATTTTTGTAAACTCTTGTAAAGTTGAAGCTTCCATCACTGGCAGATTGTTTCACAGATATATATCCTGTTTGGGAAATAAAATTACATAACCTAGAGATGTATAGCCTTTAAAATCTTAAATTTGTTACCTGAAGTTGTCCTCAAAAATAAACATTAAAAAATGTGCACATCAGTATTATAAATTTTCTTAATACTTTTGAAAATTTCAGTTTGATAACTTCTAACCCTTCTGTCTTTAAAAAGAGAAAGTATTAAGAATCTTCAACCTGTTTTTGTTACATTTTTAATATGTTGTTTTAGCTTCATACTTTCATTTCATAGTTTGCTAAAAGTCTAATGAACTAACAACATGTTATAACAGGATTCTAATATATTCATGAAATTAATTTGTGAAATGTCAGATATTTTTCTGTTCATATCAAGACATTCAGTGACAAAAGATTGTGTACATATTATTATAAAATGCTATTCATACACTGTATATTAGCTGCTGTGTACACGAGAAACAAAGAAATAAAATGCAATTAAATTTTTACATTAAGCGTAATGTATATATAATGTATATTTCTGTGTAATCCTGCAATAAATTAGTTCGAGAAAGAACCATTATCTCTGTCAACTTGTACATTTTGAACTTATGATACTGGTATATAGTTACAGTGGAAGGTTTCTACTTCATAGATTCCGATTAAAAAAAAATTGCTTCCCTCACAAACTTCTCAGTATGGGCTTGGTCCCATGGATTGACCACATGAACATTTTTATTTGTATATAGTTTTAGTACTATAACTTTGAAAACAGTATGTGTATATTAAAAATGTGGCATAATTTTAGTAAACATTATAAATCGTACAAAAAAAATTAGTTTTTAAATGAAGTATTTTTATGAACAGTTTGTGAATAAATAAATCTTTTTTAAACATTCTTAGAGCAAAGTGATTTTATGTTAAGATTAAAAATACTTTTTCTAAAAAATCTCATACTTTATTTGTGTAGTCACTAAAGTCTCCTAAGTAAATATAAAATATTTTTATTGTATAAAACTTTATGTTTTATCTGTTATTATCTCTACCCTAACAATATATTTTATTCATGATGTCAGAAAAGCAAATAGGTTCAAAAATCCTTGATAAAATCCCATAACCTTAGCACTTCTAAAAGGTGGATCTTCTTACTTCAGGGGCAAACTTGGAATGGTGGTGTAACTGAATGAGTGATATTGTTATGTATTATAATTTATTTCAGGCAAATCTTAAGACTTGTTATGCTAGGTACACAAAGTATTAAGATTTCAAATAGCTAGAAATTTCAAATTTATGATATTAGCCAACAAGATCGATACACACAAGTATATTTTAATTTATAAAAAACACAATACAATTTATAATAATGGTTATTACAAATAATATATATATATACACACACACACACACACATAGAACTTTTACAAACTCGTAAACTATATTGAGTCTTCTGTCTGGTCTGAAACTGACTATCAACAATACAGACCACATTTTGAATTGGTGTTGTTACATCTCACTTAAGCTAACAAGCTTGATTGGCCTTACAGTGCTTATAAGGTGGCTTTTTACAATGAAGATGAGAAATGTTGTCGTAGAAATACTAAAGTCTCAAGTTAATTAACTGAAGTTGGTATTGTTCAAAAATCTATAAATGTTCCTGGTCAACTTATGTGGTTTTCTGATAAATAAGCATTAATCACAATTGTAGCTTCCAGCGTATCATATACTTACTGTAGATGACAAACAAATATTATCTTCTGGCATCTTGTGATGGCTTGCTTTTATATACTCATATGAGATTCTTAAACATGCCTTCCCACAGCTGTCTGCAGGCAGTGAAGGGTGATATAGATGTGGGATATCTCGCTCTTCTAATTTCTATGTCTATATCTACTCTTTTATTTCTTATGTGAGACTGGTGAATGGAGGTTAAGACTGATAGATGGTGTATCTCCACCTCAATATGGGTCCTACTTCTTCGGTCACCTCCAAAACCTAGGGTATATTTTATAACCCCACAGTATAGTTTGTGCCTTGGAATCTTTTCAATTACTACAGCATTTTCTGTTTAATTTTTGTTTTGGCTTCTTTTTTAAGTTATAACAAACTAATATAATTAGTCAGAACTTTGGATTTGCTGTTTTTAATGCAGTCCTTCCTTGTGATTTTGTTTCCTTTATCAAAATGTATTAATTTTCACTATCAAATAATTATACAGCATTAATAATCATGTTGTATGATTATTGGTGATATTCTTTGAAAGTTAGGAAAGGTTTTAAAGGTGTAACAACAATTTCCTTATTAGGTTTCTCAGTCAATTGACATGTATGACAAGTTTTACAAAACTGAGAAATGCCTTGCCTAATTTTTGGCCAAAAGAAATGTCTCATAATTTTGTTACATGTATGATGACAGCCTAAATGAACTTCCATGGGGAATTCAAGGGGGAATCTTAATATTTCAAATTGATATGCTTTCAGAACAACAATTTGATAAACTACAACCCAGTCCTCTGAAGCTGGTACATTTGGTGGTCTCCATTTTCTCATGAGCACATCATTTCTCAAAGAGAAACCATTTGGAACTTTCTACAATTCTTTTTTTGAGAGTGATGAAATCTTTGGATCCTTTTCTTGCTCAGGGATCAGTTTACTTCTAGCAAATGAAAGTTCACCAGGTGAACTAAATCTCACACATTCATCATTGTCACTCACCAATGAATTGTCAGTAGGACAGTTATTCACAAGATCCCTTTCAGATCCAAAAACTGTTTAAGATAAAAATATAATATCATCCACTGAACATATCTCTATTACTTGTTTTTGGCATAATTTCTTAGTCCAAGCTTGAGTCACAGCATATGAGGGAAACACATCCAAATTTTCCTCAACAACAACATCATCCTTAGATGAAATATCTTGGGTTCGGCAACAACATTCTCCCAGCCAAATCATTTCCCAGTAATAATGATACACCCTTGATTGGCAAAGTATTTCTTACTCCAACCACAGCTGATCCTGAAACTAGGTCTTGTGGTAAATAAATATTATGAAGAGGAACATTAACAAGCTACCCTCAATATCCTGACAGTAACAGACTCAACAGTGGAAGAACTTGAATCTAAAGGCAATACACCTCCTAACAACAATGATTGAGTCACCCCAGTATTATGTAAAATAAGTATGGTTATGGTATCAGCAGTGTTATTTATGAAAGACACAGAAGCAATGGACACAAAAGGTCTAAATTCTTCCATAACTACTTCAGCCTTTTTATCAGTGGCTAAATCAATAACATTTGGTGTTATGGTGAAACAATGTCCGTATGTGGACACGACTGCACTGGGTGTTGTCTGCTTTTTAATAATAAAACAACATGACCGTGTTTTTTACAAAGATGGCAGACAGTTTTTTATTGTTTTGATAAAGTTTTATCCTGAGTGTCTGAAGATTTGGAAGTAGAGGAGCTGGATTTTGTAGAAGAATCCTCAACTTCAGTGAGTTGAACAGATACAATGTTTTACTGAGATGGCAGGAACTTTTTTGTATGAAAAGTTATTTTATGTGTTAAAGTGTAATAATCGGAAAGAGCAGCTGCTTCCTTGTAGTGTTTCAAATTTCTTTTCATGCGAGTAAGTTTAGAGCTTGTCACTTGTACAGCATTTAAATTCCTCAGTTAGACATAACTGCCTTTATTTGTTGAAACTGTTGCTAATATGTATAGAATTACACTATCAATCAAAATAAACCTCTTTTCTGTGGGCAAATTCCATCTAAGTTTGGCTATCTTGCTTTGGATAACCTCAAAACTTTTGTTAATAAGTCTCCAGTACTAACTTGTATGCTTTGAGAATAGCTGCTTTAACCTCATCATAATCTGTACAGTTTTCTAGTGAGAGAGCAGTGTAAACATCTTGTGGTCTACCAGACAAAACACTTAGTAACAATAATGATCATTTTTTGTGGGCCTTTCCATGGTTTGGGCAACTTTCTCAAAATGTTTAAATATTTATCAACATCATTTTCATTACATGGTGATACCTTGATGTGTCAATTGAGTTCAAAGTTGTCATTTTACCTTGGTTGATCAAAGTTGAGTCTAATTTTCAGTTCTTTCAGCCTAATTTCTTTCTTGGCTTCGATATGGGTTTGTCCGGCCTCGAGATGTTTATTTTCTCTTTCAGCTTTGATATGAGCTTGCTCTTTCTCAGTTTGATGCGGGCTTGATTTGTTCGAGTTTTGACTGAATTTCTAACTTATCTGTTTGGCTAGTGGAGTACTAGAGTATTCCCCTAATGTTTCCTCAGACAATAAATCATCATCAAGTAATATTTCAGCAATATGCTTTTAGTTCATTTTTGCCTCTTTGACTTTCTTAACTTCTAATACTAAAATGTTGGCAATATCTAGCAATTCATTTTTGTTATATTTTTCTAATTGTTCAAGGGATAGTGATTCAAGAAAATCTTGAATAATCAGACATGATAAACATAAATTCAATTAAGATTTGAATTTTAATTTAGAATGAATTTCGTCTCTGATTCAGATCTCAGACATAAGGCCCCAGTTTTTACGTTATGTATTATAATTTATCTCAGATGAGTCTTCAGTTTATTATTTTACATACATTAGGTATTAAGATTTTAAATAGCTGGAAATTTCAGTTTTAATTTAGAAGCTAATTAAATGTTAATATGTATCAAATTTATGAAATTTGCTGACAAAATTGATACAGTTTTCTTTCTTAATACACATTTTAAGATGAAAAAAAAAATACAGTTTATAATAATGGTTGTTACAAATAGTTATTACAAACAATTGTTTATATACAAAACTTTTAGAAACTCACAAACAGTACTGAGTCTTATTTCTGGTCTAGAACTGATTATTTTGTGGATAATCCAGGTCCAGGATGTGCAAATTAATTTTGAGTTGATATTATTACACTTCACTTAAGCTAGCATTATGCAGCTTACAAGCTGTCTTTTTACTAACAAACATATTTAATGTCCTCGTATAAATATTAACATCTGAAGTTAATTCAATGAAGTTTGTAATGTTTGAAATGTATAAATGTTCTTGTTCAAATTCTCTAGTTTTCTGATTATTGTATTATAGGCTTATAGTATATTGACTGTAGTGACCAAATAATAATAATATTGTTTACTGTCTCTTGGTTCACTTATTTATTAACTTTTAGGCAAGGTTCTAAAAGGTTCATTTGGCAACAATACTGGCAATGACATTGTAGGTTCTTACACATGAGAATCTTCTACAAGTTTTGAGAACAGGCAGGACTTAGGCAGTACACATCACATGCATCAAACTGAAGCAGATGCATATATTAAAATAAATGTTTAACAGTAAATCCATCACAGTATTTAAAGGGAGTTGAGTTACATCATGAAGGTCATCTGGTCTTCCAAGTAGTTTTAAACATATTTTTCCTTGTACTATTGTAAGTGTGTCTCATTTTCAGTAGTGTGCTTCTTGAAAATATTATGTGAAAAGGTGGTGTTAGGGTTATTTTACATTGGAGATGGTTAAGCAAAGAAATAAATAAAACTAAAACATTCAGGTAAATTAAATGACACCTGGAGATTGAAAAAGATATGTTAAGCTAAGTAATTTATACAAATAGGTATGGAAAATTATCTCAAATGAATAATAAATTTTAGGAAAATTTTAGTTCACAATACATGAAAGAAAAAACAAAGAACAAAAATTATTCTTCAGACAGAGATGACACTAGTGAATGGAGATCACTGATTTTAGGAACTAAACTGGTTCTGAAAGGTCGAACAGTGTTCAGCTTACTGATTCAATAAGGTGTTTTTATATTTCTATCATCTTTAGTTTTGAATTATGTTCCATTGCTGATGAGAGTAACATTGTTAATGAAACAATGAGGTTGGTTAAAGTATTGAGCTACGGGGAAATGTTTTTGGTGTTAATTTAAATTTTATGTATTCTCTAAGAGCCATTTATGTATGTCTTAAACATTGGTGATTGCATTTCTTACACTTGCATTTAGGTCTTTTGTTTTCCACAAGTGATCTCTTTGGTTATGCTCATAAGAAAATGAGTCAATAGTTTTTGAACTTGCAGGTGTGACAGTGAGCTTTATTTTATGGAGGACAATAATTTTTTTAGTGGGATGTAATTCACTTTTGTGTGAATAAGGATATCTTTTAGAGTTCTTCTCTTTCAGAAAGAGAGAACATGAACTTCAGGAAATTTCTGTTTAAAGAATTTATCTCATATGTAAACTCCTTTCAAGTTTACCTTTGATTGCTTGCATACCGAACTTCATTTTCTTTACATCACTGACTTTACACATGACGAAATTTTATACGCTGGCTTATACAAAAATCTACAGACCGCAACACCTTCACTATAAAAGCAAATATTGAGACCTTTACTGAGGAGACTGAGTTCTGCTTCAGAGAGAGTTATTTCTGAAAGATTAACAATGTTAGAGATATGTGGGGAGTGTTCATTGTTACCTGTACAGCTTATGAGGTCACTGTTATTTTCAACAGACTTGTTAATTTGACAACACTTATACATAATAGAGGATGAAATGTTTTTAAGTTGTTCATTGTGTGATAAAGGGACTGTGATAGTAGCTGGTATATTGCTTGATGCTGTTGTAGTTTCTTTATGATAAAGAAGAGGATTCAAAAGAATGCTGTTAGAGGTGCTTTTTAAATTGGTGTTTTTGATAGGAGACTGATTTTTGTTGTTCTTTTTAAGAAAGAAAATATCAGTTCTTTTGAAAATTTTATTTGTGCACATGGTTGTGAAATTCTGTTTATCTTTCAGCAGTCTTACTCATTAAAGAATAAACACTCAAATTTCATTTCCAGTTTTTGTTTTCTTCCAGTGAAGGTTTGTAAAGGTGGTATTTATCTAAAACATCTAAAGAATTTTAACAGAAGGGTTTAGTGATATTAATGAGTTCTAAGGAAGGGTTTTCAGTGATCTGTTGCCACTGGTTGCAGAAATGTTGCTCATGTGCTCCTATTTTTATTGATGCTTTTAAGGTATATTCCAGTTTTCTATGTTACAACTAGCAACTTAGCATGTTTATAATGTGTTATGCATTCCTCTGTGCATTTTCTAGGTTTCTGATGTAGATTTCTGCTGTAGTTAGTGATTTGTTGCTTGGTTCAGGTTGAGTGTTGTATTTTATTTTTCAGACAATAGAAAAGTTATCAAAGTATAATGAAAAGTTGTGAAATCAGAAATAAAATGAGCAATGTGTATTTTTTATTTTTCTTAATTATTGTTCATAACATTTCAAAATACTTCTGAGAAGTTAAGTTTAAACATTTTACATTTATATTCTGTGTTTATTTTACTGTCAATGACTGAAGTAGAAGTCTGCTGAAAATAAAGCCACAAATTCACTACTTGTGTCATTAGACTGTTTATGTGAAACGTTAATACAGTACCCTGAAAAGTAACAAAGCATGTGTGAAGGGATAACTGACTTGTCTCTGTTCTTAGAACAGGATGTGTAATGTAACAGGTTACATATCTTGGAGTATTTACAAGGAAAATTCATCAGAGTAATAACACTGCATTTAGAATCAGTAAAGATGTTTATGCCAACAACAGGATGTGGAATTTATCAGCTTATGTATGTATCTTACAGTGTTCATAACAAGACTTATCCAAAGCAATAAAGTTGTACTTTGAATTTGCAAAAATGTTTATTATATGATTTCATGCCAATACTATAAACATAATAATTCTTTGAATATTGGTCACCTTTTTGAGATGTTAAGAATTTAGTGGTATACTGTATAGGTGTGCAAATATTTTATTTGTGCACATGGTTGTGAAATTCTGTTTATCTTTCAGCAGTCTTACTCATTAAAGAATAAAAACTCAGATTTCTTTTCCAGTTTTTGTTTTGTATGCATTCAAATACAGTCAAGCATTCTGACTTCACTCAAAGTAGTTGGAAGATGTAGATATGTTGAAGGATATTATGAATACATTTGGCTAAAACACATTCCTTGCTGCTGACTTTTATTTAGAAGTAAGTAACTATTTTTTATTGTACTTGTAGAGTTTTTGTTCAGTAGTTGTAGTGTATAGTTGTTAATCAAAATCCAGTGTAGCTGTTTCTGTATTTTATCATAGTATGTACTGCTTCTGAAATTTGTAATATACATTACAGATCATATATACACACACATGTATATATATATGTACAGAACTAATACAGATTGTGAAATATGCGAAATAATGTTACACAGTAGAAGATATAAGGAATATATATGTAATGTTTCTTTCTTCCAGAAATGGAAAATAAACGAGAACGTAAACAAAGAAAGAGCCATGGGACTAATGAAAAACAAAGTTCTCAATGAGGAAGAAATACAGTTTTTCCTCAATGTATATTTCTTGTCAAATGAAGGAGGCAATGTGTCAGAGAAATCAGCAGTTAAGGAAGCTAGTGCTTCTGTTACAGTGTCTTTGAAAGAATCAGTGTACAGAACAAGATGGCCTCAAGTAGAATCTGCTCTTTTTGAATCTATCTTATAGACAGATCAAGAAGTAACTGGAAGATCCTCACCCAAGTCAGACATCTACACAAGCTTCATCACCACAGAAAAGAGGCAAGGCTAGGAAAAGTACAGCAGAGCAGAGCTGTAGCATATATTAGGACTGCTCATTCCAAACAGGAGAAACCTCTTGCATACAATGACACTTGGACCTAGGTGCAGATCACCAAATAGGAGATCAACATTGAGCCTTTACTTCAAAGCAGACCTGGTCTTTCTGATATACCACTTTCAAGGGCTATGCAGGACTTGTCAACTCTTGGCACACACTTCCCCACAGTTGTTGATATAAATCAAAGGAGATGCAAACCATGCCTCCCAATATATGAAGTAACAACAAAATCTAACTTGTGTAATGAATTTCTTCATATTAAACATTTTTAAGCATATCACATTAGTGTTACTTTTCAAAAAAGTTAATTCTTTAAATAGAAGTGTTTACTCTCTTCCTTTGTGTACAATTTTTTCCTTCTATTTGTTTTTGAAAGTACAACAGTATTTCTTTTTATATTGATTGTTGACTGAAATAGGTTTGTATGGGTTTCCTTTATTATTCTTACACTTGTATGTACAGCAGTGACGCTCTCCTTCATGTGACAAAATCAGTTTACATTATTTAAAATATTTTTAGTGAAAATACCTATATTAATCTGTATTTATTGATACCAATTTTCTCAAAGCATTATGTATATTTTTTTAATTTCTTCCCATTCTTGATCCTTTCATTCTGGTTGTTCCCTTTATAATGTGTCAGCATTAGAATATGCATAACTTGATATTGTTTCATGCAATTTGTATGTACATTATTCATTTTATAGATGTATACCATTTGTGCAGAATTTTATTTTACAGACATTTGTAAAGCATAGTATCTTGTTAAAATGTTATAAATAAAGTTTTTTTTTTAAGTTGTCAAACTTTCATTGTTGCAGAATTTGCTTTTGTTTTACCTCAGTTTATACAATTAAAAGAATAATACCAATTCCGTAGGCATGACTATATGGGCGTACAGAGTATAAATTTGTAATTATGGAATCAGGATTTTATTATTTTGTTATTATTTATTCACAAATGCTTAAATTTTAGTTATTTCTCTTAAAAGGTAGAGAAATAAGTAAAGATACTTCAAAAACTAAGATTTTGAGTACTTCTGGTGGTTACCAGACTATGCTCAAGCATCATTTGTGCTAAAGCCTCAATGTAAGCCTTGTCTATTCTTCTGAGTGACATGTGAAGAATTATTAATTTTCTTATGCTTGAAATATACATATTTGAAAATTAAAAAATTCTCAACTTATTAAATTAGTGCACACAAAATCCCTGTCATTTATCTGAGTTCCTGGACAAGCTATATATTAGTTTGAAAAAAATCCCATTTCACTTTAGAGCAACCACTTTGTCATTACACTTTAATAGTTGTTGACAAAGTTATTATTTCTCTTTCAAGGTACTTACAAATGGCTATAAGATTTATGTACACAAGAAACTGCTTTTCTATTGATAATAAACTTTTAAGCAAAAGAAGTAGGTGGGACTAGACAAGAGATTTTCAATAAATGGAATAGTGGGAGGACCTACACTACTAGATTGGCTAAATGTATTAAGATCTCAGAAAATCAGAGGTAGAAGGTTCTTATTTTTCATTTTATTTTGCCAGTATCTCCAATTTGAGTTTCTTATTCATCAACCACTCCACATTTTGTGGTATGTGAAAGAAATTATGAACAGGGAAATAACATAATGCAAAGTGCTTTGTGACAAAAAGTAATATGTAGCATTTTTATCCCTTATACTGCCTTTTAAATTAATATATTAAAACATATAAAGTATTAAAATTTGTATTATAAACTATAGTTTGATGTCAGTTCCACTAATGTAAGTAATAGTTATTTAATACAGTTTAAAGGTAACACTAAAATATCCTGAAATGCACTCTTTTGAGCTGTCTATAGCAAAAGGGTTAATGATGGTAATCTTGTTATAAAAAAGTACTTGTGCAGCAAGTAAATTTCCACAATAAAACCACTACCTATAATTAGAACAAGTTATTAACATATCTTTGTTTAAAGAAAAGAAAGGGAAGGCATCAGATCACAAACACTAGAATCAGCAAAGCTGCAGATGTGCTGTTTACAGGCAAATCTAAGTTTAAATGGTTTGGCAACAGTCAAAGATATAAATTTGATGTAGGAGAGAAGAACAGTATCATAGTCAATGTAAAACACTGTAAAGCATGATGGGAGAACAATACAAATATGGGACTATATCTCATTTGGTGGTCTTGGTCACCTACACAGAATTTTGAAACTTCTACTGATGAAAAGTACATGTGTATAAAGTATAGACTTTTTATATAATTTTTTTTTTTTTTGGGGAGCAGACTTATATGGCAGTGAACAGGAAGTTTTAGAATTTTTTTGACCTACATTCAGGGAGTCAACTTACATGCTGCATTATACAGTATTGTGCTTAACATGAATTGTATATCTTTCCACTGTATTTTTTAAATTGATTTTATCAAATATTATAACAATACCTAGTAATATAATTCAGTAGTTAGATATAAGCTTGTACACTTTTTTTTCTGCATGTATATTTTTTTCATTTCTAATATAGCTTTATGAAACTAAGAAAATTGTTTGAAAACACTTTCATACGTCACTGGAAAAGATGTTTTGTAACATCTGTGAGGATGAACCTTTATTCTGAATAAAGGCTAAAGCAAAATCTAGCTTGTTTTGTAACATTGCAGTTAACAGAATTTTGTAAGAAAACATGCTTATTTACAAGTTTCCTATACTTAGCAGTGAGATTAAGGCTTGGTAATAATATTATATGAAGTGTTTTGTTATTAGCATACAAGTACTGACACACCATATGGTACTAATGTATAGATCTAAATATAATTTCAGTCTCATTTAAAACTAAATTTAGTAAAATTAGAAAAATATTAGTAGAAAATAATAGTAAATAAGTTTAATTAGTGAAACATTTAATCATGAAACTTAAAGATCCAAATAGCAGTATGGAAGAGTGGAGGATGGGAAGTATAATAATTTAAGTTGGGCTTAGTATAGTAATACCATGACATCTTGACAGTTATGTCCAAATCATCAAGGAGAGTTTTGCTGCCTTCCCCATTGATGTCTTGTATTCTGTTATTTCTTTCTTATTATTTATATTTGTTTCATAAGTGACCACCTTCCAACATTTGGCTGCTTACAGCAAAAGGTAGTGAAGATGTCGGACATTGGGGGCTAGAGCTCTCACATTTGATTCTTTTTTTCTTCTAAGCATTTAAAGCTGGCAAGGTTGGGGTAAAACTAGATAGCTGCTGTACTCCTAGTGGAATGTGGGTCTTCTGCTGGTAACTTTAAAAAAAAAAACGACGACACATTACATGATGAACCATCTTAGGATTTATGCCCCAGTGTTAGATGTTTGTTTTGTTGCTGTATTTTTTTTCTTCTACTCTCTGCACAGAATTACATTTAATCATATTTCATGTAAGGTTTGAACATACTGTGTAAAACTCTGTGCCATCCTTCCTTTTGATATAATCTGTTTGACAAAATATTGTGTAGCTTTCTGAAATATATATATAGACACAGTATGAAACAAAGATGTAATATTATTAGAGGTTGCTTAAGGCTTAGTAAAGATCTTTTGTTGATCTTTAAAATCAGTATTTGTACTTTTTGATAGACATGGTTTTTGTTAAACAAATAAAATACAATATCAAATCAGATGAGATTAGTCAATTTTACTCTTTAATGACTGGTAGGTGACTAAAATATTTTAATAACTGAAATCTTTATTAAATATTATTTTTTATATTTATCTTACTCAAACAACATACATAAATAAATTGGCTAACTAGCTGCTTAAATATAAGTCATTGTTAAACATGTTTTTATTGTTTAGTTATAACTTTGTATAATTTACACAATTGCTACTCTAGTTGCTAATGTACTGATTGTGACCTACAATATATTTATGATAGTTATGTCTTTCACTTGAATTTTTCCTTATTCTGTCATTTTCATCTATGCCATTTAGTCCATGCTTTCTTGCAGACATTGGGTGTTAGATTAATAAATTATAGTCTGTTTCAAAAACTTATATGCAGTCAGACATACAAACTCATGTAAATGTAATTTTATTTATTAAAACTACACATCAACAATAAAGTGAGGTAACATTAATTATAATATTGTAAAGGGTATGAAACATTTATAAGCATTCAGTGCATGACATGATTTTGTGTGTTGAAACTAACAGAAATGAAGTATAAACTCCACAGTAAAGGAATAAAGTAGCAACAGGTGTTTATAGTGCTCTGTGGAATGAACCAAAACTAAGTTATTGAAAAGTGAAGTAAATGTAAAGTTTTAATGAAAGCAAACTCAGCTGAAGATGTAGAGATGTCTGAATCTATGTTCACAAAAAAAAAAACAAATATATGGTTTTGAATTATTGGAGCATGTATATTTTAGATCTAAATAAGTGGAGAAAGCTCATAGACGTTGTATTTAGTGTAGTGTTAATTTTTTTAGAAAATTCATATGGGTTAAGTGTTGCTTGTGTGAAATACTTTACAAATAAAAACAGTTAAAAGTTGAAAATGAAGCCAATTGTCATCTAATAACCATGACATTGTGTACCATACTCATTGCATTGAAAAGTTTGGCTAAACTAAAAAACAGATATGGTGATTCTGAATTGGAAGTTCAACATACAACCTGGACTCCTAAGACAAAGGCCTTTGAAACAGTATGAGATTTGTAGCATTTGAACAAGAAAATTACAAACAACTGGACAGAGAAATGCAATCCATACATACACACACAATTTATCAAGAGTATTAATGGAATTTAATGTAGTACTTTTACTACTGTCCAATATAGGCTCTGATCCTGAACAGCTGATGAACTTTACTGAGAAATACCTTATGATACGGCTATATAAGAACTTGTTTGGCCTGTTTTCATCAGAATATGAGGAAAATGATCTGGCCATTCAGAAGAGGATTCGCAGTCTCAATTGGGTAACAGCAGCACATCTGGATTCTGACATTGATGACAAACATCCAGAAGTGAGAGATCTCATTGACAAAGCTATCACAGGTTTTAAGACTCGTGTTTTTTTACTCTCCAAATCCTGTAATACTTATATTGTTTGAAACTTAAAATATGTTTTGCAATTGCTATTGACTTTGCTATTGAACTATATCTAAACACATTTATTTATTTTCTTTGTTAATGTTAGTAAAATTCATATGCTGCTAGTATTACCAGTTTACATATTTGAGTAAAAACCCTGTGGAAAAAAAAAATCAAATACATAAAGTAATAGTTACAGAATTAACGAAAACTAACATTATTTTTGGACTTGTAACAAATACTTATAACTAGAACTATATAAATAAGTGTACTCATTCAAGGATGGACTCTCCTATGAAGTAATTAAATAGATAAAAATTAGTATATTCTTACAAAATATAAAAATAGTTGTCATTAACCTACCTGTTTTCAGATTAAATATTGCCATGCGATTTACCTTGAGTGTTTTTTAAAGAATTTAATGTTTCTTGTTAACTTCACAACACATCTTTTGTCACTTTAGATATCATAGAAATGGACTCTAAAAGATCACCTCAAGACAAATTAGATTGCATTGTTCACTGTAGCCAGAACATCTTCAACATTCTTCAGGTGTGTCGAGGGGAACCAGCTAGTGCTGATGAGTTTCTGCCAGCTTTAGTATTTATTGTTCTGAGAGCAAATCCTCCATTGTTAAAGTCTAATATAGAATATATTACACAGCTCAGTATTCCCAAAAGACTAATGAGTGGTGAAGGAGGCTATTATTTTACTAATTTGGTAAGTAATTAACATTGTTTAATTGTGACTTTACACAGTTTCTTATAATTTTTACTATTTACAAAAATGCTGCTGTAGTATAAATTTTGTATTAAGTGAATGTGCACAGGCTTGGATAAGAAATATTAATATTATAATTCTTAATTTACTACATGTACCTTCATGGAATATGATAAGTCTGTTGTACATGGTAAGTCAGATGTGTTACAAAGGCATTTGTATTGAAGTTATTATCAGATTTCAAGTTATTGCTCATGTAAATAATAAAAAATATTTTTGCCCATTATACAGTTTGTATTTACATAACCAACAGAACTTCCAAAATGCATATGTATATTTTTATCTGTATATATTATTTCTGATATTTACTCTCCTCTACCATGAACTGCAATTAAATTCAGTATTGTAGAACAAAATGAATAGTAAAAGGATGCACACTTTGAACACACACATCCTCGTGTACATGAGGTTTAACAAAATGTTGGAACAATAAATAAACTTATTGATGCTTCTTGAAGTATTTGTTGAGTAGCAGTTAGTTTATTATTTATGTTATTGTAAGAATCGTAAGTTGTTTGGGTAGCTCTACTGTTGTAATATTGTTGATGTCATCTTTGTTATATGATAGTGTCTCCAAGTTTGTAGAAAATTCCAGATCTCAGTTGGGCAAGGTATATACATATATGTGTAGGTGACAGAGCAAGCTCAGTCAAGTGAGGTAAGAGTGAAGTTCAGTCAGAAAAAGTTAGGAAACATGAAGTTAGCTGCTATATGAGAGATTAGCCATAATGGGTGATTTTTATATTGTGTTTTATAGCTGTATTGTAACAACAGAGATAGGAAAAATAATTTGTTTTGTTAGTTGGGCTCTAAAGCAATTGGAACAATCTGTGTAGACTTTTGACAAAAAAAGCTCTGGATTAAATTGTTGTATCAAAACAGGAAGTCAGTAAAAGTTAAGTTAGTGACAGTGAAGTTTGACTGCATTATTGTTAGTTCAGCAGGTGATATTTTAAAGTAAGTTTTATAGTTTAACAGAGATAAGGAAAGTAAATTGTCTTGTCAAAGGGTGTTCTAAAATAATTGAACCCATATGCATGAACTTTGATGAAAGGAGACAATTATTTAAAGTTCAACATGTAACCCATGAAGTTACATAAGTGAATTTATTGCAGCTTGTTTAGTGAGAAATAGAATAGAGAAAAAAAATTCATTTTATCAACTAGATTCTAAAGTAATTGAATGAGAGTGTGTGAACTTTTGATGAAAAAAGAATTATTTAGTTTTAGATGAAACTGTGATATCCTATAGTGTGAAGGATTTTTGTAGATATGTTTGACTTGTTTTGAATATACTTTTTTAAAACATGTGGATTGTGTGCTGTCCATATGTTGTTTGAATTTATCACCAAGTCTTAGACACCTACTTTGAAGAATCTCAGCCCACTCATATACAAAACCCTCATAATTTTATAGAAGTTGGAATAACTTAAAACATAATCTTGATAAAATGTTGTAGTGTTGAAATTAATTCAGAGGATTGTTTCAAGCTTTTAATTATCTTAAAATAAGCAAGCCCACTTACATGTGATTATTATTCAGAGGATTGTTTCAAGCTTTTAATTATCTTAAAAATAAGCAATTTACATGTGATTATATTCATTGTGATCACCAGTAGGTCCTCAAGCTGTATCAATCTCTTGCATGCTTCTCTCCTTAAACAGTTTAGCTTAGAACCTAATTTAAATTTGAAATAGACTCTAGTACTTGTAGAAAAACATTTATGGGTGGTAAACCAATTTTTGTTTTTATTTCATGTCAGGCTGATGAAAAACATTTATGGGTGGTAAACCAATTTTTGGTTTTATTTCATGTCAGGCTGATGAAAAAGTAGTGAAGAAAATATGCCCAATCTTTGTGCAATTTTGCATACTTTGAATATCAAGAATATGTAAACACCAGTTTTTTTTATGTCAAACCTTTTTTTTACATTAAAATATGAAATTATTTATGACCTTTCAAAATAAGTATCACTGAAGTTTTATCTTTGTCTTGTAGTGTTGTGCTGTTGCTTTCATTGAAGATCTCACAGCAGAGTCACTCAATATGAGTCAGGATGAATTTGATAGTTATGTTTCTGGAGAAGCATTGCCTCCTGGTGGTTATGAAGAGAATGCATTCTTATGTGAAGGTCTTCGCCTTATGTACCAGAATCTTGCTGCTTTATCAGATTTACGACAACGTCAGGACAAACTAATGGCAGAAACTCTCTTACTTAGAGAAGATATGAACAAGTTCAAGGTTTGAACATGCTTAACTGTTATATTAACAGTGAAAATAATGAGAGACAAACAAAGATGTTATTTCATTAATATCAGTATACATTTACTATTGTGGCAGTGAAGATGAAAATATTAGTATTTCAGTCATAAAATCAAATAAAGTCTAAATTCAATGCATGATCTCTACTGAAAATATCTACCTTTATTTTTTCTTTTATCACTTACTCAATCATAAAATGAATTATGCAATCTTTTGTTTATTTAAGGGACCATTGTTTTCTCAAACTCAGTCATTAAAAATATTTAAATATAGTTTTGTTTGCTAAAAACTAGGTGATACAGATTTCGTTTTCATCTAAAGTATGTGATTATGAAACAGTAAAAAAATTTTTTTTTTTTAATAATGATTTAAGAGGTTATTTCATTAGTTAGAAAGTATTGACCATATTCACCTAAGATAAAGTTTAAAGATGGGAATGTTTTTTCTGCTGGCTCATTCTTGCAGTTTAGCTCATTTTAATGTGGTTCTTACCCATATTTTAATATGAACACCATATTCTGGTATTGAATATCATTATGATATTTTAACATGGCATTAGCTACTTTTTTCTCATATTTCATATGTTTAAACTTTTTTATTTTGTGATGTAATAACAACTGATCAAATCTGCACTTATGTACATTTTATGAATCAACTAATAAACTCAAAATCTGATAAGTATAGCCAATAAAATGGTTATAAATTAGCAATTACATTAGCAAATGAAACTGAAACTTTGTGTTAAAGGACTAGAAATGTGTTGTCACATTATTTACTGAGTGGTTTAAATGGTTCAAATGATGAATAAAGATCTGCTGTAAACTGTGAAGTATATATCTAAAAGAAGAAGGCACTGTTGTCTAGAAAATGCATTTTATTGTGTTTGTTGTTTCTGCTTTCATATGTAGACTTATTAGCAAAGCTGTTTCATGCACTGCAGTTTAACAAATTGATGTTACAGCTAACTTCCTTCACAAAAAAAATTTGTGTTAAGAACCTAACAAATTATTTTAAGGTAGTTTATACAAAATACTTCCAACACAGGTTAACATTGGACCAATTCTACAAGCCATTAGGACTATTTTATTGATTTACAAGAGAAAACAAATACTTATCTGTCAATGGTATTTTATTTGTTGTACAATACGTAGCTAATTTAAAATTTAATTCTTACATTTTGTGTAGGAGACTTAACATTTTTTTGCCAAAATTAACTAACTTCATGGTTTCACAGCATAACCAACTTGCATTCCAGAACACTTACCTAGCCTGACAGATAATTTGTCAATATTGAAAAGTATTTATTGTGTGTTCTAAAATATTCTGAATGTATTATATTATCAACTCCTGAAGCAAGTCTAAATTAAATAATTTAATTTATCTAGTGAATACTGTTAAAGTGGGTTTTTGATGTGTATGCTTTAATAATATTGTATAACCCTTTATATTAACTACTGAAAGTCAACTTTGAATGTTAGTGCAGACATCCTCATTTTAAGCAACAACTTTTGAAGGAAATATAATCATTGAAGCTAACATATACTACTACTGTGTAATATAAACTATGACTTACTAAAAGAAGCAAATATCACAGATTAACAACAGCATTTATAATTAGAAGCCTTTGTAACTTTTAGTCATTTACTTCTACCATAAGAAACTTTTTGGTTCACTGTGAAACACTAGCACCAGCACTTTTATTGAAATTAGATGTATCTCATTTATCATGTTTGTTGCTAATATAGAACATTTAAAATTTTTGTGCTTTTGTTAAATACTTATAGCTGAACAAATTCTAATGTTACTTTATTTATAGGAAAATATCTCAAAGGAAGTTGACTTAGCTTTGGCCAAACCATCAGTTAGTGCCCAGTCATATAAGCTTCCTCTTGATATAGACTTGAAGTTGCTACCTTCATTTATTCGAGAACACATCTTGTGGGACAAAGCAAGCTATACATATCCAGCTGAGGTTCACCAGGATAAAGCTCCTTTGGATGATATTAAGAATAAACAGACTCTTGGACAACAACCTTCAGAAGGTACCATCTTTTCTCTCTCTCATGAAGATTCTACTAACCTGAAACAGACAGAGTCAACTGTAGAATGTTTGAATAAAGCTTCTCACAATCCAGAAAAGCTTCCAATCTGGGTTAATGAACTCTCAACACACACTAATCCTTCTGATGATGAAGACAGGCTAGAAAACTTTGCTCTTCCTCCTCCATTACAACCAATAGTATTGTTCCAAGAAAACAGTAGTTTGGCTAACACAGCTGAGCTTGAATTACAAGAAAACAGTGAAAATACAGCTGAACAAAAACATTGCACAAGTGTAGTTAGAGATGAAACACAGGATAATAATGATATTCAGAAAGAAGATAAAACAGTTTAACAGAATAACTACAGCTGATGGTGAAATACAGGAAAGTAAAGCTATTACAGCTTAGTATGAAACATGCAAATAGTGGCATCATAAATGAAAATAAAACATTGGAATGTAGCAGTGAAGAATTTGAACATAGTGACATTATTGCTAGAGAAAAACATTGTACAGTAATGGCCTGATAATTTCAGTAACTGAAAATAGTGTCTCAAGTGTGTTTAGAGTAAAATATAAAAATGAAAAATTGGGAATGGTGATCTAACTGCTACATGAACCTGGCTCAGTAATCAGTTGTATATGTGTTTAACATGTTGTGTGTTATAAGATTACAGGACATCATGGAGAATTTTCTTGATAATGGATATTCATATGTTCTTTTTATAATGTTGGTGAAATGACTTAAGTATATACTGATTTTTAACACTAATAACAGGCACCAATATTTCAAACCTAATTATCTGCAAAGTGATTTTTGAAGCTTATGTCAACTTGAAAGCCTGTTTGGCTTGACAAAAAGAAACTCTCATGTTCTAGTATTCTTGTTGAGATGATTCAACATTTATAATATTTATTAGTTTCTTTAAAAAAGATAAATTATGATTGTGGTAAAACATTTATTTTGTGTTTTGATTAAGGTTTTAGTTGTTTTCCCCCAAAGGTCCTTTGCTAACAACAAAGTAAAATGATTTTGTTTAATATGTTACTAAATACCCCAATTCTAAGATTAGAGCTATGATTAACTCTGGATATGACATTTTTATGGACTACCTCTGCCTTTATCAAGTCTTATTAAAGCCTCAGCACAATGATCAGATGTCACCCCCTTCCTACACTCCAGATGCAGTTCATAAAAAAGACTTAAAACCAAGTATAATGTAGGTAGTTTGTCTATAACTTCTATAAAATAATTTATTCTTAATTCATTTTAATTGAGGGAATGCCAATATCATGCTGATTATATAGTAGTCATTTCTGTCAAAATTAAAATATTTTACATGAGAATTACTATTTTTGTATTTCCTTTGAATAATAATTTTTGTCCTAGTCAAGTTATTAAAATCCAAACTTGAAAGTTTCTCCACAATAACATTTCCTTAAAATAACTTATGGTATAAATTGATTTTCAGTATATTAGTATTTCTATTTAAAGGTAAACATATGTCATTGTCTTTTTGACACATTCTTTAAACTAATGAATATTATAAAAAATATATAGTGTAATGGCTGCTACAGTTGTACATTTTCACTTGAAAACTGAATACATTTAATACAGTAACATACATGTAAATGAAACCTTTATAATGTTTTAATAAATAAAATACCACTCAGTTTGCAGTTATACTCAACTTTGATTATTTTGAAAACTGATTAACAACTGAGCAAAATATATACTAAATTTAATGTTCATCCTGAAGAAATGCATATACAACAGAATATACTTAAGGTTACTTTAGTTTGAAAATGTTCTTATTGCAACTGTGCAGACCTTCAAAAATAATTGCTTGATCAACAGGGTTTCTAAAAAAATAAGTTTAGATGAAATTATTTTACCCTTTCAAAGAAATATGACAGTTTGTGATAATACGTTTAATATCTTGTGCAGAAAAATTAATTTTGAAATGTATAAACAGATAATACTATTTAAAAGGCAGTTCACAGATAATGTACAGATGAATAAGTATTTTAGTCACCATTTCAGAAAAGTAAAACCCACAAAATTATTTGTCTGTTGAATTTTACACAAAACTACTTAAGGGTTAGCTGCTTTATGTTTTTGAATTTAGAATGGATAGACTACAGAGAACATTCAGTAAACATCACCCACCTCCATCTCCTAAGCTACTTTTATCAAATAGTGGGATTGGCTGTCACATTATAATGCCCTTGTTATTGAAAGGCCATGTATGTTTGTTGATGGGATTCAAATCACTGTGCCATTTCACAAAACTAATCAGTTAATTTTGGTATGTGGGACACTTGAATCAAAATATTTTGTGAAAAGGGTTTATTACTACTAACAGGTCCAACTGAAATATGTTGGTTGTAACATTGTTCAATGATGATAATATATGATCATAATATATTACTTTCTGAAAATATTTAAAATCATTCACTACAAATTTATATTTCTAGCAACACCATAAAAAAAACTTAAATGTCCAAGTAAGTAAGTTTGTGCAACATGAACTGTGTGAAGAATCAATATGTTACAACTGTAGGTTATGCATATACATAATTTACAATGATTGAAATTGCCAAAAATCTTGGAAAAAAAAAGAAATTGACAGGTATTTATTCATCATAAGAAATTTATTTTTAAATATATAAACAGGTCAAAACATATGACTCTAGAACAAATTTTTATTTTTGCAACAGATTTTTATCTCTACTTTACCCCTGAATTTTTAAGCTTATTTCTATGTGAACTGGGCTTTCGAGAATTTTTTGTGTAATTCTTAGATGCTTTGTGGCCATCATTCTCTTGCACTTCAATCAGTTCATTGTTCTGTGTTCGACTGATTTTAACTTTTTTCATCTGTTTGTAACGTTTGATGATTTTCCTGCAACAAAATTATTTTAATTCAGAAACAGATTGTCTATCATTTAAAATTTTTAGAAACTTTTTATAAAAACTTGACACATTATTAACAATTCCTTTAAGTTCAAAGTGAAATGTTAAAAAAAAAATTGTTTACCGAAAACTAAATTTTAAAAAAGTTTCATTATTACTACTAATTATGAAAATCACTACTACATGAATTGTTAAACTTTGACATCATACCTATAATCTTAACACTTTAAATTTTCTCTGACTTACTCTCTTTTTTTCTGTTTTTGAAGGTCACAGAGGGGAACTGTGGTTATACTCTTTCTATGAGGAGCCTTTTGAACCAACTTTCGTTTGGTTTCCCTATTAAAAAAAACACTTATCCTTGTTTACACAATGCAATTTATATGCCAGTAGACATTACACTATTTTGAAAGATCAATGCTATAATTTTTCAATACATCCTGAAATTATTACAGGTAGCATTTGAGCATAAGACACAAACATTTTGGAAACACTAGTATAGAACCATGAACATACAACACTACATTAACTTTGTGCACAGCTCAGTCAAAATGCACATCATGATGTTTTGCTGGCTTACATTCAAAACCTAATTAACTTTATTATCAATGCGTGCATGCATACTTTGACCCTAATATGTAGGGTAACTTATAATTCAAAATTTATATTAAAGTTTTAATTTTAAAAGGAAAGAAACTCCCATTCCTCACTTCTCAGTGCTATATAACATCTCCTTTGAATCTCATTTTTAACTTTTCTCTCCTCCCTTACTTGGTTTTTAGATTGTTCAATCAATAGAAACACAAGCAGATAATTATAAGTATATATTAGAACCTCATATCTTTTCAATCTGCTGAGACATGTATAAGTAATATCAACCCACAAGTGAAGCACCACCAATCTATCTTAGCCTTCAAAAAATATATGAAAACCATGTGCTCTTAGTTGATAGCCTATTTTTAATCAGTTAACCAAGTTTTCTTTTCCTTTATAAGGGTGTTATTTGGTAATTTCTATTGACCAAATGTAAACAGTTTCCCACTTATTGTTTTGTATGATGTAAGTTCTTCAGTCTCAAGCAGTTATACAATTTTTTTTATATTTATAGTTTATTTAAAAAGCCAGTTGATTTATAGTAATTTCTGGACAATCCAGTCTAGTGCATTGTTTTGTTTTTTGTTGTTTTTTTTGTTCTAAAATTCATATGTGAAGGCTACATAACTTTTTGTTTGAACAATTAACTTTTTGACTGTGGGTAGGTACAACACAATTACTAAAGTAAACCTAAGATTAGTCATATTAGAACTTCTGATAATGTTTATTCATGAAATTCCACTGACTACCAGTAAACATTAGAGGACTTTTGTACACAAAAAATCACAATTTTCAGGTAAGTATTTTAACTAAAGATTTGCTTATATTTGGTTTCAAAATGTTGACTGTCCACAACATGCAAAGTGCTATTGATTACTTATTCTAACAGCATAAATATATTTATATTAATATTTTTGTTTTGTTGTATAAATAATAATCCTGCCACACAAGTTACCATATCAAATAGCATACAACTGGCTTACAAAGCACAAATCTATTAATCATCTTAGTATTAGCATACCAGCATATTACCAATAACATTTAAGTTACGATATATCACACACATGCATATATATATATATGTAATTACTATGTCTAAATAAATTACAAAATTTCAAGTATTTTTCTTAGACCAGTAAATAAAAAAACAACAACAATATATACAACTTATGATATGAAGTTTTTTATACTCGTGTACCATACTTGCTGGGCCTCAAATTTCACCCCAGTAGTAAGTACTATACAAGGTGGAAAATATTTTTCTATATTTTATACATGCACTTGGAATACCAAAAAATGTTATAAATTACCAGCCTGGTAACCCCAAACATCCTGTGTCATTTATCAGGTTTCCTAACTAAGCTGCATATGGGTCTATAATTTAGAATAAAATTAATTTCTGATCCAAATATCTCTTGAATATCACACTTTAAACTTTCCTATGATTATAATAGTTTTCTGAACATAAATGGTTTATGCATACCAACAAGATTATTTATTATTTCAAAATGAGTGCTTTTAATTAGTTATAAACATGAACTGTGAGAAGTAGGCATAGATAAACAAGTATTTTCAAAAGATTTGCTAAATATAATGCCTCAGCAAATAGAAAATGTAGGAAGTTATTATTTGATATTCTAGCTTGTTAATATTGGTAGGTTGAGTTTGTAATTCAGTAAAAGTTATAGACAATGTACTGTGGGCATCATGAAATGCAATCTTTAGAAAGGAAGAGGAAAATGTTCTATGACACATAAAAATCAATATTTACTTTTGAATTAGAAAATTAAGTAACATATACTATTAAAATTTGAATTATAAACTACACTTTTATGCAAAATTTTACATACTTTTACTAAAAGAAAATTTTGAACGTAAGTTACAAAACAAGATGACATTCCCTCTAATCCCTATCTGAATGAAAAGGATTATCTCAGTGAGAAAAAAATTAAGGCCCAACACATTATAGTTCACACTTACACATTTAATTCTTATTGTTTACAATAAGTGACTGATGATCTTCAATGTAATTTATTAAGGTGCACTCTGATTTAATGCAATCAATGTTTGGTTCTTAATTCCCATTACTAAATTCTGTAGTTTGACAGTTTTCAATTAAGATTTTATAGTGCAAATCAATTATTTTTCTTTTTTTTAATTGTCAAAATTTTATGAAAGAAGATCAAAAAGATGACTTACCCACCCTACCTCACAATATCACTGAAAAAACAAAACACCCTCGTAAGTAGTTTTCGAAGGTTGGGGGCATGATGGTGGGCAAAACAAAATATGAGGCCAAATTTAGTAATGAATGAATAAATATTTGCTGTGAAATTCTTATCAAGTAAGTATAGCTATAAGTTTGGCCACCAATTTTGAGTTGATTCTTTTAAGTTGCATGCTCAATCTTTTTTGGTCTTACTAATTTTTGACACCTATGATGTTTTTGATTAGATATCATGACTTTTGATCAACATAGATAAACAAACCACAGCAAGAATGTTTGTTTGTGAATTTTGTGCAGAGCTACATGAGGGCTCTCTGCTCTAGCCATCACTATTTCAGCAATGTAAGATTAGAGGGAAGGCAGCTGGTCATCACTACCCACTGCCAACTCTTGGACTACTCTTTTACCAACAAATAGTGGGATTGACTGTTGCATAATAATGGCCCCATGGCTGAAAGGGTGAGCATGTTTGGCTCGATGGGGAATCGAACCCGCAACCCTCAGATGAGTCAAATGCCTTAACCCACCTGGCCATGCTGGGCCTTAGCAAGTAAGAACATGTGATAACTTGATAATAACCAACACCATGTTTAGGATCTCAACCCTATCATTTAGAATATACCTATACTTTATAGAACCAATCAGATTCATTACAAAATATGTAATGGTAGGTTTCCTCTAAAACAATGTTAACATTCTTTATAGTAACACCATGGAAACCAGAACAACAGTTTCTTGTCATCACCTTCACAAACTCACTACAGCCATATCAAGCATCATTACTTACACTAATATTATGCAGTACGAAATGCTCTTTAGTTAGGAGAATTTCATAAATGTTAGCAAATTTGTGCTTAAATGTTGGCAATGAATAAACAGTTCAATCACATAGGATTATGAGTGCATAATCTGACAACATGACCAATACCTTCAGGAATGGAATAGCATGAATAACCATTTTATTCTGCAACTGCTTGAGATATGCAAGTAATGAACATGAAGTATTACTGAAATCTTATCTTATATGAACCCATATACTGCTGAGCTTAGTAGAGAGCCAATATTTCTGACAGTAGGCAGATTCATTTCAACCTTTCTTTCCATTCTCTATTTGGCCCTAAAACAATATCCAGTCTTGATAATGAATCTCATCAAAAAGGTTTAGTAACATGCAATGTACCACATTTGAAAATCTTTTACACCCACTGTCTGGTAGAAAATGACATGAGACTTGTTACATTTATAATGGTACACATGCGCTTTGTTGAGGGATCCCAACTATTACCATGGACAAGTACCGTTCACCCAGTTTTTTAAACTTCGGTTTTCTTTCTTGGATGTGTTATAGAAACAACTTGCATACTTGAGATTTATGTTAAGTTTCTAAAAGATCTTTATTATGTTGTGTATTATTGCCTGGGGAGCATCAATAGCTTTTGAATTTTCTCTTCTAAGAATACACCACGCTTTGCTTACCACAGCTGAGTAACCGGTTGTAGGTCTCTTTCTAGATAATTTATGGTGCCACATATTGATGGATATTCCTTTGATTTCCAGTATCACTAAGTTCAAAAGATATCTCTGAAAGTCTAAATCCCCAGTATAGACACATTCCAAGCTAAGTGTATGAATATTCTGTATCAATTTTCATTGAAAACACATTACCTAAAGAAACACCAAACGTTGGCAAAATGTAGTTCTAAAACATACCATTCAACCACAACTTTATAATAACAGCTATTATTACATGACTTGCTGATTTGTTTATTCAATATCATTTTAATATAACGCATTCTGCCCCTCTCTAAGACAATGCACTGGGAACACAAGTTTTAATATAAATAGAATTCTTTAAAATAAACTTTAAAATGTTTATATATGTATGTTGAACCCTAATTTTTTTACACACTGTCAAATTTTTAAATCTTATCTTCTTTTTTCTGCACAATGGGTTTTGTAAACTCTTTCCCATGAGGAATCACACCCCAGATTTTACTGTTATCTCTAAACTTACTACTGACTCACTAGAGAACAATTCTGAAACAATGTGATGAAATTACTTCAAATGCTAGTGTCTTCATGTGATCAGCTTTCAAAGGTGTGATAAAAACATCACAAACACTTACTTTGAAGGTTTTTTCATTTTCAGCATGTAATCAGGGACATGGCAACCAGAATTTTTCATGATCTGAGCTATACTGCAATAAAGAAAAATAATATAATTTTTGTACACATTCTTAATACACTTTAAAATTCATACATAGATAACTTTATTAACATGCATTTTATAGGATTTATATTTTGTCTATAAATTTTTAATTTTTTAGACAAGACTCAGCTGATGAAAATTTCAAGCAAAACAAAAACAAAATTTATGCCAAACAGTAGTTAAATATGACTTATAATTTCAAATTATTTGATTTACAACTTTTCTCTTTTTTTTAGTATGGGCAACAAATCAAAGAATTCAGTCAGTGATACACCTTTCACCCACCAGAAGTCACTGTCCAAAAAGTCTTTTAAATAGTAATATGTTTATATTTTTTTCTGGAAGATAGTCTCCAAATTCTTTTCTTTATCTTTAAGCCTTTCAAGTAAATTATAAGAATGAACTGCAGTCAAGGAGTCATGTAAGGCAAGTCTAGTTTAACAGTTATTACTGTACCTAGAAAGACCACTGCTGTTACTGTTTATCTGTAATTGTGTAAAGAAATTCACAACAGTGTAGCTGACCACAAACATGGTGTTCACCCATGTGTCATTTTAAGGTCCAGCACTGACAACTCCAACAAGTTCTTTTTTTTTCTTTATTTAATATATACTTAAATATTAGTTTCAATAAATACAACAGGAAAAACTTGTATTTTTATATCTTAGTGTGTACATGTACATTTTTCCTAAGTAAGGGAAATATTATTAACATTGCTAATGTACTATATAGATCATAAAACCATGTACTCTGTGTACTAGTGAAAATCTAGGTTATCGATTGCACAGTGTATATTTTTACCCAGTAAAAAAGTTGGATAGGGTAAAGAACCATCTTTATCTTCTTGGTTCCTCGTAGATTTATGCCACTGTAGCCATTCACATCTGATTCACACTGTAAAATGCATAATTACCAAGTTTCTTTGAGAATGCTAGGCCCTCTTACTTTTGGTATCCTTTGAAATGTTAAGTGAAAAACTACCTGTTTGGTGGTGGTATTTTTGTGACTTGAGTTGCAACATCCTGAGCAAGAGTTTGAACCTTCTTATGATCTGTTTTATTAAAATGTACCCTGAGCCATCTCTCTCAGGTGATGTATTAATGACAATCCAAACAGTGTGGGTATACAGACTATCTAGAATCAACTTTAATACACAATCATAAATAAACTCCAGTGACTTTGATTCACTTACACACTGAATTCACATTCAACTGGGTCAAGTGACTGCTCAATATACGTATCTGGCACATTCTGTAATCTTTTATAAACTTCAGATCACCTTTAGTGTTTTTGACTGAGTAACAGGCTATTACATCTACTCCTTGTTCTTTCATCTTTAATATCACTAATTTAACTACAAACGTGATCAAAATATTTCACCTCTTCAAATCAAGAGATAATTTTGATACAATTAATTCCAAAGCACACACCAAACTGTCAGGCTGTCTTTCTATTGTATTACTTATATTTATTTTACCAAAATATCCTTGTACTTAAATTCAGATCACCGAGACTTGTGGAATTTGGTTCTCTCTCCTTTAGTTTGGCTCTACACTACATTGTTAAAGACATCACCTTTAGTTTGGCTCTACACTACATTGTTAAACACATCACCTTTAGTTTGGCTCTACACTACACTGTTAAACACATCACCTTTAGTTTGGCTCTACACTACATTGTTAAAGACATCACCTTTAGTTTGGCTCTACACTACATTGTTAAAGACATCACCTTTAGTTTGGCTCTACACTACATTGTTAAAGACATCACCTTTAGTTTGGCTCTACACTACATTGTTAAACACATCACCTTTAGTTTGGCTCTACACTACATTGTTAAACACATCACCTTTAGTTTGGCTCTACACTACATTGTTAAAGACATCACCTTTAGTTTGGCTCTACACTACATTGTTAAACACATCACCTTTAGTTTGGCTCTACACTACATTGTTAAACACATCACCTTTAGTTTGGCTCTACACTACATTGTTAAACACATCACCTTTAGTTTGGCTCTACACTACACTGTTAAACACATCACCTTTAGTTTGGCTCTACACTACATTGTTAAAGACATTAATTCAAATACTTACTTTCTAAGAATATTTGTATTTCTAGATCACTGAATAGTTTCACAAAATACTTCAGTGTACAAATTTTGAACCTATTTACCTTTTTCTGATCATTTCTTGTTCATGTTATCTCTCCAGCATAACTAGAGATATCTGAAGAAGTCATAAGATCTTTGCATGTGTCACCATATCCCTCAATGTCATTTAACCTGACATCTCCAAAGTATCTAAACATGCTGATGAAAGTTGTTTTCTCCAAATTTTGTCTCACTAATGCTTAGATAGAATATATCCTTTTTAAATTATTACTTTCTTAGGCAATTTCTGCACTGTTTTTGAAAACTGTTCCATTTTCTTGTTGAACAGTTTTCTTACTGGCATACAGTTTCTTATAATTAGGAAGAAATTTTGAATACTTTGCAAGAAACTTTTTCAAATTCATAAAATTTTTCAAACAAAAGAAGATAACATCCTCTGTTAAGCATTGCATTGTGAGCAAAAATCTGAAGTCAAAGATCCAGTGTACAAACATACGTATTAAGAAAAACCAACATACTTTTTCTGTTAGCTTAATACAATGAACTCAAACAGAAATCAATTCCTTAACACTGAAAAGTATTCAAAATACTCTCTTATGTATGAGACAAAGAGAAGCCAAAGTAATCAAGTGCAAAAAGAAAACACTAACATTAGATTCTCATGGGTGAATCCCTATGTTGATGGCCTGAACTGGCTTTAATACACAATTAATATGCAACTTAATCTCGTTAATTCTGATAAAGAAATGCTAAGAGCACCCTAGTTAAAAAATAAAGCTGAGGCAGCTTATTACCAGAGGTACCCTAAAATGCTGATCTACACTGACACAATTTACATGTATATAATACAAACTCAAAATGCACATTAGCTGAGTTTTTTGTTCAGAAACTTTTTTTTGTAAAGCTTGTGTAATTGTTGTATATGCTAGTGTAATTTTAGGGACTTTTGCAAGACAGTTTTTACCAAACGTATCATTCATTTCTCTCTGGAACTTGTAATTTACAAAGGGTTAACATTTTTCTTAAACAGAAAATGTACTTCCAGTAGGTACTTCTCTCCTTTCATACGAAGCTACCTTAGTCTTCTTTCTGTTATTTAAGCATTGCTAAAAGATTTTCATGCTCAGTGCAATCAGGCTATACACACCATCAATTTTATGCCACTTCTGGTCATGTACATATGATGCGACTACCCTCCACCAGTACTATTGTTCTATCTATATTGGAGCAGCTAGCTTACACTGCTATTCCTACTCAATCCTTACTTTTAAGAATTGACAGGCTATGAAAGAACACCATCAATGGAGAGGAAGGGTTGGAAGTGTTTGAGAAAGGCATGTACTTATCAAAAATGCATTTTCAGTGTGAGAAAAATGTTAACTTCAGATACAGTCTTACCTCCTCTCACACAAAACTAGAAACCCACATTGCAAAGGTGGATGGGTCAGTTTAGACACACAACATTGAAATTAAGCAGAAAATGATAACCCAGTGTGAACTGGTGTGCTCCAAGATGAAAATGAAGCACACTTGTGGAGTACTGCATAGGAAAATAAATTTGATATGGGTATAAAAATGATGTAGACAAGTGCAATTTGTTCTGAGAAATGCATTCTATAGTAAAATATAAACCAAGTTAGCTATATAAATACACAACTTCAACTGGACAGACGAGGTTCCATAACCCTTCCTCAACTTTAGAAGGCTGAGGATCAAAAAAAGATAAAAACAAATGTATTGTAGCATAAACAGTGACTAGTGCATGTGGAATATTTTACATAGACTCATTATCCCGAACCACAAGTAAATATAACATCGTACATCAGGCAAACAGAGTTACAAAGATGAAGTTAGCTTTCAGACAAAACCAGACAAACTCCCAAAACCACCATAAAAGCAAAAAGTGCGACAAACCAAACCTGGCGTTGTGGGGTTGTGACACTGCCTCAACTCAACTGTACAAATGGGGTAATATCTGTAACTAGTTTTACAAGTAGAAATCATTCACTCGGCCATAAATGCAGGAAAGAGGCATCCTTCGTTCAAATTTACAAAGGCAACATGGAACATTTGCTCAACAATGGGAATAATGTATAAAAGTCCTCTTGCCAGTATTATGAGGCACATGAAGATCCCAAAACTAAATTGTAGGAGCAGAGAAAGCACCTTCTCCAACAAGAATTGATAGGAAGAAGGATTGCTACTGCCAATAACTGTACGAATATGGTAGCACCATCTTGATCCTGGCAGAATTATAAAGTGGATTCTGCACAGGTTGGATCTGCTCCAACTGACAGCTGTCCACCTTAGAAAAGACATCCAGAGGAAATGAACTTTGCCCTCTTTTCAGTGAGAGTATAATCTTGAGAATGTAAGGTAAACTGAATTTCTAAACACATCATGATCCACCACCTGAGTGACTGGGAACTATGAAGTGGTAAGGACTCCCGTGCTCCAATGGAAGACAATAAAGGGGAGAGAATATGCAGTCTGGGGTCTGGAGGAACATTACACCAGAAAAAAAATACAATGGGAGTCCACAATTCCATACTGCAGACTAACCCTAATTTATTCAGTCAAAAAATAAGCAGGAATGAGCAGAAATCCCATTCTGCTTTACTCATTAAGTCCATGCAAGATGGTCTACTGCTGAGTGAAATTTGCTGGTATCTAGAAACACATGCACATACAGATATGTGCATACCAGTGAGAATTATAGTACAATCAGTAAACAGTGTTGGTTTAAGGCAAAGTATACCTGATAAGGAAACACCTACCACCATTACCAATGATAAAAATGAGTGTTGCTGAAAGATAAAAAAACAAAAGGATGTAATAAGACCTACCCCAGTCAAAAGTGTAGAATTTCCATGGGAGGGAAGTCATATCTACCTGAAGAGAATACAGTCAGATCATGCAGAATATGAGCAATGAAGGTATTGGGAGTAGTCCACATTCCAGCTTGAATGCCTTTCTTCAAAGGATGGCAAATGCAAACAGCTAAAGACATGGTAATATGACAAATTTGATAAGAAGAAATGATGTGGAGATGGTGATCTTCCATGGTTAAGTCCTAATACACATGTTTAAAGAGTTGATAAACTCAACCAGTTATCATGACAAGGGTTAGATCATGGAAAATGGAAGGGTTTCAAGGAATAAAAAGTCAGGAAAATGAACTATGACAAAAGACAGTGCATGCCACATAACACCTTAAGGGTCAGAATGGGAATACATGTGGGAGATGGATGGTAATGAAATGAGTGTGAAAACCAAATCACCTTCACAAGTAGCATAAATCTCAGGATAGAGAATTACACAAGAGGAATGGTAACCATCTCTCATCCTCCTCAATCATTGGCTGAGAAACCCAGTATCATCTGAAACGTGCAGGAGCCGCCTTTGGATGTCTCCAAACATGAGTTTTCCAGAATCAAGACATTATCACAATCACTAAGATGCTTGTATACAAGGCAGTTGTTATCTCCACCCTCCTGTACAGGTCTGAAACATGGGTCACGTATCGTTGACACCTGAACCAGCTGGAATGCTTCCACCAAAGGTGCACCTGGAGTATCTTGAAGATCAAATGGGAGGAATACAGATCCAACCTCAGCATCCTGAAAGAAGCCAAGATCAGCAGCATTGAAGCCACCATCATCAAGCGCCACCTCCGATGGAAAGGCCACATGCTCCAAATGGATGACAGCCGACTCCTCAAAACAACTTCTGTATGGTCAACTGAAAAATGGAAAACGATGGCCTGAAGACAACACTCAAGAGCTGCAACACTGATGTTAACAACTGGGAAACTCTTGCTCATGACTGAACCACCTGGAGTTCCCTTATCCATCAGGGAGCAGAATTCTTTGAGTCATCAAGAAGACAACATTTTGAAGAGAAGCAAGAGAAGAGGAAACAATGTTAGCTATTAATGAAACCTCTCCTTTCCTCTGAACTGACCTGCCCTTACTGCCAACCATAATTGGCTTGTGGAAGCCAAGCAATAGAGGATGCAGCTAGTGTTAATGGCATTCATATCTGATTGATGACATCTTTATGCAAGAAGGAGAAAGAAATAGGTATTGAGGGAGAGATGGTACAATAACACATAAACAAAGGTTCAAAGGGAGGGTGGGAAAAAGGCATAACTAAAAAGGCACATTGAGATCCTGATCAGACAAATCAAAGGAATGTGGAGAACATATATGACTTGAAAGGGACAGACAAGGAGAGAAATGACAGGGGAAGACAAATCCTTACTAAACTTGAAGAAGTGGAGGGTGTTCAACAAGACTGCCCAATAGCTAGACATGGTCAATGGGGATAAGCCTTGGTCAAACAACCAGGTGAAGAACTGGAAAAGACAAAGAATGGAACAGTGGGAAAGAAAGAAGCTACATTGTGGTAAATAGACATGGAAGAAGGTCTGATGGATCAGGAATGAAAATATGCAACACACAGGACAGGGTTAGTCCCCAGGCTAAAGCAATAGACCTAACAAAAATAATGCACAAAGAGGGAGTGTGGTGATGTCTGGATGAACAATGTCTGATCAAGGTCAATGGGGTAAAGACCAATACAGAGATAAAGAGTAGAGAAGACTGGACAAGTAAAGGTAGAAACAGAAGAAAGTATGGTTACACCACAAAATACAGATCCATAAGTTCAACAAAACATATGGAGTGATTTAAATTAGGGATAGAACTGTGGAGAGAAGTTGAACAGGAGGATAAGCATAGCTGTGAAAATCTCTCCTATCTTGACTAAACACATCCATCCAAATTTAGAAATGTATTCTCAAGATGGCTGGTTTGAGTTTTAAAACTTTAATTAAAATATTGTACAGAACGACGTTTCAACCTTCTTAGGTCTTCTTCAAAAACATACTCAGATTGAAAAGGAATAGAAATTGCTAGCTGGACATATAGCTCTAGCTACTTCCTCTGCAGATAAAATCACACCAGTCCTGGAAAGTTGTACAATTTGTGCTGATGACTGTCAAAGGAATTTCAGTTTTGACACATTGAACTTCAACTTCATAATAAGTTCACTTAGAATTTGAGAACAAGTAACAAATTCAAACACAAAATTTAAACATGGAAAAGTAAAACTGTTACATTATTAGAAACAACAATGAAGCACAATCAGCAACTGTAATCACATGTAAAAAACACATTTAAACAATGCAATTTAAAAAGTAAGGATTGAGCAGGAATAGCAGAGAGAGTTAACTACACCAATATAGATGGCACAATAGTGTTGGTGTAGAGTAGTCACATGATATATACATGATCAAAAGTGGCATGATGGGGTATTGATGGGATATATAGCCTGATGCACTGAGTATGAAAATTTTCAAGCAATGCTTAATGGGCAAAAAGAAGATTAAAATACCTTTCTATCAGGAAATATAAGATCATATTAGAAATTAACAATAAAATTAAAGTATTTTCAGGGACTGTTAAGTCTACTTTTAGAGCACATAGGTAATTTTTTTCTCTTGGACTACTGCTGTTACCTTCGAAGGTTTACTCCATCATCTTCTGTGAAGAAGGTTACTGCTTGTCCTGGTCTCCCAGCTCTGCCTGTTCGCCCTAAAAAATAAGCATGAGTGAATCAGTGCATTACATTATTAATTTATACACTAATAACTAAAAAGAAACCGATATTATCTTAAAATTAAAGTTTGACTAATACCATATATCTGATAAAACCAAAACCTTAAAATTTTATTTTTTTTCAAACTTTTCCATACATGGAATAATACTGAAAGTTTAAAACATGTGCCAAATAACAGTCAGTTTCAAACTATTTTTTTAAACCTGAAGATGACCTGAGAAGGTTGAAATGTTGTTCTCTACTTTATTTTAATTAAAGTTTCTAATACTCATACCAGCCATATTTAGAATATATTTTTAATTCAAGTGGGTTTCTTGACAGTTGCTATTTGTTTTACTGTAGTCAATCTATACAAAATTTACGAGATCACTTGCCCATACATTGTAAAAGTAAAACAATAACACAAAATAAGAAAGAGAGAAGCTCTACTGGGATTTATCATTGATCACAATTATACTTTATACATACAACTTGTTTGATATTTATTTATAAGTTATGTTTGGCATACTGATGCAATTATGTAACCCATTAAAACACAAATAAACCTTACATGGTTGATAATGGCATAAGATTACTTAAAAAGTTATTGCACAACACTATAAGTCTACATTCTTATCAAGCCTAAGTACTCTAGCCTTCTCCTTGTTGTAATATTTGCATAGCTTTCAAAATGAAATAATATAATCCAGAATCAAAAAAGCATGAAAAAATACCAAGATCTTTAATTAACTGCAAATAATTCCTAAAAACATAGTTTCTCTTTTCAAGTGTGATTTTATTAGACTAATATTTTAAAACTAATAAAGGTAGAGAAATTCCATTGTAAAGTATCAGCAAGTTTGAATAATTTTGAAACCAAGGATATTGTCTTTCATTGGTTTTTAGCTGGAACAAGTTTCAATTTTTAAACTACAAATTCAAAATCATTTGTCAAGATTCTCCACTAATTTATCCAGTAAACCCACAGCTGTGTTTATACTCCATATAAAAGCTACAGAGTTTATTTGGAGACAACGTAAGTCATGACAGTAATAATGAAATAAAACAAAATTAAATGCTTTACAGTTTTCTACAGATGATACAAAATTAAAAATTCAGAAGTTTTCAGCTTTTGGTTGTATATTTAACTACAGCAAGATTATCAAAAATTTTAACATCATGTTCTAAACTATTCTCTGGTTCAAAATTTTTAACAGGCTCCTCGCAAGCCAGTGGGGAACATTTATGTTGCAAAAAACATATCTAATTCAGTTTTCCTTAATTTGACATTTTTTGGACATATTTATCAGCCAAAAAGAAGGCATTTTATGCACTCTTTTACCATTAAAGCTATAAAAAAAGTGATATGAAGTGGTAAGGTGACTGAAGTAAACACATTATGAGCATAACAGCCAAGCACAAGAACAATGAAATCTCCAAATGTTTAGAACCACTTTGGTAGATATTATGCAACAACCCAAGTACAACATTCCTGACTACACATCCTACTGCTGACTATTGTGGTGCTTCAACTTTCCCTATGGAATTGCAAGTAGAATCATTTGTATTTTAATTGAAAGTTAAACATAAAAAGGAGATTGAAAAAACATAAAAGGTTACCAGTTGGTTAATTGATGATGTTGAGAATGGTTTTATTGATGTATGTACTGAATTTACTCCTGGCAAGTGTACCTTAATACCAGCTATTATGGAAACTTAAGGATGCTGTATTTCACCACAAATTTATAATTTAACCTATCAGCATGGATCACAGCTTAAAGGCTATGTCATTAAATTTGATGACTTGCATTCAAAATTTTATTTGACTATTATCTGATGAATTTATGTCCCTGAGTATGATATTAAGATTGCAGATTATAATTCTAATTTTAGTAATTTACATTCCTTAAATTCTTAATTTAAAAGAATATAATAAAAACATACCTAAATATTGATTTCTGTGTGTCCTGTGGTAATTTAAGTGAAGAATTTGTTCAAATTAGATGTCTGTGATGTTTAACTACAAATCAAAATTACACTGTATGTTGGATAGTCAGCATTTGAAAAGAAAAAAGGAAAGAGAAAAACATTACTTAATAAGTCTTTTAAATTCAACAAAGGATATGATATTTTGTTAACAAGTCTTGTAATGTTTACTGATAATCTGCTAAATTTTATGAAGATACACTTACTAATTTATAATATTACAGTATGAAAATTTCAAGAAGTACAAAATAGTTACATGGTCATCCCTGTGACTGAGCATATGTTGAAAGAGTTACCAAATGAAAACTTGTCTCAAAGTTGTCTCAAAAAGATATGTCCAAAACAACACTGGGAGTTTCTGAATTAAACATACTTATGTTCAACAGATAGCAATGTAAAGAAATCCCTTGGCTCCTAAGACATATGTTAATATTGATGAATGTTTTAACTGTTAAGTAAATTTTCATTACTGATATGCAAATATGCTATGTTACATATTAACATCATTGTGATACCCAACAGTTAAATCAGTTAACAATCTTGTTAAATAAATATCTTTCTTTAGCTACCAGTTTACCTGCTACAGCACTACACTGTCAAATAAACCAAATCTAAATGTACAAAACATGTCACTTTGGCATCACTGTTCTCATCTGTAGTGCCATGATACTTCGCACGCAGACACAAATCATTTTTATAAAGAGAAATTGAACCTCTGTGTATTTATCACATAAAAAAAATATAAAGTGATAACACAACCTTTCAAATACACTTACCTATCCTATGAATGTAAGAAATGGCAGATGGTGGAAAGTCATAATTTACAACAAGATTTACTCCCTTGAAATCAATTCCTCTACCCATCAATTCTGTACAAATCAAAATCCAGATTTTTCCCCTTCTGAAACTTTTTACTACATTATCTCTCTGAAGCTGAGACCTATCTGCATGTATCACATCCACATTAATTCCATCGTATATGAGTTCACTGAACAGCTCCTTGGCCCTTTCCTTGGTTTGTACAAATACAAGAACAGGTGGTACAATACCCTAATGAAAATAAGGTAAAAGTAGTATGTGTATGTACAATAAAAACAATAAAATGTAAATAATTTTCTACATTACTATTACTACTTCTTTCTCATAACCTGTACCAGAACACTAAGAATTATTAATTTTTATGAGATGTTATATCAAAGCCATTACACTGAGATCCGTTTTGGCTATTTAAACACCACACAGCACAAGAACTATAGACTGATGTTAGTAATGACATACAAGAGGGTACAGTATTTAAAGTATTTTTCTGTAGAGTTCTCTCTTCCTCTTATATTTAAGGAAATTTTTGGGCTTGCTACTCAGCCCTTCATAAGACAAGACTCAAAATGAATCTAAAAACACTGGAAACCAAGAAAAGATGCAGAAAAAACTATATAGGAAAATAGTACCAAAAAGAAAGGATTGTAGTTAAAAAACAAACAAAATATGCTATCTACTCCAAGTTAGTATCTACATTTCAGGTAATGGTTACTTGACCATGATATAACATCTTCAAACATCTTTAGTAGTTAAAAAATTACTTGGCAAATAATTTGGACACCTCATCTCTTAACCACTACAAATGAATAAAGCTTGTAAAACTTTTATAACTTGACCTTTCTTTTTCCACACTTTAATAACACAAGAAGTTACAAAATGTTTATTCTAAGTTCTTATGATAACTTACTTTCTTAACCATGTCTCTGAAGGCTATAAGTTTTCCTGATTCACTGCCCACAAACAGTAGTTTTTGCTCAACCAAATCCACAGCAGTGTTCCTACACAAAACAAAATTTTCTTTTTGGAAAATAATAATAATAAAATGAAAATATAAAACCTTTTATATTCTTTTACTTCCACCATAGAGAATTCAGTAAACTAGTGTTTTTCCTTTTAACCTTTTCCATGTGGGATAGGTGCATTGCATCAAATTTATAACAGTCAGAGTAACCATGAGATTTTAATAATTTAAGAGTATTTTCATAATATTCTGCATTCTATCAGTAAACATTACAAGACATGTGTACACAAAAAATCAAAACTTTTTAATCTTTTTATTAAAGATTTACTCAAATTCTTGCTTTATCTTACCTAATCTAACTTTGAAAATTTTCTCATTTTTACGTTTTAGTTACTTTATAATAATAAATAACAAATATAGATAAAAACAAGAAATATACTGTTTACCTACGTTCTTTTATTTTTTACTGTCCACTGTCAATGAAACGTAAGCCTACTTTTTTGTACTAACAGTACAAGTACATTAAATAATTTTTTAACCAATCAAATAATGCAAGTAAAAGCACAGAATAACACACAAAAAGCAAATATAACTGTCATAATTTTTCTCGATCTCCAAGTATGTGATAAAAGATGTCAAAAATTCATCGAATTCATCCTTTGGGAATAAAGTTTCAAACTGGTACTGTTTGTGTGTTTTAGAAATTTGTGCAAAGCTACATGAGGGCTATCTGCACTAACCGTCCCTAATTTGGCAGTGTAAGACTACAGGGAAGGCAGCTAGTCATCACCACCCACCACCAACTCTTGGGCTACTCTTTTACTAACGAATAATGGAATTGACCATCACATTGTAATGCCCTCACGGCTGAAAGGGCGAGCATGTTTGGTGTGATGGGGATTCGAACCCACAACACTTGGATTATGATAAATTGGTATTGAAATAGAAAATTCTCTGTAGAAAAAAACAATGGAATCTAATACATTTACTGGATTAAAACTATGGCTTTCTAGTGGTTATAAATAATATGGTATTAAACATCAGATAGCATGACTAACAATTTGTGAAAGAGAAAATGCGACAGGTGGGCGTGGAAAGTCTCTCTGGCTTATGGTTCCATAAACAAATGAGATTTAAAACTATACAATTTGCATGAGTAATAATTATATTATAGTGATTAATTTACATTAAATTAAATACTACACAGAGGAGTAGTAAACAAATTAAAGAACAGGGAAGAACTACAGTACAAATGTCACAATTCTTTTACCAAGGAAGGTTGAGAATTTGTTAATATATTTCCTTATGAAATTAAGAACTTAAAACTAACATTATATTAAAGTTCGGTATATTAAATATGTTTTGATGCTGAATTTACTCATATACATCTACATAAATATAACAGTGCTATTTGTTGTTGGTCCATGTAACAACTTCACAGGGCATGGAAGGATCTTTATCAGATGTGATATGGTGATTCACCAAGCCCATGGAAAAATATATACAAATTTTTAGTTTTAAATTTTGTTTTGCAGTTTACATGGGTATTTTTTACAAGTATATATACAGGAAGCAACTTTTCACGCCCTAAGATAACCTTTTATTAATCATGAATATAACTAACTTCCATATAGGGAACATGTATTCCAGCTAGTTGATAAGGTAACTTAATTACATTTTGAATGTAACTGATAAAAAGCTATGACATGTGCAGAAAAGGTGATTATATGGAAAGAGTTAATGGTATGAAATGAACATAAAAATACATGCTAAACTGCTAATTATTTGCCTGTTAACATCCATGACCTGTCTGCCCACATTCTATTCAGTGTTTGGTTACACAAGTTTCTGTAACTATTTGAGACCCAGATGCATCAGTTCAATGCATTAGAGTATGGTTTGTTAAATGCACTGCAAGAAAAAACTATTTGATTATATACCTTGAAACTTCACAATTATTTTCTACAGATCATGTAATATTTGTGAATAAAACAGCTTATTTTTATACACAGTATTTGTATGAACTAGCAGTTTGAAATTATGAAAACATTTTGTTATATTTCTTTGATCAGATTTCTGTTATCAATTTTTATGTCTGCTCACATTCTTTGAAAATTCTCATATAGTTATTTTATAAAACTGTAAATTTGATCTTGGTTGAACCACTAGGCATGCAAATTCTCTGTCTTTAAAGAAATGGGCATACAATAATACTAACTTTATTTTTACTAGAGCAAAATTATAAGCATTCTCATTTTTTTAAATTATTAATCAAAGGCTTCATTTAACACGTGTAATAAGCTTATTAAACCTATTATACTGATTTCTGTATTTGTTTTACATTTATTTTTTTATCACTTTTCTCTGCCATTCAAGCAGTTACTTACACCAATATGAAATAAACTTTGATATGGTTAAGTACAAAATGATTTAACAAAGCCTACCTCATCCTGTTCTGCAAAAACATTTATTTTTCTCTCATACTTCAAAATTTTCAATCAAGTAAACTATAAAATAGTAATACAGCAAATTTCTCAATGTTCACAAAGAAAAAAAAACAAACTAATCTCAGCAGAGGTTGTTCACAAGTGTCTTTTCTTCAAGCATGACCAAGTTAATCTTTTGTCACTTTATTCCAATGTCTATATAAATTTCCATTAAAACTGAAGTATTATTGCTTTCATAGTTAAAATGAATTAAAAAAAAGAGCTTTCATGAAATGTTTTGATCAGAAGCCTATGGCTTCTTAATTTGATACAAACAATTCCATCACACCAGGACTGAGAAACAGTAATTAACTAAAAACTGATAAAATTACATCATATTAAAGCTACCAGGACAAATTATCATAATTTTGTTCCAAACTACTATTATTTGCCTTGAAGGGAGGATATAAGTGCCATTTTATATTCAGAAAATTGTCTGATAATTCTCACTCACTAATAATTTCACTGAAAAAAAAAGATGAAGTCAACCAGAATTCAAAATTTACAACTCAAAGAATGAATTTCAACTGTAGTGTATTTAAGGTATGCATAAACAGAAAATATACTTTGTACAATTTTTTTTCATATTCAATAATACAATTTTGCACACTGCACCCATTAAAAATCAATTAAGCTGCAAAAAATTAACAAGAATTCAAAAGTGGTATATAAGTAATAAACAAAAGTATGTCTTAATTACACTGCTTGATTTAGTCACAAAAGGCTACACATGTTTCTTCCAACTTTCTTCTGAAATAACTTTTATAAGTTTTGATTTCACAGACTGTTCATACATGTACCACTCATAGTTGAAGCAAACAACTATTAACAATAAAACAAAACTGACCATGTTAAAATGGTAATTAATAAATATTGACAGGTGTTGGGAAGAAATATTCTTTTATATATATTTATAAAGAGTACTTCCTCCCACCACCAATAAATATTTATTAATTGCTATTTTAATATATATACATATCAAGTCTATGCTGTTACAACCGAGTTTGCATGCTAAATACATTTGACTGTTCATCAATATGTTTGATTGTGATATGATATAGATAAAAGTTGAATTTTTTTCAAATATATTTTCATTTTGGTAGAAATTTATTTTTTACTTAAAACAATGAATTGCTCTGAATGGCAATTTCAAAACTTCTTCCACTACAGAACATTATTTATCATGGTTCACATGAATGTTATTCATAAGTTAGAAATGACAATGAAGCTCTCAATACCTTTCAACCACAACAGTAACTTTAATTAAAAGTATCAGGTTCTAGCTTTTCAACTCACCTCACACCAACAGAGATGGTCACTACATTGTCCAGATTTAGCTTGCACCATTCTTCAACCTCAAAGGCAAACGTAGCACTAAACATGGCATGTCGAACATTCGGTGAGTCACAGGATTTGTAAATGACACCCAATTGATCACGAAATCCCTGTTTGCCTGCTTCAAATAATTTGTCTGATTCATCAACGACTAACCACTCCACACTAGAAGTATATGTTTAAGTAATGTATTACTTAATCTTCCTAAAATAAAGAAGCAAAAAGACAGACAAAACTAATAACAGTAGTATTTTTCTAAGATTTCTGGAACCCTTGAAAAGTTTTGAAAGAAATTCACCAAACATATATGTTAACTATAACCACAAACAGTTTTACATCTGCCATGTAGATTGGTTCCACTGTTGTACATTATATTATGGAGATATAACTTTCCTACACTTCACTCACCCACATAAATAACTATTCTCATTCAGTGCCACCCTCTATTTGAAAAATGTTTTGCATGCCATGAGCCTCGAGCTCCCATGCACCCTAACAACCCTCCACCAACAGGAGAGTGATACACCTTCCTGAAGCAAGTAACCCCTTCAGTGAGAAGGAGGTAAGTACCTATCACAAATAAATTTTCAGTATATGAAAACTACAACTTTTAACATGGTCAATTACCTCTTCTCGCATAAATAGCTAGAATCCCACACTGAAAAGTGGGAAGGACATATGCAAGGGAAAGATACATCCCATAAAAGTATCCAAAGGACACTCTAAAAGAATAGATCCTCACAGAAGAATATGATAGAAGACTGCACCACTTCTGTACCGGATATACTCTTCAACCAGTGTAGAAACTGGAAGAAGCAAATTCAAAAGGGTGAGAACAATGGTTGGAGAGGGAAACCAAACCACATGACATTTCAATCTCAATCCCACAGAGTACATCAATGTGGATGAGTGTAAAAGAATGTGCCTCTAAGTGCAGAATGGCTGGGGTGCAACTGAGTGTACTTAGCAAGTCAATTGCATCCAAAACCCAGCCTCCAGGAACCAACATCCACATTGGAATAGGAAAGAGGATTAGTATAGTAAATATGTCTCTGTAAATTAGACAAAACCAATTCAATACGAACTGCCCCCAGTGCAATAACATCATCAGAATAAGAAAATCTTAGAGAGATAGCATAAGAGGAAGAACCATACTAATCTGCAAGTTCCACCACCATGACCCACAACATGGGTGGAAGGAACAAAAGTATAACTGGGTGTGAAAACAGTCACTTATAATATGTGTGTGAGGACTTATGTTGATTTGTTCAGCTCTGAATCCAAAATCCAGTCACTGGGAACTGACTTCTATGTTGTAGTAGGGTGAAAGATCCCAATCAAAAGGGTGAACTGCAATTTTGACTGCTCACTTCAAAGCCACAACATCCTCAGATAAATCTTTACAAAGACAAAATAATCAGATTGGAGGACATTATCATCTACACCAGCAGAACACCACTGCCCTACTCTGAACTGAATGGTTTCATCATTGTTTGTATTGTATGTTATTATCACATTCAGCAGGATTACTTCATGATCCACCACCCCAGTGACTTGGAACTAGAAAGTAGTAAAGATTCCTATACTCCACTGGAAAAAAAAAGGAGAGAAAACACAGTGGAAAGTCAGAGGAATGTCAACACCAGAGAATGTCAAAACCTATGAGCAATTTTGTGGAACTAGTTTGACTAGTTTAAGCATACCTGAACAGGTACCATTCACCACAGAGTGGAATCCATAAGCAAAAAAAGAGAAGTACCTCTGCAAAATAAAAGGTATCTTACCTAGTCACAGTCTCAAAGAATGAAGGATAGCAACACGTGAAAGACAGTACTTCAACAAGAAAGAAACAGCTACTCAAAGCAGAAAATGGAAGATAAATGTATACTGTGTGGTCTCAGTGCTTGATGGAAGAAGTACCTTCCAATGCACAATGAGGGTGAGATGCAGGTAAAAGGGAAGTGCCTAATCAGAGTGAAAATACCAAGAACGAATTATGGGAAAAAGGATATAAGGAAGAAAAAGCTAATTGAATCAAATGCCAAATTCAAAGGGGAAGAGAAGGAGGAAAAAGTCAAACAGGGAAATGAAAAAGAGAATGAAACAGCAGAAAAAAGAATAGGGATACAACAGGGATTAAAGGTGGAGAATGTAAGAAAACAAAGAAAAAGAACATGCCCCATGAATTCCCACAGTGTAGTGTATGAGAATATCAATCCAAAAAACAAAAGAACAGATTGAGCTGAAGCAACTAATTAACCAGATCTATGTCAGCCAGAAATGAACAATCAGAAAGACCTAACAAAGAATGGCAAAGGTGAAAGATAAATGGGATGAGAAAAGAAATGTATAAACAGGTATCAATCCTGTCTAAATGTATTGATAACCAAAGCAAGTGGATGAGGAACCACAAACAAAGACATATACATCAGAAAAAAGCTTGAAGACAAAGCATGAAACAAATACCCAAACACACAGAGAACAGTGCAACAATGGACAAAAAAATAGGAGCATCAAATGCAGGCATGATCAGTCCTTGTGAAAAGGCCCAATACAGTGTGATAAAAGGCAATATAGGAAAAAAAGGAAAAGAACTAAAAGTGATTGAGATGTGATGGATCAATCGCAGAACTCCAAGCTGAATCAAGAATACATGACTGATAGAGAAGTCTTAGATAACAGGAAGGTGCTGGACATGAAACATGAATAAATAATGCAATGAGCAAAGAGACAAATAAGCAACCAAAAATAAAATATCAAATGTAGCAATACAGATATCCCATATGATGCTAAAGTAACAGGAGTAACCCCCCCAAAAAAAAAAAAAAACAACAGACAAATGGAGGAAAAGAACTGTCTGTAAGTCCAAATTAGAAGTGTAAGAGAAATGAATTTGGTACAAGTCAGTATCCCACCCCAGAAAATCCCAGAAACAAAAAAGCCACATTAGTAGGGAAAGAGCCAAAGCTGGCAATCACCACAACATGGAGGTAAGAAGGAGGAAAGCATTAAAAAAAATCTTCAAAAAATAGATGGAACATCTTGACGATAGCACAGCCAAATGAGAAGTTGTTGGGTAGAAACAGAGGGAGTCACATGTCAGGAAGGTGTATTGCATGATGATCTGCATGAAAGATGAAGTTAAACCATGATGATCTTATGATACATAGGTGCTCAATGCTTCTGGCATGCAAAAAACAAATTTATATACAAGGTAGCACTATTTATGTGAGTGGAGGTAATGTATTGGAATCAGCAATTTCAAAGTACCAATATAAAAGTTCTTACTCAAAAATTTCACTAATGAAATAATTTTTCTTTAGTTTTTCTAACTGAAATTTTTTTAATCACAGAACACAATGCACTTGTTTTCAGTGATAAAAAAATATTTGTGATTTTTGGAATTGTACTTCATGTGTTAGAAAGACCTGTTGTAAGGCAAGTTTTTCTAAAGCTTTTCCGTCCCTATATACTATGAAGAAAATTACCATAACCACCACAACAAGCTTTTACTTTATTTCATTCAATGTTTTTATACAACTTGTTCAAGAGTAACCCTTTAATTAAATTAGTTTGCTCACAATGACTTAAACAGAAGGTTGCTCCAGAAGAAGTTGAACAAATTAAGCATTCAGCAAAATTTAAACAATCTTGTAGTTTTCTTTATTGTATATCTAAGATACTCCAGTCAGTGCCTTGAAATAGTAGTTTATACATAAATTGCTGAGAGCAAAAGCATCAACCCTTTTTGTAAGTACATGGAAACAGCTGCACAATGATCAGTTTAACTTTTATAAATTATCACTTACTTTTTAAGGCTTATCACTGGTGGGTCTTGTTGAAGTAAATAAACTAGTCGGTTTGGGGTAGTTACAAGTAAATCTATGAAACGAAATACAAAACAACACAAACAATGAAAGTAATTCACAATAATAAAAAATGATTAAAATTATTATTTACCAAAAACTCTTACACCCATCTTCAATTATTAATAAATGAAATATATTATGTCATCATCATCTTGCAAACACTTAGACACAATAAGTAATATTTAAATTATATTAGATAAAATTTCTCTTTAAGATGCCCAGACAATTTGTCAAGTTTCATACCAAATCTCTGGGAGGAGCTTGGACCAAACATTTTTGCAGCTTTATTAACTTTATCTATGATGTGTATTCTTAGGCCTCTTCCTTGAGCTAATCGCTGACACTCCCTAAATGTCTGTTTTGCCAATTCCCGAGTCGGGGACACCACAACTGCTCTAAAACCTTGCTTCTTTGGTTCCTGTAACAAAAGGAGAAAAAAAATCCTTGAAATAACTGACAAAAATAAGTTATAATTAATATACAATAACAATAAGTAATGTTGGAAACTGTCTCATTAATTTGTTTTCTTGCCAAATATTTGATTTCAATGTAAGGTTATTCTCTAAAATCTATAAATTAACATCATCCATGCCAAACTTAGACATAAACTTAAAAACCTTTTCTTTAACTGCTGTGAAAAGTGCATTACAACATTTTTTGTCCAATAATTATTTAGTGTATCAATATATCTTTTTAGCATTAATTCAATCTTATATAACAATAAAAGGTCACATGAAAATTTTTTCCTAGACACAATTTTAAAAATCCATAAAGTAATAATACCTTAAGGTGGTGAATGATGGGTATAAGAAATGCTGCTGTTTTTCCTGATCCTGTTGGTGCACATGCAAGTATTTCTGTTCTCTGCAAAAGAAAAAAATATGTACGTCAAGCCATGAATTCAAAATGCTATTCTATTTGATTCTTTTACAATACATACAAATGACAATATAGCATAAGAACAAAAACATTGAAATATGTCTATCCATCTATTCCATCACTGTTAGAGGAGTTTAATAACCTTCACAAGCTAAGTTACATTAATTTTTTACACATTTTCAGTTAATACTATTTTCTGTCTACTTTAATAAAACAAACACAATATAATAATGTCAACACCTCAATCATCAGAGGTATAGCCTGCATCTGAATAGGGGTAGGAGTAGAATAACCAAGAAACTGGATGTTCTGCAAGATATCTTGATGAACTCCATACTTGCTATGTAATTGGTCAAATGATGCTACAGGGTCAGGAACATCTGCACCCCAGACAAAAATCTTGTTTTGCTTTCTGAAGTGATTGACCTATAAGAAAATTGAACTAACAGTTTCAGTCATAACATTAAAAAAATTAATTCTTGAATAACTGACTTGTTTATATACCATTTACAAACAAAGGAAGCCCAGATACTGTATCATATTGGACAATTTTGAGTGTTTTGCCTGTAACATCACTCATTGTAAAGAAATGATCAAATAAAATTGGTAACATCACTCATTTTATTCTTAAAATACATAGGGGACTTCAAAAGGCATTAGTGAGATTAACTACAATATTGATGGTATGTTTAACTGTTTTGCAACATGCGTTATTAACTCTCTCAATCATATGGACCAAGCTTGTAATCATTTTATGTTTGTTATCATTTTTATGCCATAACTTTTAAACTAGTAAATGTATCTTCATGAAATGCTGTAGGTTATCAATAAACATTACAAGGCATTCATGTGTAAAATCTTAGATTTTTAATAAATTTTAATAATTCTTAAATAATGTTTTTCTCATGCCTTTCTACTTCTTGAATGTTGACTAAACAAAAAGCAAAGTAATTTTGATTTTAATATTAAAAATACTTTTATGCATTAGAAAATTTTAAAATTTCACATGAAATATTTATAACCTCCAAACATTTATCAAACTTTTTTCCTTTGACCAACCTCATAACTGCCATAGAAAAAGAGAAATAAATATAAATTATGTTTTTATCACTCTAGAATGACTACAAATTATAATACTAAAACATGAATCTTTAGTCTAAATGATGCAGCACATGCATGCTTTACCATATCTAAGAATATAAAACTAGCCTTTACAAAGTAATCTGTCTTGACTGTGTTTTATTGGACTGGTATTGTGTCAATTGCAGTCATATTTTAGTTCTTTTGTAATATAATTTATCTACATTATTATTCTTTAGAAATTAGTTCTTAAACTTATTTTTATTAAAATATAGAACAGTAAATAAAGAAGTATAGCAAACAATTATCTCTTCTTGTTATGAACTTTGTACTCACTTGCTGCTTGCCTTAGGTTACTAAGCCTTATCAAATTTTGTGCATGGAGAATGTGAACCAATATATTTTTATGTTTTATATATACATTTTGAAATAAACTAAAATCATAAATTAATATATCAATACCATAGAAATCCACTATAATTTATCAAGCTTAGTGACCAAGAAGTATCTGGGTCTTAAAGTAAATATGAAATTTCAAGCTATAGATTACTAACCACTTGGAATCTAGCATGAAAAGAACAAGTTTGCTACCCAAATACTTCAAAGACACTGAGAAAGTTACTAGGGAGACATTTTGAGCTTTTGATTGGTTACACATGTGTCACTGGGCAAAGTAGGTGTACATGAGCAAGACTTTTTAAAAATTGAAGAGGTGAATGGGGCCACCTTAGTTGATTCAATAAATACATTAATTTGTCAGAAAACATTAAAATATAGGAGGTTCTTATTTTACCTTCTAGTTTGTCTATATCAATAATCTCAGTATTCAATTCAAAGAAAATACAGACTTTGTCTTCAAATATCACACACATGTAATTTGAACCAATGCTGAATTTATCATACCACTTGATATATAAAAATCAATATTTAGGTTTGTTTTTTTTAATACTTACTTTTAAATTAAGAAATTAACCAATGTATAATACTACATCTATCAAATGACGTGTTGTGTAACATTATGTTCTCAACTATTAAATGTAAATTCCACCCGTGAGAAAGTTACTGACAAGCTTGATGAATATGTAACAACTGTTGTCACAGAGTTAGAAAGCTTGAAAATTTTTGAGGTAAGACAGTTTGTCTACTTTTTGCATGTTATTAGTCTATGCTGTTTGAAGTATTATTTAAATAAACAAGTTATTAATTGCAATACAACAAGTAGTATTAAAAAATAAAGTTAACTCTTTTTCACAACCAAGAACAAGAAAAAAGAAGATTTCTTGTTTTTATGCTTATTCTTTATGCGTAATTATAAAAGCAACTAAAATGTAAAAATAAGTATATTTTTAGGTTAGTTAAGATTAGATTAAGTAAAACAAATAATAATAATGAAATAAAATTGTTTTAATAGGCATGCATGCAAGTTGCTTGTACTAATTATACTAGTTTGTTGGTAATAAAATTCAATAGCCTAATGTGAGCTGCACATTCCCCAAGTGATTTACAACTTATAAGTTCATGGACAGTAGTTTGTCATGGTTTAAAGGACAATAAAACAATAAAATTTAATTATAAATAGATGTATAGTGTTACAAACTTAGACCTAAATAGGATAAATGAATGGTCCCAAACAGAGATCTGGACTTTGTTCCCCCTTGTTTGGTAATACAACTGACAATAACAGAATTATTTAAATGAACCAGAATCACCTACCACTACAGGAGCAGAAGAAAATGAAATTGACCCTAGCAAACTCCTAAAAGCACTAGAATGTTGATACAAAGTAATCTCCTTGACTGACCACCAAATGGAAATATCTCAGCAATCAAGGAAAGCCCCACCCCCAACACATCAAGAAAGCATCTGTGGATAGATGGGACTTGGGGCAAGGCAGAGAAATGGGAATCCCCACTGTGGTCAAAACCCCATCACACCACCAAGAAAGGTCAGCCCTGCTCCCGGTATGGTCAAAGGGGGTTGAAGGAGAAGTTCCACTGGTAGAGAGGCATCCATATAAAGGAACACAAGCACCCAGCCCTAGGAAACAAAAGCTTCCAAGAAAGCCCATATCCTCAAAAGTGTAAGAACCTCTTGTGCAAATAGAAAAGGAGAAAGAAGGGCTTTTGTGATTGCCTGCTCCATAACACAGAGCCAAAGTAGAGAAGATGGGCCTGACTGAGATGGGAATTGAAGAGAACCCCAAGGTGAATTAGATACTGCATGGGGAAATAAGACGTCTCCAGCTTGATGAAAAAAAACTAACTGATTAGCTTTGAAAAGTAAACAGGCATGATTGACTGATGGGACACAGGAAGAGGTGAGCAGGAGTCAGTCAACCATAAAGTCAACCATTTTTGGAGTCCAAAAATCCAACTAGTAAAAATGACTGATAAAGGTGTACAACATGACAAAATACACAAAGCCACAGAAGGACAAAATTCCACTGCCCAGAACTGAAACACAAAACCTTTGGAGATGAACTGATAAAAGCAACATGATGGTGAAACAACTGTAATATGAAGATAGACAACAGTTCAAACTATTTGGTCATCTGGAGTTCCAGTAGGAAAAAAAAACCCCAACTGACAGGCAAAACTACATGGAGAAGAAAGGTGGCTTCAGATAAGACGGGTCTCCAATCTCCCACCTCTTAAAGGACAACAACTATATGGGAGTAAAACCATGGTTGAGTGAGTACCACCTGTTTGACAGTCTTTTTGTGTAGATGGTCACAAACAGACTTAGTAAAACAATTAGAAGAGGTATGATCCTGAAAAGAAAAGAAAGATCTGGGAAGTGGATAGGAGAGCAGTGGAACTAAAGGCAAACATTTTCAAACAGAACCCATGAAAGAGTTGTGAAGTGTAGTGAAAAGACAAACTAAACAAACATGATGAAAGTACTCATAATAAACAAACAAACAAACAAATCTTAGAAATTTGTTGTCTACAAAGTACTTAAAAATAAACTTGCAAAACTATGAAACTGGACCTACAATATAAAACAATAAGTAACACCTAAAGTACAAACCACTAAAGAAACTTAGATTAAAAGACATGTAAATATAGAACTTATATGTCCAATCAAAGAACCAATGATAAAGGACATTAAAGTAAAACCTACACTGAAGAACATGAGAATGAAAAGGCACCAAGTTAACAATATCAAAATTGGACTCAAAGCTAATCCCCAATTAGATGCAACTAGTATAAGGAAAAGACAATTACAAACTAACAAACAGCTGAAGGACATATAAGTAACGAACCAACACACCCACAAAATTGGATAAAGTTACCATTACTCAAATAGTAACTATCATGTAAAATCTTTACATATACCAAAAATTAAACAAAAACATGGTTATAATCAAACTCTAAATGCAAATTTAAAATAAATTCAACTGTAAAAGAATTATATAAACTGATCAAATACTGAGCAGAGAGAACATGAAAGACCTAAATAACAAAGTGAGGAAAACAGGTCAATCCCTATTAGCTCATACAAACCTTCAAAACATTGGTATACCTACAGAGAGTGAGAAATACAAGCTCAAAAACTTATCACAGACCTCTGGGAAAAAGAACTACCTGACTCAGGGGATTACATGGAAGCATGGTAACAAGCAGAAGATGCAGTAGAAAAATATTTACACTCAGTAGTTATATCCTTCCTCACAAAAATCATAATGTGAAAAGGAGAAATCATCAGCCAAACATAGTACATGAACTCCCTGTGAACCAAATCTATACTTACTCAGCAGACATCATCAACATTGAGACCTAGGAACTTGTGAAAACCACTGCTGACTATTGTCAGAATTTCATCATCTGCTATATTAAATCTCAAATTCATACAAACAAATCAGAATTCAGAAAACAGAAATATTTTGAAAACAAATGAGCAGAAACAATGAAAATCAAAAAGTTGAAACACAAAGTTGAAACTGATAAAAAGTTGTGTTGAAGCACAATAAAAATTGTGTAGTCACCTGGAGAGCAAGTTAAAACATACATTTACACACAAGAATGCTATTCAAGAAAGTGAGAACTGCTCTAGAGTTGCACTAGTATAGAGGTCACACTATGACTGATGGAGGGTAGACATATGATCAATGCATTCTGAAACGATGTAAAACTGATGGGTATAAAAATTGGTGCACTTGTATCTAAAAATTTAGCAATGCTTAGCAGACAATTGAGGATCAAGATAACTCTAGGTAAGAGGTAAGACTGTTTCAGAAAAAGCAAGATATTTGCCATTTTTTTAATTCTGGAGAATAGTAACAAGCTTGCACATTTTATGCACATTGAACAAAGTATGTGAACAGAAAGACTACAGTAACTTGTTTCTTCTTTTTCTTTCTCAGTTTGGAAAAAAAATACTGATTCATTTAATATATTTCTTAAACTTAAAACAGCTGTATTCAAAACACAATAATGTTTTTATATTACCTAAAAAAATACCTGTTCTTGTTTGAGTTGAGCTAATTTTTGTGGAGTTTTAAAGTTTTTTCTCTTTTTCTCAGTCTGAGCCTTTTCTTTTGACTTGGAAGTAATTTCACCTAGTAAGTTCACTTCTAATGAGTCTTCTGTAAAAATTGAATAAATATCATTATTTTTCAATCCAAAGAATCACATATAACATAACTAACTTTATTGGAAGAAACAGATGTTTTTATGAAAAAAATCACGTGTTATGATTCACATATCCAAATGAATCTGTGTGTATGTGTGCAAATTGTACACATACTTAAAGTGAGGAAATTATAACTGGAAAAATAGCAAGGAAACATCTACTTTGTATCACTACAAGTATCTAAAATTATGTTGGCAGAGTTACTGATTTCATAAAAGCATCAATGAAAGCTCTTCCACAAGTCTTTACGCTTCCTCTTTTTTATTGAATCTTTTAGCATGGTGTCCTTATCCCTGCCACAGACTTTACATCAAAAGACATTCATTTATGTTCTCCCTTCTCCTCCTATGGTTTCATATTCAACAACCTCTGCAAACCCTGAAACATCTTTCAATTTGATTTAGCTGCCTTTTACTGCCACCTTTTCTGTCTGCTTCATGAACAATCATAATTAATGCTACTCAACTCTTTTTTAGGAGTATTTAAAATTATAATTTGACATGTGATTGAATGTAGCCTTTTACACTTCTCAACAAATAACAAATATAAAGCCTGAAGAACAATAAGTCACATTAGTACAGCAAAGTTATTATGTCAAATAAGCACACTGACAACACAAATAATGAAGAGCACTTAAGCTAAACATAAAAATAAAGTAATGTACTTAAATTAGTTGTGTTGCATGAGCATTCTTTCTTATACATTATTCTTCATAGACAAATCTTTTAAGATATTAGAATTGAACCACATTACAGAAGAAATAAAATGTAAAATATACAAGGAAAATACCCAAAATTAACCTTATACTACTGTCATTACAGACTATCTTAACTATGTAAATCTTAAACTACTACTTAACTCTTTTACCACAGACTCAGTCCCCAGGACTGACATCATAAACCTTTTGTACTTGTTAGAGTTTTCATGATATAACTTTTAAATTAGTAAACATATGTTCAAGAAATTTGGCAGGTTATCAGTAAACATTACACTTCTTTCATATGCAAAATATCACATCTTTTATAAGTTTTAAGATGTTTTAAGTAACATTTTTCTTGTGCCTTTTTTTTTTTCCACGTATTGCCCATCCAACATGCAAATAATTTTCATTTTAAGCTTAAAAATACTTTATTGTATCAGACAACTTCCAAATTTATTGTGCAAAATCCTTATAATGTCCAGATAGTTAAATGTTTAAGAAAAAAACTAATTTGTTTCTTATTTTCACTAATAATATTTTTCACTGATTTGATCGAGTTCTTAACTACCATACAAAATTATGAAATAAGTTTAAATTATGCCTTTTTTGTTGTAAAATGACTACAAGTAATAACATGAAAGCATGTGTGTTCAGATTAAATAGCTTAAATCTCATAACATTATACATTTATACAATTTTATTATTTTCATTATATTGGCCTTTCAGTCATTCCTAGCTAACACTACAGAAGTTACATTGATGTTGTGCATGTGCACTCCTGTCACTATATCCAATAATATCAAATTAACCTTTAGTCTTTACAAAATTACCTGTATTGGCTGTGTTACAGTGGACTAGTATTTTATAAAATACAGTCACCTTTCAATTATCATACATTTTATATATATATATTATTACTATTTACAAACAAGTTCTTAAAACTTTTTATTTTTAAAAATAAAACAGTAAATTAAGGAATAAAGAAAAAAATATCTCTTCTAGTTATGAACTATATACTCGGTTGCTGCTCTTGGAGGATAGGAAATGAAATATTTTTTTAGGTTTTAAATATACATTTGAATAACAAAAAAAATTATAAACTATTATATTGATACTACAGAATTCCATCAT